>NC_134095.1:115581225-116183808 GCF_000715075.1 Nicotiana tabacum | reverse complement strand
TCTGAAAAGATTCAAGGGAAATTGGTTATGAATTTGGAAAGGGGATGATGTGAGGGTCTTGTGGTGTAGATTTGAGGTTGATTGGAGGTGGCGCCGCCGACTGGAGGTGGTGGAGAACTGGGGCGACACTCTAGGGTTCATGGAGATCTTTGAAGAGGAAGATGAGAAATGGGGGAGATGAAACGGGGTGGGTAAGGCTTTAGGACAGTTATATATTTAGAGGACTCAATTCTGGACCGTCCGATCAAGTGAGATCGACGGTCCTGATTGGAGAAATCGAAACGGGGTCGTTTTGGTCAAACTAGGGCGGACCAGGTAAAATGCGGGTTTTGGGCCAATTTGAATAGGTAAGGGGGTTTAAACACTTGGGCTGGGGGAATTGAATTAAGAGAGCCCAAAAATCCTATTCTTTATTTCCTTTTTCTTTTCTTTTTCAATTTCAAACTTCCCTTTTCTTTTTCCAAATTAAAATAAAACTTAAATTAAATCTTTAACCAAATTATCCTACCAAATTAGATTAATTACTCAAACTAATATTTACAATAATTAACTAAATCCTAAATTAAAAGAAAAATCTATGAAATTCAAAATTAGGGAATTAAAATGCAAAAGGAACTATTTTTTTGTGATTTTTCTATTTCATAAAACAACTAATTTACTAATTAATCTAAAAATATAAAATTAAATCCTAAATGCAAATGCAATGTATTTTTTGTATTTTTCATGAATTAAATAAAATTAAACATGCACACAGTAATGCAAAATAATCAAGAAAATTCTACAAACAATCTACGAAATTAGAAATAATTGAAAAAATTTATTTTTCTTGGATTTATGGGAGTAATTCACATAGGGCAAAAATCACGTGCTCACAATAGACGAAGACGGGTCAACAAAGGCAAATAGCGTAAAGGATAGAAGAAATTAAAATGCTAAGAGAGGACTTACTCGCAGGGCCATCCCAGAAATCCTAAAGACAGGTCCGCATCCTTCAATGTCTGCAAGTTCCTATTCTCGGGCTCCACACATAGGGGGACAAAGCCAAAACCACATGCTCCGAGTTGACCAACAAGTTGGAATCCAAGGGGATGACAATATTTCGAGTGGACCCCTCGGTCTTCACCTCCACTCGAGTAAATCTCTCCTCGAAAGTCCGCACCTCCTTAGGGTCGATTTCAGAACCGAACTCGTCATCCTCCATAGCGATCGTTTTTCCTCTACTACCAGCAAACAAAGAGCCAACCTCGGCTTCCCTCGGTGTTTCCCTTTCTGCAGCAGCCTCCGCTGTCTCTAACGACCTAGCTTCCGAGACAACCTCTGACGTGGGAGCAGTCCCCGCAGCTAAAGGGCACTTCGCTTCCATATCTACAATCATTTCCCGCTCAGGTGTGGCCACGACATCTACTCATCGCCTCTTCAATGGTGTCGTTTCATTCTCGCCGGGGGAAGATTCGACCACTAAATGAGCTACTGCCGGCCGCGACCTCCACTAATGGAATGGCCGTCTGACGACTAGGTTCGCTTAATATTGGAGTCTGGGAAGAAGTATTTCACACATACTCGGCCAACACAAACTGCATCCCAGCTGAAACGACTGCCTAGCGAAATGCGGGGACAAGAGCCTTCATATTCTTAGAAGTTCTCCGGCCTAGCATCAAAAGAAAACCATAAACGGCAGAAACAAATGCACCACATCAAAATCATAATAGTTATAAGGGGCAAAACCTGACTTACCGGTCGAAGGCTTGAGCCCAAACCTCTTATTGAAGGACACCCAGTCACGGATCCCTACGGTGTGAGGCAAGACGTAGGCCACCCAATCACTGATAGCGGCAATCAAAGAAGGGGGATGGTTTCCAGTTGCAAAAGGAAAAATAATGTAACAAGTCAAGAAACATGAAGAGAAGGGAAGAACGTACTCCAAATAATGACACTTACAAGCAAAATTCCGTTGTTCAGGAAATTTGCTAGGGTTCGCCATCACGTGCTCGGTTTTGATGAAGAAATAATGAGCCCAAAACCGGCAGTTCATCCTATCATCTATCCCCGCTACCAACCCTTTGGTTTTGCAGTGGTAAACGGTGAATCATCGTGCCCCTATGAAAGCTTGGACGAAGAGATGCAGTAAATGGCAGATAGAGACTTTGCAGCCAGTGAGCTCCGCAAACTTCGCCAAAATAAGGAAGACCTAGTAAAGGTAGGGAGAAAGCTGTGTCGGGTAGATGCGGTAGTAGTGGAAGAACTCCTCTGCCAACAGAGGAAGAGAAAGAGAATAGCCTATCTGGAATGGGTAGGCATAAAACACACAATACCCAGGCTGGTGAACTTGAACCACGTCATCTCCGGCCAGAACCTGGTCAACGTAGGCTGGAATGCCATATTTGGTCCTAAGGGTGGCAAGGTGCTTCACCTCCATCTCAGACTTCGCTAACTCCGATTCATGGGTGGGTGATCGAGGCCAACCCTGTACTACTATGAAGTAGCAAGAGAGGTCGAAACAGCTTTTACCCGAGAAGGTCGGGATTGATTTCCACAGGGAGCTAGATATTGGAGTTGAGTTTCTATCTAAAGTGAAGTTGTGTATTTGTTCCTAATTGCACTTCTAAACATTTTTGGGTTTGATATTAATCCTAATTTTATAATACTACAATGCTAAATTAGGCCAAGTAAAGCTAAGAGTAAACTATTACGAGTTGTTCAAATAGATAAAAAGCACTAGGGTAGTGTCTTTCTCCTAGGTGGCTAATTGATGGATTCTTGAGTCTAAGACTAGATTGTCACATTTGGGGAGTATGATATAACCATTGCACAATTTTACCCACTCTACACCTCTCGGTGGTTCGAGTGGTTTTGCCCGAATTGACTTTCTCAAGACCAATTGGGTATGCAAATTTGTGCAAGCAATCAAGGTTCAAGTCGGGTATTACTATCTCTAGGTTTAACCCTTTAATTGGGGCTATCAATCTCTTGAATACGCCCCAATTCCTTGTTGGACTAATTTCATGGACTTAGGCTCTCTTTCTAAAAAAGAGCCAAAGTCTACTAGGCATAAACTAGTGTTTGCAACCACTAATTCCACATTAAAATCCTAAATTAACCCAAATATCAAACACACATAGACGATCAAGCATCAAAACACAAGACCCATCAATTACCCACATTAGGGATGAGCCACAACCCTAGATAATGGGTCTAGCTACTCATAATTAGAGAAGAAAACAAAGAAATAGATGAAGAAAAGCCCATAATAATTAATTGCTAAATAAAACTTGAAGATTCAATGTTGAAACTAAGCTAAAATTACTCAAAATAGTAAAAGGAATGAGTTCACGAGTGCAGCTCTACGTCAAAAACTATCTGATGACCTAAAAATAGGAAAAGAAACTATTTATACTGGGCTAAAAATTTTGGACAAAAATACCCCTGCGGGGCTAGTGCGGACTGCACAAAATCGAGTGCGGCCGCACTAAGGCTCTTGTCTTGACTATTCTGCTCTCTGAAGTTGGCCACCGTGGACCGCACAATATGCACCGTGGCCGCGGTGGCTTCTACTGCGGTCCGCACAAAAAGGACCGGGGACCGCATTGGTCAGTCCCTCCAAATTGTCACCTCTCTGAACCTGAGCTCTGTGGACCGCACGAAATCGAGTGCGGCTGCAATGAACCCGATGCGGACCGCACAAAACCCTTTGCGGCCGCATTGCCTGGTGGCTTGAATAGCATACTCTCTGAATTTCATCTTTGCGGACCACACAGAATGGTGTGCGGCCGCACTGACCTTGTTTGACTGAGCTTGGTCTTGTCTTGGTACTTGTGCAAGTTTTACTCCCTTTTTGAGCTAGTTTTTGACACCTTGTCACCTTGTTTATTAAACCTGCAATCAAGCACAACTTGTGAGCCTTTGGGACTATTTTGTACATATTTCTAATCAAAATTTAAGCAAGAAGAAGTGTAAAATGCATCATAATCCCTAGTTATCAACTCCCCCAAACTTAAGCTTTTGCTTGTCCTCAAGTAAACAAAATAAGACCCACCCTTTAAGTGTCAATTCCAAGATAATTCAGCCGACCTAAAGTGACCTCATATAGCATCAATTGGGACTAACAATTGCCCTCAATTCAAATGAATCATTAACAACATTCACTCTTTTTAAACACCATGGATTTAGTGCGACACAAGAGCATCAAGAGTTGACTCAACACATCAAAGAAACTCTCTCTATTACTTTGGTCGTTGTGGAACCCAAACTCACACATCCTCAACTCTCCCTAAGTAAACCTCACCTTTAGGATAGTGTCACTCAGAACGAGGTTAATGGAAATACACTCATTTCTCTCAAGAAAAAGTCACAAGTCCGGCTCTAAGTACCATATGCTTGCCCCTTATGTAAGTCACCACTAATGTAACTTTTATTCAACTCAAGATCATATAGGGCTTTTATGGAGACATAGTGAAGGCTTTTGGTTCAGAGTAGAAATGGTTTGGTCTAAGTAGGTTCCATCTTCCCTTTAGCACTTCTTTTGCTTCATTTTGGCACACATTCACTCAACTTTTTGAGTCATTTCACTTCTTTCTAAGGGGTTAGAGAGACACACTGTCACTCTTTTTTGTTCATTTCAAATCTTTTCTCCTTTATCAACATTCCATATCTTCATTCTTTGCTTTTATTGAATCCCTTCACTCATTTCTACATTGAACATTCTTTTTATGCTTTTGCTTTACTTTCTTTTTCATTGCCTTTATTTTTCTTCATTTTGTATCATTTTACCACTTTGTTGCAATCCTCGTCTCTCCCCCCAAACTTATACTTTTGCCATGTGCTAAGTAAAGATCGGGTGCTAAGAGATGGTATCTTTTAGAACGGGTAAAGGCTTGTATCATGGTTCTTGAAGGAAAAAGGTCTAAGGCTCAAAAGGGTTGACTATGGATTTTATAATTGATAGACTATGGAAGTGTTCAATATATCATTTGGATCAAAGAGAGCCCATAATCATGTCGTAAGTCAAATTACACTTAGGATTTTGCCTAGATAAAGATTTAGGGCAAGTTCTAGACCAATGGCTCGGGACTTGCGCTTGCAATGCAATTTCTCACCACACAAGCTATGGGATCGCTAAAGACATAGATTCGGGGGCCCACAACAACCTTAGATAAGATTTGAGCACACAATGGTCCCGAAAAATGACTTGATGATTATCGGCCAACACAAGAGTCTCAAAGTCACAATTTTCATCATCTTATACACAACGATTTGTTTTTGATCATAGGATCAAAGGTGAATGTGTTAGGCCCAAGTGAAGCTTTGCTTGAGGCACCCTTACCACTAACCACTAAAAAACAAAAAGAAAAGAAAAATAGACTCAACCCCTTAAGAAGGTTGTCATGTCATCCATCATCGAGAAGAGCCACCCGGTTCACACAAATTCCGCCTTTGGAAAGAACCGTGGCATTAATAAAACCAAAGGCTTATTGCAAAAACTCCAAAACAAGAAGCTACAAGTATAAAATAAGAAGCTAAGAAAAGGAAAAAATGCGAAAAGTAGAATGAATATGTACAAGAGGGGATTTAATCAAATATACAATAGGGGAGATAAATATATACAATGGAACATAACTTTTATATACAGACCCAATGTAAAAAGTGCGAAAAACGTAATGAAATGCTGAAATTATATACATACCAAAGATAAAAAAGAAAGAAAGAAATCATTCATTTATATAGTCATCCAAATCCAAGTAGGGCCTACCCCCTCAAATGAAAGCTGACATTGTCCTCAATGCCAACTAAGCAAAATAAGCACCAAAAATAGAGGAAAAAGGATACAGAAACTCCCTATGGGCCGTCCATCAACATGGGGTCCTGAGTAGTCCCTAGGTCTTCTGTATGCTCGGGAACCTGAGACTGGCTCCCTGTGACATGTGGCTCTGCTGCTGGGACCTGGACAGGCTCCTGGGCTGCATCTTGTGGCTGATTGGAGGAAGTCTCTGGTGGGTCCGCTAACTGGATAACTGCATCATCGGACTGAGGGATCACCCTCTTCCTCTTAGGAGGCCTCTCAGACTGCTCTAGTTGGGGATGGGCTAGTGGCACAGGGTCATGTAGTAGCAAATCCAAAGGCAGGTGATCTTTCTTCAATCTATCCACCTCAACCCGTAACTCCTTTACGGACTCTTTGGAAGCCCGAGTCTTCCTCATCTTCTTAGCCTCCCTAGAAAGCTCCTTGAGAGCCTTTCCGTGTGAATCAACATCGTCCATGAGCAATTTCTAGTTCTCAAGGATCTTCTTCTGGTTGTACATAAGATCCTTGAGAGTGTCCTCAATGAACTGTGGGACCTGTGGAGGAGGAGGTGCTGACTGAGCTACCATGGTAGTAGATAATACAGACAGCTTAGAAGTAGCTGTCTGCATCCAGTTGTTGATGCTGGTGAGGGCCTGGCTCAAACGGTGAGCAATAATGGATAGGCAGTGGTGGAGGGTATCTCTGGATCTGCTAAAGTGGATGGGTCTGGGGCCATGTCTGCTGAAGTGGAGGGAGGCTGTGGAGTAGTCACTACCACTACTGGCTCTTCATATTGGCCAGTTGAAGTAGTGGATTTTCTGTTGAAGTGCTTGCCCTTAGGGTTGTTATCACCCTGTAGGCTATACCATGAGAAAGGTGCATTTGCCTGCACTTTCACGTCAAATTTGCGCTTCTCCACATTTTGGTCCTTCAGGTACATGGTTAGGAAGTTGGGGAATGGGTAAGACCTATCACCTTTATTCACTACCCGTGTAATGAATCGGGACATCACATTCCCGACATTGATCGGGTACCCCGCCATGATGGATGCTACTAAGATCACCTGGTGAATTGGGAATGAGTTGTCATGGGTGGTAGGATCTATCCTGCTACATACAAATGTCTCCCACCCCTTCGCCTCGAAGTTCAATGTCCTCCTCAATATTTTCACCTCTGCAGTCAACCACTTGGGAGTGGTACCTGGGATTGCCAAGTACACTGCCAACCACGAACGAGCTTCTTCTCCCAACTTCATTTTGTCCAAGTACAGGGACTCATCCTCCTTCGTGAAACCCAAATAGTCATTGATGGTCTTGCCATCAAACTTCACTTTCAGATTCCGCACTTTGGTGACTGTGGTACCCTTTTGACGTGGGCCACATTGGTGTAAAATTCTTTCACCAAGTGCTCATTGGCGTCATCCACATGCCCTATGAAGTAGTCCCATATAGCTCTTTCTCTGAATTGCCTCGGCACATTGGGATTGTGAGGCAAAAGATCCCGGGTGATAATTTCTCTCAAGTATTAACCTCTTTTCTAGCCACCATTCTCTGAATTTATGGTAGGCAATCTCACTGACGAACCGGTCCTCCCATGCCTCCGGATTCCTAGTCCACTCTACCCCACCAACTTGGGGCTCACCCCCTTCTGCTTCTTCCCATTCTTCTGCTACTGCATCCTCTCCGGATAATGAAGCTATAGGAGAGGTGAAGTACTCATTTCCACTACCGGCAGCTGAGCCCTCAGATGACTCAGAAGATACGTGCACTAAAGCTTGGGTAGTGGGGGGAAGGTGGGGGTATATCTCTCAACCTGTTTCTCTCTGGCCAGTCAGAAATATACTCGGGCACAGAGTCTGATGATATATCCCGAGAGGGCTCATACTCACTCCCTGACTGGTCAACGGCCCTGTCTGCAGCTTTTATAATCTTCCTTGTGTTTTTTATGTTTTGAGGGGCTTGTGGGGTTAATCTTATCATATTTTGTTTCCCACCCTAGGAGGACTCTCCTCTTCTTGTTTGTTTACCACCTTTTCCTCTTGATCTCACCATCGTCTGCAAACAACATTCATTCACACTTTGTTAGTATCCAGCAAAACAATGAAGTTCACAGTTGTAGAAAAAAATGGTGCAGACAATATGAAAATTGCAGAGTGCGGACCACACAAAATGCAGTGCGGTCGCAAAGAGGCCATTGCGGACCGCACAAAACCCATTGCGGTCCGCACAGAGGTGGGGTTCAGACTACCCACTCTCTGAAACTATGCACCGTGGTCCGAATTTCTCAAAACCATAGGGCTCTGACAAGTCAACCACTGCGGTCCGCATAAAGTGCAATGCGGCTGCAGTGGACCACCGCGGACCGTACAAAATGCAATGCGGCCGCGGTGGTAAACTTCAGAAAACCCCAACTTTTTCAAATCACCAGTGCGGTCTGCATTGATTTCTTGCCCCCGTATTGAGGTCTTTGCGGCCGCACAAAATGGCAGTGCAGTCCGTATTGACAACTTCAGAGAGTGGTCATTTTTCCAACTTTTTTTCCTGCACTACATCAACACAATCCTATAGCATCTCACAACCAGTCAGTCCAAAAATAAATCCTACACTACAATGAAAATAAAAAAAAAACAAGAAGAAAAACACATGGGTTACCTCTCAAGAAGCGCCTGATTTATTGTCGCGGCACGATGCAGGTTACTTTCAAATCATTTGAGATGAAGAAGTGCCACCACGTGGCTATCATCAATTTTTCCCAAGTAGTGCTTGACCCTGTGCCCATTCACTCTGAAAACTTCCCCATTTTTGTTCTTCAAATCAAGTGCAACAAACAGGGTCACAAACACCACTTCAAAAGGTCCACTCCATTTTGACTTAAGCTTTCCCGAAAATAGACGTAACCGAGAGTTGAACAAGAGAACCAAATCACCCACTTTGAACTCCTTGCCACGAGTATATTTATCATGAAGGTATTTCATCTTGTCCTTGTACAAGGACGAACTGGAGTAGGCATGGAATCGGAATTCATCAAGTTCATTAAGCTGCTCCACACGAAGATTTGCTGCCACATCCCATTCAAGATTTAATTTCCTCAAAGCCCACATGGCCTTGTTCTCTAACTCAACCGGTAGATGGAAAGCTTTCCCAAACACCAACCAATACGGAGACATACCAATCGGAGTCTTGTAAGCAGTCCTATAAGCCCACAGAGAATCATCCAACTTCTTTGACCAATCGATCCTATTTGCATTGACCATCTTTGACAATATACTCTTGATTTCCCTGTTTGAGACTTCACTTGGCCACTAGCTTGAGGATGATAGGGAGTAGAAACTCTATGGTTGACACCATACTTTGCAAGCAAAGTGTCAAAAGCTATATTGCAAAAATGAGACTCCCCATCACTTATGATTGCACAAGGAGTGCCAAACCTTTTAAAAATGCTCTTCTTGAGAAATGCAACAACACTCTAGGCCTCATTGTTGGGTAAAGCCACGACCTCAACCCACTTTGAAACATAGTCCACCGCCACAAGAATGTATGTGTTCCCACACGAGCTAACAAACGGGCCCATAAAATAAATACCCCATACATCAAAAATATCAACCTCAAGAATGGTATTGAGAGGCATCTCATCTTTCTTCAAAATTCCGCCCGCTCTTTGACATTCACCACACCTCTTCACAAGTTCACTTGCATCTTTGTACAAAGTTGGCCAATAAAACCCACAACTAAGAACTTTGGAAGCCGTCCTCGCCCCTCCATGATGGCCACCATAGGGAGAGGAATGACAAGCCTCCAAGATACTCAATTACTCTTCCTCAAGGACACACCTTCGGATCACACCATCCGTGCAAATCTTGAACAAGTACGGCTCATCCCAATAGAAATCCAAACTATCCTGTTTGAGCTTCTTTCTTTGGTTAGAAGAGAGCTCACATGGGATTATACCAGTTACAAGGAAATTAGCAACGTCAGTAAACCATGGCATACCACTCACCGACACCGAAAGGAGTTGTTCGTCGGGAAATGAATCATTGATCTCTAGGCCATCGCAAGGCCTCCCCTCCTCCTCCAAGTGGGACAAGTGGTCCGCCATGGTTTTCACTACCCTTCCGGTCCACAATATCCAAATCAAACTCTTGAAGTAACAAGACCCATCGCATCAGTCTAGCTTTGGAATCCTTCTTCGTGATCAAGTACTGGAGTGCGGCATGATCGGTATAGACTATGACCTTGGCACCCATAAGATACGGCCAAAAATTTTCCATTGCGAACACAATAGCCAAAAGTTCTTTCTCAGTCACCGTGTAGTTCACTTGAGCATTATTCATTGTCTTGCTCGCATAGTACACCGGATGAAACATTTTGTTCACTCTTTGACCCAAAATCGCCCCAACCGCAACATCGCTCGCATCGCACATGAGCTCAAAGGGAAAGCTCCAATTAGGTGCGATGATGATAGGAGTGGTGGTCAACTTATGCTTGAGAAGTTCAAAGGCTTGCATACATTTTTCATCAAACACGAACTTGGCATCTTTTTCCAATAGCTTGCATAAGGGATTCACTACCTTCGAAAAGTCTTTGATAAATCTCCGGTAGAACCCCGCATGCCCAAGAAAACTTCTAACTCCCTTGACAGAGGTAGGGGGAGGAAGCCTCGAAATCACATCATTTTTTGCTTTGTCTACCTCAATACCATGCTTTGAAATTTTATGCCCAAGAACTATTCCCTCTTCCACCATAAAGTGACATTTCTCCCAATTGAGAATAAGATTGGTTTCTTCACAATGTGCCAACACTCTATCAAGATTTTTCAAACACTCATCAAATGAATCACCCACAACACTAAAGTCATCCATGAATACCTCTAAAATGTCTTCCACCATATCGGTGAAAATGGCCATCATACACCACTGAAATGTAACCGGTGCATTACACAACCCAAAAGGCATCCGAGAAAAGGCAAATGTGCTATATGGACAAGTGAATGTGGTCTTCTCCTAGTCTTCCAGAGCAATCAAGATTTGGTTGTACCCAGAATACCCATCCAAGAAATAGTAGAAGGCACGCCCAGCAAATCGGTCTAACATCTGATCAAGAAAAGACAGTGGAAAGTGATCCTTGTGGGTCACTTTATTCAACTTGCGGTAGTCCATGCATTCCCTCCAACCAGTGACGGTTCTGGTAGGAATCAACTCATTTTGTGAATTTGCAACCACGGTCATGCCACCCTTCTTCGGTAGACATTGCACCGGCGAAGTCCAAGAGCTATCAGAGATGGGGTACACAACCCCGGCATCCAACCACTTGATTACCTAATTTTTCACAACTTCTTGCATTGCCTCGTTCAACCTACTTTGATGTTCTAAGGAGGGCTTTGCATCATCTTCCAGAATAATCTTGTGCATACAGAATGTGGGGCTTATCCCCTAGATATCAACTAGAGTCCATCCAATTGCCTTTTTCCGCTTTTGAAGCACCGGCAATGTGGCATCAACCTGCATGTTAGTAAGACAAGAGGAAAGAATAACTGGCAAAGTAGAACTAGGGCCTAAGAACTCATACCTGAGGTGTGAAGGCAACGACTTCAACTCCAACACCGGAGGCTCCTCAATTGAAGGTTTTGTTGGTGAAGTCTTCCGATTCTCAAGGTCCATAGATAGTTTTCTAGGCTTATAAGAGTAAGAGTCCATCCCATGTAAAGCATTCACACACTCCACTCGGACCTCATCATCATTGACATCAAGATTCAACAATACAGCCTCTAGAGGGTCCTCCATATTGATCATTGCACTGGTATCATCAACTATCACTGCCATGACAAGGTCCACAAAATAGCATACCTCGGAACTGTTGGGCTGCTTCAGTGACTTGCATACATGAAAGACCACTTTTTCATCACTCACCCGGAATGTGAGTTCCCCTGCTTCCACATCAACTAAGGCCTTCCCAGTAGCAAGGAAAGGTCTCCCCAATATGACTAGAACTTCATAATCCACCTCACAATCTAAGATCACAAAATCAGCTGGCAAGATAAATTTGTCCACTCGGACAAGCACATCATCAATAATACCCAATGGTCTCTTCATCGTTCTATCTGCCACTTGCAATCTCATTGAAGTCGGCCTCGGTTTCCCAATACCCAAAGTCTTGAAAACTGAGTAGGGCATCAAGGTGATCTTGCCCCCAAATCACATAGAGCCTTAGCAAAGTCCGCACTCCCAATGGTGCAAGGAATGGTGAAAGCACCGGGATCTTCAAGCTTCAGGGCCATTGAATGCACTATTTTACTAACTTGGTAGGTCATATTTATAGTTTCACAATCCATGGATCATTTCTTTATCACCAAGTCCTTCATGAATTTAGCATAACCCAACATTTGTTCAAGAGCCTCCACCAAGGGCACATTAATGGATAAGCTCTTCATCATATCAATGAACTTTTTAAACTGATTCTCATTTTTCTGCTTCGCAAGACTTTGAGGATAAGGTGAAGGTGGCCTTGGCAAAGGAGCCTTGGCTTTAGGCACAACCGGCTCTGATATGTCTATTACGTGTTCCCTAGACAGTTTTACGTCATTTTGAGTTTCTACCTCGGCATCTTGAATATCAATCCTCACTTTTTCATTCACATTCTTATCAATCACATTTTCAACCACCAAAGGAACTTCATCTTCTTGCAACTCAACTTCACCACTCAAAATTTGCTTTTGTTTGGAGGCATTCACATCACTGCCTCGTCCACTCCTTGTAGTTACCACCATGACATGATTGTTCCCACCCTTTAGTTTTACTACCATATCACTTGGTAGAGCACCCTTAGGGAGAGTATTCAAGGACTGTGAGATTTGGCCTAACTGAACCTCCAAATTTCTAATTGAAGTATTGTGGGAAGATAACTAAGCATCGGAATCTGCACTCTTCTTCATTATCTGTTCAAACATCATTTCAATTCTCCCCATGTCAGGATTAGAAGAACTAGGACCTTGGGATGGAAATGGGGGCGGATTGTTCGGTTGTTGGTACACTAGGGGCCTTTTAAAGCCTTGCCCCTGGTTTCCTTGGTTGCCATTGTTCTACCTACCTTGATTGTTGTTACCACCCTAGTTGTTGTTGTTCCCATTCCAATTACCCTGATTGTTCTGATTATTTTTCTGATTGCCCCAGTTAGAGTTTTGGTTGTTGTTCCCCCATTTACCATTTCCTTGTTGTTGATTGCCCTAATTGCCTTGGGGCCTCCATTGTTGTTGGTTGGAAAAATTGCCCCTTTGGCCTTGATAATTGTTCACGTATTGTACCTCTTCTTTTTGCCCATCATAACTATCATCTTGGAATTCACCACAATCAATGTCAAATTGCTCCAAATTCCCTTGATTCTGTTGACCTCTTTGTCTTCTTTTGTTGACTAGCATGTTGACACCCTCCATAGCATTCACTTAGAGAGGATTTTGAACTTGTTGCAACTGTGACTTTGCTAGTTGGTTCATAGTATTTGTCAACTCAGCTATAGCCTGCCCATGATCATGTAATCCCTTGTGCAAATGAGTGACCGTGGGGTCACCCTGAGGCACATTGGTTCTACTTTGCCAAGCAGAAGAAGTGTCAGCCATCTCGTCAAGAATGTCACAAGCCTCATCATAAGACTACTTCATGAAGTTGACCCCAGCAAGTTGGTTCACTATGCATTGGTTTGTTGTGTTAATGCCCCGGTAGAAAGTCTGTTGGATCATCGCCTCAGTTATATCATTATTGGGGAATTCCTTTACCATTGTTCTATAGTGCTCCCAAATCTCATACAAAGGTTCAGTGAGCTCCTGCCTGAAAGCTAAGATCTCATCTCTCAATGCTGCCATATGCCCCGGTGAGAAAAATTTTGCAATGAACTTGTCTGCCAACTTATCCCAAGTAGTGATGGAATGGTTGGAAGTCGCTCAAGCCAATCCAATGTCTTCCCTCTAAGTGAAAATGGGAAGAGTCTCAACCAAAGTGCATCCTCGGACACATTAGTTTGCTTGCTCCCCCAACAGGTATCCACGAACCCCTTAAGTGTTTGTAAGCATTTTGATTGGCAGCGCCCGTGAAATACCCACGCTGCTCCAACAATGTCAGCATCACATTGGTAATTTGAAAATTACCCGCCCGAATCCGGGGCAGGACAATTGCACTTGAATAACCTTGGTTTGGAAGCACTCGAGGAGCCACTCTTGGAGGTGGCGGGGGAGGGTCTGGAATATTATCATTGGCCTGGCGGCCTCTCCTTTTTCCTTGAGGTACAATAGGGACCTCATCTTCAACATTGTCTTCTACTTCCTCCCCCGACAGAATATCTCCAAGTGGTGTGTTGTTTAAGTTTGCTGTCATTTAGTACCTGAAGTTGTGACACACACAAATTAGTAACAAAGAAGGAAAGAAAAATAATACACAAAACTATTTAGATAGATAGCCAAAACCGTTAGCTCCCCGGCAACGGTGCCAAAAAGTGATCGAGGCCAACCCTGTACTACTATGAAGTAGCAAGAAAGGTCGAAACAGCTTTTACTCGAAAAGGTCGGGATCGATTTCCACAGGGAGCTAGATATTGGAGTTGAGTTTCTATCTAAAGTGGAGTTGTGTATTTGTTCCTAATTGCACTTCTAAACATTTTTGGGTTTGATATTAGTCCTAATTTTATAATAATAAAATGCTAAATTTAGCCAAGTAAAGCTAAGAGTAAACTATTGTGAGTTGTTCAAATAGATAAAAGGCACTATGGCAATGACTTTCTTCTAGGTGGCTAATTGACGGATTCTTGAGTCTAAGGCTAGATTGTCACATTTGGGGAATATGATATAACCATTGCACAATTTTACTCACTCTATACCTCTCAGTGGTTCGAGTGATTTTGCCCGAATTTACTTTCTCGAGACCAATTGGGTATGCAAATTTGTGCAAGCAATCAAGGTTAAAGTCGGGTATTACTATCTCTAGGTTTAACCCTTTAATTGGGGCTATCAATCTCTTGAATACGCCCCAATTCCTTGTTGGACTAATTTCATGGACTTAGGCTCTCTTTCTCAAGAAGAGCCAAAGTCTACTAGGCATAAACTAGTGTTTGCAACCACTAATTCCATATTAAAACCCTAAATTAACCCAAATATCAAACACCCATAGACAACCAAGCATCAAAACACAAGACTCATCAATTACCCACACTAGGGTTGAGCCACAACCCTAACTAACGAGTCTAACTACTCATAATTAGAGAAGAAAACAAAGAAATAGATGAAGAAAAGCCCATAATAATTAATTGCTAAATAAAACTTGAAGTTCAATGTTGAAACTAAGCTAAAATTACTCAAAATAGTAAAAGGAATGAGTTCACGAGCACAACTCTACGTCCAAAACTATCTGATGACCTAAACATGGGAAAAGAAACTATTTATACTAGGCTGAAAATTTTGGACAAAAATACCCCTGCGGGGCTAGTGCGGCCGCACTAAGGCTCTTGGCTTGACCATTCTGCTCTCTGAAGTTGGCCACCGTGAACTGCATAAAATGCACCGCGGCAGTGGTGGCTTCTACTGCGGTCCGCACGAAAAGGACCGCGGACCGCATTGGCCAGTTCATCCAAATTGTCACCTCTCTGAACCTGAGCTCTGCGGACTGCACAAAATCGAGTGCGGCCGCAATGAACCCAATGCGGACCTCACAAAACCCTTTGCGGCTGCATTGCCTGGTGGCCTGAAAAGCATACTCTTTGAACTTCATCTTTGCGGACCGCACAGAATGGTGTGCGGCCGCACTGGCCCTATTTGACTAAGCTTGGCCTTGTCTTGGTACTTGTGCAAGTTTCACTCCTTTTTTGAGCTGGTTTTTGATACCTTGTCAACTTGTTGATTAAACCTTCAATCAAGCACAACTTGTGAGCCTTTGGGACTATTTTGTACACATTTCTAATCAAAACTTAAGCAAGAAGGGGTGTAAAATGCATCATAATCCCTAGTTATCAGTGGGTTCCTTAGAGAAGTCGAACCTAGAGGTAGGGTTACGAGGAATGATCTCCTCTACAGTGGGAAAGCTCTCATACTCTATAACCAATGATTTTTCGTCAGTAGAAGGCATGGCCACCGATAATAGAGTGGGGTCAGATATCGTCTCAGCATTAAGGGTCACGTTAGCCATTTTCCGCTAATGTGTATACGATGGAATAGAAAAAGAAAAAAGGGTGGCATCGACCGCAGTTGCTGGGAGCAAGAACACAAGAAGAAGAAAGGGAAGTAAGTGCAGGGTTGAAGAAATCAGAGAATGCAAAAGTTCTATTGAGAAGTTTTTCCCTCTATATTTATAGACAGCAGAGGCATTCGAATCGATGCAAGCAACCGCCAGTAGCCCAAGAATTGAAATGCTAGGATCTCGAGGAACGAGGCAATGCATCGGGAGGATGCGCAATGATGATGCATGCATCGTGACGTCATGCACTAGACTCATGACCAACGAATCTTAGAACAATACGTCATCATTTCAGCTACAGACACCTCTAATCAATCACCACGCCAAAAATAAATTCCTAAGTTCCTAACTGATAAAGTCCGCTCATTAGGGACGACCAGAAGTCAACCTTGACAAGCGAAGGGACTAAATATATGGGTCAAAATCGGCCTTAGGAAATCTGGCGTAGGAAGGTCATTAAGTGAGAAGACTGTGTTTTGGTTTGGGCGGCCAAGACGAGGTCGATTGAAGCCTAAAATGCGTAGTCGCTGAGCAAGTCGTTGAAGCTGAGGTCGAGTAGCGAAGAGTAGGAACAACGGCTAGTGTAATCTCGGGACTAGCGATAGGAATATTCTCTCGAATATTTTCTTTGTTGTACTTTTTAGGATTTTTAGAGAACATCCCTTATAAATAGAAAAAGGGAGAGAGAGGAAAAGAGGCACGTGAGATTCATTCTCAGAAAAACTATTGTAAGAAGTTGATTCTTGAGAGGAAATACAAAAGTTTACCTTTTAACAGCAATTTATATTATCGATTATTCTTCCTTTCCACTCACACGATCCAAGAAAGCATTGTTCATTTTCTTACTTATTGCCATATTTTGTTGTCAGGAGGAAGAATCTTCCACATCATTCGATATTTGGGTGAATTGTTCTTTCTATTTATATTTATTGTCATTTTCTATATTTATTGCTCATCACTCATTCTTCATTTATTCTCCAAAACGTGCATTCAATAATTTAACAACCAATTCCGGGCAATAAGTAGACGGTACCATTTAAGCATTTAGCTAGATCTAAGAATTGTTATGCTTGACTAGGATTCACCTTTCACCTTAGTTATCTATTAATTAGTTTAACAAAGAGTGCTATACTTTTTGGTCAAACATTAACGTATTTGTCCAAACTAAAATATGGAACAAAACTCCTGTAATCGGCATTGGAGTTTAAAATTTTGACAAGTGGAACCCCAGTAAACTAAACTGAAATTTTCAAAATCTAGCAATTTTGAACCTTTACTAGTACAAAATTCAAACTTCATGAACAATTTCTAGTTTTTGAACCTTTACCGGTGTAAAAATCAGAAATAATTCATGATTTTTGAATTCACATTATACTTCAGCAATTTTAACTTTTGAATACAAAATCTAGAAAAAGTTACTGGTTTTTGAACCTTTACTAGTGCAAAATCTAGGAACGATTCATGATTTTTTATTTCACATTATACCTCAGCGACTTTTAACCTTTAAATAAAAATCCAAGAAAAATTATTGGTTTTGAACCTTTATTATTGCAAGATTCAGGAACGCTTCATGACTTTTGAATTTACATTATACTTCAATAATTTTTAACCTTAAAATACAAAATTTAAAAAACAATTTATTGATTTTTGAACCTAAAATAGTACAAAATTCAAGAATGATTCATGGTTTTTGAGTTCATATTATATTTTAACAATTGAGAAATATTCCTTTCAAACACTAGGAATAATTATTGAATTTTGAACTTATAAATATTCAAAGTCATGTAATCGTTTCTAGAGTTGTTCCATATTTTAAATAGAGGTATTCTTGTCCAGACTTATATTTCCGCATTAATGAGTGGCTATTTTGCCATGCCAATTTAAAATAGGAAAACTTACACAAAAGTCTCAAATAAGTCTCAACTTACCAGCCTCTAGTCATTAGTCATAGACTTACCAAACTAGCCAAGCACATATAAAAATTGAAAAACCAAATAAATAAGGTTCTTTCTCTCAAAGAATCACATGCAACAATCTCTTTCCATATTTTTAAGCGTGATTAACAATATTAGATGCAAGACAAAAAGAAAATGTCATGGATGAGGTAGCAAATAAGGTGATAAAATACAAAAAAAATACAATATTCCAAAAATCTAAGTAAAAAAGGAACTTTTTCAATGGGTATAGTTGAAATTCATTGAAAACATATAGATAAGTCAACATACAAATTTTGAGAAAAATTGGAGGTGATGTGGATTGGTTGTCTCAAAATTCGTAATTAAATCGAGTTCAAAAAAATTCTTCTGCGACACATGTATCAAACATGTATCACGCGTGTATCACACATACAGGTATACATGTGATACATAATTGATACAAATATGATACATACGTGATACACAAATGTTACATATATCTTTTTTTTCATGTTCAGTTTTTATTTCGAATTTTCAATTCAAACGACCTCAAAACTTCACCAAATCATGCCAAAATTGAGATTCAAGTTCCTTAAGGTGTACCTAATCTATTCTAATAATACCAACTCAAAAAAAAAAGCAAAATTTTAACCTTTTTTTGCTACAAATAGCTAATTGGCTAATATTGGTAACATTTTATGAATTGGTCAATTTTTTTAATGAGCTGGTTATAAATAGACACAACTGATAGTTTCCTTTAAAATATGACTAAGCTCTAATAGTTGCCTGAAAAATGACTATTTACCAAGAACATCCAATATTTATGACATCGTATTTGGTTGGCCACATAAAAAAAAAGGAATCCCTGTTTTGCATTAAGTTATGTGATAATTTATACATTTTTTATGCGTGATAGAATGTAGAATAGGAATATTTGTATTAGTAATATCGTAATTAAATTATTTAAAAATAAAATAGCCTTTTAAAGTAAATAATTCATGTATAACAAGCTCCCACGCTATAATAACCCCCTTCATTATTCATTTTCACATAAATAACACATGTATTATAATCCCCGTATAGTCAAGTAGTAATATATGAACCAAATTGCTAACGAAACAAGGAAAAATAAAATAGTAAAATAAGAAGAAAAGCCTCCAAAAAACGTAGTTGTAGACTTGTAGTACAAAAGAAAAACCCCCCATGGGATTCATTACCGAATCAAACCTTCCTACTCTCAATCAAATCAAAAAGTCTTGTTCCTGTTAACATCTACGCCTCCATCATCATCATCATCATCATTATCGCTCTCTTTCTTTTTTCAACTCATTTCCGTAATCATACCCCAAAACAAAATCTATCAATTATTATTCCCAATTTTGCTCTTAATAATGATTCCCAGGATGCCAATAATTCTAATCTTGATGTTTTTGGCTAGGCAAATACAGTCAGTGCAATTCGAAGTGTTATCAGGTCACACAAAATGCATAGCTGAAGACATAAAGAGTCATTCCATGACAGTTGGCAAGTACCATATCGTCAATCCCAATGATGGCCATCCTTTACCTGATACTCACAAAGTCACCGTCAGGGTAATTTTCATTTTTGGACTATGAATCAGTTGGGTCTATTTAATTTGATCTTTGTATGGTAAAGTTATGAGCTTTTTGGATGTTTCAGTAACCTATCTATTTCCAGTGTCTATTGGTGGCATACTAGACACCAGAAACCTTCTACAAACTAATTGGGATCGGCTATTTGAATATGTTGTACTTATTCCATTTCAATTCATGCGAGCCTATTTCCTTTTTAGTCAGTTTCAAAAAGAATGAACCCATTCCTAACAAGGAAACTCTTTATCTTAGAGTTCCAATATTACCGTTAATGAGAAGCTTATACAGTCACACAAATGTTATACGCCACAAGTTTCAAAAGATTTATAGGCATACAAACATATTTACAACCACAAGTTTCAAAAATATTCTTCCTTCTTTTTTTCTCTTAAACTTCGTGTCCAGTCAAATATGTTCACATAGATTGAAACGGAAGGAGTATAGTGTTTGCCCCTTTTGGGCTTGTTTCATTCTCATTGGACTATGTAGCGTGTATCTAAGAGAGCATGTAAAATTACTTGAAGATCTCTCACTAATTGACTAGTTTTAAGATGATATCAACCTTAGCCTCCTCCTTTATCGGGATTGGAATTCGTATGCGAGCTTACGTGGGATGCAAAACTCAAATAAGTGTAGTTAGCTTCTAAACCTTGAAGTTGTTTTTTCGGTTAGTGAAAATATGTTTCATTCTCTTGCATTTTGTCCAGATCAACCACAAAATTATGAATTTTAATTAGAGCTCGGTTTTCTTTAAATGTTTGGGCACACGAGTAATAAGGGTATGTGTGATCTAAGGATTTTCAGAAGTTTCTTTTTTGAGAAAAGGATTTCCATAGGTTCAAAAACTAAAAGTTATGCTCCGGTTTTGTGCAGAAGACGAGCTTTTTTGTGTATCATGTGTTACTTTGATCAGATTAATTGTTTCGTCTGATCAAATAAATGAAATTTATATCTGGTTTATGTGATTTAGGTGACATCTACGTACGGGAATACCTATCATTATTCAGACAATGTTCCGGAGGGGCATTTTGCTTTTGAGACTACGGAAGCTGGAGATTATATGGCTTGCTTCTATGCTGCTGATCACAAGCCCCCCATTACTCTGACTGTCGATTTTGACTGGAAATCTGGTGTAGCTGCTAAGGACTGGACAAGTGTTGCCAAGAAAGGCTCTGTTGAAGTATGCCTTCTTTCTTCTTTGATCTGTATATGCTTACCTATCTATTCGTCTTGAGTCACACTGGCTATTCACACATATTGACTCATGTAGTCCACTAACATTTAATTTCCTCCTTTTTGTTTCATCAATTTGAGTGTATAACTCCTGGAGCCTTTCACTTTTAACAAGACAAAACTAACCATCTATTGAATAACTTCTAAATGTTCACGAATTTCTGATCTGCAGTTTAGTTTAAGCCTCAAAGACTGCAGATTTTAGCTCAGGCTGACCATTGGCTGTTGTATACTTTTTCTGACCTTGACTTACTTAGAAGAAGAAAAGACAAAGAAATGATGGGATTGCGCAGTTTGGGGGCTTTCCCTTTTTTTCGATAGGCAAGGTATCAGAGATTGGGTCGTCCTCTTGAGATAGAACTCCTTTCAATGTGAAGAGGTGGGAGGGGGGTGGGGGGAGGTGAGTTATACAACTATGAATTTTGGTTAAATAATTGAATTAAAGCAGTATATACTGCACTTTATTCTATTCCTGGTCTAACAACCAGATATTCGTTACCTTGGAAGCTACACTGATTTGCAGTGTGATTATTGGCCTTGAACTCATGCCAAGCAGTCTCCCCGCGCTTTATTCCATTTTCTTAGGCCGATATGTTGATATAGCTCATTCAATGATTTATAACCTTTCCCCTTGTGCCTGAAAAAAGAATGTTAAGAAAGTATTCTTTTTACTGTTTCGGATTCCACCTTTACTACTAGATTTTGTAATGCTATTTCATATGTCCTCTTGCCAGCTAATGGAATTAGAATTGAAGAAGATGTATGAACATGTTCAAAACATCCATGATGAGATGTTTTATCTCCGCGAAAGGTGAGTTGACCTTATTTTTGTTACCTATCCCATCCTCATGAATCTAACCTAATGAAATAGAGGTTAAAATATTTCTACATGTTACAGGGAGGAAGAAATGCAAGAACTTAACAGATCAACCAACTCCAAAATGGCTTGGATGACTGGCCTGTCAATCTTTATATGCTTATCTGTGGCAGGGTTGCAGTTGTGGCATTTGAAAACCTTTTTCGAAAAGAAGAAGCTAATTTAATGTTATTCGGATACTGTCACTAGTCTTATGTTTAGGTAGAATTCTTTATAGACAACACAAATGAAGAGGGAAAGTTATATTTTATGTACAATGTGATAGGATTTTATTTCAAATGGAAATGTTACTCTCAGTTTCAGATCTCTGGTTCTGGTCTTCTATTGCCTTGTCTATATGCTCTGATGATTTGCTAGACAATCGAACTTTTTCTCCTGGAATATTTTAAGCTTTGGGATACTTTAGAATGAGTTTCCACACGTTAGTACCACAACAAAGTTTTGAAAAGAAAAAGGTGATTATTTTCCTATGCAGCTATGAATCCTGCAGTCAGAGCTTTTTCATACAATGGCAACATCGTATGCCCTGTACTGTTGGAGAGCTCGGCCAACAAGTAATTTGGGCATTATAAAATATGACAAATGATTTAAATTATGTGCACTGATAGTTAGAGGCGGATATAGGATTTGAAGTTGGCGGATGCCAAAATTTCCTTTAATGTATACTTTGTAATGACTAATACGAAATTTGTTAGGAATGTTTAATCGATTTTTTTTGAGTTGATTTGGGTCAACGTAATAGGTATTTTTTATTTGAAAATTTAAAAATTACAACAAACGTGATTAGAATTTTAAAATTGGATCACACCTTTATTATAACAACGTAAGTAAAATCAATATTTTCACTGGGAAATTACATCTTTTCTATATATTAAAAATTAATTTACACAAGTAAGATAACATCTTCAAAAAGAGAATTACATTTGTCAGAATAAGAAAATTTAAAAAAATATTTTCATAGATAAATTATTATACCCCGTAAACATAAATTAGATAAACTACAATTTATCATAAATCACATATTTTTTAAGCAATGCTTACCAAATTATAGTAAAGCGATGTAAATTATATCTAACAACCATCGCATAACACCATTTTTTATGATACAATAAAAAAGATGAAAAAAAATTTGATCTCAATCCAAAATTCTCATTAAGATCCAAGTTTTTCGGATTTGAAAGAAGAAAGCTCATAAATTTAATTAAGAGGATTGCTTATTTTATATAATTTTAAAGTTTAGGAGTCTCTTTTTTGAGTGTTCTTGCTAGAGATCACATACAAAATAATAGAATAGAGAAAAAAAATATAAAAAAAAAATAATAAAACGACAATTAAAAATTCGGTGGTAGCCGAAAAGGAAAATGACTAGGACAAATAATAGAAAATTCGGTGGTAGCCGAAAAGGGAAATGATTGGGACAAAAGGAAATAAAAGCACAAACAAAAGAGAAAATCAGACAAGGCTCAAAATAAGTTCAACTTGAATTTTACACACGAGAAAAACTTTCAAAAAAGTCTACCAGCCATGACACCTTTGTCTAGTTTACGGTTGCGGGTGGCAGGATCATATAATTAACCTAATTTAAGAAAATCTCAACATAGGTATATACAATTTTTATCATCTTACCGGGTGTCATGCCACCCCTTCTTAAAGGGGTGGATCCACCCCCGCCGATAGTATATAAATTTTTTTACACCATCAGGTTTAGTTGACCTACAACATGTGACTTTTTATGGCAAGCCTGATGTGGTAATATGAAATACAAAGTACTAAATAATTTTTAAAGCCGATTAAATTGCACTGATAGTGTAAAAATATTTTACGTTAAACCCATGACGAATAGAGGGAAGTGTGAATTTCTTATTTAATAAGAAAAAGTGACAGGCTTATAAATTTTACCAATCCCAGACCCAACTATTTCACCAGCTCTGATATCCAATACAATACAAAATTTGCACAAAACTATGTCAAAATTTCTCTTGAACAAACTTTTCCATTGTAAATATTACTATTTTATATCCCTTGAAGTATTGATCGATCGAGAAAATCAACAAACGACATATGCATGTCTGATGTACTGAAGCTCATCGAGTGAAAAAGAAAAAGAAATAGAACGGAGAAAGAAGAAATTTTTATCCAAATCGTGGGCAACTTGATTTAACATGTATTGATGATGGTTTCTTCACTTTGTTGAAATTATAGTTTTTTTTTTTTCAGGCGGAGGCATTATTTGGAAAAATGCAACGATGCAATATTTGCCACAAAATAAAAGAGAAAATAAATATAAAAACCTATTGCGCTTAACTGATCAAGAGAGTGATTAATGAAAATCTCATGTTACTTCACTGGCGCTGTAGCTTTTTCCAACGTCAATTATTCTTCACGATGCAAATTGGGAAATGATTTATTAAAACCTCTGATTCCTGGCATATGTAGTATCTACATTTCATCTAGTGGAGGTGTAGCCCAGGCCCAACATGAACAGAACTTTACTATTGTAATTATGCTCTTTCTAATTGATCTGTTATGTATAGCTTTCAAGCAACACCTGCTGATACAAATATATATGTGTATTATCAAAAAGGATGATAAACTATTATGTCAAATGAGTCGTTGCAACACTGAAATGTAACTAAAAATTCAAAAGTACTCTTTGAGCACGTTTCATTAACACATCCAACACGATAGATTGGTAAATTAGCTTTTTCAGATATGCGCTTGCCATAAAAGGGCAAAATTGCAGCAAGAAAGATGAACAAACTCTTCTGATCTATGCTCTACTCCTCAAAGAAACCCAGTGACACAAATAAAGCATGACACTCAAAATAAACCTTTGAAACTAATAGACCCTGCAATCACAAATTAAACATGTAGAGACTATGCTTCATACTTAACCAAGTTAAAGCGAGTCCATAGTTTGTGATATCACTTAGATCCGTGTATTATCTCTTTATATCGAACTCCAAAGTAGGAGCAACGTCAACGCGAAATGAAACAATGAACTCACCTTAAAGGTCGTAATAAAATTGAACTTCTATAATGTTCTATGAAAGAACGAATAAGTGACATAAATGCGGTGACATTTACTTTGGGCAAATTGGAGTGTCAAACATTTGGGGCGTAGGATTGTTCACAGTATCTGCAATAGTGTTATCACTGGCATAGAAGAAACAAAGAGAATTCAAGTGAGACCAAATTGGCATGTTCTCATAACATGGTGACTAAAAAGGTAACAAAATGTATTTGCTTAGCAATCTGTACCAAGTATTGTGTAAACTATATTGAAGAATTATATTGTTCAATTTAGCATATTATTTTTTGCAGTTCAATCTAAACTAAAATAATAAAGAAGACAAATGATACAGAAGAAGTGCAAAGAGTCTCATATCTTCACATCCTCAATGTTCTCAATGAAAAAAACTGCGAGCTTTCGATTTATTCAGCTGATTTAACCAACATCGCACCATCTATAAAACTCAAATTAATAAAACGCCACAAATTAAAATAAATTACGCATGAGCAGCAGCGAACTCTTAAAACTAATGCAAGATGTAGAGTTACAACATGTCACAACTCAATAGAAATTAGGTGTAGATCATTATCTCTATAATACATGAAATTTATCTGAGAATTCATTGGAACTAATTAGAAGTAGAACTGAAAAGGACAAAAAGTTGACCAACAGTGCAGCAGTTATATATAAAACTCAAATTAACGCAAGGCCATAAACTGAAATAAATTACTCATGGTAAGCTAAGAAATAATGTGAAAAAGTATCCTCATAGAATAGCAGACATGGAGTTACCAATTTGAGAAAGTTTGAAGAGTATTCATGATTTCATATGTATCAGCTCTGTAATGCTTCTGTGTGAGAGTAGGCCATGTGAAGTAGGGTTATACTCTATGGTTGGTGGGCTCACTACATTAATTATATATCCTTCTTAATTTGGACAAAGAAAGAAAGAAAGCAAGTGATTAGCTAGGAGTCTTGTTGTTTACCACTGCTCTACCTCTATATATGCAAGCAACTTTTGTATCTTCCATTTGAAAGCGCCTGCAAAAGGGCAAAATTCAACATGAAGCCTTATAATTATTTTTCACGTAAAATATGGAGTAGTATATATACTGTTTGTCTCTCTTTATATTTCAACACAACATTATACTTTTTCTAGTACGTTAATTCGCTTACCATAAATGTGTCGCCTATGTTAATAAAAAAAAGCGTTGAAATTTGGACTGATGGAGCGCCATTCGTTGTCCACAAAAACCTGAAGCCCGCGGCCAACACAATCTTGATGTAGAATGGTGGTTAATGATGTTGGATCACAATGTAGCCCTGTCCCTAAAGTGAGGTCTAGTTTCTGACATGGTGGATAATAGTTGAGTCTCATTATAGATTCATTTTCTCCAAAAACAATTCTTTCAAGTGTTCCCTCCCTACGCCTAATTAAGCTCATTTCCAAAAGTTCCATGCTCTCTATTCTTGAATTGCAATATTCTTGTAAAACATTCATGCGCAACTATATTCAAGAAAAGAAAGGTTAATATAATTGACAAGAGGAAAAAAAAGGTAGTCAATAAGTTGTAACGTTGTTTTACACAAGATGGCTGAAGCTTTCACCCATTGTGTTTTTGAAATTAATAAATTGTACATATTCGATGAATTTCTTAATACAAATGGTTTGAACAAAAGCTACTAGGTTCCGTCGAACTCGCAGGTTGCGTTCTAACTCCGCCCTTTCCGGATAAGTAAAGTGAAAACATATTTTTTAGGTTGTTATAAAGATTGAAGGTCTTATCTTAATTCCTTTAATAAGTTTATGATGATTCATAAACAAGATCCCTATCCCTTTTATAAGCTAAAATGTTGTATTTTTGCACGGGGGCGGGGGCGGCTCTAAAGACTTGGGCAGTGAGACTGTTGTCTTAGGCTTTAAATTTATTTTAAATTCTTATTATTATTATTTCTATATATTATATTAATTATATAAATAATTAGTATAAAGAAAAAAATGTTACAGTATATATTTTTATTTGATTGAGGTTATTTTATATCAATAAATTCATAAATTATGATAATTTTCTTTACTAATTAATTTGTATGTTTGCTTCAGTCTTCAATTTTAATTTTATCCTTTTTATATAGGAATTAAGTTATATATATCGATAACATAATGAATTTCTTTTACAATATTCTCTCAAACTGCATGAACACAAAAGTATTCATGCACCGGTTTTCTTTTAGTGTAATTCGACATATTATATTCGATTATTTATAATTTATTTTAGGTATTCACCAATAAGTGCTACTTAATAGAATAAACTACAATTATCGTTTAGATTAATCATAATGAGCAAAAAATTTTGACACCGTTAATGCTCAAAACTTAAGCTATCACGTTATGTACGTTTATTTCTTTTTCTTGTTTGTGATGATAGGCAAATCAAAATTTGTGGACTTCAGTGCACCACATTATTTTTTGTGCTTTTCTTCCTTTTTTTGGTTGGAAATTCGCTTATTTTTATCTTAAATGATTAATTTTTTATTTAAAAAGTAAATTTTGTTGTTAGTGTAAATATTTTATAAAATAAGTTTAAAGGCCTTTCAATATGGTTTTACCTTAGGCCACGAGATCCATTGAGCCGCCCTGTTTTTGCAGAAAACTCTTTCGAACGCATGGATAAGAATATCAGATTATGCGATACAATCACTAAGAAAAGACACAGGCTACAGTTGCTGAGGCAGAAATTGAAGCTAGCTTCCATTTTTAAGGGACAGGTATGGTACCAGCCCTTTGTTCCCCTAGGTACATTTCCATATTATAAATTCTTGCTGGATTTTTGGGTGATATCATCTTTTGGTTTTATGCTTATTGTGATATATATACCGTTGAAAATAGAACGGTCAACATGGGCCGGGCTGGGTTAGCCCAGCCTAGCTCACGTGAGCTTTAGCAATTGACGAGCTGGGCTAGACTACCATTTTAATGGGCCTTATAATAGTTAGCTCACTCCCGCCTTATGTGGGCTGTGGGCCACATGTGCCGGCCCATCATTTTTTAAAATATAATTTTATATTTTTTCTTTAAGTTCTAACCTAAAAAAAGATAAATATTTAAAAGTTAAAAAATATCTTATTGGAAAAATTCTGAAAAACTTAATGACGTTATTATATATAGTTCCAATATATCACAATAAACACTAAAAAAGTATTCCCTCTGTTTTAGTTTATGTGAACTTATTTCCTTTTTGGTTCGTTCCAAAAAGAATGACCCATTTCTAAATTTAGAAACAATTTAGATTAAACTTCCAACTTTACCCTTAATGAGAAGCATTTATAACCACACAAATACTCTGGACCCCTTTTTGACCTGTTTAGGACCACAGATTCTAAAAGTCTTCATTTTTTCTTAAATTCTGTGTCCAGTCAAACAGGTTTACATAAATTGGAACGGAGGAAGTAAAAGACAAGACTATATTTCATTCACAAAAAGTCAAAAGTCAAAACAAATTATTCAAGAGAACATCCATGACGCTTATGGAATATCCAATACATCATCTTCATCAAACACATTTGAATCCGCTTATGACAAAGTTTTCTTAACATCTTCACTTTCATCTTCATCTATAATTTATATATATTAATTAGTTAAATATTAAGAATAATTAAATTTTAAAAACTAATTATATTCAAATTCACATAAAAAAATTTACCAGTTTGAGTTTGGAAAAAGGCGTGCTGCCAATTTCGAGTAGTAACAAGTGTTTGGACATTTTCATGATGGATGCAACTTCTGTATTTTGTCAGAACACGCGCACCAATGCTAAATGCTAATTCTGATGTTACCGTGATAATAGGAATACTAAGTACATCACGCGCCATCATTGAAAGACCAGAATATTTTCTAGAATGGTCCTTCCAATACATGACAACATTCATCTCTTGAAACTTCTCAAGATCAAGCTTTGGTTCCTCTAAATAAAGATCCAATTCTGACTTTCCATCGCTAGAGGCAGTATACTTTTTATATTTTATATATTTTAAATAAATATTTTGATTAGGCCCACGGGCCAACCCAGCCCAGCCTCAATCAAGCCTTAGGGGCCACGGGCTTACTCGGGCCGGGCTTAAAAGCCTTATTTTTAAATGAGCTCTAAAAATTCTAGCACAACCTTGGACTCTAGTTGAAAAGATATTCCCTATAAGGTAAAATCAACCAGCCTGATGCACCCCAACTTTGGCCCTCTTTTTATTGAGAAGGCTTAAGAAAAACTTTGCCCTCTATTGGCATAGTTTGGTTGCACTTCAATATGGGCTTTATTTTCACTTTCAGCATCTGCTTTCCTTCTTAGCTTCATAATAATTGTCTTTTCCCTGTAAGGGTGTATTGTGGGCCGGGCTCAGTCCGGGACCGGACCGGGACCGCATGCTAAACGGGCCAATCAGGTCGGTCTCAAATGGGCTGGTCTCTAGTGGTGCAAAAGCCCATAGCGGGCCGGTCCTTACCAAAAAGCTCATGAGCCCAAGACCGTTTAGCCCGGGACCGGCAGGCGGGCCTGGGCAGGTTCAACCGGGCCAAACAGGCCTAACGGCTAATTTTTTTTTATTTTTTAAAAAGGGACAACGGTCAGATATTTAAAATGTAGTCGTTAGACTGCATTTTTAGCCGTTTGGCACTTTCAAAAATAGTCATTTGGCTCCCAAACTTTGTTTTAACCCCAAACGTTTTACCCTATTCTCAACTATAAATATCCCCTAATTCTTTCATTTTTACTCACAAATTCATCAATCTCTCTCATTTCTCAAACTCAAATTGAAGTATTCCAGTCTTCACTCATCTCTCATTTCTCAAACTCCAATTCTTAAATCATGCTTGGTGATTCTAGATTGCACCCATTTATTTTGGAACACTTTAATGTGATAGAAGAAAATGAAGAAGTTTACATAATAAAGTGCAAGAACTGTGGTCGAGTCTACACTCGTCGTCGAAAGGAGGGCACATGCTCTTTAAGGAGGCATATAAAGAGTTGTCTTGCGCGTTCTCCAAACATTCGTATTTAAGATTTTAAGTTGATTTGAGATAATTTGTGTTATTTTAAAATTATTAGACGTATTATTTTTAATGTTCTAGTTTGTTAGATTAATTTGAAGTATTATATTGAAGGTATTGAACTTTAATTTGAAGTATTAAATGTAAACTTTAATTTGAACTATATCTATAGCTTATATATATTATATATACTATATCTACATATTGCACTATATATATATATATATCTAATACATATAAAAGCAAGTGATGACCCATTGGGTCATCACATAAATGTAAACTTTAATTTGTAGCTTTGATACCGAGTATTAAATGTAAAATTTAATTTGAACTATATCTATAGCTTATATATATTATATATACTATATCTACATATTGCACTATATATATATATATATCTAATACTATATATATATATATAGTATATATAATATATATATAAGCTATATATTATATAAGGCAATATATAATTATATATACATACTATATATACTATATATATTTATATAGCTATATATAAGCAATTTATATTAGTATATACATATATAGTTTACAAGAAATTGCCTTAGATAAAAAAAATTAAAAAAAAATAGCCCGGAACAAAAAAGCCCGTTTAGGCCCATTTAGCCCGGGACCATATGGGCTTAGGACCGCAATGGGCCGGTTCTACTCATTTGGCCCGTTAGGCCCGGGATCATTTGGCCCGCCCCGCCTAAGCCCCGGCCCGTTTGGCACATTTAGGCCCGGGCCCGGACCACAATACAGCCTCATTTCCTTGTTTCTTGTTGTTTGATTATTAAGCATGTCTGCTACTTACCTTGATCCTAATTTACCTTCACTGTCATCACTCCATTAATATCCCAAAATGTTAAAACACAACTTCATGTATATAAATCTTTACTAGGAACTGTCACCCAACAAAAGGTGGCCTAATTCATTAACGCTTCTCAATTTTGTAATGCCGGTAGTGGTCAGGCCAGTGGCACAAGTGCTGAGTAATTTTGTCCATCAAGTCTTCGACAGAGGAAGAAAACACCTAGTGTGTTTTGTTTTCGCTAGAATTTGAACCTTAAATCCCATAGTTCTCCTCCAACTTAATTGACAACTAAGTCACTCCCTTGTGTGCATGTTGATAACATACTAACAGTTACTTGACCAATCCAAAAAAAAATTTGATAACAGTGTTCAAGTGCGGGATATTATAGAGCCAGAACCAAACACTTTCAAGATACCAAAATCACCCTAGTAGAATATTCAAAAAAATAAATACAGTCAAAGTCAGCATATTAAGATATACCAAATAGGCAAAAGAGATATTTTGCTTGTATCAGTTGTACATTTGCTTCTATTTCTATTCCCAATTGAAGAGTTGTAACAACTAAATTTCGTTCCTGAAAAATAATAATCAAGACAAGAAATATAGCGATAAATAATATATTCGATTTCAAGTGATGGGGTTACAATCTCTAAAATATCTCTAAATCTAAAGAGATGTAATCCTCTGATTCTTCTCCTCACGGACGATGGTTCAAGAGCTTGAGAGCTTGATCTTGAACTTGACGGATTTTAGATTTGTAGTACATCACGAACTATTTGAAGGCCGTCACGAACTAGGATTTGGTGTTGGGTTATTACGAACGGAAGATTTGAAGCCGCCCGCCTATGGTTTGAGTTCGCCTTTGGAATTTGACCACAAACGATGATTGTAAATATGGATGGAGACCTTGATGCTACTCTTTAGAGCTTTTTTAGCCTTTCTTTCTGCTTACTTGCTTGTCCCATAGCCTTCTCCTTTGACCCCTTTATATAGGTGTGGGGTGGAGTAGTCTCCAAGAAAGCCCTAGTGGATCATTGGGCTTGAGGTTTATGTGCCGACCTATTTGATCGAAGACCAATTTGTGGGTTAGCCCAATAATATATTGGACTTTTGTTTAAATCAATTCATTTTAGATTTAAATAATCGACCCGATTATACAAGCCCATGGTATCATTTGGACTAATATGTATTTAATACATGATGAAATCCAAATTACTTGTGGATTTAAATTTAATAAAGTTTTATTTGTCTACAAATTGATGGGGGAAATATTGTCATCATTACCGGTGAGTTTCCTAATCTTGGTTCAAGTTCTGTCACGCTCGACATTTCAGCTTTGCGCGTCTTAACCAAAAAAATCATATCTTGGTATAGGAGCATCGAAATTACGAGCAATTTGCGGCTACGGAAACTAGACTTCTGGAGCTACAACACAGGTAAATATGATAATCAGAATATTCTGCTATCTTCCCAGATAATTTTTCGAATTTAAGCAATATATTGTGACATGTTGCCCCTTTCAGTCTTGCTGATTTTTAGATATTCTTCCCTTTTCTTTTTTCTATTTTCAGACTCTCAGAGCAGCACATCGGACTGTGAATTCCATCAGCAAGGATGCATTTTACCGACCACGATACACCATATCCACACCTTGAGATTACCAGCGTCAAGCAAAATCCGCGCGCCTGAGTTCTCGCTTTAAAAGTTCATCCTCCGGTGATAGGTGCTTTCGCGCTCTCTAGGAAGCCGCTTGACGCCTCCCTTGATCTTGCAGAATGGTTTACCAGAGAGATGAAGGATGCATTAGACAGATTTTCGGGCAAAGCAACCAACATGAAGGTCCTACTTTTGAAGTCCTCCACCCATCAGAAGGTCGCGCCTGCTCAACCTCCTCATCGTGATCACGATGGACGTCTCACCACTTGGAGTGTTCCTCCTTCTGGCTTTGGTGAAGTTCGCTATATGTCCAAATATTGGGAGTGGCTAAAAGATGTTCTTGCCCGCAACAAGTTGACTCTGGATGGCATCAAAGTGTATGACGCCATCTTTGCTTCGTTGTTCACATATGACTACAATGAGAATGTCCTCTGTGCCTTTTGTGAGCTTTGACATCCATCTACCAACACAATTTCTACCATTATTGGTGAACTATCCATCTCTTTGTGGGACTTGCGAGCAATCGGAGGCCTTTCGGTGCATGGGTCCTTCTATGACGAAGTTATCCCCTCGGCTAAGGAGTTGACACAAGCGGACAATCAAGGAAAACCTTTCCTCCCAAGAAGTTGTATGCACATGTTCTCGGCATTCTACAAACTCATGAAGGATGATGTCCACGAGGTCTTCATTCGTGATTGGGTGGAGTTTTGGTTTCGAGGTCCGGGTAGGTATGCCAAGCCTCCGCAAAAGTCATCAAGGAATCGGACTACAAGGCCAAAGTTGAATCATAATCCTTCTGGGAAAATTGACGCGAGCTTCCTACCACGAACCGATGAGGAGAATGCCCCCTTTATTGAGCTTGGCGTGGAGGAGTCACTTAGAGCTGAGACTTATTTGGCGGCTTTCCTTGCATGTTGGATTTGCAAATTTGTGTTCCCCAACAAGAAGATCGACTACATTCGTGCTAGTGCTTCAAAATTGCGAGTTTGATGGCTCATGGAGAGAAGTTTTCCTTGGCGGTTCCCGTCCTTGCAAGTATTTATCATGGCTTGAAGGAGGTCTCCACTTCTCAAGATTTGGGCGCCTGCAAAGCACTCTTTCCTATTCATTATGTATATGGATGGATAGGAGCATATTTTGACACCCACTATCGTGTTAAGCATCCACAACGACGTCTGCAAATGTGCAAGGTTTCGGGAGAGAAGATGTCCAAGCATTTTGACCTTAGTAATGCCCGTGATTTGTTTCAACAAGTTAGTGCGCGACAACTTCACCATTTGGCTATGCTACAAGGGGGGAATTGCATCTTACCGATCGTGACGAACAATCGAATTCTTGGAGTGACTTTTTTTATAAGTCTTCGCTCAAGCTTCATCACCTTTAGGCATGATGACATTCACATTGTGGAATCTTATAGCCCGCATAGGTTTAGTCGTCAATTCGGCTTATGTCAAGATGTTCCTGGCAAACTCATAGAGCGACCCTATGACGGCTCATTGAAAATGCTAGTGCAATTCTGGGATTCATGTGTTCATCTTGGAGGTTCGTCAAAGGTTATTGTCCTCACGCGTCTATCAGAAGAGGGCCCTCTAATGACTCGTGAGTATGTAGATTGGTGGTTAGCTCGTCGAGTACACTCTTCCCGACAAAGTACTCATATCATTTTGAAAGTTTCAAGGAAAAATGATATTCCTTTATCCTCCAAAGATGATCAACGTCAAAAGGACACTCACGAAGGGTCTTCCAAGTCCAAGTTAAGATCTAAGGATCCTTCGCCAAGTACCAAGGTCTTATCCAAGTCTACCCTTTCGACGGGCGGGGATGCCCATGTGGACAAAAGAGCTAAACATGTTTTGTTGACTTCCAAGACAACTACTGCCACTATGGAGGCGACGAACAATCCTAGCAAAAGGAAATCACCTCCTACTTCACCAAACAAAAATGTTGCGAAGACAACCAACGTCGTGCCAACAAACGAGGAAAGGACTCAAGTTTCTGTTCTGCCCAATGAGATTGTGAATGTTAGTGTAACTTCCAGTTCGAACGAGAGTGATGTTAGTCACTACATATATTGGAATCGTTCAAAGAAGAAGGCTAAGGACACGAGCCATAGTGAGTTTGCTGACTTGGATGCTCTTAGTATCGATACTGGGTTTTTCGTACAGGGTGACCCTAGCTCAACGATGTCGTTGTCTGAACTGGAGAAACGAGTAAATATTATTTCCTTTAAATTTACTCCCTTTCTATTCTTTTTTTTTAACCTAAAGTTTTTTTTCCAGTTAGGCGTTGATGAGTTGTATGATGATGTACTTGGTGACGATATGGAGGAAGACTGTGTTACATGCGAATCTTAATTCTCTGTATCGCGGATACCCTACAACAAGTCCAAGAAGTGCAAGGAAAAAATAAAAGCTAAAGGGAAAAGATATGGCGAAGCTTTGATGAGAAAGTTCTTAAGGAGCAACTCTATTTATAGCCTTCCAAGGCGGTGGTGTTATTCTTGACTTACAAGTATTTTCCCACTGGGCGTGCCAAAATTTGTAACAACTAATTTTGTTCCTGAAAAATAATAATCAAGACAAGAAATATAACGACAAATATTATATTCGATTTCAAGTAATGGGGTTACAATCTCTAAAATATCTCTAAATCTAAAGAGATGTAGTCCTCTGATTCTTCTCCTTACGGACGATGGTTCAAGAGCTTGAAAACTTGATTTTGAACTTGACGGATTTCAGATTTGTAGTATGTCACGAACTATTTGAAGGTCGTCACGAACCATGATGTTTTACACTTCAATACCACACAAGAGGGGTGATTTGTGTGGTGACCAATTTTTTGCTTAAACAGATTATGGAAGGACCTGGTTCTTCTATGTGTTCCTTCTACTACTATTGCGGAATAATAAATGTAGAAAATAAAGAACACAAGTATTTTACATGAAAAATACCCGGTTCAAAAGGTGAAAACCCACGACCTACTACTCAGTAGGATTTTCCCCAACACTTTACTAAATCACTTAGCCAAAACAACATTTACAAAACTCTTTGTAAACCTAAGGATTACCTCTAATCCCGTTGTAGCAACCAGCCTCTAACTGTTGCGACAACTTCAAGTTAACTCTAACTTGAATACTCAAAATACCTATTACAATTACTTCTAGATAAAGTTGAAAGGTACAATATGAAAACGCCTACTACAATTGAACTAGAAATAAAGAAAAACACATAAAACTCTTTATAGAGCTGGTTCTTCAATCTGGTTCATATAGCTTCAGGTTTGCACACTTGAATCTCATACGAACTGCTTGCAAAAAGCCTTGCTATTTTGCTCTCAATTCACGTCTAATTTCTGCATTTTTGTGCAACACCTGTAATGTGAGAACATCCTGCAATTTATAGAGTTAGTAGATATAGAAATAACTAGAGTTGTGATGTAACTCTTCCTTGGTAGAAGAGTTCTAGTTGATCTCAACTTCTAACTCCTTCCCTATCTTGGATAATGTTCTATTTGAGTAAGGACTCCTTATCCTTATTAATTATGCAACCTTTTCGATCAGGAGATATTAAATACAACAAGTTAAGCTTATCTCCTTCACGTGCATTCCACATGTTCAAATCTGCCTATTTTTGTGCACCTGAGGGATGGACATGGTTCATGCCTGAGCTTCCTTTGTCAATCTTCAAAACTAACCTTCACTTGGGCCAAAAAAATTCCCCCTTTTTGATGATGACAAACTTTGTGCTTTTCATAAGCTTAGGCCCTATTTCAACTTAGCTCAACATCAACACAATGTTAGAAACATTTTTCCTTTTGATCACTTATCATCAAGGACCAGGTAAACTAGGTTATAAACATCACTATTCAAAGTGTAAACATCACTTATTTAAAGCACAACCTTTTCCCCCTTTTGGCGTCATCGAAAAGTTGCATACAAAATGCGAGATAACTAGATATTAAAGCTTACTCATGGCCACTCGGGCTACTTCAAATGTAATCATGGATTAATCATCATAGATCAAGCTAAGAATTTTAACCATCAAAGAAATATAAACAAATATTTAGAGCAAAAGACAGTGAATTTCATTGATGATTGATAAGATTCTACCACAAAGCATAAGAAGAAATAAAAATACTGAAAACATGAGCAAAAGAAACAAAACATCCCGAACTGGGTCACTGGTTGATCTACACTAGCCTAGAAGGCTTAAGGCTGGGAAGAACTAGGTGCTTAGTTTTTGACTTGGAGGAGTTTCAGCATACCTTGAAGAATTCCATCATTCTTCTCTTTTTCTCTTGTCAGCTCAGTTCTGAGAGCATCTCTCTTATTCTCCACCTCAACCAACCTCTTCTTCAGCCTTTCAATCTCAGCATCCTTAGACCCACTTTCTTGCACCAAGGCTCTGACCTTGCTATTCACTGGTACCTTTTTGGATGAACTAGGTTCTTTATGAGTGACATTTACTTCATAATCGTAAGCAAGTAGAGTATTAACCCAAAAATATCCATGCTTGTACTAACCTCCCACTTTTTCATAGGTACATTGAAATATGCAAGCATAGTTGTGAGAATGAAGCCATAGGGAATGGTATGAGTTTTGGTGCCATTGGTAACTCTATCAAGAAGCTGGATTATAGCTTTCAGTCACTTTCTTCTGCAGGTCTGCGAGGGTTTCCTCTACAGATGAACCAGGTTCATCTCCCCAAACAACCATTGCACCTGCGTCTTTGGTTAAACTCACATGAGTGGGTGAAGAATCAGCCACGCTTATCCCCTTTCCCCTCACAGTACTCCTAGCACCCTTTCTCTCTTTTTTTTTTCATTTTTACTACCAATTTCTCCAGATTTTGTAGTTTCAACACCTGCTATAGATCCTACAAATCTATTCTCAAAATTTGCAGCAACTTTAGAAACTGTCTCAGGAGAAACTTTAGAATCAGAAGATACCTGTTCAGTTTCAGAAGAACCACTTTATTCCCCCTGAGTAGCTGACTTAAAAGAATCTAGGTAGTTTAATACGGTCAAGAGTTTTGAACGTAATTGGTTCACTGGTATCGGATAAGTTCAAAAGAACTTTGGTATTGGGTAGGACTCTTCTTATGATCCAAATATAGTTATTTCAAATTATGCAGAGTGTAGAAAACATATCGTATTATCTTGATGAACCAGGTTTTTCACTGATAATTCTTTTTTGTAAGTCTAAATTTGCCAAAATAGAGAAAATATCATTAGAGATTAATGAGTCATTTTAACACATGGCACAAGAGTATACTATGAAAAGTATGAGACTGAGTAAGATTTAATCTAATTATACAAATTTACAGACTTTCTAACCAAATTTATTTTTTTAATTTTCATTTTTTTTTGTTTAACCTTGAACTGGTCCTTTTAGGTGATCTTAATCATCTCTAATTCCAACTTGTTCCTCTCAAAGTGATCTCTACTTAAGGCTTTTGTGAAAATATCAGCAATTTGCTTACCAATAGCACAAAACTCCACAGTGATCAAGCCTTTCTCATAGTTATCCCTAAAAAAAATAGTGTCTAACATCTATGTGCTTAGTTCTCTTATGATGAACTAGATTCTTAGTCATACTAATAGCACTAGTGTTATCACAGAAAATAGGGATGCAACCAACTTTAATACCAAAATCCATCAATTGTTGCTTGATCCACAGCAATTAAGCACAATCATGAAGCAGCAGCAACATACTCAGCTTCAGCAGTAGATAAGGCCACTGAATTTTGCTTTTTAGTAGCCCATGACACAAGACATGAACCAAGAAAGTGTGTCATACCTGAGGTGCTCTTCCTATCCACTAGGAAACCTGCATAATTAGCATCAGCATATACCACTAGGTTACAATTACTACCTTTTGGATACCAAAGGCAAAGGTCAGTGGTGATTTTCAAGTATCTCAATATTCTCTTTACATTAGTCAAGTGGGACTCCTTTGGATTTGTCTGAAATCGAGCACAAAGACCTACACTGCACACAATGTTAGGTCTGCTAGTAGTGAGATATAAAAGAGAACCAATCATTCCCCTATACAACTTCTGATCAACAGATGAACCAGGTTCATTTATATCCAATTTCGTGGATGTTGCAATAGGAGTGTCAATTTCTTTGGATTTTCCTTCCTGGTTTTGTTACTGAGGGATAGGTTCATGGACAGGTTCCCTCGAGGTTTGAGGATTAGTTCCTCTCTAGTTAGTTCCCCATGTCATGTTGCCCTAGGTGGAAGGACATGTTCCATCACCTGTTCCTTCCTATGATGCATATTCAGGATGGACTGTGATTTCACCATTTGAATTTCTTATCAGCCCAATCTCTTCATTATCTTGTTCCTGCCTCTCAGAAAGAATGTTAGTTTTTAAATAAAATAACATATACATTTTTTTCTACACACATAGTTCTTTTACTGTATATTTTAAAAACTTTACTATGTGAAAAATATCCCAAGAATACTCCCTCATCAATTTTGGGATCATACTTACCTAGGGAGTCTTTGTCATTATTGTGCACAAAGCACTTGCATCTAAATGCCCTAAGATAGGATATATTTATCTTTCTCCCTTTAAGTGACTCATAGGAAATCTTCTTAACAAGAGGTCTAGTCATGCAACAATTTATGATGTAGCATGCAAAAATTCAGCAAACTTAGCATTTTCAAATTCAGTTCCATGATCAGACCTAATTAATGCAAGTTGATTACCTAGTTGTTTCTGAGTTTTTCTAACAAAAGAAGTAAACATGTCAAATGCTTCATCTTTATATGTTAAAAATAATGTTCAAGTAAACCTAGAGTAATCATCAACAAGCACCATCACATATCTTTTACCATATCTGCTTAATGTTCTTATTGGACCACAGAGATCCATATGGACCAGTTCCATCATTCTGGTGGTGCTTACCACTTTCTTGCATTTAAAAGAGGATCTTACCTGTTTCCCCCTTGCACAAGCCTCACAAACTTTGTCTTCCTTGAACTTGATGTTAGGCAGCCATATCACCAAATCCTTGGAGACTAATTTGTTGAGTTGACTCAGACTTGCATGTCCAAGTCTCTTGTGCTAAAGGAGGGGATCATTGTCCAACACACTTAAGCAAGTGAGTTCATTTTCTGAAAGTGTGGACAAATCAACAATGTATGTATCGTTTACTCTTTTTCCCCGCAAAACAATCTTGTAAGTGGTAAGGTTATTCACAAAACATTTGGTAGAGGTGAATTTACTAAGTTACCTCTATCACACAATTGTGATACACTGATTTGGTTGTATTTTAGGCCATCTATTAAGTAGACATTTTCAATAGAGTGAGAATCAGTCTTACCTACCTTTCCAACCCCAATGATCTCACCTTTCTTCCCATTTCCAAAGGTGACATTACCTCCTTTGAGGTCCTCAAGTGAAAGGAACTGGTTCTTGCTACCTATCATATTCTTTGAGCAGACGCTATCCATGTAGCATATTTGGCTGCTCCCCTTCACTTGGACCCGCAAAAGGAAATTAGGGGTTAGTCTTAGGAACCCAAACTAGTTTGGGTCCCTTTCTATTGGCAGAAGGGTGAATCATATTCTTTTTAGCCCAACCTGGCAGCATATTTTTCCCTTGAACAAATTCTTTATTCTTTTGACTAGCTTTTTCTTTTGCAATACATTCACTTTTATAGTGACCAGTTTTACCACAGTATGTGCAAATTTTATTCTCGGAAAGTATGAGGTACTTGCTTTTGGGATCCCACTTAGGTGCAGGGGTACCGTAGCCAAATCCTCTCTTATTGCTACTATGGTGTTCATGTAGCCATGAAAGTGCATCGGAGGACCTATTCCATTTACAGGTTCTGTCTACCTCGTGCTTAGCCTTGTTTAGATCCTCCTTAAGGACTCTTATCTGCTCATCTCTTTTGTACAACTCATCTTTCATTTTTCCTACATTTTCTTCTAAAGTGAGTTGTGTATGATCAGCTTTCTTTTTACCAGTTCCTAATTTCAATTTTAGATTTTCAGATCTTAGCTCTAGGATAGTAATGTCAAGTTCATGAACGTGGTTCTTTAACTCAACATTTTTACTTTCACTTTCACTATCCCTAAGTTCCAGATTTTTGTACTTAGCTTTCAAAATCATATACTCAGTAGACAGTTGTTCCTTTTCATTGTTTAGATCATCATATTTATCAATGAAATCCAGGAGTAACTCAGATAGCCTTTCTTTAGTCAAAAATTTAATCTTGTCTTTGAGATGAATTATACTTACCTCATATTCCTCATCGGATTCTCCAATTTCCATAAGTGCTTGTTCATCTCCATCTTCACCCTCTGAGTCCTCATCTGAGATCTCTCCCCAGGCAGCAACCATAGCCTTTGTTGATCTTTTGTTCCTCTTGAATTGAACCTATTCCTTCATTCAGCTCTGTCCTTCTTCCATTCAATTTCCCATTGAGGGCAGTGTTTGATGTGGTGAACAGTCTTCCCACACTTGTAACACCCCTTATTGGTTTGTTTTTCAGGAACCCTTGGTTTGCTGTAGCTTTCATTTCTTGAAGGACCCTTTCCTCTCATTAGGTACTTCTTGAAGTCCTTTGTGATCATGGTCATTTCATCCTCCTCCAGATCAGCACCTTCAGTGATTCTAAATGCCAAGCTCCTTTCCTTCTTGGGTGCATCCATCTTCATGGTTTGCCTTCTAAGTTCATAGGTAGTGAGATTTCCAATTAGCTCATCCAACTTAAGAGTGGCAATTTTCTTTGATTCCTGAATAGCGGTGATTTTGCTTTCCCAAGAGACTGGCAGAACCCTTGTCAAGATCTTCTCAACTCTGTCTTCTTCAAGAATAACCTTTCCAAGAGACTTAAGTTCATTTGTTAGTGTGGTGAACCTTGTATACATCTCTTGGATGGTTTCCCCTTCCTTCATGTTGAAATTCTCATATTGAGAATACAACAGTGTTCCTCTAGACCTCTTCACTTGAGGTGTTCCTTCATGAGCCACTTGCAAAGTGTCCCAGATTTTCTTAGCAGCGGTACAACTTTGAATTCTACCGTACTCGTCTGGACCAATTCTACACACAAGCCATTTCTTGGCCTTAGCATTCTTTTCCCACTTCCTCAAGTCCACAGCATTGTAGTCAGCTCTTGTTTTTGGCACGTTTACTCCTTCTGTGAGCACATGATTTTTGCCCTATATGAGAATTACTCCCAAAAACATTCAAAATAAAACAATTTTCCTTTGTGTGCAATTTTGAGAATTTTCATGGCATTTTTGGATAATTATTTGTATTTGTCTATACATGTTTATTTTTTATTTTTTTTTAATTAATAAAAAATACAAAAAAAATATGTCGTATTTGCATTTAAGATTTAATTCTACAATTAGGAGTGATTAAGTTTGTTTTACAAAAATGAAAAAATCACAAAAAAATAATGTATTTTGCATTTTTAGCATTTAGTGTCCAAGTTGTGTGATTTTATTTAATTGTGTGTGTTAATTGTTATTAAAAGTTAATTAGTACTTTTATAAATTAATCTAGTCCTATAAGTTAATTTAGGATTTTTGGAATTTTTAGTTTTATTAGTTTCAGAAAAAGAAAAGCAAAATAAAAGAGTGTTAATTTTCAGGTTCGTGATCAACATGCTTATTGCAACATGTTAGAGGAAGAACTGGATGGCGAACCATGGTTCTATGATGTCAAGGAATACCTCAGGATGGGGATCTACTCGGAACAGGCTACCGGAGATCAAAAGAGAGCCATTCGGCGACTGGCAAATGGATTTTTCCTCAGTGGAGGAGTGTTGTACAAAAGAACACCAGATTTGGGATTGTTGAGATGTATAGATGCTAGTCAAACCACGACAGTTATGACAGAGGTACATGCTGGAGTTTGTGGGCCACATATGAGCGGATATGTATTGGCGAAGAAGATTCTTCGAGCAGGGTACTATTGGCTCACTATGGAGCGTGATTGTATCAGTTTCGTGCGGAAATGCCATCAGTGTCAGATACACGGAGATCTGATTCATTCTCCGCCGATAGAATTGCATACAATGTCAGCACCATGGCCATTTGTTGCTTGGGGCATGGATGTCATTGGACCTATTGAGCCGGCAGCTATCAACGGTCATAGATTCATTCTGGTGACCATCGATTATTTCACTAAGTGGGTTGAAGCTAAAACTTTCAAGTCGGTAACCAAGAAGGCGGTGGTGGATTTTGTTCATTCCCATATCATCTGTAGATTTGGGATCCCAAAAGTGATCATCATGGATAATAGTGCTAATCTTAACAGCAATTTGATGAGAGAGGTATGTCAACAGTTTAAGATTACACACCGCAATTCCACCTCATATCGTCCCAAGGCGAATGGAGCAGTTGAGGCAGCCAACAAAAACATAAAGAAGATATTGAGGAAAATGGTTGAAGGGTCCAGACAATGGCATAAAAAGCTACCATTTGCATTGTTGGGATATCGCACTACTGTTTGCACTTCAGTAGGTGCAACTCTTTATTCGTTGGTATATGGAACTGAAGCAGTGATACCAGCAGAGGTTGAAATCCCATCCCTCTGGATTGTCGCGGAGGCTGGGATTGATGACGATGAATAGGTCAAAGCCTGATTGGAGCAGTTGAGCTTGATTGATGAAAAGAGATTGGCAGCAGTATGTCATGGCCAATTGTATCAAAGGAGAATGGCAAGAGCCTACAACAAGAAGGTGCGCCCCAGAAAATTTGAAGTGGGGCAGCAGGTGTTGAACGAATCCTGCCACATCAGGCCGAAGCAAAAGGCAAGTTCACCCCGAATTGGCAAGGGCCATTCATTGTAACCAGAGTATTGTCCAATGGTACTTTATGTTTAACAGATATCGAAGGGAAATGCGCCGACATGGCTATCAATTCTAACACAGTTAAGAGATATTATGTATGATTTCTTTTGATTGTAATTGTTGTTTGTTTGCATTTGGCATGGTATCGGAGAATGAAATGACGGAGGCAATTTGTTCTTCCATCCAAACACTTCAACCTTTGCTTCCCCTTTTGAGCCTTATTTATTCTTTCATACCGCTCTTTTGGAATCAGTAATGAAAATGAAAGAAAAAGAGAAGAGAAAAATAATGATAATAAAGACAAAAGAAAAGTCACAAGAAAAACAAAGGAATTGGGAACTACGTTTGACCTGATTCCTCAAAAAGGATACGTAGGCGCCTCACGGCTCGGTCATAGTGTAACAAAAAATAAAAATACCCAAGCAAGAAACTGGGGCAGAAGTTGTGTTTGTAACTTTGGGAAGGAAGTTTGATTCCAAGAGCTGTAATGTTTTACCCATCAAAATTATTTTGAACCTTTTGATACCCCTTTTCTTTTAGCCATACACAAAAACCCATATTGATGTCCAAAAAAAACCTCCCGATCAGTATCCGAGAAGTGCCAAGTCATGCAAATGGAAGGCGGGAATAGCACTCTGATCCCCAGCAGAGAAGAGGATCATAAGTGGGAAATGAATTGATAGCCGAAAGAATCCCCAGCAGAGAGAGTCATATCGGTAACACTCCAATCACCAGCTGAAAAAATAAAATAAAATGAGAGAGTCTTATCGGTTAAAACCTCCACAGTCACCATAAGGCGACGGAAGTTGAGAGAAATAAAATGAGAGAGTCTTATCGGTGAAAACTTCACAGGCACCATAAGTCGACGGGAGTTGAGGGAAATGAGAGAGTCTTATTAGTGAAAACCCCTCGAAGGGCACTATGAGGCGACAAGGGGTCAAAAGAGGCAAACAAGATAAGATTGACGGAAAGGATCCGTCGAGGCATCAAGCAGTGCAAAGATGTTGAGTCGACAAAAGAATTGGGCGCTTACATATCCCCAACAAAGTAAGGCTATCAGAAAGATTGATTGATATAAATAGATTAGTTTGGTTAATCCAAAATGCACGACGTGATCATTGGGATCGGTTGTACCATTCAGAGAACTATTCTTCTCTTATTTTCTTGAATTCATCATTTTTTATTTTATTTTTAAAGACTTTATCTCCCCAGCAGTTTGTTTTCGAAAAGGATTTTCAGAGTTTATTACCAGTTGCCAAGATGGTGCAAAAACACAATGTGGATAGGACGGGCCGAAGATAATGCAATGGAACGAGAAAGACGTTCGTTGCAAGACCAAATGATGGATTGATCTAGGACTTCGGGGAGAGTATGGAGGAAAGTGGGAATGCAACAATTGGTGAATAAAGAATCGTCAAGAAACAAGAGCGTCCCTGGCAGATTATCGACCAAGTTCCAAGAGGTTCAGACAATACGGAGCAGGGAAAGAAGAGGAGGGAAAACCATCTCCAGCAGGAATATGATCGCCAGCATGAATATCATCCCCAACAAATAATCTCATCCCCAGCAAGTTTTGGTAATGTAATGGAACACAAAACTGGGAAAGAAGAAAGAGAAAACCATCCCCAGCAGGAGTGGCACGACCATTCGCCACGTTTTAAACTAAAAAAAAAATTTCCTTTGATTTGAAGCAGGGACAGGAAACGTTATAGATGATGAAAAGACATCATGATACAAGAAAGATTGTCAAACTGGGGCAGAAAATTTTCTTTCATTTTGAAAATTTTCTGGAAGTCCGGTACCCACTTGAGGAAGAAGCAAGATAACACAAGTTTGGGGAAAAATGGTATCCCCAGCAGTTTTTGGAAGAAGGCCAAACAAGTTTTAGAGGAAGCAATTTCGGAAGGAAGATAACACAAGTCTTAAGGGAAGTAGTTCTAGTGGAAGGAAAGCACCAGCTTTAAGGGAAGTAGTCTTTGAAGGAGGAGAATAACATATTTTTGAATAAAATACCGGTGTTATCCCCAGCAGTTTTCAGAGGAATGAAACACCAATTTTGAGGGAAGCAGTTCTGAAAGAAGATGATTCAAGTTAGAAGGAAAATGGTTCAGGAGGCAGGAAGGAACAACAGCAATAAAACGCATTTCTTAGAAAGTCGAAGTCAGGAGCCCGCCTGGAGAATTGAGGTGTTATGTTTTAAGAAATAGTCGAAGTCCAGGAACCCGCATAGAGAATGGAGGTGTTATATTTTTTGAGTTGTAGTCGAAGTCAGGAGCCTGCCTGAAAAATAGGGGTGTTATATTTTTAAGTTGTAGTCGAAGTCAGGAGCCCGCCTGTAGAACGGAGTTTGTTATATTTTAAGTTAAAGAAGTCAGGAGCCCGCTTGTAGAACAGAGGTTGTTATATCTTTAAGTTGCAGTCGAAGTCAGGAGCCCGCCTGAAGAATGGAGGTGTTATATCTCAAATTATAGTTAAAGTCGGGAGTCCGCCTGTAAAATGGAGGTGTTATATTTTTAAGAAGTCGTTGAAGTCAGGAGCCCGCCTGGAGAATGGAGGCTGCATTATCTTTAAATTGCTTTTGAAGTCAGGAGCCCGCCTGTAGAACGGAGGTTGTTATATTTTAAGTTGAAGAAGTCAGGAGCCCGCCTGTTAGAACGGAGATTGTTATATTTGAAGTTGATGAAGTCAGGAGCCCGCCTGTAGAACGGAGGTTGTTATATTTTAAGTTAAAGGAGTACATTTCAAAATAAAGTCAGGAGCCCGCCTGTAGAACAGAGGAATAAAATTCAAGTTTGAAGTCAGGAGTCCGCCTGTAGAACAGAGGACTACACTCAATTTCAAGTCAGAAGTCAGTAAAGCGGAGGGTTACAACAAACTATCCCCAGCATAAATTCCACTGCAGAAATCAGAAGGAAGACTACAAGAGCAAGTTTGAAGATAGATAAGATGTTGTAATCCCTAGTTTAGTCTAGTTTCTTGTTTTCTTTTAGCACTGTGTAATAAGGAGGTCGGAAAGCAGTAGTAACAGCATGCAGCGTAACAACAAAATTGTAGTCTCATGGTAGTCCCAGCTACCAAAACTTTCCGAACTACATTAACTTGATTCCCTTTTGGCCAGGGATATGTAGGAAACCTTTGAAGCAAAGGTTCAGTTAAGCCTTTCAAAAAATGCTTCACACGGAGTATTTCCAACGGGCAAAAATCGCTCGAATCCGCTCACTTTATCTTTGCACGAAAACTCTTCGTGTTTCCGGACAAAGAGGGGCAGCTGTGAGCACATGATTTTTGCCCTATATGAGAATTACTCCCAAAAAAATTCAAAATAAAACAATTTTCCTTTGTGTGCAATTTTGAGAATTTTCGTGGTATTTTTGGATAATTATTTGTATTTGTCTGTGCATGTTTATTTTTTTTGAATTAATAAAAAATACAAAAAATATGTCGCATTTGCATTTAGGATTTAATTCTACAATTAGGAGTGATTAAGTTTGTTTTACAAAAATAAAAAAATCACAAAAAAAATAATGTATTTTGCATTTTTAGCATTTAATGTCCAAGTTGTGTGATTTTATTTAATTGTGTGTGTTAATTGTTATTAAAAGTTAATTAGTACTTTTATAAATTAATCTAGTCCTATAAGTTAATTTAGGATGTTTGGAATTTTTAGTTTTATTAATTTCAGAAAAAGAAAAGCAAAATAAAAGAGTGTTAAGTCATATTTGGGCCAAATCAATTTAAAGTCCATCATCCCAAACAATTTTCTTCCCCTTGAAATTGAAACCCGTCCAAGACAGCCCAGATACCCAGCCCATACCCCATCCCCGACCCGGTCTGCCCCATAGCCCAAACGACCACCCCCCTTTCTTCATTTCATTTTCATTTCCAATCCCTAACAAAAAACTCTAAAACCACCCGCCCCCTTTCATCTCCCATCTTTAACAAAAAACACACGCACACACAGCCAACCAGCCCTACTACCAACGACCACCGGCGACTCCATCAACTCGTCGACAGTCCGCCTCACGTCCACCACGACCACGTCCAGCAGCCACCACCAGCTTCGTCCAAACGACCACCTCCCTTCACGCCAGCCCTACTACCAACGACCATCGTCGACTCCATCAGCTCGTCGACCACCTGAAACAGCCCGCCTCACGTCCACCACGACCACGTCCAGCAGCCACCACCAGTTTCGTCCAAACGGCCACCTCCCTTCACGCCATCCCTACTACCAACGACCACCGTCGACTCCATCAACTCTTCGACCATAGACGAACGACCAGCGAACAAAACGACCCCCAACCCATCGACTCACCTTCTCCATAACCACCCTCCAGTCCAAAACGAGACCAGCCATTCGAGGTCGTGCCCAGTCGTACGTCGAGGCAGTGCGTCGAGGTTCCGTCCGAGTCCGTGTTTGATAGTCAAGCGTCGAAGCAGTGTTGTGAACGAAGCTGTCTTTCATCGGAAGTTCAGCACTGTTCGACTTCGAATCGTTAGCATAAAGGTCAGCCATAGCTCGTTCACGGATTTTTGCTTTTTCTTTGGAGTTTCGTTTTCACTGTGCGTAACGGAGCAAGAAAGTGCAGTAGTAAAGGTCATATCTCTTACCTCGAATCTATGTTATTCACGGACCTATTTGTGGTTTCGTTTTAATGTGGGTTCATTTTGATAAAGTTTTCGCATGAAGTATCCTACTGCATATTCGTTGAAATTATATGTGTATGCGTTTTGATGACTTTCCTACTGTTTTGAGTTCAATTGATGATTGTGTTTAGTGATTTGGATATACCTGTTTGTTCTGTTAAGTTTGTTCTGATATGAATCTGGCCTTGTTGAATTGTCCTAATGTTGTTGATTGGGAGTTAGTTTCATATGATTTGATTAGTCAATTGTTAGGATTTCTCACTTAAGATTGGTTATAGTTGCTATAGTTTGGTTAATTGATTAGGAGGATTGGATATAGCTGATGGGGTAGAATGGTAATTTCAGTAGTTTCAGGGGTATTTTGGGATTTAAAGTTCTAAAAAATGATTAATTTGAGTGCTCTGTCCACTAAGCACTAATAATATTAAAATAAGGCATTGTTTAATACATAGTGGGGGACAAGACATTTGATACTGGAGAACAAATGAATTAAAAGGAGGGAAAACATACTCTAGTGGGGTTTTAGAGATGATGGGCAGAAATTAATAATAGTTGGGGTGCCTTTGAGAGTTGGGGGGTCTGTTTTGCAGATAAATAGAGCAGAGTTTGGACATAATAAAGAGGGGGGGCTTTTGAATCTGAAAGAAAGATCATTGTTTGAGAGTTTAAAAAGGGTTGGCTTTTGAAAACACCACTCTTTCAAGAAGTCACACGTTTGAAAATCAATGGAAAAAGGTCCTAAAATCAGTCTAGGATAGATGTTAAGTTAGTTATTGTTTCTTCTTTAGCTTGGGAGAATCAGTTTAAAAGGAAAAAAGGTTAGGCATTCATGGAGTTTGTTACTGTGCCATTGGGGTCCAGAGTTGTTGCTGATTTGATTTTGAGTAAGCTGGGTCTGTTGTAGCTGTTTGGTTTCCTTCCTAAAGTTGAAACTAGTGTGTTGTCTAGTTAAAGTTGACTCTTGGACTGCTTTCTGCTACTCTTTTGGTTTGAAGTTGGTTTCAAGTTAGGTTTATTTTGGGTGATGTTATTGCTGTATTGGTTTGTTTGTGTTGTTGTTTGGTATAGTTGGGGAATTTTTAATTGGTTTTCCTGAGTTGCTGCTGGATATTTGTTACTGTTGTTGTTGTGTTGTGCTATCTGTTGTGCTGATCATTCCTTCTTCTTCTCCATTGTATTCCATTTCCAGGTACACATTCTAAAAAACCTGTGTTGATGTAAGCTCGAATTTGAAGTTGAAGTTGAGATGAAATGGAAATGCAGCTGTTAGTTCTATTTGACATGACTGTGTAAATAAACTGAAACTGTTTCTTTATTAGCTAGATTATCACTCGATATGTCTTGAATGTATATATGCATGTGATCTCGAGCAGTGGTTGTATTTAGTTTTATGTTAGGTTAATAGGATAGTTAGATTAATTTCAATTTTGGTAATTTGTTTCGTGAAGTCATTTGAAAGCGATTCACGTTGCAATAAACCTTTAGTAATGGTCTTCATGTGTTTTGTACTAAAATAGGACTGTTTATTTGCTACATCATGGCATGTTAAAATTGGCCCATAAAGAGTGTTGTGGTTATTTTGTTCAAGTTGTTCCAAGTAGAACGACGTACTGCTTCCACTATAAAATCAGGATGTTTACCTAATGACATGCAAATGAATAAGTAAATGCTTGACTTCAGGGACTCGATCCCTCGATCTATCCTATGCAGTTTGGCACGCCCCATTCGGTTTTGGGCTTGCCTCAAGGCCCACCTGTTGTTGTTCGTTCACAAGTAGAATTAGTTGGCCCATTTAATTTGGGCCTGATTTAAAGGTTTCAGTAGATAGTTAACACAATATAAGTTTGGGGCTTTGAGTTAGGTAGCGGTTTCAAATTAAAAGGTTCGTCCTTTTGTTTGGACTCGAACTTGAACTCGAAGCCCACTTTTATAATATTAACTAATTAGGACTTCTTCTCTTTTATTTTAGAGACGAACTTAATAGAAAATGTAGTCACTTTAGGATTGTACTTTTAAAATAAACGAGATGAGTCTTGCCTAGTAAAATACATAGATTGCGGGGCCCTCACAAATATATGTATTAATTACTTAGAATTCGGGATCGGCCGCTTAGCAAACTTCACGGACTTTTTCCCAAAGTAACCACGCGTTAATCTCTTTAGGCGCGTACTTTAAATAACATTACCTTCTCAAATTCGGGTGCACATTTATGTGACCCAAATCCAAATCCCAACGGAGTCGAAATGTGTCGCTAATCACGGGTACATTGATTGTGACGTGGTTCAAGATGCATTTCCACGACGTTGCAAATTCCTTTAAAAATAATGAATGAGACGAGTCTCGACAAACAAAAGTACACAAGCTACGGGGCACTCTATACGTGTTGGTAAAATTACTTAGATTTCGGATGGGCCGTTTAGCAAAATTTCACGGCTTTACCCAAAATAATAATACACTAGTCGCTTTAGGCGCGCCTTTAATAACATTACTTGCCTAAACTCTGGTGCGCATTTATGCGACCCAAATCCAAATCTCAACGATGTTAAAACGTGTCCAAAATCATGGGTGCATTGATGTGACGTGGTTCAAAACGTGTTTTAATAACGTTGCAATTCTCTTTTAAAATAATAATAATAATAAAAGCGGTAAAAAGTTAAAATTTGCACATAGGTTCAACATGTATTAAAATCAGATAAATAAGCCGAATATGACGGTTGAGCGACCGTGCTAGAACCACGGAACTCGGGAATGCCTAACACCTTCTCCCGGGTTAACAGAATTCCTTATCCGGATTTCTAGTTCGCGGACTGTAATACAGAGTCAATATTCTCCTCGATTCGGGATTCAACCGGTGACTTGGGACACCATAAATCTCCCAAGTGGTGACTCTGAATTAAACAACAAATCCCGTTTCGATTGTCCTTTAATTGGAAAACTCTCTCTGTGCCCCTGCGGGCGCGGGCCAAAAGGAGGTGTGACACCCGGGACCTCAACCACATGGTAGCCAGGGGCCCATTAGTGACAATGTCCCATAGCTCATAGTCTTCTCCGATGATGTGATCTTTCATCCTGTTTTTCCACCAAGAGTAGTACTATCCATTAAAGAGTGGAGGCTTATCAGTGGATTGCCCTTCCCAGTTTTCAGGTAGTGCACTCATCTTGATCTTTTCCTAAGTTGTTAGCCTCTTCAAGGATAACATGCTCTGATACCAATTGATGATTTATACTTCAATACCACATGAGAGGGGGGTGATTTGTATGGTGACCAATTTTTTGCTTAAACAGATTATGGAAGGACCTGGTTCTTCTATGTGTTCCTTCTACCACTGTTGCGGAATAATAAATGTAGAAAGTAAAGAACACAAGTATTTTACATGGAAAACACCCGACTCAAAAGGTAAAAAAATCACGACCTACTACTCAGTAGGATTTTCCCCAACACTTTACTAAATCACTGAGCCAAAACAGCATTTACAAAACTCTTTATAAACCTAAGGATTACCTCTAATCCCATTGTAGCAACCAGCCTCTAACTGTTGCGACAACTTCAAGTTAACTCTAACTTGAATAATCAAAATACCTATTACAATTGCTTCTAGATAAAGTTTAAAGGCACAATATGAAAACGCCTACTACAATTGCACTAGAAATAAAGAAAGACACATAAAACTCTTTATGGAGTTGGTTCTTCAATCTGGTTCATGTAGCTTCAGGTTTGCACTCTTGAATCACACACGAACTGCTTGCAAAAAGCCTTGATATTTTGCTCTAAATTCACGTTTAACTTCTGCATTTTTGTGCAACACATGTAATGTGAGAACATCCTGAAATTTATAGAGTTAGTAGATGAAGAAATAACTAGAGTTCTGATGCAACTCATCCTTGGTAGAAGAGTTCTAGTTGATCTCAACTTCTAACTCCTTCCCTATCTTAGATAATGTTCTCTTTGAGTAAGGATTCCTTATCCTTATCAATTATGCAACCTTTTCGATCAGGAGATATTAAATATAGCAAGTTAAGCTTATCTCCTTCACGTGCATCCCACATATTCGAATCTGCCCGTTTTTGTGCACCTGAGGGATGGACCTGAAGGATGGACCTGGTTCATGCCTGAGCTTCCTTTGTTAATCTTCAAAACTAACCTTCACTTGGGCCAACAAAACAGGATTTGGTGTTGGGTTATTACGAACAGAAGATTTGAAGCCGCCCGCCTATGGTTTGAGTTCGCCTTTGGAATTTGACCACAGACAATGATTGTAGATATGGATGGAGACCTTGATGCTACTCTTTAGAGCTTTTTTAGCCTTTCCTTCTGCTTACTTGCTTTCAAAGAATCAAAACTTGAAAAGTTACATCCTTTAAGAATTCACGGATAAATTCCTTGAGGATTAGCCGCAGTCGACTTTTGAAGCTGGTATACATATCTGACATTTTGATTTTACAGCACTGTATATTGTCATCAAAAAGTATATATCTCAAGATAGGAATGTCAAAATTGTGGGCCGTCTGCGCCATTGGAAAGAAGACTCAGAGATAACAAAATCCTCAAGATATCATAGAAGAATTCCTTCCGCAACAAGTTTCCGAACTTGACCCATCTGTCCGCGAAATTGCTTTTTAGCTTTGCACGCTTTGGTGGAAAAATTTATATCTCGAGTTAGGAGACTCCGAATTGGGATCCGTTTGTGCCATTAGAAAGTATACTCATAGAGCTGCAATACGTATGAGTTTCGTGGCAGAACTTCTTTCGAGCTGGAAACAGAAAATTCTCAAATCCACCTAGATGCAGTAACTTTCAGATTTGTGTAGTTCCGACAACAAAAATCGTATCTTGAGCTAGGAGCCTCCGAATCGTAAACGGATCATGTTGTTGGAAACTACACATCTAAACCTACAACATATAAAATTTTTGGGGTAGAACGTCTTCCGGATGGACCACAGAAGTTTTCCAAAGTTGATCTCGTCATCCGTTGAGCTCGCTTCCCATCTCTATGCTCTCTGAATTGTCCTATGAATGTTGTTGTTTTCTTGAAATTGACTCTAAAGTCTTGAATATAGTAACTTTAGCTATTATGCTTCACAAATCTTATCTCTTTATTTATTTCTTTTGCAGACTTGCAAAGAAGTTCAACGAGTCTAGATATCAGTCTGAGATGTCATACAAGATGCGGAGTCACCCCTTCACCAACTGTTGCACTTGATTTGTTGACGGTTTTGAAGTTTATCAATGGAGGCTCCCGTGGTGATTGAAGGTTTTTCAAGAGAGATGACTTCTTATATATGAGGCATTGAGGATAGTGTATTAAAATGTGGAGACATCAAGCATTCAAGACGAGTCGGCCACAAAGGCTAGTTTACGGTCATTTTCATGACTTAGGCTTTTGTAAGGAAAACGTCTAATTCCTTTTATCTCTACATTTTTTGATGTATCAACTTTTGTACTATTGAAGCAATAAAACATCTTTTATACTTCAAAGCAAATCGTCTCTTTTCCTCATAGATATATGCCTCTACACTTGGAAGAAATAATGTAATGATCTGATGACGCCAAACTTTCATTACAAGAAAATGGGGTTATTACGATGGTTATTTTAGCATATAATGGCGGTTTGGAACCGCCCTAATACACATTAACAGTGGCTTTTGAAATCGCCACAATCCCGTCCGCCAAAATTATATTACGGCAATTTTGAAAAACCCACCGTAATTACATGTGAAAACCACCGTATTTTAACCGTTTCAATTGTGGCTTCTTTTTTTCATATTAAGGTGGTTTAAACCGCCGTAATTTTAATTTTCTCTACTTCACAATCCTGTATTTTCACATTTAGAATCCTATTTATTGAATGTTATGCTTTGAAACTTCTGTAGCACTTCATAATCATTTAAACCCAATATAGAAAATTAAATAATAAAAATATTCATTATATGAAACACAAGTATACTAAAATTGCATCATCCAAATATTAATGCTTCAAAGTATTTCAACAGAAATATCCAAAAGATTCATTGTTGATCCTACAAAATAATCACAAATTCACACTTACACAAGTATAACAAAATTACTTCATCCAAATATTAATGCTTCAAAGTGTATTTTCACAGTCATATCCAAAAGATCCATAGTTGATCCTATAGAATAATCACTAATTCACATTTGGACGATCATCATTGTTACTTTCATCTAAAGATCTTCTTACTTTCATCTAAAGATCTTCTTGGTTCAACTGTTGATGGTGCATCACTTCCTAAATCTGGTGCCTGAAAAAAAGGAAGAAAAAATACAATCAATAAGCAAATAACTAAAATTTTAACAGGTAAGCTGAAGTAGTAGGACTGGATATACAGAAATCACATTGAAATCAATGAGTTTAATCACCAAAAAGGTAACTACACGGCTTAGGAAACCACTTTATGTTAAAAAAGAACGATAAGAAAAGCAAATAACTAAAATTTTACTGTAGTAAGAGAACTTATACCTGTGGAGGAGTGGAAAATAAGTGAGCAAACTCCTCGGGATATTCCCTATGTTCCTTTCATATAAGCTAATCAGTGCATTTAATTTTGATTTCACATCTGTCATCTCTTGCTGCCACTCCGGAGTTGGAGCGGTACTGCTAGATGAACACACATAACCACGACAGTATCTCACATATGTCTGTTTGAATGCTACGGTTGGAACTACACCCAAGCCTAAACCTCGAACACAGCCGAGGTGCTCGGGACTGAATACTATGCCAAGTGCATCAGGCCGTACTTGTTGGCAACCTCTCATTATTTGCAGATGAAGAAGCCAAGCAAATATTGGAACTTAAGTTTGACTTCCCAACCATCATGTATAGCTGGAGAGATTACTCTCAGAGAATAACCGGTTGTCAAAATTTCTTGGCTGAATTTGAGAAAACTAAGTCATTGTTGGAAACTTCAACTAAAGAGGAGGAGGATCTCAAGGATAGATAACTGGAGAACAAGGAGAAGGTATTGATAGATAACTGGAGAACAAGGAGAAAGAATACTCAATCACTTGAAATTCATATGTACCTATAACATCAACAAACCAATGAGGCTCTTCATTGCTAGTACTACGTCCAGTTTGTCGTGAAGAAACTGCACCAGATGATGAAGATGGAATGGCGGGCTGAGAAGATACCCCATCAGATGATGAAAATGATACAACATGCTGCGAAGAGACTCCATTAGATGATGAAGATGGAACACTGTGCTGCGAAGAGACTCCATCAACTGGAATAACAGGCTGTGTGGGTTGTGTAGGCAGTGTAGAATGTAAAGAGACTCGATAAGATGTTGAAGATGAAGCTTGAGCCTGTGATGACTGCCTCGGAACAAGTGAAGATCTCTCTTTGACTGATTTGAATTAATTTTTAACCCTATTTTGCTTCGGCATCTCTACATACATAAAGGTATATAAAGCAAAACAAGAAAACCTTGATACGAAATCAGTTTAAATTTCAAGATAAAAATAACTTAAAGCTTAATTAATGAAAGAAAGTAGCTAGATGCAAGAACATAAAGCAAGTTAAGAACAAAAAAGGACATAGCTATAATCTAAACTAATTTGAAACGAAAATATATTAAGATGCTTCCAACTAACCCGTGCTCAAAAGCAAAAATCCAAAAATTGTCTTAGACCATCTATATATTCAGGTGTGTTTCGTGGTTTGCTGATCCAATATTTATCAATTGGCATGGCTAAAAAGGAAGACATAAGATAACATCACAATATCAAAACTAAAAAGATAGTTCAAAAGCAAAAAAACATAACCTGTGAAATAACACCACTTACAGAGGACAAAACAGTGGACAGAAGACATTTAAAATGAAAGTACTCCTGATGACCAGTGGTCAAACTTCAGCAATCAATTTACTCCTATTAATATTCTCAAATAAAAATTAATGTAAAACTGAAAAAGGAGGGAGAAGCTTAATAGGATTCAAGAACAACATATAGCTATATGAATCATTAAATGTGCAGAACATGTAGGTTACCAACAACATACTTATCAACTAGTCATCCAAGTAAGCAGGTCAAATACAAAACATGGGCTACAGGGAAACAATTTATAAGATCAACATAATGTCACAAGTAGACGAGTCAAGTTAATCTAGAGGTACAAAGACACCAAGAAAAGTTCAAGAACATGATGCAATTAGCTTAGCTGATATGATACTACTGTTTAACTAATAGAGGTAGATTATGCACAAAATCAACATAAAGGTTAACTCAGCTAATCATAGAGACTTAATAAGATTAACCATAAGTCTATCACTTAATATAGAAGAAGGCAACCAGGCAGGGCCGCGAAACACTTTGGGAATTTGGATTTGAATGTGGAGTTCAGTAATGAGCTTGAAGAGCTTATAATTCAGATAAGCCTATGAAATCTATTACTATGTAAACAAACATAAATGAGCACAAAATAAATGAACAAGCTTGGAAGATCTTCAATTGTGCCCTCAACCCTTCAAACACAAGGGCAAATACTGAATTTCAACTAAAATTAGAATGACAAACTCTCATTTAAAACATTAACTGAGACTAGGAGAAATTGTCAATTTTTGTTTCCCTCTGTGAACATAGCCAAAGAAGGAGATGACAAGGCGAAGATTGAGGCAGTTAACGCCATTTAAGTATCCAATAAATTTTGTGTGCAATGTTTAACTAAAAATGCACAATCAATTTGAGATCTTTTGTAATTAATTGTCACGACCCGAAATTCCCACCCTCGGGAGTCGTGATGGCGCCTACTCGTAGAAGCTAAGCAAGCCACGAATCATAAACTCCAAACTCCTTTATTTTAAATTCTTTTTATCAAGCATAACATCAGGCATTAAGTATTTAAATAACAGCGGAAATATGGAATTAAAGCGGAAGACTTAAATTAAATAACTACAAGTAATAAAAGAAACAACATAACTCGGATATCAACAAAGAATCAGAAGTCAACAAATGCACGGCATCATCCTTCGTGCTTTTACTCTCTTTCCTCACCATATAATCAATAAAATCGGCACGGAATGGTACATCGTGCAGCACGGCATCACCCTTCGTGCTTTACACTCTTTCCTCACAATAACAAATAATGCACGGCATCATCCTTCGTGTTTTAACACTCTTCCTCACCCAAACAACAATCACAAGCAAGGGGTAAGGGAATAAACAAAATAGTAATAGAGGTCCCAGCAAGGGAACAACAGTTAAACGATTAAATCCCGCCAAGGGAACATCAATTAAACAATTAAATCCCAATAAGGGAACAACAAATAATTTAACAATAGCCCGACAAGGGTGTCAACATATGATCTCTTCTCTTTCTCAATTTTACTCCACAATTCACTTCACAACCCGAGCCAATGCTCTAGAGGTTCGGTTATCACTTATACTTTCACAATTTCACTATACAACTTGAGCCAACGCTCCTCAATGTTCATAGGTCACAAACCTTTCCACAAACTTTATACAGCAATTGGAAATCTTCACCAAGGCATGAATAATACAACGAAATCATGAAATTCACAATATAAGACTCACGGTCATGCTTGACACCTACGTATAGATACTCGTCATCATGCCTATACGTCGTACTCAACAAGAAACAAATAACAAATAGGACACAACTCTTAATCCATCAAGCTAAGGTTAGACCAAAAACTTACATCGATGCAACGAACACAATTCAAGCCTCAATTACCGCTTTACCCCTCGATTCCACCACCTATCCGCTCGAATCTAGTCATAAGTTACTTAATTACATCAATAAGTGCTAAATGAATCAACCCCAATGCATGAAAATGAGTTTATCCAAAATTTTATCCAAAAAGTCAAAATCACCCCGGGCCCACGTGGTCGAAACTCGAGGTTCGGACCAAAACCCAATTACCCATTCCCTCACGAATCCAAATATATAATTTGTTTTGAAATTAGACTTCAAATTAAGGTCCAAATCCCCAATTTTAGAAAAAACCTAAGTTCTACCCAAAACACCCAATTTTCCCCATGAACATCTTTGATTTGAAGTTGAAATCATGTTAAAAGATATTAAGAAGTGAAGAAAATGAGTTAGAAATCACTTAATCACATTTTGGAGAAGAAAGGTTATTTGAAAAATCGCCTCTTATATTTTTTTGGGGGGTTTTGAAAAGTGAAAAATAGCTGAAATTCCCGTCTATTTATACCCCTCTCAGACCCCCTGTGCGGACCGCATCAAATGGACCGCAACCGCACAGGCTTCCCCCGGGAACCGCACAAAGGCGATCGCGGCCGCGCTGGCCTCCCTAAAGACTTGCAATTCAGCACCCTGTGCGGACCGCACAAGGCCGACTGCAGCCGCACAGCCTCCACCGCAGACTGCACAAAGGCGAACGCAACTACGCTGGCCCCTCCGCAGTCGCACGTGATTTCTCACGAACCGCATTAGAGGGTTCAGAGATCTGCAACTTTTTCCTAAGTTCAAAACTTGCTGAAACCCATCCGAAACACACTCGAGCCCTCGGGGCTCCTAACCAAACACACGTACTAAATCAACAATATCGTACGAACTTATTCAAGTCCAAAACACGTCAAACGATGTCCGATTTTAACCAAACTTTACAAGAAGGACTTAAAACATATATAAGACTTGTATCGTGCATCGGAACAAAAATACGGACCCGATACCATCATTTTCTAATCAAATTTCATTTCAAATTTCCTCAAACAATTTCTGAAAACAATTTCACTTAAAAATTTATTTCTCGTGCTTGGGACCTCGGAATTCGATTCCAGGCATACGCCCAAGTTCCATATTTTCCTACAAACCCTCTGAGACCGTCAAATCACGGGTCCAGGTCCGTTTACCCAAAAGGTTGACCGAAGTCAAACTAACTCATTTTAAAGTCAAGACTTAACATTTTTCACAGAATTTCATCTTTAAGCTTTCTGGCTACGAACCCGGACTGCGCACGCAAATCAAGGCTACTCTAAATGAGGTTTTCAAGGCCTCGGAAGCACAAAATGGATAAGAAAATAGGTGATGACCCTTTGGGTTGTCACATTAATAGGCCAGAAGCTACATTAATGTTGCATCAGGTGTCATTTAAAACAGCGAGAACAAGGAAACTTGTAATGTTCAAACTCTAAGTTACGATTTATCAATGGCATAAAGAAAATACAGAAATTTCAAACTAAAACATCCACCATTCAGCACTAGTATCTCTTAGATTCAGATAAACACAAATAAATATAGAAATTCGTAGAGATAATACTCCTATGAAATCTGTTTAATAAAAAAATCTGCTCAAAAGAAAGGATAAAATTAAACTGAAACGAGCTATACCTATCAAATGTTTTACTGTCAACGTCGATCCCAATAGTTTCACCGGTAGTTTTTGGTCTCTCGGCTACATATCAAGCCCATATATAATACTTAGGTTAATATTAGCAAGTACAACATATTAAAATATCAAAATTAACTGCATGCAATCGAAATACCAAACAAAGCATTGGGAAAAATCGGACTGAGGAAAATCGAAATACCAAACTGTAGCGAAATCATTGATTATCGGACTAAGGAAAAAGAATTAGAACAAATTGGGAAAATTTTATACATGCATGAACCCTAATAAAGAGAAAAATAACTTTTGGTACTATACATGAACCCTAATCGCTACATTACCTGATTTGAACCTCGATTCTTATCAATTTCATGCCTCAGTTCCAATTGTTTTACCTAAAACAGAGGAATGGTGGATAAGAGTGAGTTTTACCTTCAAGAAAAATGAATCGTGAAATTGGGGTAAGCGTGAGTTTTAACAAAAAATTTTGGAGGGAAAGGATGGAGGGATCTGGAAGGAAAGGATAATTTTTGGGAGGGAAAGGGTAAGTTTCATAACCGAGCAGATAGTCATTTGGGGAATTCTGGAGGGAGTCTCAAAATAATGAGGGGGAAATACTAAAATTTATGGGGGGAATAGTATCGATTGTTGTGAGTAAAATATTACGGCGGTTTTAATCGCCGCTATTGAAAATATTTAATCGGCGGCTGGCAAGACGCCATTTTTAATTAGATTTTGCGGCGGTTTATTCGAACTGCCGTAATATAACCGCCACAATATTTCCATTTTTTTGTAGTGTTTTATTTTTTTTAAACTCATGTGACTAAACTTAGAATAAAACTCTAAGTTGCCTACGTACCTCGGTAAAGAGGATCAAGTCATAACGTAGTTAAGTGGGTGAATTCTTTTTTTTTTATGTCCTAATTTTTCCCTAGGTCGCCTCTCGCGAGGTTTTCAACCTAGCTGACCTTTTTTTTTTGCCTAGACCGCTTCTTTCGAGGTTTTCAACCTAGCAGACTATTTTTTAGACTCATGCGGACCAGGAGTGTAGCAACGTGCAGTTTGGGCTCATGCATCAAGAAGCGTCATGACTTGCAGTTTAGGCTCGTACGTTGAGGAATGTTGAGACTTGCAGTTTAGGCTCGTGCATCGAGGAGCTTCATGACTTACAGTTTAGGCTCGTACGTCGAGAAGCATTGAGACTTGTAGTTTAGGCTCGTGCGTCGAGGAGCTTTATGACTTGTAATTTAGGCTCGTGCGTCGAGGAGCGTAGCAGCATGCAGTTTAGGCTCGTGCATTAAGGAGCTTCATGACTTACAGTTTAGGCTCGTGCGTCGAGGAGCGTAGCAGCATGCAGTTTAGGCTTGTGCATTAAGGAGCTTCATGACTTATAGTTTAGGCTCGTGCATCGAGGAGCGTTTATTCTTCAAGGATAATACCTCGTCAAAAATTTCCCGTTGATAGGGCCAATTCTCATGCCATCTGCATCAACTAACTTGTAAGCTCCACTTGAATAGGCTTCTTGCACGACATATGGATCATCCCACTTTGAAGTGAATTTGCCCCCATATTTGCGAGAGGTGATAATAGGTCTTCTTACTGCAAGAACTTAATCGCCAACTTGGAAGGACCTCAAGCGAACCTTTTTGTTGAAAGCACGAGAAAGACGAGCTTGATAACATTCAAGACTTTGTTGAGCTTCTAGCCTTTTTCAATCAAGGGAGTCAAGTTCTTTAAGGAACAAACGAGCGTTTTCTTCTTCAGTAAGACCTTCTTGGACAACGAGTCGCAAGGACGGTATTTGACGCTCAAGAGAAGGAACTGCTTCAACTCCATAAACAAGAGAATAAGGAGTTGCTTGTGTCGATGTGCGATGAGTCGTACGATATGCCTACAATGCTTCTTCCATTCTGTCATGCCAATCTCTTTTAGACTTGTAGATGACCTTCTTTAACAAGTTGAAAAGTGTCTTGTTAAATGTTTTGGCTAGTCCATTTGCAGCAGTATAATACATTGACGAATTATGTTGCTTGAAGCCAAAAAGTTCACAGATCTTGGTCATCAATTTGTTATCGAATGGTTTGCCATTATCTGTTATTATATAACTAGGAATGCCGAAACGATATATGATGTTCACTCGAATGAAGTTTGCAACATTCTCTTTCTTCACTTCTTTGAGAGCGACGGCCTCGACCCATTTTGAGAAATAATCAGTTGCGGCCAAGATGTATAGATGTCCTCCAGAAGACTTTGGAAGTGGTCCAACAACATCTAATCCCCAAGCGTCAAATGGCCAAGATGCAATAGTAGGGTGTAACATTTCAGGTGGTTGGTGTATAAAATTTACGTGAAACTAGCAAGCCTTGCATCTTCGAGCATAATCTAAGCAATCTTTCACCATTGTCGGCTAGTAGTAACCCATCCTCTTAATGTGGAAGTGAAGCTTCAGCCTGGATTGATGTGATCCACAAACTCCAGAGTGTGCCTCTTGCATAGCTTGAGTTGCTTCATCTTCCCCTAAACAACGCAAGAGAACTCCCTCAAATGATCTTCGATACAAAGTGTCTTTGTAGTAAAGGAAGCGAGGGGCACGCCGACGAATTTCGGTCTTTCTTCTTGGATCTTCTGGAAGTATCCCATAACATAAGTACTCGATCATGGTTTGTCGCCAATCAACTTTCACAGCTTCAGCGACTACTACCAAACGCTCGAGCTTGCTTTCTTCATCATCGTTCTCATCTAGCGACACTATCCGTTTTTGGCAGATAGTGATTTGTGTCTGGTCGGGCAGAGTCAATGTCGAAGCTAGAGCGGCTAAGGCGTCAGCTTTCTTATTTTCCTTCCTTAGCAGATCCTGAAGAGTTACATTGCCAAGCCATCCAATCAATTTCTGTGCATAATCATAATAAGGACGCAATTCTGGCTTTTTTACCTCGTAGCTACCTAGCAATTGATTGATCACTAACTTTGAGTCTCCAAAAATATGTAATTATAGTTGTCTTATATCAACGGCCACCTCAAGCCCAAGTATGAGCGCTTGATATTCTGCAACGTTGTTGGTGCAATGTTGTGTTAAGGTGAAGGAATATGGCAAGACTTCTCCTTGAGAAGTGACAAACACAACACTTGCACCAACTCCTTCACGATGTGCGGCACCATCAAAATACATTTTTCATGGTGGTTGCACTTTGATGACCATCGCATCCTCATCAGGTAGTTCATCAGTCAACTCCCAAACATCGGGAATTGGATGATCTACCAAGAAATCTACTAAAGCTTGTCCTTTAATAGCTTTTTGCGGGATATACACAATCTCGAATTGTTGAAATTGGAGGTACCACCTTGCTAATCGGTCATTGAAGACGGGTTTTGACATAACAAAATTGATCGGGTTCGCCCTTGAGACGAGACGGATGACATAAGCTTGAAAGTAGTGCGTTAGAGCTTTTAAATTGTGAAAACCAACGCCAGACACAACTTTTTGATCGGAGAATACTTCAGCTCATTTGGGGTCATCATCCTACTCAAGTAGTAGAGGGAATTTTCTTTACTTTCACCATTTTATTGGGCCAAAAGGGCTCCAACTAACCTTTCTTAGGCTGCAATATATAAAATCAATGGCTTTCCTGGTATATGGGTTGCCAGAACTGGAGGTCTCATCAAGTAGGATTTGATGTTTTGGAATGAATTGCTGCAAGCTTGGTCCCATATATTCACTTGATTGATTGAAGAGTTAAACCAAGTATGAAGATTGTGGTGATGACGTTAAATTGAGAATTGATGCCTAGAGGGCACACGGTCAAAAGGTACACCCTTCTTCATGAGACGGCTAAAAGGTTGGCACTTCCTTGCTAGATTTGAGATGAATCTTCTAAGGTACGCCAATTTTCCTTGTAGACTTTTCAGTTCATGTATATTTCTAGGCTCGGGCATCTTCAAGATTGCATCAACTTTGGCTTGATCTATCTCAATCCCTCGATGTCGAAAATGAAGCCAAGGAATTTTCCAGAAGTAACTCCAAAGGCACATTTCAACGGGTTCATTCTAAGTTGATATCTCCGGATTTGTTCGAACACCATTCTTAAGTCTTGCAAGTGGTCTCCTCTCTTTCTTTATTTCACCACTAAATCATCCACATAACATTCTACATTCTTGTGGAGGACGTCATCAAAGATATTTTCCATTGCCCTTTGATAAGTGGCACCAGCATTTTTCAAGCCAAAAGGCGTTACTTTGTTGTAATAAATTCCTTTATGAGTGCGAAATGTAGTAAGCTCTTCATCTTTTGGTGCCATATGCATTTGATTGTAGCTAGATGATCCATCCATGAAAGACATCACCTCATATCCGCCGGTGGTATCAATCATAAGCTCTGAAATGGGGAGCGGAAATTCGTCCTTAGGGCAAGCATTATTGAGGTCTCTAAAATCGACACAAACTCGAATTTGGCCATTCTTCTTCTTCACAAGAACAATGCTTGAAATCTATGTATGATATTTAACCTTCCGAATTAAACCAACTTCGATGAGTTTATTGACCTCGGTTTCGATTGATGGGATCAATTCTGGCCTGAAGCGTCTTTGGGTTTGCTTAACAAGACGAGCTCCTTTCTTGATCGCGAGATGATGAACTGCTACTTTAGGATCTAAACCAGGCATCTCTTTGTAGCTCCAAGCAAAGACATCTCTATATTCTTTGAGTAGCTCCACATAAGTGCTTTCTTCATCTGTGGTTAATAGGGCACTTACATAGGTGGGCCTGGAGTCTTCTGTAGTGCCAAGGTTGATTTCTTTCAATGCATCAACAGTCATTTTAATTCCTTCTTCTAGTTTCACAAGAGCATCCTCGACATCTTCATCTTCTTAAGGATCACCATCATTAAAAGATATAGGGCCACCAAGAGGCATCCCCCAAATTTTCGTCAACTTTCCTTAGGAATGAAGTGTATTGCTCCTCATTCGCAGTAATATGATATGAGGATCCTACACTTTCTTCATCTTCGTCACGCTCTCTAGTGTGGACCACTGTGCGAGTCTTCACTTTGAGAACCTCTTCGCATGAAATCAAAAGTTTTGATTGTCGCCTAATTCTGAAAGGGATCAGCCTTTGACACTCTTTGGAGATACTTTGGACTCTAGATGGCAAAGGTTTTTTTATTTTTTCATAATTTCTTTGGGACTTGTTCTTCTTCTTTTTCAATGGCCCCAACCTCTGAAATACATAAGTTCTTGTAGTTGGTTCTCCCAGTCGATCAAAGACATAAGGCCTTTTATTAGGATCAACGGGTTCATTTTCCATCATGATATAGTTAATACTTGCTCTTCTAATGTAGATGCGAACTGGTGGGGGTTGTTTGTAACCTAGACCCTCACGTGATTGCTTCACCGCATGCTCCTTATCCTTCATCGTATTTGCTTTCCTAGTAGCTTCAGGTGGGAGCTTCCCTAGCTTAGATGATTCATTGGGATCATATCCAGCCTTTGCAAACAACCTGTAAGCATTCGTATCAAAACCTTCATTTGTGCGTTTCGGGGGGGAGTGCCTTATTCTGAGGCATGTTAGGGGACACAAACTTTTCCAGTAGCTTTAAAGGTAACTTTATGGTATCAATCTACATGATAGGAAGAGTTAATTCTCTTAGTGCATATTTTTGGAGGCTTGATGATTCTCCTTCATCTTTCTTAACTTTTGGGACGTAACGAAATAAAGGAGCTATTTTCTTGCCTTTGGACTTCGTGATGTCATCAACTTTTACTCCCTTCATGATGTGGTTCTTCAAGTAGAACTTTGCATCAGCGAAGTATGCCTCGGCTTCAGCGAACGGCTTGTCGTCAGCAACTATCTTCTTTCCGACTCCATCTTTATTATATTTCAAACATTGGTAATACGTTGATGGGACAACTTTGTTCTCGTGTATTCACGGCCTTCCAAGCAACAAATTGTATGAAGTCTTTGCATTAATCACATTCATCCATGCAATTGATTGCATATCTCCCATGGTGATTTCTAGCTTGATAGCTCCTATGGCCCTTTGTCCCCCTTGATTGAATCATTGAATCATCAGTCGGCTTTCAGAAAGTTCTTCAGTTGAGATGCCGAGTTCTTTCATTATGCGAATGGGAAGAATGTTAACTGCAGATCCGTCATCTATCAAGATTCTATTTATCCTCCACTCGAACACATAACCCACCATAAACAAAGGGCGATTGTGTGGTGTCTCACCAAGTAGGAGATCGCCTTCAGTGAAGGTGATTTTTGTATTACAAACATCTGCTTCTTGGAAGGGGGACTTAACAAGACTATTAGACAGTGATGGAGACAGTGTTGACTTGACTTCGTTTTTTTCCTCTTCTTCTTTATCAGCATTACAACATAAGGACTTGCTATCATCGTCAGAAATCCTCATGCGAAGCCAGCTCGGCAAAAATTCTTCCAAAGTCACCGGGTGGCATGGCTTTTGGTGATGGTGTGTCTCTATCTCCACCTTCTTTGGGTTCTTAATCATTTGTAGCTTCTTTGGTCTTCTCACCATCTTATTCCTCGTAGGTTGCTTCATTGATCCTTTTTGCGGACTCAATTTACGGAGTCTTCGATGAGTCACTAGGGTCCATCCTTCTTTATCAGGTTGATCAACTAGGACTTTGTCATCCTCTAACAATTCTTCATCTTCATTCCCTTCACATGTGCATATCTTAATCGGATCGAATGAGCCAAATACAATGGACACATGGTTTGTGCTCGCCTTTTCGTCTTCGAGCTTGATCTTCTTTTGACGAGCCAAATCCATAACTTTGTCCTTGAAAACAAAGCACTTCTCAAGAGGGTGACCTATAAGCCGATGGTATTTGCAGTAATTCGGGTCATTGTTTTTTCCAGCTTCATTTGGCTGCTTCATTTCTGGCAGCTCAATAAGCTTTAACTCGAGGAGTTCTTCAAATATTGCAGGCACATCAGAGTCTAGAAATGGGTACTCCTTTTCTTTCATCTCTTTGAGAGTCAACTTTCGATTTGCATTGTCTTGAGAGGAAGTTGTTTTCATACTCTGTTTCTTGCTCACCTTGGTAGTAAACTTCGAAGGAGAGGCATTGACGTTCATGGATTCTTTGCTTTCATTCTTGGGTACGAACTTGCTCCATTTCTTGACTTCTTACTTATCTCTTCCATTGCGAGGTTCGTAGTTGGGCAGCCCTTCGTTTCCCCCAGAAGCCATTCTCAACTTCATATCATGAGCACGGGTGGCAAGTTCTTCAAGTGTTCTGGTCTTAATTCATTGCAAGATTTAATGAAGTCCCCAATGCATTTCTTGGATGCACATATCTATGCCAGAAGCTTTGCTTAGCCTATCTTTGCAGTTAAGGCTTGCATTCCTTCATCGATTGATAAAGTCAATAACTGGTTTATTTTTTCGTTGGCGAGTGTGCATAAGTTCCACCATGCTCACAGTACGCCTCGTGCTATAAAAGCGATTGAGAAATTCTTGCTCCAATTGGTCCCAACTATCAATGGATCCATCCTCGAGGTTGGTGTACCAATCAAAATCATTCCCCTTTAGTGAGCGGACAAATTAATTGACAAGGTAATCTCTATATGTAACGACCCAACCGGTCATTTTGAGATTTTGCACTTTGCTTGCTAGTTCTCAGGCATGACTTGCCCCGTGTGATATATTATGACTTATGTAATCACTGGTGTTGGGTTTCAGGTTAATCAGAATGAATTTGGAAGAACAGTCTCAGTTGAAAGCTTAAAATTTGAAAGGTTTGACCAAGATTTGACTTGTTTATATTTGATCTCGGATTGGAATTTTTATGATTTGGTTAGCTCCATTAGGTGATTTGGGACTTAGGAGCATGATTGGAATGCATGTTGGAAGTCCGTGGAAGATTTAGGCTTGCATTGGCGAAATTGAGATTTTGGCGTTTTCCGGTTGATAGGTGAGATTTTGATATAAAGGTCGGAATGAAATTCCGAGAGTTACACTAGATTCGTTGTGTCATTTGGGATGTGTGTGCAAAATTTTAGGTCATTCGCACGATATTTGATAGGCTTTTTGATCGAAAGCATAATTTAAGAGTTCTTGGAGTTCTTAGGCTTGAATCCTATGTTAAATTGGTGATTTGATGTTGTTGTGAGCGTTCCGAAGTTTTGAACAAGTTTTAACAATGTCATGGGATGTGTTGGTACAATTGGTTTGAAGTTCTGGGAGTTCCGGGTAGGTTCCGGATGTTTTAGGCCGAAAATCATAGCTGTAGCAGGTCCAGAAGGGTTGCAGGCCTCGGAACCCACCCGCACGGTCCACACAAAATGAAGTGTGGCCACGGTATGTGCTGTGAGGACCACACAAAATGAAGTGCGGCCGCGGTAGGTGTTGTGCGGACCGCACAAAATGCAGTGCGGCCGTGGTGGGGGACATTTCACTAGTCCTACTTCGGAAGCTCATATCGTTTTATCTACAAGGAATTTTGAGGTGATTCAAAAACAAAAAATGTGACCCTTCGTGTCTAGTTTCCAGAAAGGTAAATATATCACATTTTGGATATTTGTAGCAAAAGTTATGGCCAAAATACTAAAGTTTGTCACTGCAGAGGAAAGCCTGTGCGGTCGCGGTCGTTTTTGTGCGGACCGTACTGGTTTTGTACGGACCGCGGTCTATTTTGTGCGGTCTGCGGAGGTGGAAATCTGTGGGGTACTCTATAAATATGAGGTTTGGGTTTTATTTAATATTTTGACCTATAGAGCTCGGATTTTGGCGATTTTTCGAAGGTTTTTCAAGAAATTCATCGGGGTAAGTGATTCTAACTCAGATTTGGCTAGAGTACATGAATCTATCATTGAATTCATCATTTAATTCGTGATTTGGGATGGAATTTGGGAAGAAATTATAAAATCTTTCAAAAATGTAAAATGATGATTTGAAGGACCAAATGGTATCGGAATTGGATAATTTTCGTATGGTTAGACTCGTAAGAGTATAAGGATTTTCATTTTGTGAATTTTGTCAAATTTCGAGATGTGGGCCCGGGGGGTCGGGTTTGACTAATTTCAGGAATTTTGTGGTAATTTGATTATTTTCAAGTGGACTTTGTTCCCTTAGCATATTTTGATGGTTTTATACTGATTTCAGCTAAATTTGGAGCATTCAGAGGCCGATTCGAGGGGCAAAGGTATCGCAGGCTCGGGTTCAGACCAGAGAGAGGTGAGTAATGATTGTAAATGATGTTCTGAGGGTTTGAAACCCCGTATTACACATCGTTATGCTATATTGAGGTGAGGCACACACTTGATGATGAGCGTGGGGTTGTGCACTATTGGGGATTGTGACTTGGTCCATCCCGATTGATGATTTTACCACATATTTGATTGGAAAGCTATTTGATGTCATCATTATTTGGGCTAAAAGCCATATTTGGGCCTAGTGTCAGCTATTTGAACCCTTCGGGGATTTTTGTTGATATTTTCTCACTGTTTTGACTTTATACTTGAACTCAGTCATGTTATTTTTCACTATTTTCAAAACTCAGCCATATTTACTCTACTTTAACACTTGAAAAGATATTTTAAATAATATTTGGGCTGAGCATCATGTTTTACTGTTGCCCGAGTGACTTATGTGATTTTTGACTGAGTAAGGCCGAGGGCTTGTATTGTGAGGATACTTTTGGGTCGGGTTGCACGCCGTAGCAGTGAGATACTGATATTGATTATGAGGCCGAGGGCCTGAGATATGTACGCCAAGAGGTGGCTTGTTGATATTGATATGAGGTGAGGGCCTGTTTATGATGCCACGAGATGACTTGATATTGTGCTTGGGCTGTAAGGGCCCCCTCCCGGAGTCTGCACACCCCCAGTGAGCGCGAGTACCCATTGTGATGTGAGATATAGCCCGAGGGGCTATTACTGTTCTGAGATATTGCTCGAGGGGCGAATCTTTATGTGTTTATCTTCTTAATTGCCTGTCAATTACCTGTTGATTGTGTATTTGTGCCCAAGGGGCGAACCGTTATGTGTTTATCCTCTTAATTGTCTATCATTTCCTGTTGATTGTGTAATTGTGCCTGAGAGGCGGATTTCTGTGCTTATCTGCACTCATTGTTTTGCATTCATTTGCATAACTATTGAAAATTCATTTTCAAAAGAAGTTTGAACTGAGTTAAGATGTTTTAAGAGATTTCACAACTTCATTGTTTTTCTTAAATGGTTTTATACTGCTTTTATACAACATGTTGATATGCTTTACGTGATTTCTTACCGCTCAATTGTTATTTACCTTTATTACTCACTGAGTCGAAGTACTCACTTTACTTCCTGCACCTTGTGTGCAGATTCAAGTATTTATGCGCCCAGTAGCGGGTTTTGGCTGATCGGAGGCAGAGTTATCGGAGTTTAGCAAGGTGGATGCCGGCGTTCGCAGCACTGCTTTTCTCCCTCTTTATTTTATTAGTCGGTGTTTCGTACATTTCAGACCTTTTAGTTGTATTTATACTCTAATAGATGCTCGTGACTTGTGACACCCTGGTTAGGGTTGTGTTGGGTTGTACTTCCGCACTTTATTGACATTATCCGCTACTTAGTATTGCTATATCATGTTTTAAATTGCTTTTATGATATTTAACTGTTTAAAAAGTGATTTGGGTATAATTGGTTGGCCTTGTCTTCACGAGAGGCGCCATCATGACCGGGTTCGGGTTTTGGATCATGACAAGTTGGTATTAGAGCCTAGGTTATATAGGTATCACGAGTCATGATCAGGTTTAGTAGAGTCTCGCGGATCGGTACAGAGACGTTTGTACTTATCCTCGAGAGGCTGCAGAACCTTTAGGAAAAATTTCACATTCTTGAATTCTTATTGTACGTCCTTGATTCAGCTTGAAAAGTAACTCTTTGAATTCCTTCCATGCGTTCGTATGCACGCATGAGTGCTCGGTATTGGATATGCATTGATGGCTTGTGATTCCCTGATCGAGGGGCGAGATACGATCTTTGTGTGTTGATGTTGAGCCAGTCTGGAGGACTTAAGGCCAGATTTTTGTCTATAGATTGAGCACCGATGTATTGATTGTGTGAGCAAGTGCTTTTGAATTTATATGTTCGGTGTTTTTCTCTATTAGTGGAAGTGACGGCTAGATGGCTATGTAATGAAAATGTTAGTGCTGCGAGATGTATTCGTATGATTTGGAAGTGACGAGAAAGGTATGCTGGAGGATAGAAGAACTATTAGGTGCTTGATTACCATCTTGATTCGAGTTATAGCTCGAGTTATGGGCGTGTGAAGAATATTTTCATGTCTCCTAGTTGGGAGTGGAGTAGATTTCATGTTGCGGTATGAGTTCAGACTCAGGAAGACTAAGTGACTGCGTAATGGTTATGACAGTGGAAGTATACATAAATGTTAGTTTAAGGCGAAGCAGGTGTGTTATCTCCTGCGAAGTGTTCTGGAGTTGTGTGATCTTTATGTTATTTGTTAGAAGATCCATTTACAAGTGAAATATATGTGTGAATTTAATTTGGGTCGCTTAAGAGAGTGGGTTTAATTGTTACGAGAGTAAATGCGAGATTTGTAGAAGATATAAAGTACCAGATGGTCTGTGTTCCACGAGCTTATGAAGGATTGAGTTAATCTCACTATGGTGTTATGGTAGCAATAAAGTGTATGCGTTATGAGTTATGGTGCGTGTTTTGATCTATGGCTTCGAGCCAAGTGGGGGAGTCCACTATTGAATAGTTGATTGCACGGTTATGTGCTCTAATGGTTCCAGCTCAAGGCGTATTTGTGAATCAGTTATGGCTCGAGTAAAGGAAATTTCAATAAAGGCTATGTTATGCTTTATGGGTGTACGAGAATTGGGGAATGATTTGAGTTGTGGTTGGTAAGGAATGCTCGGTGCATAGGGCAAGAAGTTGCTTGGTTATATTGGAATGAGGTCATATTCTGCAGTGTCGGAGTACTAGTGAAGCACAGGTTGTTCGGTTCGTTAATCAATCTTACTACGGGTTGAGTATAGTGGATGGCTCTAGAGAATGGTCCTATTGTGTTCAAAACTCTACATGCAATAATTGGAGGCTTTCAAGTTGTACTTATGGCTAGAAACTGAGTTTTCAGTGGAAGATGGCAAGACTTGTGGTATTTTCTGTACTAATTATGGAATTCTATGTATCAGAATCAGGAAGGTAAAGGTAACGGATCTAGATTCGCAGGAAGTTTCCTCAGAGTAAAGTATTTTGAATGTGGTGCCTTTGGGAATAGTTAAGAGAGTATTCAACGACTTATGGGTCTCAGACGATGTGGTTTTATGCTTGGGTCCTGTGTGGTAAGTTTGGGGTTGAGGAATTGTGATGTTATAGCAAGAAGGAGTATCAAGTTGAAGGTAAATTAGAAGGAACCGGGGTGGATAGTATAGCTTGGTAGTGAACCGGACCGGTATGGTAAGGATATGATTAGTTCCTTGGGTGTGTTCGGAGCAATGAGTTCTATAGGTATTTCGTGTCGATGCTCTTAGGTTTTCATGGCTTTGCGTAGCTTGGTCTAGTTGGAAGGATTCGGTCCTGACAGTTTAGTTTTGTGCAAATGGAATTCGGAGAGTTATTGTTGATTCCTACCGTGATTGGAAATGTTTTTTTTCTATGAGTGTGAGAAGCATGGAAGGTGTAGTGATTTTTCTTCTAGATGGGATCAATGGAAGTTCTTGGCTAGATGGGTTACAGTTCAGTTCTGAAAGGAAATTCATAAAACTCTTAGGCAGCGGGTAGCCTCAAATGATTAAGGAAATGGTATTGCTAATTGGAGAGATTTGACGAGGGTATATGTTTCAGAAAAGGCAATGAGATTAAGTTGATAGTACTTCAGTAATATTGTAGCACTTTATTGCCAGATCGACTGCGGATATTCGAGTTTGCTTGGTAGCACAGAGGAAAATTAGATTATCTCTCGTGGAATGATTGGGTACTTGAGGTGTGGTATGCATTCGGACGACGAAATTGGGATCAGGTGTGTTGATTCATGTGCCATATGGATTTGGAGACGGGAAGTTCTTATATTCAGGCTATGTTGTGGTTGCGAGTCGTGGGTATCGGCACTGTTTAGTGACTATCGGGGTTTGGAGACCCGAATGGATCTTTTGTGCTTGGTATGTTAGATTTTGGGCGTGATATTGGGTTTAGACTGGTTGCCTCCATGTTGTGTCATTTGGGACTATTGTGCTAAGGCGACGCTGTTGGCTATGCTAGAATTACCACGGATTGAGTGATGAGGTTCGATGAATTATGTCCTAGTGGAGTGGTTTTATATTTCGAAGACCCAGCGGACGACTGGGAAGGATTGTCTTTCTTATATGGGCTTTCGTGATAGACGTCTGTGCAGAGGCTTCTACCATTGATTCAGTTCAGTGGTGAGGGACTTTTCGGATGTGTTTCTTATGGTCGAGCATGTCGTCAGGCAAGGTTGTTGATTTCGGTATTGCTTTGATGCTGGGCACCGTATCGTATGGCACCGACAGAGTTAAGGAGTTGAAAGAGCAGCTTCTGGATTTCCTTGATAAGGGGTCCGTTGACAGGCCAATGTAGATTTGTGTTCTAACATGAGTCAGCTTGGTTCGCTCCAAGTTGTAATGTTGAGGGATGTGTTGATTTGATTGTTATTGAGCTTATTAGTAATTTGGGGAGATCTAAGAGATACCTTTCTGTGTTGCGAGATGTTATGAATTGTGGGTTATAGGCATCTATGGTGCGGTTCTATTGGGGTTTCATAGTGGAAGTTGAGCGGGGAGAGTAACTGGGTACTATGCGGTGGATGGCATATCGGTTATGTCCTTTCAGATTGTGAGGTGTTATGTATTTGCTTTACCATGGGTATGATGATTTTCTTTGGTTCCAGATATCAAATTGAGGGTGGTTGTCGATTTCGAGCATAGAGACTTGAGGTGTTTCATGGGGAGTAGCGTTTGGGAATGTGGAGGTATGATCTTTCGGGTTAGATTCATGTGTTCTGTTCCTATGATATGAGACGGGTTCTCAGCCTTATGTTGTGGTGGTACTGGTGAGCTTGAGGTACAACTCTTTCATCTGAAGTCATTTTCATGATTTGAGTATGTTCGGACTGTTGCGTATTGGTGCGTGTATTGTGCAAGTTGTGGCTTAGTCCTGTATCGATATGTCATGTCACCCGAGTAATGTGTTGGATTAGATGAGATCGTTGGGGTCTTTAATGAGTACAAACGGATTCGATTTCAGCATGTTTGAAGGATAATATCAAGGTTCGGCTCAGGAATTTGCTATGGCCCTTGCCAATGGGGAAGTGGCCTTAGAATAGTTGATCTGAGAAATGGTTATGGTTTATTGCGTGTTTCATTTATCATTGGCAGTATATGGAAGTATTGGAATGAGACTTTAGTTGATAAGAGGTTTTCTATCGGTATTTGGTTGTTATGTGCAGCAGCTGTGATTAGAAGTTATCGCTGCTAGTGTTTGAGTTATGTGGTATATCATGTGATTGCACCTGAGATAGCAGATATGGTTTGTTACGGCTTGTTTGGACTTATTCACAGTATAAATGTGATATTTTGATCGTATTGAGGATATTAGAAGCAGAAATGTGGTTCTATGATTTATGGACGAGGATGGATTGTGAAATTTCAGTTATATTGTGTTATCGAACCTATGGGATATAGGGTGACGCACCCCCAGGGTATATGCATGGTAATATTATTCAGCGATTGGTTGGCTTTTGGAACAACTCTAGGCACGTTCGAGGACGAACGTATGTTTAAGTGGGGCAGAATGTAATGACCCGACCGGTTGTTTTGAGCTTTTGCACTTTGCTCGCCAGTTCTCGGGCATGACTTGCCCCGTGTGATATATTATGACTTATGTAAATCGTTGGTGTTGGGTTTCAGGTTAATCAGAATGAATTTGGAAGAACAGTCTCAGTTGAAAGCTTAAGATTTGAAAGGTTTGACCAAGATTTGACTTGTTTGTATTTGATCTCGGATTGGAATTTTTATGATTTGGTTAGCTCCGTTAGGTGATTTGGGACTTAGGAGCGTGATCAGAATGCATGTTGGAAGTCCGTGAAGGTTTAGGCTTGCATTGGCGAAATTGAGATTTCGGCGTTTTTCGGTTGATAGGTGACATTTTGATATAAAGGTCGGAATGAAATTCCGAGAGTTGCACTAGCTTCGTTGTGTCATTTGGGATGTGTGTGCAAAATTTTAGGTCATTCGCACAAGATTTGATAGGCTTTTTGATTGAAAGCATAATTTAAGAGTTCTTAGAGTTTTTAGGCTTGAATCCTATGTTAAATTGGTGATTTGATGTTGTTGTGAGCGTTCCGAAGTTTTGAACAAATTTGAACAATGTCATGGTATGTGTTGGTACAATTTGTTTGAAGTTCTGGGAGTTCCGGGTAGGTTCGGGGATGTTTTAGGCCGAAAATCATAGCTGTAGTAGGTCCAGAAGGGTTGCAGGCCTCGGAACCCACCCGCGCGGTCCGCACAAAATGAAGTGTGGCCGCGGTATGTGCTGTGCGGACCGCACAAAATGAAGTGTGGCCGCGGTAGGTGCTGGTGCGGACCGCACAAAATGCAGTGCGGTCGCGGTGGGGGACATTTCACTGGTCCTACTTTGGAAGCTCATATCATTTTATCTACAAGGAATTTTAAGGTGATTCAAAAACGAAAGTTGTAGCCAGAAAGGTAAATATATCACAATTTGGACATCTGTAGCGAAAATGATGGTCAAAATACTAAAACTTGTCACTGTAGAGGAAAGTCTGTGCGGCCGCGGTCGTTTTTGTGCGGACCGCACTGGTTTTATGCGGACCGCGATCGATTTTGTGCGGTCTGCGGAGGTGAAAATCTATGGGGTACTCTATAAATACGAGGTTTTGGGTTTTATTTGATATTTTGACCTATAGAGCTCGGATTTTGGCGATTTTTCGAAGGGTTTTCAAGAAATTCATCGGGGTAAGTCATTTTAACTCAGATTTGGCTAGGGTACATGAATCTATCATTAAATTCATCATTTAATTCATGATTTGGGATGGAATTTGGGAAGAAATTGTAAAATCTTTCAAAAATGTAAAATAATGATTTGAAGGACCAAATGGTATCGGAATTGGATAATTTTTGTATGGTAAGACTCATGAGAGTATAAGGATTTTAGTTTTGTGAATTTTGTCAAATTCCGAGATGTGGGCCCGGGGGGTCGGGTTTGACCAATTTCGGGAATTTTGTGGTAATTTGATTATTTTCGAGTGAGCTTTGTTCCCTTAGCACATTTTGATGGTTTTGTACTGATTTCGGTTAGAGTTGGAGCATCCGGAGGCCGATTCAAGAGGCAAAGGCATCGCGAGATAGTGTTCGGACCGGATATAGGTGAGTAATGACTGTAAGTGATGTTCTGAGGGTTTGAAACCCTAGATTGCACATTGTTGTGCTATATTGAGGTGAAGCACATGCTTGATGACGAGCGTGGGGTCATTTGCATAACTGTTGAAAAGTCATTTTCAAAAGAAGTTTGAACTGAGCTAAGATGCTTTAAGAGATTTCACAACTTCATTGTTTTTCTTAAATGGTTTTATACTGCTTCTATACAGCATGTTGATATGCTTTACGTGATTTCTTACCGCTAAGTTGTTATTTACCTTTATTACTCACTGAGTCGGAGTACTCACTTTACTCCATGCACCTTGTGTGCAGATTCAGGTATTTACGCGGCCGGTAGCGGGTTTTGGCTGATCGGAGGCAGAGTTATCGGAGTTTAGCAAGGTGGTTGTCGGCGTTCGCAGCACCATTTTTCTCCCTCTTCATTTCATTAGTCGGTGTTTCGTACATTTCAGACCTTTTAGTTGTATTTATACTCTAATAGATGCTCGTGACTTGTGACACCCCGGTTAGGGATGTGTTGGGTTGTACTTCCGCACCTTATTGACATTATCCGCTACTTAGTATTGCTATATCATGTTTTAGACTACTTTTATGATATTTAACTGTTTAAAAAGTGAATTGGATATAATTGGTTGGCCTTGTCTTCACGAGAGGCGTCATCAAGACCGGGTTCAGGTTTAGGGTCGTGACACTATAAGTTCCTGCATTGTTGCATGTCTCAATAAAGTGCGCGATATGTTGCTTTGGATTTCCCTTGCCGTCGAACTGCTGTAATTTGGGAGGTTAATAGCCGCATGCATCTTCATGCTATCGATTCTTGCAGTATACGACTTTGCATACGTGAGAGAAGACATTGAAGCGACCTCATACTTATCTTTGATAGTTCCCATAATGAATTCCTTCAATTGTTCTATGGGAATTAATACTTCGGAGGAGACATGAAGTTCTTTGGCAAATGCCACTTGTTTTGTTGGAGGATCAGCCTTTTCGTGGACTTCAGGAAGCTTTCCAGGTGCATGCCTTGATTCTCCATCCATCATGATTTCAACTATGCCTGTTAATTTTGCGATACAGACATCTTGATCTTCAGCATACTTTGTTAAGCCATCAATCGCCTTTGTCAGGTTTGCGAGTTGCTCCTCCATTGTCGAGGTTTTAGTCATCATTGCCTCCATGATTATTGCTGATGATGAAGAATAACCGAGACCTTCCCACAGATTGAACTCAGTTTGGAACATGTCATGTGGCGAGATTGGCATAGAGCCAAACACTTAAAACTTCATCATCAGGTTGGGTAAGCTGACTCTTGGTATTGTATAAAGTAAGTTGAGCAAGAGCTTTCTCTACAACTTCTGCAATATTATCTCCTCTCTCTAACTTGCTAGCAGAGGACCTTTCTTCTTCGGATGATGAAGATCTCAAAGCATATATTTGTGCAGACGACACTTGGAGTTCTTATTGTCCGAAGACGCTCGCCTTGCTCTGGGTGATTGGCCCAAGACTCCCCATAATAACGTTCAGGATAATTTCAACATCAGGAGAAAATATGGAGTCAACAACTTTTGAGTCGATCTTCTTTGAAGTCATCTTAGTGATCTTTTATGTTGAGAGTTGAGAAGAGATAAGAGGTAGAGATAGTCCCACTGGGCGTGCGTTCCTAAAAAATAATAATCAAGACAAGAAATATAGCGACAAATATTATATTCGATTTCAAGTGATGGGGTTACAGTCTCTAAAATATCTCTAAATCTAAAGAGATGTAGTCCTCTGATTCTTCTCCTTACAGACGATGGTTCAAGAGCTTGAGAGCTTGATCTTGAACTTGACGGATTTCAGATTTGTAGTACGTCACGAACTATTTGAAGGTCGTCACGAACCAGGATTTGGTGTTGGGTTATTACGAACGGAAGATTTGAAGCCGCCCGCCTATGGTTTGAGTTCGCCTTTGGAATTTGACCACAGCCGATGATTGCAGATATGGATGGAGACCTTGATGCTACTCTTTAGAGATTTTTTAGCCTTTCCTTTTGCTTACTTGCTTGTCCCTTAGCCTTCTCCTTTGACCCATTTATATAGGCGTGGGGTGGAGTAGTCTCCAAGAAAACTCTAGTGGATCATTGGGCTTGAGGCTTATGGGCCGACCTATTTGATCGAAGACCAATTTGCGGGTTAGCCCAATAATATATTGGACTTTTATTTAAATCAATTCATTTTAGATTTAAATAATTGACCCGATTATACTAGCCCATGGTATCCTTTGGACTAATATGTATTTAATACATGATGAAATCCAAATTACTTATGGATTTAAATTTAATAAAGTTTTATTTGTCTACAAGAGTCTTTTAAGTTATTTCATTTGGGTTTCATTTTGCTTTTGCCTAAAATTATTCTTTGTAATTTTTGTTGCTCGGGTTTCGCTCATTTTTTGGTAGCTGTCAGTGTTTCTGACTATACGGAGATGATTAGGCTCGAAAAACTGTTGATTCTACCTCCGATAAAAAAAGGGAAATGTCAATGCTCTGAAGAAAGAGGTGTCAAAATAAAAGAGAGACACCGTAAAATGTATAGAGAGATGTCAGCGGCCAGAAGAGAATTAAACTTAATGCAACGAGGAATGGCGTACCTTCATTCCACAATACAGAACCCTATTGGTAATTCCGTTGAGGTACCAACTTCCTCTCATCTTAATGGCAAGCTGATCGAAAATAGAATTGGCGTAAGAGGAGCCACATCTTCTCTCTTGGAAACAAGTTAGTACAATATTATTTTTTTGTTAATAACTTGTTGTTATATGTGTATGGTTTTGTATATATGTCTATATATAGCTCAATCTGGTTTAATTGACATGTGTTCTCTTTGTCTTTCTTAGCCGTTTCTGATAATGGCAGAGTTATAGGTGACAGCTCTTGCATTTTTGAAGTTGGTAAGTCTACAACTATGGTGTTCAAGTTTGTAGATTTTTCAGAGAACTGGCTCATACGATAAAACCTTATATGTTAGGGTCAACATCAGGAACGTTCACTGAACAATATAATATTACGTCGCGTACCACCGCAAAGAAAGTTTTGTTTTCATCTACCAAAATTATTTCCCTCTTTTATTTCCTGAGCTGACATACGTTCCTTTGCTAAAATCTGAGATACATATATAAATCTAGAACATTTAGTTGCTGGAACGTTAATGAATTGCCTAATAGTTCTTTAGACTCAAATCTGTATCAAACTGTCAGTCCAAAAGATTTGAATATGAACCACCGAGATTTTATTGTGGCGATGGTTTGGTAAAATTGATTCACTAGGGAATGCTCGCTAAATTGCTAAATCTTTATTTAGGAAACTTTGAGGAATATGAACATTTTCACACCCATGTTAGAATGTATAATAATATGTGTAAGCACGTGATTTCAGTCAACAATATGTTCGCATTTACTTCTCTTGGAGTGAAATATGATAGAGATTTAGCGAAGAGAAATTCTGGTATTTATACATTTAGAGTTCAGGGAAAAATATATCATTTTATAGATGACTTGATGCCCTCGAGTCAACCAGCTAAAAAGCAATAGATTTATTTCTATGATACAAATAATGAGATAGAGAATCAGATGGCATTATATGACAAGCTTAATGAATCAATTATCAGAACGTTGATGGATACATTAAAAATGAACCCATACTGTATTTTTTTTTGAAATCGTTAACAGATATTTCAAAATTATTCAACTTCTATATTGCGCTTAAGTCTGACTCCAGTTTAGATCAAAGAATATACAACCTACCAACATCGTCAGAAGTAGGTGCAATGTGGATAAAAGATGAGAGTAATTCTAATATTTCTTTACCTCACATTCGAATTTATACACGTAGTTGTAAGAGCCAATTGATAAATTATTACTACGGCTGTTATGATCCGTTGCAATATCTATTACTATTTCCTTATGGATAGAATGGATGTCATTGTGGTATTAAAAATATTGAACGAGCAATACTATTAGTATTGGAATTTACTGTAAACATGAGCAACTTCCAAGTGTAGAAAATATGTGCTAAATTGACATGCTTCTTGACATGGAAGCGGAACTTTTGCAAAAAAAGAAACAAAAAAAAATATTGTATCTTGCCGTGAGTATTGCTGTTATAAGATTAAAATGAGAGATGGCGAAGAAAACGTAGTTTTACATGCTAGGAGAGTACTCAGTTGATCAATTCATCAAGCTTGAGACTCAAAGGTTAGATTTCTATTCACTTAACCAAGACTTATTTCGAGTTGATGCATTTCTGGGGCTTCTTGATATTCTAAGACACGGAGAGAGAGAGAGAGAGAGAGAGAGAGAGAGAGAGAGAGAGAGAGAGAGAGAGAGAGATGTATCAAATATTGGTAAACAAAGTTTTCTTCTTGCGAATTTTGTAGGAGGATGCGCCGAAGATATATGGACGTTATTGCATAAGTACAACATTTTGAAAAACCTGATATATTTTTTACAATAAAATGTAATCCATCTTGGCCTAAAATAGAAGAACATTTATTGGTATCAGATGAGGTACAAAATAGGCCCGATTTAGTTAGTCGAGTGATTAGAGCAAAGGTAGAAGAGATGAAAACAGATATACTAAAGAGAAATATATTTGAAAGAGTTACTGCTTTTATGTACACTATTGAATCTCAGAAGTGCGGTCTTCTACATGCCCATTTTCTTATCATACTCAACAATGAATATAAATTATTAACTCCATAAGCTTATGATAAAATTATTTGTGCTTAATTGCCTGATCTTGATACGAATGATTACTTGTATACACTTGTTACTAAACATATGATGCATTGATCTTGTGGTAGCTTAAATCCTAAATGTCCTTATACAGAAGGAAAAAAAGGATACTGTAATTTTGAATATCCAAAGGAATTTGCTGATCACACATCAAGTGAAAAGATGGCTATCTAATATATCAAAGATGAAATACCAGCGAAGTTATAGATATTATAGGACAACTTCTTGATAACTCCTGGGTGGTTCCTTACAATCCATATCTACTGAGCAAATTTAATTGTCATATTAATGTTGAAGTTTGTTCTGATATTAAAGTTGTCAAATATTTTTATAAATATATTTGCAAGAGACATGATAAAATGGCTTTTTTCGTACATGCTGATGATCAGAATATTGAAATAGATGAGATCAAACAATATCAATCCGCTAGATGGATTTCGCTGCCAGAGGCAACTTGGTGTTTATTTGGTTTTTCCATTAGCGAAATGAGTTCAGATGTTTACCATATTCAGCTACATCTTGAAAGATAAAAATTTGTCCTTTTTAAAACCACACAAACGATAAATGCAATTGTAAGTAGTCCCATGATTAGAAAAATAATGTTGACAGAATTTTTTTTTTACGAACAGAGAAAATAAAGATGTTAAGAATCTAAAATTACTTTACAAGGAATTTTTAGAATATTTTATATAGTCCAAACAATATAGAATGTGGACACGTCGACAACAGGGTACTGTCATTGGACGTATTGTGACATATCATCCTACAAAGGGAGAAAGATACTATCTTAGATTGTTATTAATGAATATTAGAGACCAAAATCATATCAACATTTGCGAACTATAAATGGAATATGTTGCAGTACATTCAGAGAAGCCGCAAAGAAAAGAGGATTCTTTGAATGTGATATAACTTGGTCGACTATTATCAGAAGCTGTAAGATATCAAATGCCTTATAGTTTAAGACGTTTATTTGTTACGTTATTGGTATATTATAATATTGTAACCCGAAAGAACTTTGGGACCAATTTGAAGACTCTATGTGTGAGGACTTTAAGATTCTGCAGAATTTTAACAGAAAATAAATTTGTCATATGACTCTAAATAATTTTAATGATATTTTGTATTCAATGGGTCATGACATAAATGAATTTATAGTTGTTCCAGAAAGAATTTTAGCTTCATCTGCTTCTAGGGAGGCTCAGAATTATCATTTTGAAAGAAATATAATTGTTAGAGAATAGGATTTATCATGGGAAGCAAAATTGAACAATGAGCAGCGAGAAGCATATAATGTAATTCTTGATAGAATATTTCAAATAAGCCCGACATTTTTTATATATGGTTCTGGAGGAACATGGGAATTTTTTTTGTATCGTGCATTACTTGCTTCTATATGATCAAAATGATTTGAAACTTTAGCAACAACAACCTCTGGTATTGCAGCTTCAATTCTTCCAGGAGGACGAATCGCCCATTCCCGTTTTAAAATCACTATTGATATTGACAGACAATTCTCATGTAATATTAGTAAGCAAAGTTCACTTGCATCATTAATACGAGATGTCAAATTAATCGTGTGGGATGAAGTATCAATTGCCAAAAGACAATTGTTAGAGGCTTTTGATTTACTATTGAAAGATCTAATTGATACAAAGATATTGTTTGGTGTAAAAGTTGTTGTCTTTGGTGGTGGTTTTAGACAAACTCTTCCGATTGTTCGCAGCGGAAAAAAAGAAGATTTTATTTAAGAAAGTTTGCTATGCTCTGACATCTGGAATCAACTTGAAAAATTGTGATTATCAGTAAATATGCGAGCGAGAACAAATCCTACCTTTTGTGAATATTTGATGAAGATAGAGAGTGGAAAAAAATTGCCAAGATAAGATTGAAATGCCTGAATATTTTGTTGTTCCTTTTATTAGTGAAAAAGAATCGTTAAATCTTATATTTAGAGTAACTTATCCAAATTTGTATACATCTTTTTGTGATATGTCTTCTATGACTTCTCGTGTTATTCTGACAACAAAAATTGATTTTGTTGATGAAATAAATGATATGTTCATAACTCAATTTATGGGTGATTCTAGAACAATTGTTGTATTTAATGAAACTACTGAAACAAATAGTCAATATGAAGATTTCTTGCATAGCTTATACCCTCCCGCTTTACCTCCGTATAAATTAACTTTGAAAAAAAAATTATCCTGTTATATTATTGCGGATTTTAAATCCATGCAAAGGTTTTATGTAATGGTACATGACTTATATGTTGTAATTTCGAAAAGAATGTTATAAGTGCTAAAATTGCAAGTGTTGATTTAAAAGATGCACATGTATTTATTCCGAGAATACTATTGTTATATTTCCTATTAGATTATGTTTTGCTAGGGGTGTTTAAAACCGAATCGAAACCGAAAACCGAACTGAAACCGAAACTTAATGGCTTATTGTTATCGGGTTAACGGTTTAACAGACGGGGAACGGATTGAATTTTTTTTTATTAACGGCTTATCGGTTTGGGAGCGGATTATTCAATTTTCTTAATGGATAATCCGTTAACCCGTTAAGAATATATATATATATATATATATATATATATATATATATATATATATTATTAAATAATCAAAAACCTTTCTTCCATTTCCGGTACTCTATCACTTTATTTGATTTTTAACACAAATCTTGTTAACGTGATTGGATACTGGGAAGTTGTAAAATGTTACTGTTGTCCGCTCTTGAGTGTTAACTGTTTCCTTTTTTTGATTATGGCTTTTCAGTTTTCATCAAAGAAGAAATGCAGAAGGTGGCGCTCACCAGGGAGCTTATGGCATTTTCACCTTTGTATGTGTAGTTCCACTTTCGTGATAGAAGCATAATGTCAACTATAGTGACTGCTCTATCATCTTGACTGTTCTGCTTCATCTTTCAGTAACAATGCTTTCTGTTGATGGGATTAAACTGGTCTTCAACTCTTCTTATTGCCTCAAGACAGTAGTATTTATCGATCTCTACTTCGTTGCCTAAGCCTTAAACCCTTGTCAACAAACAATTAATGCACGTAATATAGATTGAATTAGACCGATAAACCACTCGATAACCGCCCGATAAGAGCTAAACCGATACCAATCCGCCCGATATCTTATCGGGTGGCTAGCGGTTTAATACATTTAAAAGCCGATAACCGATAAGCCAAACCGTTAAGAGTAAATAACTGCCTAATCCGCCCGATAAACAGCCCTATGTTTTGCTATGACTCTAAATAAAGCTCAAGGTCAACTATTAGATTTGTTGGAATTATTTACGGGAGCCTGTTTTTTCACATGGTTAGCTTTATGTTGCCTTATCAAGAGCAAAAAACTCAAATTCTGTAAAAATTTGTATCCGACCGCAAACAATTTGATAGCAACGACGATTGTATAACACACAATAGAGTATATGAAGAAATCATTCAGGCAGCTATCTTATAAATTGACAGTTATACTATGAGCAACTAAGCTATGTAAATTTCTTCTGGAATGGATGGATGACCTGTTAAACATTCTAATCAATAGAAATTTGAATGGCTTCCCAGTTTCTGCTAACTATATGAAATGAGCTACATTAGTTGTATCAAATATGAGATAGCTATTAACTTGACAGTAATGCAGATTTGGAAAATATGAATAGGGAAAATCAGGTACCTGTTGTTTAATTCTCCTGAGCAGAGTATACATCGTCGTCGTAACAGAAAATTGGGGTTTTGCAGTTCAATAGTTGTTCAATTGACATAATCACATGGTTGAAAGGTTAGTTTATTGTTCTATCTATTTTCGCTATATGTGATTGTGATTATTTTGTTTCTGGTTCTTGTTGATTTGTTGTTCGAAATCATATTGTAGTTTTATGTTGATTTTGCGGAATTCAAAAACACCTTGAAAAGAAATTGGGGTTTACGCGGACTATCCGACCATTTTCCTTCTTTTTGTGTATCATAATTGGGATTTTTTAACAGATGAAGAGAACAGAGGAAAATGAAGATGGCCCTACAAAGAACAGCACATGCACGGTAAAATTTGCTAAGCATGCACGCGTCAAAGCGAGAAGAAAAGCTTGTATCTTATTTTGTAAAAGCTGGAGGGCTTATGGTTTTTTCTAATTTTTCAGCCCATGTTATATTGAAGAATAGGAGCAAAACAGGAATAAAGTGGAGTTTTATGGGTGTTTTTGTAAAATCACATTGACCGGAAGCAGCTGTCGATTCCTTAATGTTCTTGAATTTCTGAGGAAAAATTACTTATTCTGGGAACAAAAAACCATTTCGATAACATGAAGCTAAAAACTGAAAGGAAAACGAAGAATGGGGGCATTCTCTTTAATAAACAAAATCCAATATTCACCTCACAGAGTGATACAGATACAAGGCCACATTCAATACCCAAGGTTCTTTAACAAGCTGAGCGCAGAAAAGTTGAACGAAAACACTCCCTGTGATAAAATTGAAAGACAGAATGGGCTAGTGCCCGGAAAAGTGAATTTTTTGAATTGTCACTTGTACAAGATTATACATTTAAGGCAGATTAGTATAACTCGTGCAGCAACACGCTGACAATACAAAAGGTAAAAACTGGGTTAGAACTTCATGTTCTGTACAATATGCGCATCCAACACAATTATCTGAGAAAGATCTTCATCAAATTCCTGGCCGAAAATGACCAAACATTCATCTCTGTGTATTATTCTCTTCCAGTGAAAAGCCACAGAAAATCCTCCCCTTCCATTGTACAAATATTGCCACCAACATAACTTCTATCCAGATAACTCAAAGCCCCGACAAGCTATTCATTTGGATCTGTTTCAACAGACACAGGATCAGGCTGTAAATTTTCTGAATCAATATCAGGGAAAACCTCAGATTGCAGAGAAGGAACAATGTTATTTACATGCAACCATGTCAATTCCCATAAGCTATCTCCACCAAGGGCGCTCCTCTTAACAAGTACCCCCTTAGACTTCATTACAGACAAGGTGTTCTTCAGGAGTTCAGGGACTAGTTCCTGAAGCTTTTCACTTTTTTTACCTCTAACTTTCACCTTCATACATTTTTCCATCCTGTTGAGGACGCCCAACCACAGTTTACAGAATGTGGTCAATTGAGATAGCTCATGAAACAGCTGGTGAAACAATTTAGTAAGGAGCTTTAAGGCAAGAACAAGTGTCTCTTCCATGTTCCGGTAGTCTTTTTGTGATGCGAGCTCAATCAAGTCATCCAACATTGTAAAAAGGACCATATCAAAGCACTGCAACCAGAGACCATGTGGAAAGTAAATTTCATGCTCTCCCGTCAAGCACATTTGTAGGGATGAAAGAGCATGATTCCTAACTTCTCTCTGATCCAAACTAACTTTCCTCAGCCCCTGTACAAGCCTCAGCCACATCTCCCCAATATCTTGGGACAACTTCACAGCTTCAGTCACTGCCAGAGCTTCCCTAGTATCTTTGGACCAGCGTGCTAAACAAGCCACTGAACCTGCCATAAGATCCACTGCCCGAGCAGGTCTATCAGCAGGTCCAACACGAGACTCTGCAAAATTTCTAGCTGCATCGAGGCAAAGAACATAATTAGCTGGAGACAAATGGGCTCCATCAGACATAATGAAAACCAGGGCATCAAATCCTGCTTCAGAAGCTTCTGGATGTCTTGCTGTTATGGAAAGTAAAAGAGTAATAGTTCTCCATCCCATTTGAGAACGAATGTGCGTGGCATTTGCTTTTACCAGACGACTGACTTCCTGTGTAATCTGCTCACAGTATGCATCAGCAACACGGGCGTCAAGCTTGAGAACAAGTTGTAGTGATCTTAAAAGTTCATCAGCTAAGTTCTCTTTATAGGGAAGCAACCTCAGGCAGATGCGGAGGAGTCCAAAAACAGCTTTCTCAATCAAAGCACAAGGCATTACTGTTGAGTGGACAATATTAGCAATATGCTCATAAACTCCCTGCCAAAGAAGTCTTATTCTATCTCTGTTGTTCAAGGTAATTGCAATCAGCAGTTCCAAGCAGAACACTGCCGTGTCTTCATCTTCAGGAGAACTACTACCCTTCTGAGGTCTCCCTGCAACCCATATGAGTGCCCGTGCCAACTGTAGCAAAGAATCAGCTAGAAGAAACTTACTTTCTGTAAAGATATTATCAATGTGACACTTCTGAATTGTCTGCAGTGTGCTATGGTGAGCAGCGAGTTGTTGTTCAGTAGGTTGAGACCTTGGCTCTTCAGTATCTAAAGATAGGAGCTGACTAAATCGCCCCATAAGTCCTGAAGATCTTCTAGGAGTACCTATAGATTGCATATGAGTGGAAGATAACGAATTAGGTAGGGGCTTCCCTTGTCCTGTATCAGAAGGTGCCTCTGATTCATCAGCCGCATCACTTGCTACACGAGCAGGAAGAAGGCCAAGCTTATGCAATCTCAAGACGCAATCCAAGATATTTCTCCAGCCAGTACGGATGAAATTACCGTATTTGTTTGCAATAGTGAAAACTGTAACAGTTGCCATCCTTGCTTTTGCATCATCGCCAAAGGCTAAAACAGGTTCCTCAACCAATGAAGGATTCAAGAGAGTTGTGAACTTACATAGAGATACTACCAGATCATCCAAAACATCTTCAAGATGATGGCAAGCTGAAATCTTTGCAACAGCCAAGAAACCATCAATACATGTTTGGTAGACATCCTCATGTTCAGCATGATCAAATACCACAGAGATAGCAGCAATAGTTGGACCAGACATTGTGGCAAACATATCATGATCAAGATAGGCTCTCAAATCACACACAATATATGGAGAAGTTTTCTTGGATTTGTGCATCAAGTCAATCCAACGGCTTGGGTTCATTTCAGCAAAACCAGCACCTTGTTCTGGTGTTGTGCGGATCTCATTGTTGCATATAGAATGATATAATTCAGATAGATATTCACGAGGGAGATCATTACCTCCATTAATGTTCCGATTATTTCGAATGAAATCTTCCTCTGTCATCTTCTTCTTCACCTGAACATTATGCTGGTCAGTATTGAGCATTATAACTGAATATGACAACACCATAGCAGCATCTTTATTAGCTAAAATCTGTGGAGATTGCTCATAATATCTCTCTGAAAACGCCTCAAGTACCCTTTGTATTTTTTGAGATTCCCCAGGCAGTCGAAAAGTTTCCAAAAATAGCCGCAATGCAATATCCAGGTTCATGTCTTCAAAATCAAATGTTCCAGCAAACTCATGAAGAACTTGAATGCAAAATTCATCATGATTTCCGAGAAAGTCCCCCACAAGATTCTTATCTAGACCAGCTGTAAACCTGAAAAAGCAAGCCACACTCTGGGGATCAAGTTTCTCTGGCAACAGATGTGTTCCTTGGAGAAACTCTAGTCCTTTCTTTGGGTCTCTATTGAAATGATCAGCCCCAATCATTAACCTTCTTTTTATGTACTTCCTCCTACGTACAAACGGTACCCAATGATCGGGATCACTATAGCTCTCACACTTAACCATCCAGAATGGAGCATACTCCTCAAGATTTATCGGAATTTGTTGCGAACTACATCCATTGCTTATCCTCTCAGCCATTCCCTGAATTACAGCAATCAGACCATCCAAAGCAAGAATGTTCATGGCAGACAACGGAGAGTTCACGGGGAATGCACTCTTTGACAATAAATTTGCAAGTTCTTCAAAAACATTGGTGCAGGTGATATCACAATCCAAATTTGCATACATTTCTACCATGAAGGACTTCTGCCTGCAAAAGTCAACGAGAGCCTCCATAGCTACTTCCTGCTGCTGGTATGAAGCCCCATAACGACTTTGTGCAAGTCTCAAGACAACACATGACAAGAAGGCCTCAAGTTGTAGCTTTAGTTCATTTCGCAAATGCTGATACAGATTTAGAACAATGCCGCAGACAGTTGAAAGAATCACTGGACTCGTTGACAGGCCAAATACCATCAGATTTTGGAATAATTCATCCTGAACCAAACTCAACAATCTAGGGTGACTGCGTATAGCAGAGCCACCCAGTTCAACGGCTGAGTTGATCAAACAAAGGGCAAAAAGTGGAACATCTTCATCAAAAGCTGTTGTATTTGCTCTGGGACCCATCCCTATATGTTCGACAACATTTAACAAGGAACACAAGAAGTGAAATATCTCAACCATGCATGGAACTCCATATGGTTCAGTCATTAGATGTAAATCATTAGGAACATTATCCTTCCCGTTATCACTCATGATCATGCCTTCATCTATGACACCATTAAGCAGAACTGTAGAGGCAGAAGAAGAAAAAGCTCCAGAAGGTGGCTGGCTATCATATTCAGAAGTACCAGTGCCATTCTCTGACTTGCTATTGAAACTGTACTCATTGTCAAGGCCCACAACCTACACTAGAAGAAATTTAACATATAATGCTCCAAACACATTCATATAGAAGAATAAGCAAAAAGCAAATGATCTATCAATATGATATCTGATATCTTTTGGAATATCTTCATTCGATTCCAGAACTTCTCTTTGATGCTAATATACGAAGACTACTTTGTTAGAGCATAATTCTTATCCTACTCCTCCCCCCCCCCCCCCCAAGCCAGCAAGGGCAACAAAAAGAAAAAGGGATAATTTCAGATACCTCCCCTCATATTTCATTTCGTAACACAACTTCCTTGTGGTTTACGATACTAAGCTTACTTTCCTTATTTTGGATTTTGTGTACCAATTCTTTTAACCTATTTATCACTAGTGTAAAGAAAAATTTAATTTGACTTATTTACCTTATTAATATTATTATCTATTTTGTTTAACAAGTTCTTTAAGAATAAATTTTTTTAATCCATTGGCTGGCTCTCCTGAAACAACACACAACTCACACACCCAGAAGAACAAAACACAACAAAGCTCAAATCTTTTTTTATTATTGTTATAGAATGAATCTAGACACTTACTATAAGATGAATTTAGACACTTATTATTGAATGAATGTAGACTCTTTCTTAGTAGTGTACATAAATAGCAGATTTGTAGGAATCTCTTTTATTTCTTTCCTTAGTTAGCATCTGATGTACATGTATTTATATTGCTCACCTCTTGGAATGAGAACACAAGTTATTCTTTCTATTCCGTTCACATGGCATCAGAGCGGGTTCTCCGGCTTTACCGGAGTTAGATAGAGAACTTACCGGAACTATCAGTTAGGGTCAGAATACTTTTGAAGGGTTTGGAATTTGAAGTTTAACCATCTCTCTGGCATCGACTTTACATTTTCGTCCAGCTTATGGTGTTTGTTTGTTCAGGAAACCTCGGCCGGGAAAATCTCTGACCGTCCCAGGTTTGGTTCATAGTGTCAAGGTTTTGCCACCTTTTCTCTGTTGTGTTCAGATTTTGTTTCCTTCTGTGATTGCCTAATCCTTAGTAGTGAACCAACTTTGTGTGTAGAACTTTGGCCCTTTTTTTTTATAGCTTTGAGATTAATCTGTTGGTTAGTGTTTCTTGGTTACTGATTCTTACACTATTGGCCGGACTTTTGATTGGTTACTGCCCATTAGATTGGCTCTATTGGAGTTCTGTTTCTTTGTTTCATTGGGTGTCTTTCCTTCGCTGTTTCGTTGGATAGTGTTATTCTGGTGGAGAACTTTTGAGCTTTATTGGCTTTTCTGACATTTACATTGATACTTTGCGGATTTTTGGAAAGATGACCATAAATAGTAAGCAAGGAGGAAATAGTGATACAACTTCTAGTCCAACAATCCTAGTTTCGGATAAGTTTCTTGAGTTCCTTCAATATCATAAATCAATTAAGGAATCTTCTTCAGTTACTGCTTTTGCCGGGCCAGATAAGACATGTCTTATCACCTCTTCAAATAAATGGGTGATTGACTCAGGTGCCACAAATCACATGACAGGTAATCCAAATATTTTTTCTAGCTTTCGATCACACAAAGCACCCTCTTCAGTTACTGTAGCTGATGGAACAACATATAGCAGTGTTGGATCTGGAACTGTTAAACCGACTTCCTCTATGACTCTGTCATCTGTATTAAGTCTACCAAACTTGGCCTTTAATTTGATTTTTGTTAGTAAAATCACCAGAGACCTTAATTGCTGTGTAGCGTTCTTTCCCAATCATTTTGTGGAAGAAGCTCTGTACTCAGTTTCAGAATATTTCTTCATTGGATTGTGAGTCATGTCGATTTGCAAAACATCATCGCATCTCGTTAGGTCCAAGGGTTAATAAGCGAGCTGAGTCATCTTTTGAGTTAGTTCATTTTGATGTTAGAGGACCATGTCCTGTTGTTTCTAAAACTGGACATAAGTATTTTGTCACTTTTGTAGATGATTTTTCCCGAATGACTTGGATTTACTTTATGAAGAGTCGCTCTGAAAGTGTTTACTCACTTTTCTGCCTTTTGTGCTGAAGTCAAAACTCAATTCAATGCTTCGGTGCGTATTCTAAGGAGTGATAATGCTAAAGAATACACGTCAGAGTTATTTCAGTCCTACATGAGACAACATTGTGTACTACATCAGTCTTCATGTGTTGATACACCCTCTCAAAACGGAGTTGCTGAAAGGAAGAATAGGCATCTACTTGAGACAGCTCGGACACTTCTGTTCCAAATGAAAGTTCCTAAACAGTTCTGGGCTGATGCGGTCTCCACGGCTTGTTTTTTGATTAATCGCATGCCATCTACTGTGCTTGGAGGTAATATGCCTTACAGTATTCTTTTTCCAAATAAGTCATTATTTCCTGTGGAACCTAAGGTGTTTGGAAGCACATGTTATGTTCGAGATGTTCGACCATCTGTTACCAAGTTGGATCCCAAGGCATTGAAGTGTGTTTTTCTTGGTTATTCTCGCCTTCAGAAGGGGTATCGATGTTATTCTACTGAACTTGGCAAATATTTGGTCTCAATTGATGTGGTGTTTTCAAAGACTATACCATTCTTCTATGCACCTCCCGTCTCTACAAGTCAGGGGGAGGAAGATGAGTGGCTAGTATATCAGGTTACCCGTACTTTGACAGAACAATCAGATTATGTTTCTTCATCTCCTAGCTCTTCTATCGAGCACCAATCGACTATTGTGCCTTCAACACCTGCTCCAACTGTGTTAGCAAGACCACCAATTGTTCAAGTTTACTCGCGCAGGCGAGAGACAAATGATACGTCTCCTGCACCAGTTCCTTTGTCATCTATTCCTCTTCCGCCTGATCCTCCAGAAGACCTTGACCTTCCCATTGCTTTACGCAAAGGTACACATACTTGCAAATCCACATATTCTATTGCTAATTTTGTTTCCTACGACCACTTATCCCCCGCGTCTAGATCTTTGATTGCGTCTCTAGACTCCATTTCTATACCCAAAACGGTGAAAGAGGCTTTGAATCATCCTGAATGGTCTGAAGCAATGCTTGAGGAAATACATGCCTTAGAGGAAAACCATACTTGGGATTTAGTGAATTTACCTAATGGAAAGAAAGCAGTGGGATGCAAATGGGTCTTCACGGTCAAAGTTAATCCAGATAGCTCTGTGGCAAGACTTAAGGCCAGACTTGTGGCCAAAAGGTATGCTCAGACTTATGGAGTGGATTATTCAGACACATTCTCTCCGGTTGCCAAACTTACTTCTATCCGCTTGTTCATCTCTCTAGCAGCTTCTGAGAATTAGCCTTTGCATCAATTGGATATTAAGAATGCATTTCCTCATGGTGATCTTCATGAAGAGGTGTATATGGAGCAACTACCTGGTTTTGTTGCTCAGGGGGAGTATGGAAAGTTCATTTAAAGAAGTCCTTATATGGCTTGAAGCAGAGTCCCCGGGCTTGGTTTGGTAAATTTAGTGAGGTAGTTCAAGAATTTGGGCTAAAAAAGAGCAAATGTGATCATTCAGTCTTCTACGGGCAATCAACAACTGGATCTATTTTCCTTGTTGTATATGTTGATGACATTGTGATTACAGGAAGTGACTATGCAGGAATCTCTTCTCTCAAGTCTTTCTTGCACACTAAGTTTCATACAAAAGACTTGGGACAACTGAAATATTTCTTGGGAGTAGAAGTAACTAGAAGCAAGAAGGGAATTTTTCTATCTCTGCGAGAGTATATTCTTGACTTACTGGCAGAAACTGGTAAGTTGGCTGCCAAGCCTTGCAGTACTCCAGTGGTTCCTAATTTGCATCTTATGAAAGATGATGACGAGCCATTTAATGATCCGGATAGATACATGAGGTTAGTTGGGAGATTAAACTATCTCACCGTGACTTGTCCAGATATTGCTTTTGCAGTAAGTATGGTTAGCCAATTCATGTCTGCGCCCACAATCAAACATTGGGAGGCTTTGGAGCAGAGCAGATCCTATGTTACTTAAAAAGAGCTCCTGGACTTGGCATATTATATAGCAACCACGGGCATTCCCGCATTGATTGTTTTGCAGATGCAGATTGGGCTGGATCCTAGTTTAACAGAAGATTTACTACTGGTTACTGTGTATTTGTTGGTGGAAACTTGATGTCATGGAGAAGTAAGAAACAAAATGTTGTATCTCGGTCCAGTGCAGAATCAGAGTATAGAGCTATGGCACAATCAACATGTGAGATAATGTGGATACACCATCTTTTAACTGAAATAGGGTTAAAGCATCCTACTCCATCAAAGCTCTGGTGTGACAATCAAGTTGCGCTCCATATTGCCTCAAATCCAATGTATCGTGAAAGAACCAAGCATATTGAAGTTGACTGTCATTTTATTCGTGAGAAAATTCAAGAGAACGTGATTTCCACTGCCTACGTGAAGACAGGAGAGCAACTAGCTGATTTGTTCACTAAAGCATTGAATGGTACTCGAATTGGTTACCTTTGTAACAAGCTGGGCATGATCAACATATATGCTCCAGCTTGAGAGGGAGTGTTATAGAATGAATTCAGACACTTACTATAGGATGAATCTAGACACTTATTATTGAATGAATGTAGACTCTTTCTTAGTAGTGTACATAAATAGCAGATTTGTAGGAATCTCTTTTATTTCTTTCCTTAGTTAGCATCTGATGTACATGTATTTATATTGCTCACCTCTTGGAATGAGAACACAAGTTATTCTTTCTATTCCGTTCACAATTATCATCATCATTATTGCAAGATTAATACACGTCCCATTTTCTTGGATGATGCTTTCTCTTTTTAGTAGCAGTAGCAGGAACTTCTTCCAGATATTGCAGTTGTTAATAATATCTTTTGAACTTCTGTTGGCCAAAATCCCAACTTTCTCCTTTTCTTTTGCAAACACTATTTCCGATTTCCAATTAAACAAGTAAGCAGCTTTTTTTCCAATTACAATCATTGATTTCCTTCTTCTTTTTGATAAGATATTACAAATGTTGATTTTCAATTACAACAATTAAAAAGTTGTTTCAATGTTGACAGATATCGCTATCAGCCTCGCTTTTCCCCTAAGCCAATCTCCTCTCCCACCCACCAATTCCCGGCCGATGGGGAAGTTTTGACTGAGCAAAGTCAGGTCAGTGCAAATGGGTAATTTTGTCAAAAGACTTTATAGTTCCGAATTCCGATTCATGTCAATTCACAGTTTTAATCCCATTAACTGAATCCAACAAACCCAAATAACTCTTCTTCTCGATAACACCAAATCTTTCATTGTCATCATAAAAGATAATCCTTCCACTAATTCCACAGGAAGGACATGGAATGCAACGTGTTTGCAAAGTAAGAACGACTTTCCAATCAATGGATTTAGATTTTTTACTATTAAAGAATGTGTTACATAAAAGGGTATATTAGTAAGGGTAAATTAGTCAAATTGTAAACTGTTTACATTACTGATAAATAGGTTAAAAGAATTGTTACAGGAAATTCAAAATAAGCAAGATAACCATGTTATCATAAACAGCATGGATTTTAAGCTTCAAGTGTTTGCACCTAATGGAGGGGCTATTAGTGCATTTGATGTTATTAAGATTTGACCACTTAATGGGTCTGAATAATCTGAATCATTCAAATCTTAAAAAGAGTATTAAAATAGCATTATTATTCAATGATTTTTGCGATGATCACTTTCATCACCACTCTGTCGGCACAATCACCATCGTCAACCATCATCAACAACCACTACCACCAAGCACCTCCACCATCACAACCATCACCATTGCCAACTGGCACCACCATTTACTATCACAACAACCACCATCACCACCACCACTACCACCAACCACCGCCATCGGTAACCACCAGCCACCACCTTACAACCTATTATTTTGTGGTTAATATTTTAATTATTTTACTTGAATTTTATACTTATTAATTTTAAAAAGATAAACTATAAATATTCGGATATTGAGAAAACTTGTTGTTGAGAAAACTAACAGTCTTAATTATTCAGTTCTAAATACATCATCATAATTCAGATTTAGACAACTTAATCTTAATAAAAACAAATGGTCCCTAATACAACAAAGCGAAACTTGAGGGAAGATCTATGAAATTAAGACGAATTTTAGATGCACATACAGAAGCAAAGAGAACTATCGATTAGCTTATGACGTCAAGGCAAGTACTGCTTTGTATTGAATTGTATAAACCACATGATCTAAAAGCTTAAGCTTTTAAAAGAGGCCACTTAGCCCACTCTTTTCCTTGTGCCAACACAAAAAAATATTGTTTTATCAAATGATACCCATAAGTGAAACTGGATCATGAGAAGAATTATAACACCATTTGTTTACTACCTTTCTTAATGATTTTGCACTCTAAGAGGGGAATGTAGACAATTCTGATGGATCATTATTTCCCAAACCAGGAAGAAGAATGGTACATACTGCAGGAAGGATAAGTTCAAGATACATATAATAAAAAAAAGAGGATGCACCAATACCGTATTTTGGGTGGAACTGCCTCGTCTAACTATAGAGTGTTGAGTGTTGTCGACATCCGGAAGGTGTGAAAAGATACATCTCACAAGTTCATGCATGGTGTGACGTGCTATCTGCTGTAAGAGCTCACTCTTGCTTCCAGCTTGATGAACTACTCTAAAGCACGTATTGACTATGGTGCAAACATGCTGATTACTTAACACAACTGATGCTTTACTTCTCATGCATGCCAAAAGTACTTGAAGTATCTTCATCAATACAACTTCTTCTGACGCAGGATCAGTTACCTCGAATCTGCAACTGGTCACAGCATCCACTACAGAGTGCATGGCATTTTCAACGTTGGCAGTATTACAATCAAGAATATCAAGACTCAAAATTTTGAAGACAGAAGACAATGCAACACCAGTGATAGGTGCCCCAGTTTCATCAGATCGAATAACATCCAGAAATGGCTGGAGATATAAGGCTGGACTGACGGATTGCCACTGATGCTGCCATGAGAATATCTGTTTACGTAAAGTCTTCAGAGACTGGATGAGTGAGTGCTCTAGTTGATCATCCCCAGATACATAACGACCACCCCACCTCGCATTTCTTCTCATGACTGCTAAAACAGCACTCACTTCAGAGTTAACCACACAAGCTATATCAGTTTTAATGGAAGAGATGGTCTCGCAATCTTCTGGCTCCTCTTCAATTGCCTTGATACTAGATTGTAGCCTTAAACGCCCCATTGCGGAAAATGTGTAACTCGAATGAACTCTGAATATGTAATCAAGAAAAAGCTTGCAGGGAGTATGATTGAAGCAAGTCAAAGCATACCCCTCATTGTCTACAAAAGACACCATTAGAATCGAAGGGGTCATATAACATATTTGTTGGAAAAGCAACTTCTCAAAAACAATCATAAGGAAGCAAAACACCCTCTGAATAGTGGTAAGATATAAACGCCATATAAAGGTAGTGCTTCTTATTTCAGGAAACATACAGTACCAATTGTATAGATCACTTTTTTTTATCGGTACTAGTTGTATAGATAACTGACCCGTCTCAATTCCTAAAGATGTCGTTTGGCTTGTTGAATAAATTTGGAATAAGTAGAGACAAAAATATATAGTCCATCGTTGATTGTTTTTGCAGCATGGGTTGAATTATGGGTGGGGTTGTAATCACCTTACCATGGGATAACTTTTATCCCACTGGATAAATTGATGCTTTTACCCCTTCTCATATTTCTCTTCTTCCATAATAGCCACCAACTTACTTTAAGTAAATGGAAGGGCGTGGTAGTGCTTCCAAACAATTGACATATAGAATACACATCAAAAATATATCCCACTACTCCTCAAAGATATTTCATATCAGATGTGATAAAACTATTCAAGTTCTCTGTTTAAAATAAGACCTTCAAGAAAGGAAAAGGACAAAAATCTCACACTGGCTGGTTTTTGACTAGTGACTAACAAAGACATCAACAGTCACAGTCAGAAGACCTAATCTGTCCATCTGCATAATCTCTCCTTGCTGATAAACAAATAAAGGAATAAGGATCGAATACAACTAAGGCTCAATCCAAGCAAGATGGCGTCGACTATATGACTCATTGTCCATTTCACTTCATTTATGCCGTCTCAGTCCAAATATTATAAAAAACTTAGTTTCACTAGCATTAGAAGCTCTTTACATTTTCTATAGCCATATAATTCTCTAACAAAACTAGAAGACTCCTAGCAGACATTGGACTTAAGGTAAACGTACATATATTTCTAAATCAAAGGAATAGGGGTCGAGTAAAGCATTAAAAAATAACGAAACAATAGAAACACACATAACACTAACAATCAAAAAGAGGAACGCCAATGATGTGACTAGTGACTAACTACCCATCAATAGTCTAAGTTACATGAAGTCATCTGGCCGTCAGTGCAATCTCTCTGCTGATAAAATACAAGAGAATAAGGGAAATAAAGCATTTAAAAAATAACCACATCATCCATGTCAAAAAAAAAAAGAAACGAAGCGGACAAAGGTGGATTATTTTACCAAAATTTAGCATTCAGTTGATGACAAGTGGAGAAGAACAGAGTGCTTTTTGCCCAAAACACCAAGCAAGCACACATTAAACTTGCAGTTCCTTTACCTATGTTGCTCGCTAGTAGCAAAATTTTATTTGACTTAACCTTTTATTTGACTTATGTACTATACCAGTGGTAGTAGAAGAGAGCATTAAAATAACATCACAGCAGAGCTTAAACTCCGAATAGTTAAATAACTTAGTTTCCTGAAAGTCATGATAGTATGTTAGGTATATACAATAATATCACTAGCCGAAACAATGACAAACATTTCGCTAAAATTGGAAAATGTCATAAATTGGAATGGAGGGGGTATTTAATAATCTTACCCCCTCCGTCCCTATTTATGTGATAACAGTATTTTTTTAACTTTGTGACATTAAATATGTCATAACATTTGTATGGCTATAAAAGCACAAAATTTAGTGGGCGTTAGGACATAAAAATTGTAAAATTCCAAAAAAAAAAAAGTGAAAAAAAATTTCAAGTTAAAATGGTATTTGAAATTTATTGTGTTTGGACATAAATATTATTTTGGGTTGTTTTTGAAGTTTCGTAGTGATCTAAGCGAAAATTTTGAAAAACAACTTTTTGGAGTATTTCAAATTTTCGAAAAATTCCAAAATGCATCTTCAAGTGAAAATTGAAAATTTTATGAACAACCGCTTATTTCGAAAAAAAGTGAATTTTTTTTGGAAAAAAGGGAAAAATTTCTTATGTCCAAACGGGCTCTTACATGTTTAAAGTTAAATTATTTTCAAATACAAAATTGACATTTTTTTTAACGATTAATGTGGAAATAGTGTAAATAAAATGGAACAAACGGAGTAGACCAAGAAATCATTAATTAGTTGACAAATTAATTCTCAAACGACCTCAACTCAGGGGCTCGTGAGGAATGACTAATTATGGACTTACATTAGTAATATTTAACTTGACCCTTATATTGAAGTTGGAAGTTTGAATTATTAGAAGGATCACAATATTATTACGATAATCATTTCATGTTTGATGAAGTTGCTAGAAAACGGACTGCTAAAATACTAGTAATACTCAAAATGCAGATCATTAAACCCTTAAACTTCATAACTTTTACGAAATGTGAAGCAATTAAGAATGCATTTCTTGTAAAGATCACACAAGTAACTCTGTAAAGTGGAGCTAAAGCTTTATTCGTGTAATGGAAAGTTACTACATAAGAGGGATTAGGGTTTTTATTTCACAAAGAGGAGAAAATGCAGGAAGAGCAATAGGAAACTTACGGCTCGATTTCGGAGGAGAATGCCGGGAGTTCGCCGAAGAAAGAGATGGAGAAGGAGAGTGGACTTATTTGAAATAAATTGCAAAATTTAGGCCCTCAAAGTGAAATCGATAAAGCCTAGACTTTCCCATTTCCATCCAATCAGTCAGCTTTACGATTTACATTTAATTTGTAGTACTTTCATATAGAGTAGCTTTTAAATGGAAAACTAACGGGAATGACCCACCAAAAGTACTTATCCGAAAATAATAGTACTACTTATTTTATTTTAAAATATTACTCCATCCGTCTCATATTAACAGTCGTGATTACTAAAAATATTTATCTCAAATTATTTATCATTTTAGATGTTCAAGGCATAATTGATTATTTTTTGCCTTTTTTATTCTTAATAATAGTTGTTCTTGAAGATGGAAATAACACATAAATAGAATAAATATTCAATGAATCGAAAATTACTTAAGACATAAATAAGGGTAGAATAATCTAATCCCTTTCCTAATTAATATTTCTTAAGGGACATGTAAAAAAGAAATACGACACATAATATGATACAGAAGGAGTACTACAATTTATACTATAGAAAAATATTCACAAAGTACTCAATAGTTATATATGTGTTATATCCTCACGGTATATAATTCACATGTTGTATACCTTAAGAGGTCGTATGGTGGGGAAATAAGTTATCCCTAGATTATAATGATTGAATTATAATACGAGAATTAAATAATAACAAGATTATTTAGTGAATATATTTTTATTGAAAGATGTTTAGGTCATCGAACTAAAAATGAGATATATAGGGTACAATATAAATATGTGTTTGGTTTATAGTAGATAAGTTGGGATAAACTTTTATTTTTAATTTTAACCTTGGATTTTTTAAAAGACTTTGGGGAGAAGAGACTTGGAGAAGAATATCTTTGTCATTTTAGTATTTATCCTGGGATTAATGAATTCGAGATTATTATCTCACCTTTATTGTGAAATAGAATACTATTTAATTGTGGGACTAAATTAATCCTGAGATTGCTAATCCCTGGTTGAAAAATTCAATTAAACGCAAGGTAAAATAATTTTGTAATTAATCTCGGGATTATTATCCTTTATTTCACCTATCAAACGACCCCTAAAAGCCCGTTTAGTTGGTTGTACAAGTAGGATTAATCTGGTTACAAAACAAAATAGCTAATACTTTGTTTAGTTACTATTCTTCGCGTGTAATTCAACAATGCTATTATATTGTCTAATTACAAATTCACTTTTCCTCGTTAGTAATGCCAGCACAACTTATGCAAAAATATATTTATTATTTTATGAGCGATATAATATGGAAAGTAGATTTATTTTATCTGGTCTTCTTCACTAACTCTGTTATTAATCTGTATTGTTGTAAATAAATAAAACAGTAATCTTTCTGAAAACAGAAACAGAAAGTTAGTATAAATAAATTCTGAAAACAGTATTTGAATTTCAAAATAAATTTTGAAACGTTATAGAAACAAATCGAGCCCACTGAATACGCAGTGTGTCCTTAAGGAAATTATTCCCCCCAAGTACCCGAGGTTCTGGAATATATCATCCCAGGATAGAATGATTTAACTCACCAGCATATCGGTACCAAAAACGCCGATGAACAACGAACCACTCGAAGGTTGCAAAAGACACTGAATTTTTCGTGCAGAAGAAGAAGAAGAAGATTATCAGAAAATTTCTTAAGTAAATATTCTGGGATTAGAAGGTATATTTATAGCCAATTTGGTACTATTTCTGAAAAGGTTTGCAACCTTTCAGAACAGTCATAGCTGTTGGAACAGGTTTGACACTGTTTTAGAACAGCCATAGCTGTTGGAAATTTTTGCGGGAAAATTAAAACGGGTTTAAAATAATCCGAGAAAGAAAACGGGCCAAATGGACTGGGTCGCATGTCATGGGTTATTCCGAATTGAATTTTCGTTAATTAATTAAATATTTGAAAAGAATTTTGTCCAAAAAGATTAATCAATCAAGCCGAGCGAGTGACGACGGCGCGAGGTTTGCCTTCTTTTTAGCTCTTTAAGAGTTAAAAGATGAGATTCTCTATATATACACAAAGATTTTTTTTCCTTCTACCAATGAGGGACAAAGTGCATTAGTAAAGTAAACTCATTCAAACTTTCACTTTCCTCCATTTCTTTTCCCACCATTTTCCATTCACACTTCTTTTGTTATTAATAACAAAATCCAACAATCCCCCACATGAATGGGGAATAGCTATAAACTTAAAGGAATGCACGGACGAGTGTGTGTTTCACATGCAAGAATTAATTGCATTTGGATAAGTAGGTTTCCCTTTGAACTTTCCGTAGTGAACTTATATCAGATATACTCGGTCAATCGGTAGATTTGATATCTTTGAACTGTCGAGCTTTGTTGTATACCTAGACAACATAAGTCACACAATCGATCCTTGACCATCTTTGGTTCCCACGGTTGTGTTCATTTCAGCCATGAACACCGCCTGGTTTCATGAGTGTTTAGAGAATGGACCTTTACTTTCATTCCCCTTGAAGCGGCTTACACTTCGCACTCACATAGGTGATTCATAAACGTGTAATCCTAAAGACACACTATATGGTCATATCCTGCCAGACTTACCAAATCATTAAAAAGTTTTAAGCTTTATTGACTCATCAAGAAGCCTTAATGTTTTACCTCTTTTTTGAACATTGTCTTCATCACGAGAATGGGTTGAGTTATTTGACAATGTTGAACCGTCATTCATAACTTTGTTTGATCTCTTTAAACCTAACTCTTGGGATCTCTAGTCTACTAGGTAGAGTTACCGCCAAGATGACTTGTCCTAGGCTTTTAACCCCATTCCCTTTGATGATCTTTCAACTGCCTCTCTAGATAGGCCTTTTGTAAATGGATCCGACACGTTATCTCTTGACTTTACGTAGTCAATTGTGATAACACCACTAGAGAGTAGTTATCTAACGGTATTGTGTCTCCGTCGAATATGACGAGATTTTTCATTATACATAACGCTCCCTGCCCTACCTATTGCCGCTTGACTATCACAATGTATACAAATAGGTGCCAAAGGTTTGGGCCAAAATGAAATATCTTCCAAGAAATTTCGGAGCCATTCAGCTTCTTCATCGGCCTTATCTAAAGCTATGAATTCAGATTCCATTGTAGAACGGGCGATGCACGTTTGTTTGGATGATTTCCAAAACACTGCTCCACCCCCAATTGTGAAAACATATCCACTCGTGGATTTAACTTCAGATGATCCGGTGATCCAATTTGCATCACTATATCCCTCGATCACGGAAGGATATTTGTTATAATGCAAAGCATAATTTTGGGTATGTTTCAGATATCCCAAAACCGTTTCATTGCCATCCAATGTATTTGATTGGGATTACTTTTAAACCGACTTAGTTTGCTAATAGCACATGATATATCTGATCGCGTACAATTCATGATATACATCAAACTTCCCAATACTCTTGCATAGTCCAGTTGTGAGTCACTTTCACCTTCATTCTTTTGAAGTGCATAACTCACGTCAATTGGAGTCTTGGAAATTTTGAAATCCAAATACTTGAACTTGTCAAGTACCTTTTCAATGTAGTGAAACTGTGATAATGATAGACCTTGTGGAGTCTTGTGAATTCTGATTCCTAAGATCACATCAGCAATTCCTAAGTCTTTCATGTCGAATTTGCTAGCCAACATGCGTTTTGTAGCATTTATATCCGTCATACTTTTGCTCATTATCAACATGTCATCAACATGTAAACAAACAATGACTTCATGACCTGGAGTATTTTTAATGTAAACACATTTGTCACACTCGTTGATTTTAAATCCATTTGCCAACATTATTTGGTCAAATTTTGCATGCCATTATTTGGGTGCTTGTTTAAGTCCATAAAGCGACTTAACAAGTTTGCACACTTTCTTTTCTTTACCAGGAACCACAAAACCCTCAGGTTGTTCCATGTAAATCTCTTCCTCCAATTCTCCATTTAAGAAAGTTGTTTTAACATCCATTTGATGGATTTCAAGACCATACACGGCCGCTAGTGCCACTAACACCCTAATAGATGTTATCCTTGTTACTGGCGAGTAAGTGTCAAAGTAATCAAGGCCTTCCTTTTGTCTATAACCTTTGACAACAAGTCTTGCCTTATATTTGTCAATAGTGCCATCAACTTTAATTTTTTGTTTAAAGATCCATTTTGAACCTAAAGACTTATTTCCTGGAGGAAGATCAACCAATTCCCATGTATGGTTATCAAAAATTGATTGAATCTTGCCTCTTTCCAAAATGTTGAATCAGAAGATGACATAGGTGCTTTAAAAGTTTGAGGCTCATTTTCAAGCAAGAATATCACAAAATCTAGTCCAAATGAAGTAGATGTTCCTTGACGTTTGCTACACCTTGGATCTTCTATAATTGGAGTATTTTCTTTTGGTTCTTCCCGAGGTCGTTTAGGTCTTTCACTTAAAGACTCGCATTCAGTTTTATACGGATAGATGCTTTCAAAGATTTCAGCATTATCTGATTCTATTACCGTATTAACATGAATCTCGGGATTATCGTATTTATGAACCAAAAACCGGCATGCTTTACTTTGTAGCATATCCAATGAAAACGCAATCTACTGTTTTTGGTCCAATTTTAACCCTTTTAGGTAAAGGAACCTATAACTTTGTTAGGCACCCCCACACTTTGAAATATTTCAAGTTGGGTTTTCTTCCTTTCCATTTTTCATATGGAATAGATTACGTTTTGCTGTGGGGTACTCTGTTGAGTATCCGGTTAGCTATAAGGATAGCTCCCCCCCATAAACTCTACGATAATCCGGAACTTATTAATAAAGAATTCGTCATTTCTTTTGATGTCCGATTTTTTCTTTCCGCAATTCCGTTGGATTGAGGTGTGTAAGGTGCAGTAGTTTTATGGATAATTCCATATTCCGAACATATTTCTGCAAACGGAGATTCATATTATCCACCTCTATCACTTCTAATCATTTTGATCTTTTTATTCAGTTGATTTTCTATCTCATTCTTGTATTGCTTAAATGCTTCAATTGCTTTATCCTTACTATTAAGCAAATAAACATAACAATATCTAGTGCAATCGTCAATAAAAGTAATAAAATATTTTTTTCCACCTCGAGATGGTGTCGATTTCATATCGCAAATGTCAGTATGAATTAAGTCTAAAGGATTTGAATTCCTTTCAACAGACTTATAAGGATGTTTTACAAACTTAGATTCAACACATATTTGACGTTTCGATTTATTACACTCGAATTTAGGCAATACTTCTAAATTAATTAACTTCCGCAAGGTTTTATAATTGACATGTCCTAAACGAATATGCCATAAATCATTTGACTCCAATAAATAAGAAGAAGTTGAAATTTTATTCATACTGTCAACAACCATTACATTGAGTTTGAAAAGGCCCTCCGTGAGGTAGCCTTTTCCAACATACATTTTGTTCTTGCTTACAACAACTTTATCAGAAACAAATGCACATTTGAATCCATTATTTACAAGTAAAGAAGTAGAAACTAAATTCTTCCTAATAGTAGGAACATGAAGAACATTGTTGAGCGTTAACACCTTGCCGGAAGTCATCTTCATGAATATCTTCCCATAACCTTCAATCTTGGCTGTTGCATTATTTTCCATGGAAATTTCTTCTTCGGGACCAGCAGTAGAGTAAGTCGCAATGTGACAGCACAAACATGTCGAGTGGCTCCAGAGTCAATCTGCCACTCCTTCGAATTTCCAACTAGGTTGCATTCCGAAAACATTGCACAGAGATCATCAATGTCACCATTCTTCTCCACTATGTTGGCGTGTCCCTTCTTATTATCCTTTTTCGGGAGACGACAATCATGGCTTTTGTGACCAACTTTTCCACAATTGTAGCAGATGCCCTTGAATTTCTTTTTGTTCTGCTCCTTAGTTTGTCCAGAAGACCTTTTCCTCTTCTTACTTTTTGGAGCAGTCTCCTCAACGATATTAGCTCCCATGATCGTTGAATTTCCACGAGACTTTTTCTCGGTTGTTTTGTTGTCTTCCTCGATCTTTAGACGTATCACAAGATCTTCCAACTTCATTTCTCTGCGTTTGTGCTTAAGATAGTTCTTGAAATCTCTCCACGAAGGAGGCAATTTTTCAATCATAGCAACCACTTGAAATGCTTCATTCATGACCATACCTTCAGCAATAAGGTCGTGAAAATAAGTTGAAGCTCCTGAACGTGGGTTCTCACAGTTTTGTTGTCTATCATTTTATAGTCTAGAAACTTGGCAACCACAAACTTCTTCAAGCATGCATCTTCTGTCTTGTACTTCTTCTCAAGTGTGTCCCATAATTCTTTCGAAGTATTCATTGCACTGTACACATTGTACAAGTCATCCTCTAAAGCACTTAAGATATAGCCTTTGCAAAGACAATCTTCTTGCTTTCACGCCTCAACAACCATGAACTTTTCATTGTTCGGCAAGTCCGCAACAGGCACTGGAGGCTCTTCACTAGTGAATTTCTGCATACCAAGTGTGGTAAGCCAGAAGAATACCCTTTGCTGCCATCCTTTGAAGTTGGTTCCAGAAAATTTTTCCAATTTCTCGGCCGGAGGAACAACAGTGCGGCTTGACGAGGCTATCATCGTTGCACCAACAGTCGCAGAGGATTTCCGTTATCAATTGCCATTTCTCACTGTCAACAACAGAAGAGATCAATTAATGGCAAAACCAGAACAGTAAATAATACTGTAATCAATAAATAGTACGTAATAAAAACACCTGAAGTTTTTATATACTGTTTTACAGAAAAACGATGAAGTTTTTCTGTTCTTCAAATTGTTTTTTGAATTTCAATACTCTGATGAAGTTTTTATATCTTCAAATCAGACTAGTAAAATTCAGACAGAATACAGAATATAATAAATATAATTTTCTTAAGATTGTTATTAATTTGTGTTGCTGTAAATAAATAAAACAGTAATCTTTCTGAAAACAGAAACAGAAAGTTAGTAGAAATAAATTCTGAAAACAATATTTGAACTTCAAAATAAATTTTGAAACGTTATAGGAACAAATCGAGCCCACTGAATACGCAGTGTGTCCTTAAGGAAATTAGCGTATCGGTACCAAAAACGCCGATGAACAACGAACCACTCGAAGGTTGTAAAACACACTGAATTTTTTGTGCAGAAGAAGAAGAAGAAGATTATCAGAAAATTTCGTAAGTAAATATTCTCGGATTAGAAGGTATATTTAGAGCCAATTTGGTACTGTTTCTGAAAAGATTTGCAACCTTTTAGAACAGTCATAACTGTTGGAACAGGTTTGACACTGTTTCAGAACAGCCATAGCTGTTGGAAATTTTTGCGGGAAAATTAAAACGGGTTTAAAATAATATGGGAAAGAAAACGGGCCAAACCGGACCGGGTCGCGGGTCATGGGTTTTTCCGGATTGAATTTTCGTTAATTAATTTAATTAATTAATTAAATATTTGAAAAGAATTTTGTCCAAAAAAATTAATCAATCAAGCCGAGCAACGACGGCGCGAGGTTTACCTTCTTCTTAGCTTTTTAAGAGCTAAAAGATGAGTTTCTCTATATATACACAAAGATTTTCTTTCCTTCTACCAATGAGGGACAAAGTGCATTAGTAAAGTGAACTCATGCAAAATTTCACTTCCCTCCATTTCTTTTCCCACCATTTTCCATTCACACTTCTTTTGTTATTAATAACAAAATCCAACAAACTCTTCGATCAAATCCCTCACCGTTTTTATTTTTATTTTTTAAATAAAGTAAATCTTACACTTCTGAGATCTGTATTTAGTTTCTTTTGTTTCAGTTTACTTTAAAATCAATATAAAGCAAAAGATTTACTCAACAGATAATTTTTCCTTTCAATAATTAGCAGTACATAGTTTTATGATATTATGACTCCTTCAGGTAGCTGTCATTGAATTTCATATTGCATGATATTAAATTATTATATTTCATATTGATATTGAATACCATAAATATAGTTTCTGTGAGAGTATATAAAGCTTTTTTAAAGGAATATATACAATGATAAAAAGAAGGTAAAGACCATAATAGCAAGCACCTCTAATTTTGTTTAAGAGATAAAAACATATATTAACTTATATTTTATATACTAATTTTAAATATTTAACATAACAAACAACGTCCAATAAGGAACTCGATGCATCAGAATTCTTAAGGATTGAATGAATATATTTTTCTGATAAGGTTTAATTGTAAAAATAGCACGGTATAACCAGTTTTCGAAAAATAGCCACTATTTTGCTGCAATAGAGATCGGTCCAGCATAATATACTGGAGTTCGGTGCACCTGTGTATGAACTCCAGCATATTATGCTGGACCGGTATACTTTGCTGGCTCCAGTATAATATACTGGAGACTGGAGCACCGGTGCTCCAAACTCCAGTATATTATGCTGGACCGGTATACTTGCTAGAACTCCAGTATATTATGCTGGAGTTTAAGAGTATTCATACACGTTATATATAGCTTAGGTCCAATGAGGAAATATCACATACGTTAAGAGTATTTTTGGGTGGGCTTAGCCTAATAATTGGTATGAAAGCCAAGGGTTCGATGAAACGAGTAGGTTCGAGGCGGAGATTGTTGGATATGCGATCAAAGTACAAAAGCTACATATAACGTGTATGAATACTCTTAAATGATGTAAGGTCTTTTGGGAGCCCAATCCTTCGATTCGTTCTTCAGTTCATGCTTGTGGCATAGATTCGGCCACAACATATGAGTAATGCCAGTGTAATGGCTCAATTGTTATTAGGCTAGAAGTCGTAGGCAGTATTTGATAACTCGAAGTAGAATTTGGAAGGAGTCATATGTAGTCATATGGTTAGTAGGCTAGAAGCCATTCGTTTTGAACTCCAATTATTAGGCTAAGCCCACCCAAAAATACTCTTAACGTACGTGATATTTCCTCATTGGACCTAAGATGCGCAGTTTTCCCAAAAGATATCGTACCATTTAAAAATATTTATACACCTTATATATAGCTTTTCAATCTTTTCAACAGTCAATGTGAAACTTTGTTCGCCGACCTTATACAACCAAGCAAACTAATATACTATCTTATGCAGAGATACTGAAGCAGATTTAAACTGAAGAAACCATTACTTTTTTTTTTTTGATAACCGTGGTGTCCGGGCCAGCTTGCGCGTACCTCGACTAATTCTATGGGCAGCAACAAGTACCAGGTAACTCTATCCACCAAGGCTTGGATAGATGGGAAGAAATCACCTAGTGTTTTTTGTCTCTGCTTGGATTTGAACCTGAGACTTCATAGTACTCACCCACTTCATTGACCACTAAGCCTTGCAAGTGTACGAGCCTTGCAAGTGGTTCAGAAGCTTATAAATAGTGTACGAGTCATCCCCACATAAAACATTTTAGAAATTCAGTTGAGACCTTGCTCATCAGTCACTCCTGGATTTCTAACATATATGGTTTACACTAGGTTCAGAATGTATCAGGAAAGGAACCTTATAAAGAATGTCAAATGCTGAAAACAGACGCTGCGTGCAGCACACAAAAGGTAGAGCAAATAAAGGGAAAAGATACACGTCAAAAGAGGATCTAACACTCAAGCTATTGTTCTCGAAGATCTTACAAACAGACTGTCAACAACTTATCCCCATATTTGAAACGGTTTCCAACGGATCTAACACTCAAGCTATTATTCTCGAAGATCTTACAAACAGACTGTCAACAACCTTCCCCATATTTGAAACAGTCTCCAACGTAGCTGGATAAATTGCATCTGGTTTAGGATCCTCAAAAATTATAAGGCATCCAGCACCCTGGTCCAGGGTCCCAGCGAATTTCTTATCCAAAATCATTTGAGATAACTTCTTCTCAACATGGTCACCAGGTAACTCTATCAACTCAGCAATATGAGCAATCTCAACTCTAGAGAAGGGCTCAATCAACCTACAAAGGTTCTGCTCAAGCAAAGTGTCATAGAGGGAAGACAGGTGCCGGTGCACGATAGGATCTTCATCTAGCTGAGCCTTAAAGTTCCGAAGAGCAGTCTCAAAGAGCTTCAAGGAGCGCTTGGAGTGTGCATCCGCAACAGCTTTCATCGCATCAACTTCTGGCCCCTGATATTGCAAGCCAACCTTTGGGGATGATATTATTCCTGCAACATCATCAGACTGGTTGACCATGATTTTGCAAAGCAACATATACTTGAGGCTGTATATGGCCTGGGGATCTTCAAGGGCATTGAATGCTTCAAATGCTTCATAAAAATAGCTGTAAGCAGTTTTATAATCCTTCTCTTCCGCATGAAGGATCCCGCTCTGCAAATCAATAGAACCTTGCTGCGCTGGAGGCACATAAATAGCATTGGCTGCTGTTCGAGCAGCTGTGAGCGCAGCCTTGGCTTTGGGAAGATTTCTCAGTGAGAAATGTAGCTTGCTCTCAAGCAAGTCAATCTCCACAAGAAGCAGCTTATCATCCAATCTTCTCACCTCCTTAATCAGCCCTGAAAGGAGTGTCAATGCTTCAGAGTACTCCTTGTTTTCCATCAAAAGAGCTGCGAGTCTAGCCTCAATTCGTTGACGAAGAAACGTCCGCTTCTCCTTACGGGTCCACTCCACTATATCTTTGCAAAGTGTAACCTGAAGGTCAGATGTACCTGGTATTTTAGCCACTGCATCAATAATTCCTCGAACAATTTTTGCAGTTTTTGCCTTGGGGATCAAAGAAAAGAAGGGGCGCAACTGGGTCAGAAGGTTTTTAAGCTCCTCTGCCCTATTCTCCTGTCTAAGGAGGTCAGAAAGATTGGAAATTGCCTGCTCTTTGATCCTTAGGGCCTCAGAAGCAGAAGATGGGTTATCAAGGATGCGGTAAAGAATAGAGATGGCGTCAGATGGTGTTGTAGCGTCAGAAGCCTGAGCTAGAGAATCAGTAGTTGCTGGGAGATATGAAGATGACATGGTCACAGCTTGCAGATTTTAACTCCTGCAGTTTAAGCAAAAGAAATTAGTATTCCTTGTCAAGGAAAAAAAATACATGGAAAAAAAGTACGTGCAGCAGATTAAGATACTTGGCCTTATAGTCTGTACCTACATCCTACGTTGAAATTAGTGGCTTACAAGATGTGAAGCTTTTAAATGTTGGATTAAGATGGGTTTAAATGGAGCGACATGGACAGTGTGGATTCATATCGCTGTCCCCGACTTTCTTGGGATGGAGGCATAGTTGTTGTTTGTTGTACAAGATGTGATGCACCAAAATGAGAACGAACTGCGAAAGCTATATGCAGCTACTTTGGCGCAGAAACTACCACGAATCCAATAACTAAACATATCCAAAAGAGTACTACATCGAACTGCAAAAGCTATATGCAGCTACTTTGGTGTAGAAAGCAACACCAACAGTAACTAAACATTTGCAAAAGAGTACTACATCAAGACTACAGAGATCATCTTTCTGCCAATATAAGAATGACAGTTCTTAGTATAATTCAAAACCACTAAGTACTTAAATAAGTACCTCTGACTATAACAAAGTCAATTTGTCTTTTACTTATCCAAACAAAAATCAAGAAGCCAAGTATGACGAAAATGATAAGAAATACTATGTTCAGTTCTAAAAGGGCTTATAAGACAAATTTTATCCAGATCTCCAATTTTATGTCCCGGCTCAGCTCCCCTCTTAAAAGTCTAGAATCATAATTGGACTCTGCTATATATGTTTCCAAGATAGTGCTCCTCGCATTCCCATTTCAAGAAACAACAAGAACGATTACTCACCTACACATTTGCATCCCCCTCCCCCCCACCCCCCCCCCAAAAAAAAAAAAAAAGAAAGCAAACCTGGCTAAATTATTAAAATTTACCATATTTATGGTCTAATAATACTTTAATAACAATCCATGTTTTCCTAGAATAAGCAGTGAATTCCGTCGGTCTAAGATAATCTCAATTAACAAGCTGCTCTTTTTTCCTTTTCTATTTTCAAAAGCATAAAGGAGAAGGGATCAAGAAGCAAACTAATACATGACCAAACTAAAAGTAATTTAGGTAATTCACTTTTGAAGTTAAAAAATGAACATGCAGAATGAGTCATATGATTCGAGGACAAAGGCTGATTGAATCATGATAAGACCCCAAATACCGTAGCGAAAAGCAGCTCATTTCTTTGAAATAAAGCAGGAACATAGAAAATTCAGATGTCAGCAACAAGAAACCTTGAACTCTGGCAAAAATGGAATGGATTCTTTTAAACTCAAAATGATAACAAAGCACTCAAAATCTTAAAAGCTCCAGCACCATCACATCCAGATAAGGGCCAAAACAACCAACACCATCCTCATTATAAGTGTATTGTCCAAATGGCTCTCTTCATACATACACATTGACGCATTACGACCTGAAAGCATGAAAACCCAACAGTTGGACCAGTGATCAACTATTGACTAGTATAGCCGATCTGCCAATGTCCACCTGATACATTTTTAAGTTTTTTTTATAAAGACACCTGATACAGTTTTTTAACTAAAGATGTCTACTAGATACAGTGGAGGATTAGAGCAGATATCCACAGGCAAACTAAAATAAACTGCTCTTATTCTAGCTTTAACTTTCTTATTTAATTTTACATTTCTTATTTTTCTATTCGCTAGATGTGCTTCTACTGCTCTTCAGAAACCACAAAGACTTGAGCGTTGGAGTGGGCAGAGCAAGCTGGTCAAGTAAGACATTGTTGGCAAATTAGAATAAACTAATTGCGAAACATTGAGATTCAACTAAATCCTATTTTTATTGAAACAAGCACAAATAACTGACTATGCGTCAATTCCAAACTAGTTGGAGTCCGCTATATGAATCCTCTATTCCATTTCTACTCTACTCAAGACCATTTCATAATTGTTGAGACAAGAACAACTGACAGAAATTCTCAGTTTTACATTCATATTCCTTTTATATTTTCCTATGCCAAAATTCCTTTACTGACAGTTAAGGGCATACAATCTTCAACACAAGCCCCTGGGTTGCCAATTTAAGCCAACTTACATTTCTGCACAAATACAAAGCATATGAATATCTATTGATGGACAAAACACAGATCATGGTAAGATCCAATATTGTACATACAAAAGATACAAGTATAGATTGGGCATATTGAAGCATTCAAATGCTACAATACATTGAGCTCAAGGTACTTTGAACAAAATTCAGCAAAGTCAAGTATGGAAAAAAATCAATTATGTTATCAGAAACTGCAGTTCAAAACTATAACGCTTCAAGAAAAAAGATGGACACTGAAACTGTATCACCACCTACATATATGGAAACCGGAGGTTTTCAGAAATAAATTTGAAAAGCTTCCAACACATTAAACCATTCATGACATTCTTAGAAATAAACCAAGTCACTAACTAAACCTCCAACAAGTTTCAAAACTCTCAAAATTTAGTGTGATTGATTGATTCTTCCTATCAAGGAATGTCAAGCAATCTTAGCTGCCTGTTTGGTTCAGAACATTTTTGTGGCAAAAGTAGCACTTGCAGTAACTTAACAAACAAGAATATTGGTAAAAAAGAAAGTATGCATTATTAGCGGCATAGTAACAAAGTTCTCTACTATGCTAACCCTAACTCAATTACACATGTGGATAAACTGACTTAGACTTAACGAATATTCTTAATTAGTTAATTCAAAATTTCCCAGATTTGGGGATAATTAAAAATTGAAAGCCGCGGTTGGAACAATTTTGGGGATTTGGTACATGCCATGAAGTTTATACATCCATCCAAGTGCTGAACCCACAATATAGTGGTAAATACTCGCCTTGCAGTATTCAGATACTAACACTCAAAACCAGATTAGTCACAAATTCGGAACTTTAGTAGTTTTTACATGAAAATCAGAAAAAAAGAATTGCATATTAACCTGCGAAATTCACAAAATTAATCAATCAACCACACCTCAATCCTAAATCAGTTAAGATTCAGCCCAGTTCATTCCAAGACCAAATAATTTATCTTTTAAAATAAAAAAAAACAAATTGTGATATCTAAATCTCACACTTTTCAAAATCAGATAAGGTGTATAAAAATTGGATTTAACGCTTTCACTGCAGATTGGGATCAAATCACTGCAACCCAAATAAAATAAATGCATTTTTTCCAGTAATAATAATGGGAAAACGGATTAGGGTTTTATGCCATGAAAGACAAACAGGAGAAGCGCAAAACAAAGAGGGAAACGTACAAATTAATTTCACCAGAGAAACAGATCGGAAGGAGCTCGCGGTAGAAAGGAGATGATTGCAGCTGAGTCTGAGTGAAAGCAGCGTCAAGTTACTGTTGGCGCAGTTCGGCAATTGGTGAAGTTCTAAACTTTTCCAACAAGAAATTGGGTCTATTTTCCCACTGAAGCAAAGTAAACAAATAACGCAGTTATTGGTAGGAGGGCTTTCTTTTAACTGAAAAGGGCCAAAACTGCCCTTGCCCTGTTTGATTTGGTATAAAATGACATGTCAACCTATTGAGCCGAAAATGCCCAACCGTTATCTTAGTAGCTCATATATACCCTTATTAGCTAATAGACTTATTTTAAAAATATTTTTAATTAATTAATATCCACATATCACCCGTCCCATGAATTTAAATTTAAATCTTTATAAAAAATTTCAAAAGAAATTACCCATTATCGTTTCTTCACAATAGCCCGAAAAAAGGACACGCCCCATTGCCAACTCTCCCCCTCCCCTTCTCAAAATTAGAATCAGAAGAGGAGATAATGAATTTTTTTTCTCATACCCATTTTATATCCATTTGATTTCATTTAATGAATTACTTCCTAAGTCAAGATCCCGAATTTTATTCTCTTGCCCATTTCATTTTATTCCCAAACACAACATTTTCTTGCTTAAATTGTTACTTTTTTTTATTGATGTAGTGGCGCAAATTCTTCCATTTGCATAATCTAAAAGATGAAGAAGAAGTTATATTATCTTTTAAAATTGGGTTTGGATTAATAGGGTTTAAAATCGAGGCGGATCAATCAAAACCTAGGTTTATGTTTCTTTTTAATTTAGCAAGGGTTTATATTTAGGCTAATAGCACGGTAATGCATGGATAATCATTAAATTTTTCTATTCTTTTAGATAAGTCAGTAGTAATGAGGGCATAATTGAGCCACTAAGATAACGATGTAGGTATTTTTTGTTCAATAGATGGATGTAAGTCATTTTTGTACCAAATCAAATAGTCTAGGAGTAGTTTTGGCCCTTTTTTCGTTCTTTTAAGGGGGCCATACCAAATGCAAATCCAAATTAATTAGTCATATATTTGGAATATTAAATGGTTAAGTGAAAAATCTAAAATTACCCAATCTAGTCCTTTTACTAATCAATTTGATACAAATTAGCAAAGTTTTTAACTCAAAATAATTTCCTCTTGATGAGTAGTAAAAAAAGAAGAAGTTAAATTACGGTTCTCCTCCCTTTTTTGTATGATTGCAATAACGAGTCTTGTTCCGTGCGTGTACTTAATCTCCATGAGTACAAAATTTAAAAGATCAGATAACTATTATTTTAAAAGTAATGTTTGAGTTATTTATAGATGTCACGATAAAAAACATAACTTGTTGTGATGACGCCTAACATGGTACTAGGCAAGCCAACAACTCAATTATTTCCAACAATAATGAAAGATGAACTAAAATAGGTTTAAATAATTTAAGCTCTCATAAACTGGATAAAAAATCAAAATTCAATACGGAAGTTCCCAGAATCAGGGTGTCACTGAGTACATGAACGTCTATATAACACAAGTTTAAAATATTTTTTATGAAAAATTGAAACTAAATACATACAGCTCAAAGATATGGAGGGAGAGTCAAGGCCTGCGGACGCCGGGCAGCTATCTCGAAATCTCTGAATACCTAAGCTGCTCAAATAATCAACACCAACCATGTCCAAAAATATTTGGATCTACACACAAAGTTCAGGGTGTAGCGTGAGTACAACCAACTCAGTAAGTAACAAAACTAACTACGGGACTGAAGGTAGTGGCGAGCTTCACGGGTATAGTTCAATTATAGAATTACGGTACAGGAAAGACGGCATGCTCTCAAGTTCAACAGTTAAAGTCAAAACAGTTAAATTATGTCAAGTTTAATATATATATATATATACCAATTGAAGTACAACAGTAATGAAATCAGGTGCATACTCTTAGAGTAACAGTCACTTAGTCCTCTCATTCACTCCAACATCACAGTCACTCAATTCTCCCAATCGCTCGACACTCGCATTCAGTAGGTACTTGCGCTCACTGTGGATGTGCAGACTCCGGAGGGGCATTTCTAGCCCAAGCGCTATAATAAGTCAATCCTGGCATGAATCAAATACACATGTTGTGGCATGCATCCCACTCTTGTAAATATCCTCACAATCAGGACCTCGGCCTCACTAAGTCATCAATCTCTCCAATATCTCGGGCTCTCAAGAATCATGATAATCAGCCCAAACAACAATAATATAATGTATCAATAAAGGGCATAGAGACTAAGATATAATATGCAAGTAAAAGCCATGACTAAGTACAAAATGACAATTTAGCAATTAACTCAACATATAAGAAGACCTTTGTGGGTCCCTACAGTATCAACACGTAGGCTAAGCATGACTTCTAACATGACTGGTAGCTTAATTTCTTTAACACATGATGAAAATACGGGTAACGACAAGATAAATCAACTATATAGTTTCATGGAATCGACCAAGTCACAATTCTTATGGTGTACGCCCACACGCCTGTCACCTAGCATGTGCATCACCTTAACACCAATCACATAACATGTAATTCAAGGTTTTGTACCCTCAAAACTAAGTTTAGAAGTGTTACTTACCTCAAATCGTGCAAATCTCTACTCCAACACGCCATTGCCTCGCAAAACGGCCTCCGAATGTCTCAAATCTAGCCACAAATAGTTCGATACAATCAACACGAGCTAACAGAATCAATTCCATAAGAAAATACTAAGTTTTAATCAAAAGTCAAAAAGTCAACTCAAAAGTCGGTTCCCAGGCCCACATATCGGAATCCGATAAAAGTCACAAAATCCGAATGCCCATTCAACCACGAGTCCAAACATACCAAATTTATCAAAATCCATCACCAAATCGACACCCAAACCCCCAATTTAAATTCTCCAAATCCCTAGCCTCAAACTCCCAAAATTACACATCAAAACCACGCAATCTAGGTGGGAAATTTAATGGGGAAACATAATTATTGAAAAAATGTAACCACAAGTGACTTACCTCAAAAATCCCTTCGAAATCCCTCTCAAAAATCGCCCAAATCCGAGTTTGCAAAGTCCAAAATGAGAGAAATCACGAACCCTTCGAGTTTAAGGTTCTGTCAAGGGGTCTTCACTTCTGCGGACAACTTATGCGGGCGCAAAAATATTTCGATTTTGCGATTCCCACTCGACCCCATACCATGCGCACCTGCGGCCAAAATTCACGCATCTGCGGGTGCGATCATGCGAGACCTCGTCCACTTCTGCGACTCCAACACAGCCTGCCCTTTTCCACTTCTGCGCAAGACCTTATACAGATGCGCGTTCGCATATGCGGTGTAAGCACGTGATTTTTGACCTGTATGAGAATTACTCCCAAAAAATTCAAAATAAAACAATTTTCCTTTGTGTGCAATTTTTGAATTTTCGTGACATTTTTTTTTGATAATTATTTGTATTTTTGCCTGTGCGTGTTAATGTGTTAAATTAATAAAAAAAAATAAAAAAATATGTCACATTTGCATTTGATATTTAATATAGTTTGTTTTACAAAATGCAAAAATCATAAAAATAATGTACGTTGCATTTTTAGCATTTAATGTCCAAATTGTGTGATTTTATCGTTAATCGCTATTTAATTGTGTGTTAATTGTTACTAAGAGTTAATTAGTATTTCCAGATAATTTTGGGTTTTATAATTTAATCTTAGCATTTTAGCTTTATTATTTAGGAAGTTGAATAAAAAGAAAAGAACAAAAATAGAAGAAGACCGGATTGAGCCTTTTCTTCAATTTTAAAACTACAGGCCCAAAGATACCCAACCTTCCCCTACGACCCGGTCCATTTCAAACCGGGTCAACCCAGTCCATAACCCCAAAGACCCAACCCCTTTCTTCATTTTTCATTTTTTTTATTTCCCTAACCTAAAAACCCTAACCATCCCCCACTCCCTCTTCTTCTTCTCCAAACCAACCCCAAGCTCCCATGGCTGCCCCTTCCCCTCCGTTCACCACTGTCCAACCCCCCTCCCCGTCACTCGTCGACCAACCACAACAGCCATCGACGACCAACAACATGGTTGCTACTCCTTCTTCTTCAACGTTCAGCTCTTTCCTCCGCTCATCACTGCCCAAACCACCATCATCTTCTTCTTCGTTCCATGAACGTCGCCTCCATCGACCAACCATTCCATCAGCTCCACTGTCCCATCCAGCAGCTCATCCAAACAACCAGTTTCATCTCCATCGTCGTCTTCTCCGATCCCGTCGAGCTCCATGTTCAGCAGTAGCAGCAGCTGCTGCTTCACCGCCTCCGTAGCTGCCCTCCTCCATCGAGCTCCAGCTCGGCGATGCAGTAACCGCCCTCCCGTCATTGCTGCTGCCTTTTGCTACGTCCAGCCATGGACGACCACCAAAACAGCCAACTGCTTCGTCTTCAAACGACACCAAACGACCATCTTCTTCGATCGTCCGTTCGTGGTCATCTTCGGCGTCGAGTTATTTTGGTACGATAATTGTTTCCGGGCAGATTTGTTTTCGTTCGAGTTCATCGTCGTTCCGATCCGGTTAGTTGTTTTAACCAATTCGTGTTTATCCTTTTTTTTATTTTCTTCAGTTTGTTTCATTTTTTTCTTGTTTATTTTTTAGGTAGAAATTGTTAGTTTAATTATAATGTTGTTAGATTTAAGTTGAAGTTCAATTAATTATTTCTTCAGTTTGTTTTTATTAATTTAAAAGGATTTAGTTTTAATATAGAAATATGTTAGTTTGATAACTTGAATCCTTCGTCTTGACTGTAATATTGTTAGATTTAGTTTGAGGTTCAATTGGTTATTTAATTTAGTGATTTGAATCTGTTTATTTATTCCGTTTAAGCTTAATTTGAATTTAAGCTCAATGATTTGAATATAATTGTTTGTTATTGTTGTTGAATCTGAAAGTAGATTTGTTGTTTAAAAATATTGTTCAGTCAAAATAATTCCAGTTTTTTTTTTGTTATTCATTATTTAGTTTGAATTTGTTGATTGAATTTGATTAGAAATTAGTTATAGCTGCTATATTTTGGTTAGAATTGATTAGATGAATTGGTTATAGCTGATGGGGGTAGAATAGTCAATTGCAGTATTTTCAGGGGTAAAATGATAATTTCAGTAATTTCAGAGGGGTATTCTTGGAATTGAAAATTTGAACAATTATTTAATAGAAGTGCTCTGTCCACTAAGTATTCAATAATATTAAAATAATACGTAGTGGGGGACAAGACATAATAATGGGGAATTAATACATTGTTTAATATAGTGGGGGACAAAGCATGCGGTAGTGGAGGATAATGGAATTAAATAAAGAAAATATATGTGTTAGTGGGAACTAATATATTTGTTTAATGTAGTGGGGGACAAAATATTAGGTAGTGGGATTAAAATGGGGATGGGTGGAAGATAGTGAGATTTAATTTAAATAAGGAGAGTTTGACTATAAATAGAGGGGGGCTGGACACAAATAAAAGGGTCTGGATATTGAGAAAAGAAAAAAAATCCGAAAATATTAGGGAAGAATTCCGAAAAATATTGAAAGGGGATAGGGGATTGGCTGAATATTGAGAAAACAGTTCAAAGAAGATTCGAAAGAGAGAGTAGTATACACCCGATATACAATCTGCATACACTGGATATACAGAGGGGTCAGAATTTAAGGATTAAACATTAACTGGTCTTTCAATCTAAAAAAGATTCACTTTGTTTCTGCCCGTTGATTGTTGTTGGTGTTTCTGGATTTTCGTTTGATTTGTTCCTTGAGTTTGGTTGGTTGTTTGCCACTACTTCACTGGTTTGCTGGATTTTAATCTTGATTTTAAAATCTGTCACTAGTTTCTCGTTGCTGGTTGTTACTGGTTGCTGGGTGTTGTTGTTGTTGTATGCTACTACATTTCTGTTGATCTTCCTTTTCGTTTGCTTCCAATATCAGGTACACAACTGACACGCTGGTTACTGTAAACTGAAACATGAATATGAAATGAAGAGTTGAAGTTCTGAATTTATCTTAGTTATATTCTGAATTTTATTTGTATATGTACATTATTTGGCTTCCTAATATCAGAATCATGTAGTTGTTTAATATATATAATGGAACATCTGACAGTAGCTTAGTGGACGAATTATCTATGTATTGCTAAAAAATAAATAAACGGTGTAGTAACTCTATCCAGTTAGTTCGTTATTGTTGGATGATTATCATGTCTCAAAAAGCATGTTAGCTGATTTAGACTATTTTTAAACATTCAACAGTTAGCTCATTAAACGAATAAACAGTTTCGGAACTTGTAGGAATATTGTTTAGCTAGATACTATTGGTTAATTTCAGCATGTAAATGGTTTAGGATTAAAATTAGATTGCCAAGTTTTTTTTTAATTTGACAAACTGTGAGCATGCCTAGTATAATGTAACTAGGTAGTAACATGTGAATGAGATGACCCAGGTCCAGTTTTGTGCCATACACGTTGGGCCTGGGTCCACGTTGGTCAATGGGCTGTCCATATTATGTTTACATTCTGATTTAACAAATTGCGTTTGGAACCCGACTATAACAACTCGTAAGCATGTAAATAAATTAGGACTTTTTCTCTTTCATTTTTAGAGACAAATTTAATAGGAAAAATGTAGGCACTTTAGGATTATCCTTTTAAAATAAATGAGATGAGCCTCGCCCAATAAAACGCTCAAATTGCGGGGCCCTCGATAAATGTTTAATTGAATACTTAGACTTCGGGATGAGCCGTTTAGCAAATTTCACGGCCTTACCCAAAATAATGATACGCTAGTCGCTTTAGGCGCGCCTTTAACAATTTATTTTCTTAAACTCGGGTGCACATTTATGTGACCCAAATCCAAATCTCAACAGAGTTGAAATATGTCGATAACCACGGGTACATTGATGTGACGAGGTTCGAGATATATTTTCACGATGTTGCAATTCTCTGTTAAAATAATAATAATGATAAAAGCGGTTAAAAGTTAAAATTCGCACATATGTTCAACATGTAATATATCAGATAATCAAGCCGAATATGACAGCTCTGGCGACTCTGCTGGGGATAAAGAACCCAGAACGTTTTGTTCAGGGTTCAGAATTTGAGCTTAGATAAATTGATGTATTTGGTTATATATGATTTTTCTACATGATTTTCTGAACGTGCTATATGTTACCGCTTTGATATTATCTGAACTGTATATAAATTGTGCCGACACCCTTCTCTCTTCACCTCCGGGGATGTGCTTACTGGTTGAGACTCCCTATTCTGTTAGTGTCATACCTTGAAATAAGAAAGAGGCTCGGATAAGTTACTAAGCCGGATGACCTTTTGGTTCCCGAAAAGTTGCCCCCTCCTCGACTCGAGTTGTCTGCTCGGGCACACAGTCTAGAACACCGACCCAGATTTTGAACATAGAATAACGTGACTTCATGCCGGATCCCTTGTAAGAACGCTTATTTGCATCACGTTGCATTTGACTTAGGGGACTCAACACAGGGGTTGGGTCCGTCTAGGACTAGCAACCTGAAATGAAAAGACCATCCTGATGCATCCTATTTATTTTACGTGCATTTATTTGTCTCGCGCCCGCATGCTGACCGGCTTTTGAATATCAGGAATATTGTGAAATTAAGGAAAAGAAAAAAAAAAGAAATAACGGTTAGGGAGTTAATTGTTTATTTTTGAAAAATTCAATGCCCAAATACTGTCGAAACTCTGCCGAAATTTTGAGAAAATGAAAAAAAAAATGTTTTATTAGTTTGATTTACTAAAAGCAAAGGAAAAATAGAAAAAAAAGTCGTTGTTCTGTCTTGTTTTCAAAAATAGAAAAGGAAAATAGTTTATCTTGCCATGAAAAATGAAAATGAAAAAGAGTCTTATTTTTAAAATAGTTTTTTTATTTGTTTATGAAAATGCCAAAAATGAAAAGGAAAAGAGTCGTGCTTTGAAAGTGGTTTTGTTATTTGCTGCCAAAAATGAAAATAAAAAAAAGGGTCCTGTTTTAAAATAGTTCAGTTAAGTTGGCGAACTACGCCGGTTTGATTCTCACCGGATGTGAGATACGTAGGCAACCCTAATCGGGTCCAACCTTCCGTTTTGCTAAAATAGCCAAAAATAAAATAAAATAAAATAAAATAAAATGTCAATTGTAAAGAGAGTCATAAATAAGTCGGGTGATGCAGTTTTTGTCAAAAATAGCCGAATGTTCCCGAAAGGGACGCCGGAAGGCTGACTTTGCATAAACAGTCACCTTTGGATCATTTTTTAAGATTTTTGCCAGTTGACCCACGCAGCCTTAAAATCTTCGCCGCTGAGGCGCTGAAAGGCCGTGTTTGCAATATCGGGTCTTCTATTTTGAAAATAAAATAAAATAAAATAAGAGAGTCATAAATAAGTCGGGTAATGCTGTTTTGTCAAAAATAGCTGAATGTTCTCGAAAGGGGCACCGGAAGGCTGACTTTGCATAAACAGTCACCTTTGGGTCTTTTTTTAAAAGATTTTTGCCTGTTGACCCACGCAGTCTTAAAATCTTCGTCCTCGAGGTGCTGAAAGGCCGTGTTTGCAAAATCAGGCTTTAATTTGAAAATAAAAACAAAGAAAAAAAAGAGTCAGTGGGCGATTGAATGTCGTTTGGATTTTTTATCAAAATAAACCGAGCCAACTTCGGCAATGTATTAAACCGTTCTTGCCGAGATAGCCTTGGAGTATCTTTCAGTTGTCGAAAGGCTATTTTCGTAAAAGAACGGACAAATTTGTAAAGCGCCATAAAATAGAATCTCCTCGGCCTAAAAATTCATGTAAAATTGGGAAGGGGCCACGTTTGCAAAAACATCCATTTGGTTAAAATTAGCAAATAGGGAAAGGAATCTGGCCGTTTGTTTTTGAGTTTGTAATTCTTTTGATTAGGGTGTGGTATGTTTTGATTTTCAAGTCTGTAGGTTGTCTTTTCGTCAAAGTCTGTTAGTATGGTCAGTTTTTAAACCGTTGTAATCATGTTTGTTTTGTTATGAAAATTGAAAAAAAAATATATTTTATTGTTGTTTATCTTTTATCAGTCCGAACTACGCAAGGTCTGATTCATGCGGGGTCATGATACGTAGGCAATCTCCATAAGATTCGAACACAAAAAGAAAAATGAAAACAAAAATGAAAAAAAATTCGAAAAAAAAGAAAGAAAAATGAAAAGAAAAAAAGAAAGAAAAAGATGTTGTTAATAATGTGGACCGACTGAGTCCATTCTAACCTATTTTGTTTTGAATCGCAAAGAAAGTTAAGGTGGTTGGTTTGTGGTAAGCCGGAAACACAAGATCCAGGAAACCTGATTGTAATCCAAGACAATGACGCCCAGAATATCACGCATAATCTTTTACCTGCACATCATGATGCACACTTTGTGGGGATGAGGCCTGATGACAGGGAGCACTCGAATCCTATTGGGAACTTTTTGACTGAGGTTGATGATATTGAAGTTGATAATGGTCTTGGCAATATTGATGCGAAACTCAGTGGCTAAAATGCCAGGTTTGATAAGTGGGAGGACGCTCCGTTCCTTGGTTAATAAGAGAAAAGCTTTTGGTGGCTTATTTTGTTGTCATTTCTATTGGCCGGATTATTCTTAGGGTTGTAATCCGGATATTGTCTTGTGTCAAACTTTCTTATCTTTCCATTTTTTTCATAGCGGGTTGTTTAGTTTTGTCCAGGTTTGTTTCAGGATTTTATTTTGGTTTGTTTTTGTTTGTTTTATTATTCAAACCATTTCATCGTTAGTCTAATGCAAAATCCGGTCTTTTATTTTTCCAGTCATCTTTTGTTTAGTTCTTTTATCATTTTGTTCAGCGCCGATTCTGGTGACATGACATGCGCACACAGTTTGGGCCTAATCTTAAAAGATAATCATAAAACCATTGGGAGGTGATCGGAACATTTAAAAGGAATAAGGACGGTTTGAGATTATTCGGAGCTCGAGTCATGTGGAACTGGGGCAAATAAAACATAAAGAAAAACCATAAAATCAAGTGAGAGTATTGCCCAATGGTGCTTTAAAAATGACAAATGAAAAGGCAAATGTATGCATATGGATATCAAGTCCGGCACAATCAGAAGATGTGGCGAATATTTAATGGTGTTGTTTGTGCTTGGCGTGTTTTGAAGATTGGAATGACGAAGACATTTTGTTCTGCTATCTAAACACTTTCTCCTTCGTTAACCCTTTGAGCCTTATTTGTTTTCTTTCATACCCCTCTTTCTGATTCAGTAGCAAAGAGTAGAAACACAAACATAAAAAGATAAGAAAAAAAAAAGAGAAAGAAAAAACAAAAACAACAGAAAGAAAAAAAAAGAGAAGAGATAAAGAAAAGGAAAAAATGACAACAAAAACAAAAGAAAGTCACAACAAGGAATTGGGAACTACGTTTGACCTGATTCCTCAACAAGGATACGTAGGCGCCTCACGGCTCGGTCATAGTGTAACAAAAAATTAAAAAAAAAATCTCCAAGCAAGAAACTGGGGCAAGGGTTGCGCTTGTTGTAAACAAATATGGTTCTGAAGGTTGTAATTTTGAACCCCAAATTGATTTGTTTTTGAGCTTTTAATACTTTTTCTTTCTAGCCTATCCAAAATCCCACATTACGGTCCAAAGAAAGACCTTTTGATCAGTCTTCAAAAGATGCCAGGTCAGACAAATGAGAGTCTTACCGGTGAACATAACACTCTGATCCACAACAGAAAGGACTCTGATCCCCAACAGAAAGGAAATAAAAAGAGAGTCTTATGGGTAACACCCCAATCCCCAACTGGAAAGTAATACAAATGAGAGAGTCTTATCAGTGAAGATCTTCACGGGCACCATAAGGCGATGAAAGCTGAGAGAAAAACCAAAATGAGAGAGGCTTGATAGTGAAAACTCTTCGGGCACTACAAGTCGAATAAGATTGAGAATAAGATGGGGAATCACCAAATGAAGATCTTGAAAGACGATTGACGGCAGGGGATAGGCCACATGTGCATGTCATGACCATTAGAGTCGGTATCTGCGTTTGATAGGTTTTTATTTATAGTTTCTCTTGTTAAAGAGTCATCTTTTTCCTTTGTCTTTTATTCGGTTCTTTTTTTGTTTATTTTTCTCCTTTCATAGAAAAATTCCCCAGTAGAGTCTGTTTGGTCAGAACAAGTGAGAAATGACTTCAAAATCTGCCATCAGCTTTCCAATTATGCAAGACCAGATCCGATTAGAACATCCAAATGGTCTAAGTCAGGAAGGAACAAGCGCGAGGCCAGTGTCAAGAAAGATATCCCCAGCAAAAGGAGATTGACAAAAGGATGGACGAGTGTCAAGAGGGATATCCCCGCCGAAATCAAAGGTTATAAACCTCAAGGCCAAGGCCCGTGGACAAATCAAGAAAGAACAATGCGGAGAGCAATGTGCATGATTTGAGAAATTCATATGAGACTAAAAGGTCATGGAAATGCCAGTTTCCGAGCTATGCCACAAAAGAAAAGGTTGTTTTCAGTGACACGAATGAACAAAGAATGTGGTTTATCAGCAAAACATTGCAAAATCCTCAAGGGGAATGAGCTATCGTGGAAAAGATACCTGGTCAGATGGAAAAACAACGTTAAGAGGTTGGTGAATAAGGAATCGACAATAAGGTCGGAAGTTATCACCCAAGTTTCAAGATAGCCGAACGACGCAAAACAGGGCAAGTCATTCTAAGACCAGCAGGAATATCATCCCCAACAAATAATATCATCCCAAGCAAGTTTTGATAGTGTAATAGGAACGCAGAGCATGGAAGGAGAAAGAGAAAAGCCATCCCCAGTAGGAGTATCACAACCAACCACCACGTTTTAAAATAACAAATTTTGTTTGATTTGAAACAGGTAAAGGAAATGGCATTGATGATGGAAATGCATGCCACAAGGGAGATTATCAAACTGGGGCAGAAAATTTTCCTTTCATTTAGAAAATTTTCTGGAAGTCAGATACCCATTTGGGGAAGAATAAAGATAGCACCAGTCTAAAGGGAAGTGGTCTTTGAACCAGTGTTACCCCCAGCATAACAAGTTTTAATGAAGGAAGTTGTTCCCCAGCGGACAGAACAAAAGGATGAAACTTGTGCTCGGAAAAAGCAAAAGGCCAGTGTCATTCCCAGCAGCCTTCAGAAGAGTGAAGCACTAGTTTTGAAGGAATCAAAATCCCCCAGCAGTGTTATCCTCGACAGCGTTATCCCCAGTTGATAACATTTTATCCCCAGCAATGTTGAGAGAGAAAAGTTTTGAAGGAAGTAGTTTTGGAAAAAAGGGGAAGAAAGGAGATTCCCCTAGTAATATTATCCCCCAACAGGTAAGTAAATAATTCCCCAGCAGTGTTATCCCCAGCAGTTTCGAGGGAAGACAACACAAGTTTTTAAGGAAAGCAGTTCTATAAGAAGATAATTCAGGAAGAAGGAAATGGTTCACACATAGGAGACGCACTTCCTAAGTTTATTTTTACCCCTAGGACACGCACTTCCTAAGTTTATTTTTACCCCTAGGAGACGCACTTCCTAAGTTTACTTTCATGCATAGGAGACGCACTTCCTAAATTAAGATTTCATGCATAGGAGACGCACTTCCTAGTTTAAAATCATTAAAGTTTCACCCATAGGAGAAGCACTTCCTAAGTTTATTTTTTACCCATAGGAGATGCACTTCCTAAATCAATAGTTTAGTCATAGGAGACGCACTTCCTAGTTTTAGTCTCTGAAGTTTTCACCCATAGAAGACGCACTTCCTCCTAAGTTTATCTTCACCATAGGAGATGCGCTTCTTAAATCAATAATTCAGTCATAGGAGACGCACTTCCAGGTTGAGTCATTGAAGTTTAAAGTTTTGCAAAAGGTTGTTGTTGAGGTCAGAAGTCCGCCTGGAGAATGGAGGTGTTAATATTTAAGAAAGTTGTTGAGGTCAGGAGCCCCCCCTGAAGAACAGAATGGCGATTTGAATTTCAAGTTTTGAAGTTTGGAGCCCGCCCATATAACAGAGGAATACATTTCAGTCTTTACATTTAAGTTGAAGAAATTGGGTTCATCCGCCCTCGAATAGGATATTTTGGGTTCATCCGCCCTCGAATAGGATATTTTGGGTTCATCCGCCCTCGAATAGGATATTTTGGGTTCATCCGCCCTTGAATAGGATATTTCAGGTCTATCCGCCCTCGAACAGGATATTGAATTTAATCCTTTCTCCAAAGGAGGTTTAATTTATTTCGACCCGAGTGGTCCTGCTTGTATGAACATTGCCAAAACATATGTTTCATAAATCATTGCCAATGGCAATTTATTTTCAAAGTTGTTGTTGAGGTCAGGAGCCCGCCTGAAGAGAGGAATGACAATTTATTTTCAAAGTTGTGGTTGAGGTCAGGAGCCCGCCTGAAGAGAGGAATGACAATTTATTTTCAAAGTTGTTGTTGAGGTCAGGAGCCCGCCTGAAGAGAGGAATGACAATTTATTTTCAAAGTTGTGGTTGAGGTCAGGAGCCCGCCTGAAGAGAGGAATGACAATTTATTTTCAAAGTTGTGGTTGAGGTCAGGAGCCCGCCTGAAGAGAGGAATAACAATTTATTTTCAAAGTTGTGGTTGAGGTCAGAAGCCCGCATGAAGAGAGGAATGACAATTTATTTTCAAAGTTGTTGTCGAGGTCAGGAGCCCGCCTAAAGAGAGGAATGACAATTTATTTTCAAAGTTGTTGTTGAGGTCAGGAGCCCCCCTGAAGAACAGAATGACGATTTATTTTTTAAAAGTTGTTGAGGTCAGGAGCCCCCCCTGAAGAACAGAATGACGTTTTATTTTCAAAGTTGTTGTTGAAGTCAGGAGCCCCCCCTGAAGAACAGAATGACGCTTTATTTTCAAAGTTGTTGGTTGAAGTTGGGAGCCCGCCCATATAATAGAGGAATACATTTCAAGTCAGTAAAGCAGAAGAATCCAACCGGAATCCCCAGCGGGAAACAACAAGAATCCCCAGCAGAGGAAGGAAGTCCAAGACTCGATGGAAAAATAATGCGAAAAGGAAATAAGCAGTTCGAGATCGGCAGTCAAGGGAGAATGCAAGACAAATCGGAAGTAAAGAAATACCAGAGGAGTCACCGAGACATCAAAGCAACAAAAGACACAAGAGAATGATCTAGATAAGATTTTGTAATTCATAGACTATGGTCTAGTCTAGCTTCTTGTTTTCTTTCAGCATGGTGTAATAAGGAGGTCAGCAAGCAGTAAAAACAGCATGCAACAACAGTAACATTGCAGTCCCATAGTAGTCCCAACTACCAAAACTTCCCGAACTACATTAACCTGATTCCCTTCTAGCCAGGGATATGTAGGAAACCTTTGAAGCAAAGGTTTGGTTAAATATTTTTCAAAAAATGCTTCACACGGAGTACTCAGATGGGCAAAAAATCACTCACTTTATCTTTGCACGAAAACTCTTCGTGTCTTCGGACAAAGAGGGGCATCTGTAAGCACATGATTTTTGCCCTGTATGAGAATTACTCCCAAAAAATTCAAAATAAAACCATTTTCCTTTGTGTGCAATTTTTGAATTTTCGTGACATTTTTTTTGATAATTATTTGTATTTTTGCATGTGCGTGTTAATGTGTTAAATTAATAAAAAAAAATATAAAAATATGTCGCATTTGCATTTGATATTTAATATAGTTTGTTTTACAAAATGCAAAAATCATAAAAATAATGTACGTTGCATTTTTTGCATTTAATGTCCAAATTGTGTGATTTTATCGTTAATCGCTATTTAATTGTGTGTTAATTGTTATTAAAAGTTAATTAGTGTTAATTGTTATTAAAAGTTAATTAGTATTTCCAGATAATTTTGAGTTTTATAATTTAATCTTAGCATTTTAGCTTTATTATTTAGGAAGTTGAATAAAAAGAAAAGAACAAAAATAGAAGAAGACCGGATTGGGCCTTTTCTTTAATTTTAAAACCAGAGGCCCAAAGATACCCAACCTTCCCCTACGACCCGGTCCATTTCAAACCGGGTCAGCCCAGTCCATAACCCCAAAGACCCAACCCCTTTCTTCATTTTTCATTTTTTTCATTTCCCTAACCTAAAAACCCTAACCATCCGCCCCTCCCTCTTCTTCTTCTCCAAACCAACCCCAAGCTCCCATGGCTGCCCCTTCCCCTCCGTTCACCACTGTCCAACCCCCTTCCCCTTCGCTCGTCGACCAACCACATCAGCCATCGACGACCAACAACATGGTTGCTACTCCTTCTTCTTCAACGTTCAGCTCCTTCCTCCGCTCACCACTGCCCAAACCACCATCATCTTCTTCTTCGTTCCATGAACGTCGCCTCTATCGACCAACTAGTCCACCAGCTCCACTGTCCCATCCAGCAGCTCGTCCAAACAACCAGTTTCATCTCTATCGTCGTCTTCTCCGATCCCGTCGAGCTCCATGTTCAGCAGTAGCAGCTGCTGCTGCTTCACCGCCTCCGTAGCTGCCCTCCTCCATCGAGCTCCAGCTCGGCGATGCAGTAACCGCCCTCCCGTCGTTGCTGCTGCCTTCTGCTACGTCCAGCCATGGACGACCACCAAAACAGCCACTGCTTCGTCTTCAAACGACACCAAACGACCATCTTCTTCGATTGTTCGTTCGTGGTCATCTTCAGCGTCGAGTTATTTTGGTACGATAATTGTTTCCGGGCAGATTTGTTTTCGTTCGAGTTCATCGTCGTTCCGATCCGGTTAGTTGGTTTAACCAATTCGTGTTTATCGTTTTTTTATTTTCTTCAGTTTGTTTCATTTTTTGCTTGTTTATTTTTTAGGTAGAAATTGTTAGTTTAATTATAATGTTGTTAGATTTAAGTTGAAGTTCAATGAATTATTTCTTCAGTTTGTTTTTATTAATTTAAAAAGATTTAGTTTTAATATAGAAATATGTTAGTTTGATAACTTGAATCCTTCGCCTTGACTGTAATATTGTTAGATTTAGTTTGAGGTTCAATTGGTTATTTAATTTAGTGATTTGAATATGTTTATTTATTCCGTTTAAGCTTAATTTGAATTTAAACTCAATGATTTGAATATACTTGTTTGTTATTGTTGTTGAATTTGAAAGTAGATTTGTTATTTAAAAATATTGTTCAGTCAAAATAATTCTAGTTGTTTTTTTTGTTGTTCATCATTTAGTTTGAATTTGTTGATTGAATTTGATTAGGAATTGGTTATAGCTGCTATATTTTGGTTAGAATTGATTAGGTGAATTGGTTATAGCTAATGGGGGTAGAATGGTCAATTGCAGTATCTTCAGGGGTAAAATGGTAATTTCAGTAATTTCAGAGGGGTATTCTTGGAATTGAAATTTGAACAATTATTTAATAGGAGTGCTCTGTCCACTAAGTATTCAATAATATTAAAATAATACGTAGTGGAGGATAAGACATAATGGTGAGGAATTAATACATTGTTTCATATAGTGAGGGACAAAGCATGCAGTAGTGGAGGATAATAGAATTAAATAAAGAAAAGATATGTGTTAGTGAAAACTAATATATTTGTTTAATGTAGTGGGGGACAAAATATTAGGTAGTGTGATTAAAAAGGGGGATGAGTGGAAGATAGTGGGATTTAATTTAAATAAGGAGAGTTTGACTATAAATAGAGGGGGGCTGGACACAAATAAAAGGGTCTGGATATTGAGAAAAGAAAAAAACAATTTCGAAAATATTAGGGAAGAATTCCGAAAAATATTGAAAGGGGATAGGGGATTGGCTGAATATTGAGAAAACAGTTCAAAGAAGATTCGAAAGAGAGAGTAGTATACACCCGATATACAATCTGCATACACTGGTACAGAGGGGTCAAAATTTAAGGGTTAAACATTAACTGGTCTTTCAATCTAAAAAAGATTCACTTTGTTTCTGCCCGTTGATTGTTGTTGGTGTTTTTGGATTTTCGTTTGATTTGTTCCTTGAGTTTGGTTGGTTGTTTGCCACTACTTCACTGGTTTGCTGGATTTTTATCTTGATTTTAAAATATGTCACTGGTTTCTCGTTGCTGGTTGTTACTGGTTGCTGGGTGTTGCTGTTGTTGTATGCTACTGCATTTCTGCTGATCTTCCTTTTCTTTTGCTTCTAATATCAGGTGCACAACTGACACGCTAGTTACTGTAAACTGAAATATGAAGCATGAATATGAAATGAAGAGTTGAAGTTCTGAATTTATCTTAGTTATATTCTGAATTTTATTTGTATATGTACATTATTTGGCTTCCTAATATCAGAATCATGTAGTTGTTTAATATATATAATGGAACATCTGACAGTAGCTTAGTGGACGAATTGTCTATGTATTGCTAATAAATAAATAAACGGTGTAGTAACTCTGTCCAGTTAGTTCGTTATTGTTGGATGATTATCATGTCTCAAAAAGCATGTTAGCTGATTTAGATTATTTTTAAACATTCAACAGTTAGCTCATTAAACGAATAAACCGTTTCGGAACTTGTAGGCATATTGTTTAGCTAGATACTATTGGTTAATTTCAGCATGTAAATAGTTTAGGATTAAAATTAGATTGCCAAGTTTTTTTTTAATTTGACAAACTTTGAGCATGCCTAGTATAATGTAACTAGGTAGTAACATGTGAATGAGATGACCCAGGTCCAGTTTTGTGCCATACACGTTGGGCCTGGGTCCACGTTGGTCAATGGGCTGTCCATATTATGTTTACATTCTGATTTAACAAATTGCGTTCGGAACCCGACTATAACAACTCGTAAGCATGTAAATAAATTAGGACTTTTTCTCTTTCATTTTTTAGAGACAAATTTAATAGGAAAAATGTAGGCACTTTAGGATTATCCTTTTAAAATAAATGAGATGAGCCTCGCCCAATAAAACGCTCAAATTGCGGGGCCCTCGATAAATGTTTAATTGAATACTTAGACTTCGGGATGGGCCGTTTAGCAAATTTCACGGCCTTACCCAAAATAAGGATACGCTAGTCACTTTAGGCACGCCTTTAACAATTTATTTTCTTAAACTCGGGTGCACATTTATGTGACCCAAATCCAAATCTCAACAGAGTCGAAATATGTCGATAACCACGGGTACATTGATGTGACGAGGTTCGAGATATATTTTCACGATGTTGCAATTCTCTGTTAAAATAATAATAATGATAAAAGCGGTTAAAAGTTAAAATTCGCACATATGTTCAACATGTAATATATCAGATAATCAAGCCGAATATGATATGCGGAAAGCTTTCCACTCATGTGACCACTGCCCAATCCTCTCCAGGTTGCACCTGCGCTTCCCAACTTGCATTAGCGATCAAAGCTTCGCGGGTGCTATTGCACTAGAAGACTCCAGCTACAACACCCTTTTTAACTCCAAACTTTGATCCGCTGACCACCAGAACTTCACCCGAGGCCCCGGGATCTTAACCAAATATATAAACAAGTCCTAAAACATGATACGAACTTAGTCGAGCCTTCAAATCACATCAAACAATGCTAATACCATGAATCGCGCATCAATTCAAGCCTAATGATCTCTTGAACTTCTAACTTCTACATTCAATGTCGAAAACCTATCAAATCACGTCCGATTGATCTAAAATTTTGCACACAAGTCACAAATGACACCACAGACTTACTCTAACTCTTAGAACCACAAATTGAGCCCAGTAACCACAAATTCCACTATTGATCAAACTTCCAAATTTTCAACTTTTGCCATTTCAAGCCTAATTCAACCGCGGATCTCCAAATCACATTCCGGGCACGCTCCTAAGTCCAAAATTACCCAACGAAGCTAATGAAACCATCGAAACTCCATTTTGGAGCTATTTACAAGTCAACATCCAGAAAACCTTTTCTACCTAAGCTTCCAACCTTGAGACTAAGTGTCTCAATTCATTTTGAAACCTCTCCGGATCCGAACCAACTAACCCGACAAGTCACATAACAACACTTAAGTAGGGAATGAGCAGTAGATGGGGGATCAGGGCTACAACTCTCAAAATGACTGGCCTTGTCATTTTATCCTCCCCCTCTTAAATAACTGTTCATCCTCAAACGGGTCTCAAATAGGCATGGATATCTGCTCCACATCTCCAGCTCGGTCTCCCAAATAGCCTCATCAACTGGATGACCTCTCCAATGCAAATTCATTGAGGCTATATCCTTTGACTTCAACTTTCGAATCTACCGACCCAAAATGGCTATTTGATCCACATCATAAGTCAAATCACCATCCAACTGAAGTGTACTGAAATCCAAAACATGAGACAGATCGCCAACATACTTCCGGAGCATAGATACATGAAACACTTGATGAACACTTGACAAGCTAGGTGGTAAGGCAAGCTTATAAGCCACCTCTCCAATACTCTAAAGCACCTCAAAAGGCCCAATATACCGAGGGATCAACTTGCCCTTCTTCCCAAACCTCATAACACCCTTCATGGGTGAAACCTTGAGTAATACCTTCTCCTCAACCATGTAAGCAACATCACGAACCTTCCTATCGACATAACTCTTCTATCTAGACTGCACCGTGTGAAGTCGATCCTGAATCAATTTAACCTTGTCCAAAGCATCCTGAACCAAGTCAGTACACAATAGCCTAGCCTCACCCGGCTCAAACCAACCCACCGGAGATCGACATTGCCTCTCATACAAGGCCTCATACGGAGCCATATGAATGCTCGATTGGTAGCTGTTGTTGTAGGCAAACTCTGCGAGCGACAGAAACTGATCCCAAGACCCCAAAATCTATGAAACAAGCGTGTAACATATCCTACAATATCTGAATAGTGCGTTCGGGCTGTCCGTCTGTCTAAGGGTAAAATGTTTTACTCAACTCAACCTGGGTGCCCAAGTCTCGTTGTACTGCTCTCCAAAATTGCGATGTAAACTACGTGCCCTGATTTGAAATGATGGACACCAGCATACCGTGAAGGCGAATAATCTTACGGATGTAAATCTCAGCCAACCGCTCTGAAGAATAAGTAGTCCCACTGGAATGAAGTGCGCGAACTTGGTCAGCTGATCCACAATTATCCAATAGCATCAAACTTCCTCGAAGTTCGTGGGAGCCCAACTACAAAATCAATGGTGATATGCTCCCATTTCCACTCTGGAATCTCTAGTCTTTAAAGTAGTCCGCTTCCCAGGATGACAAAAAATTGTAATATCATAATCCTTTAGCAGCTCCAACCATCGCCGATGTCTCAAATTTGGATCATTTTGTTTGAACAAGTGTTGAAGACTCTGATGATCTGCAAATACCTCACAAGACAAACCATAGAGATAGTGCCTCCAAATCCTCAATGCATGAATGATGACAACCAACTCCAAATCATGAACATGGTAGTTCTTCTCATGGGGCTTCAACTGACGTGAAGCATAAGCAATTACTCTACCTCCTTGCATCAAGATGTCACACCTCCTTTTTTACTACACTCCGGAAGGGTATAAGGGAGTTTTTCCAATTTAAGTGACAATCGAAACGAGACTATATTTTTAAGATCAGAGTCGCCACTTGGGAGATTTATGGTGTCCCAAGTCACCGGTTCAAATCCCGAATCGAGGAAAAGTTGACTTTGTATTGTAGTCTGTGAACCAGAAATCCGAATAAGGAATTCTGCTAACCCAAAAGAAGGTGTTAGGCACTCCCGAGTTTTGTGGTTCTAGCACGGTCGCTTTGATCATACTTGGCTTATTAAAATTGTTTAATTACTGACTTTAGATCCTATGTGCATTTACCGTTTACTGCTTTTTAATTAAGAAAATTATCTTGAAACGGCACGCGTACGTGTACCTGTCTGTTTGGTGTGTCAAAATCATGTCATGTGAACGTGTCCACAACTAATAACGCATTATTATTATTAAGAAAATTTAGTCGAAGTTGCGCGAACGCATACTCCGAATTAGTTTTTTTTTAAAATTGTAATTATGTTACGCGAACGTATACACAATCACGGTGGTATATTAAATGGGCCTAAAACAAACTACAAACATTTGTTGCTTATGCCTAAATCACGATAATTAATAAAGGGTCGTGTGTTAAGGTTTGTTGGGTGTGGAACCCCCTTGACTCCAATTTTAAAGGGAATTCATGTTAACTCCCAAAGGCCACGATCACGTCCAATGTAACGACTCGCCTCCGCCCTTTTTTTTTTAAAAAACTTAATTACTTACTCGTTAATTAAGCAGGGATTATGCCACTGTCCAGGCCAACTAAAGAATTGTCTGTTATAAGAGTGGGTTGATTATTTAAAGCAATTGTTTGACCTTAACGTGAAGCCCAACAGCCTACATGACACGAGGCTGCTCCAAAACTGTCTTTTCATCATGCTGGGCCCGAAAGAAAGCCCAAACTAGAGGACGAACCAGCTCCGGCAGCTTTGGGTCCCGAGATCGAGCCTTCACATGACACAAAACAGGAGGCACTCAAATCTACAGCTGCGGATCATATCACTTCATGGAAATTTAAAACAAATATTGGTCCTCTTTTACACAAATACCATGGCATATTTAACCTTAATGGATTTCTGTATAGAAAATACAATAGGACAACGATCCTTTCTGCCACCCAGCATTCGTACCCATCATCATTTTAACCAGTCAGCATACAGATCCTCAAGATGACAGGAGTAAAAAAATCTGCTAGCCTATATTGCTAACAAGGAATGATATCTCAACCTTTATTGAACAGGGCAACAACCAACAATCTACACCAAACAATCCACTGATTCCAACTGTACTAGCACAGACGTAATACCATAACTTGAATGTAAAAAATGATTTCGATTCTAACTCGTGTAAACTAAAAGAGCTAAACTCACAAATTATTCCCTCAATACAAGCCAAGTTCAAAAGTAAAGGCAAAGATGAGCACACAGAGCAGCAAAATTCGACAATGAATGCAGAACTTGCTTAGACAGAACGTAAAGGAGCAACACTTAATGAACCAACATGTTCCAGATTTCGACTACATCATGTTCATTGACAAACATACTAATCAGAATATCTTCTACCTAAATATTACATGCTATGAATAAAATCATAAGGAAAGGAGGTGAAGCTTGAACAACAGCATCAGATTTCACAAATCTATACTTCGAACTACACATAAATGACGTCCATGGGGCCAAAGTATACCTGGAATATGAAAAGAAATAAAACAATGTAGGGTCAGAAGTCAGGCAGCAATACAGCAGAACCCAGCAGCAGGAAATAGCCAGCAAACCCAATTTCAAACCAACAAATGAAGTGCTGCAGTCCAAAAAAAATAATGTTAATCAAGCAGTGACCCAGCAAACTTCGAAACAAACCTCTACAAACCCAGATTCAATCCATTTCCACCCCAGACGAATCAAAAATTGTTTCAGAAATTGAAAGCTCCAAAAATCACAGGAGAAGTTCAATGAAACAGTGGTTTCATTGAAATTTTCAGATGTTTTTCTCTTTGTTTTGGTTTTTATTCCTGAATACCTCTTCCGCCTCTTAGCTCTCTTTTTTCTCTCCTTGAAAGGCAAGAAACGATGCCTTTATAAGCAAGAAAGTAGGGCAGCAAAGAGTGGGTTCAATTTTGCACTTGAACCCTTTTTGAATTTTCATTTTTGCTCTCCTGTCCTCAATTTTAAAATCAGTATTTTATATAAGTCCCAATCCCAGCTTCTAGGAAGCTTCCCTATTCAGTTACAAGAGATTCCCCCACCTAAATTTTCTATACTAACCTCTAGACCCTCTATTTTTACTTTGGGAACCAAATGGGTCATATTGACTCAATAGCTCAAACAGACATGGGCTCAGATCCGACCCCAAAACCCAAACTAACCTCTTGAGGTGAGGTCTAAACTGGCCTTAAAGCCCAAGTAGCAAAGACATCCCAAACCAAATCAGTATTTCATAGCAGGCAAAATAAAACACTCAAACAATTTCCAAAACCCAAAACCCAAACTAAGTGACTGACTAATTAACAAAATAGGTAGGGACTCAAAATGACCTAATTAAATTAAACTATGCGACTAAAACAAAAGATGAAATGAGAAGTTTAAGCTTGGCACTAATAAAACTAAACAGACCACAAACTTCAGATTTGAAAAAGAAAGCTGAAAAGCCAATGGAACAAATACAAACACAAAATCAATCTAGAGGGAAAATAGGTTCCAAACCTTGCTCGAATTTCAATCAAAGTAAAAAAAAATAAAGAAAGGGAGAAGAAAAGAAGAGGAACAAAAGGTGAAACTCGGATAGAAAAGAAAAAAGGGGAGAAAACTTACCCTAGTAAACCCGACATGGCATTGACCACCTTGATTTAAACGGAACTGATGTTAATCACTTGTTCTTCATCAAGAACAAATGAGCAACATCAATTCGCGTTGAATCATACTTCAACCTCGAACAAATCGGAAGCCTATGGTCATGCATGCCAACAGATTTGACGGGAATTGACTTTGGGCTTTCAGGGTTCGAACTCAGATTTGAAATTCGAAGAGTTATGGGGTGATTTGAGGGAATCTAAGTGGGGATATGGAGTGAAGGAGAGACGGGGGTTTAAGGGTGTGATTTTGGGGTCGAACGAAGGCGCTGCCGCCACCGGAGAGCACAGGGGCGGCGCTAGGGTTTTCTCTTAAACCAAGATTCGAGACGTTCTGGGTTTGTTTGATGGAAGGTACTTGTAGATTTGGACTGAGGGAGTTGAGGAGGATATTTGGTGTTAATTTGAGGTCGGTTCGTGGTGGCGCCGCCTCCGGTGGTGGGGGATTTGGAGGCGGCGTCGTTAGGGTTTGCAAAGGCGGGTTGTGAGGGAGATAAGTGAGGGGTAGGGGGCACGTTTGGACACTTAAATATCAGATGATCCGAGCTTCAGGACTGTCCGATCAAGAAACCTCGACGGTCCTGATCTGTTGCCTATGAAACGGTGTCGTTTGGGGAAAAGGGTGACCGGACCGGGTTTTGGCTGGTCTGGGCCGGGTTAAACGGGTATTTTGGGCTGGAAAATCAGATTTGGCCCAAAAATCTGATCTCATTTTTTGTTTTTCTTCTTTTTTTTTTTTCAATTTTCCCTTTAATTTCTTTTAAATAAAATTAAAATTAAAATAAAACCTAAATTAATTCCTAATCAAATTAACTTATCAAATTGAATTAATTAATTCTAAATAATAATTACCACCATTAATTAAATACCAAATTAACGAAAAGCTACCAAAATTCGAAATTAAAATTAAAAATGCAAAATACATTTTTTTTGATTTTTCCATTTTTATAAAATAATTAAATTAATAATTAATTTTTTAAAAAATGCAAAGTTAAACTCTAAATGCAAATGCAACATATTTTGTATTTTTCATTAACTAAAATGCACACACAAAATGCAAACAAATAACAGAACATGTCTCGAAAATCCACAAAATTGCGAACACTGTAAGAAATTATTTTGTTTTGAATTTATGGGAGTAATTCATATAGGGCAAAAATCACGTGCTCACAGTTGCCTCTCTTTGCTCGAAAACACGAAGAATTTTCGTGCAAAGATAAGTGAGCGGATACGAGCGATTTTTGCCCGTTTGAATACTCTGTGGGAAGCATTTTTAAAAGATTTGACCGCACCCTGCTTCCAAGATTGCCTACATATCCTTGGCTAAAAAGGAATCTGGTCAGTGTAGTTCAAGAGTGTTTGGTAGATGGGACTACCATGAAGCTGGGCTTTCACTGTTGTTGCTGCTGCCGCTACTGCTTACTGAACCCCTTATTACACCATGTCAAAAATAAAAGAAGCTAGACTAGACTATGATCTATGTTTTATAAAATCCTATCTAGATCTTAAAACTTGCTCTTGTGCTTCTTGTTGCCTTGTTGTCCTCTATTCTCTCGGTGATATCCATTTGTTATCCCCTTGAATTGTAAGCTGAGATGTCTTCCCCTTCTTCAGGTGGGTGCCTGACCGCTGAACTTGATATGTATTTCCATGCTCTCCAGGCGGGCTCCTGATCGCTGAACTTGAATGTATTCCCATGCTATCCAGGCGGGCTCCTGACTTCAAAACGTGATGTATCCCCATGCTCTCCAGGCGGGCTCTTGACTTCAGCAAAATAGACAAAACAAAGAGAATTTTCTACCCTAGTTTGGGTATGTGGGCCCATGTGTAAGTGTAAAATGAATCACATTACCGAATATCAATAAGATTTTTTGAAAACCAAAACTTGAATTGTACTCCTTTGTTCTCCAGGCGGGCTCCTGACTGCTAAACTTGAACGTATTCTCTACTTTCTAGGTGGGCTCCTGACTGCTAAACTTGAAAGTATTCCCTGCTTTCCAGGCGGGCTCCTGATTGCTAAACTTGAAAGTATTCCCTGCTTTTCAAGCGGACTCCTGACTTCAACTTCAAATGCATTCCCTGCTCTCCAGGCGGGCTCCTAACTTCAACACAGACAAAACAAAGAATTTGAAAGCTAAAATTTAAATTGTACTCCTTTGTTCTCCAGGCGGGCTCCTGACTGCTAAGCTTGAAAGTATTCCCTGCTCTCCAGGCGAGCTCCTGACTGCTGGCTTGAAATGTATTCCCATGCTCTCCAGGCGGGCTCCTGACTGCTGACTTGAAATGTATTCCCTGCTCTTCAGGCGGGCTCCTGACTACTGACTTGAAATGTATTCCCTGCTCTCCAGGCAGGCTCCTGATTGCTGACTTGAAATGTATTCCCTGCTCTCCAGGCGGGTACCTGATTTCAACAAAATAGACAAAACAAAGAAAACTTTCAGCCCCAGTGTGGTGGCTGGGCGCAGATGTGAGTGTTAAACTGAATCATATTACCAAATATTACTAAGAATTTGAAAGTTAGGTCCCATTATCCAGGGGGGTCCTGACAACTCTTAACTAAACGACAATGTTAAATCTAAGCTATGACTTTTAAACGCATGACTTCCGTTACATATTGTTATCTAAGAAGGTCTTAAACTACTCCCCATTATCCAGGAGGGTCCTGAAAATCAAAAGTCAAATTTTATCTTAAGAGTGACAACTTTTATAGTTGAATTATACTACCCTACAACAGAACTTACGCTAAATGTTGTTATCTAATCGAAATCTTAAAGCTAAGTCCCATTATTCAGGAGGGTCCTGGAAACTCCTAATTGAATCATATCTTGAACATGCAAACTTCTAAGCTAACTTATATTCCTTTGGGATACATTTATGCTAGATTATGCTATTTCTGAACTTTAAACTAGGTCCCATTTTCCAGGAGGGTGCTGAGAATAAAAAATCAAACCTGTTTGGTGATTGTCTTTCTTTACGGAGGGTTTCTCCGAAACAAACGAAATTTCCTGCCCCGGTTTCAATCAAAGAAAATTTTGTCAATTTAAAATGGAGGTTAGCTGATGGCATTCTTGCTGAAGATCTTTTTGCCGCCTTGTTTTGTTCTGACTGGCTTCCCCGAACTAGCCCTGAACCGTTTTGACTTTCTGACTGACTTTCAAACCCCATGACCTTTGATGAACCGAGTGTCCTATGCCCATGCTGTTATTTCACACCTCTGACCCCTTTATCCGAACCTTTGCATTTCCCATGACATTACCAAACCATTCCACCGATGAAACTTCCGGTGATTCCTTATGCCCCCTCTCACATCATGTTATCCTTAGTACGCTCTGACCACGCTACGCTTTGCAATTTTGAAAGTTAGTAGTGAGCTTTGAATTTCTTTTTCACTTGCTTTGAACAAGACTGACATAAACCCAAAAGAAAATGAAATGCAATGACTTTGCAGGTTAAGGATAAGAAGAATCCAAAACTAGATGACTACTACAAAGGGGAAAAAGAAAAAGAAACTTATCTGAGTGGAACAGCTAGTACCGAGGATCATGACATGCATTTCGGATTAATCGGCCCAATCTGTCCAACCAATCAACTTTCAGTCGCCGTACTTTGTTGCCTTAGAATTTCCATGACCTGATTACTTTACCCAAACCTTGACCTTGTTCATCCTGCGGTGCCTTGAAAGGTTTTCACCAGCAGACCTCTTTCATTTGTTCATCTCTCAACTCGCTTTCGCCTCACAGTGCCCGTAAGGGTTTTCACCAATGACTCTCTCATTCTTTGATTTCTCTCAGATCTCGTCGCCTCATGGTGCCCGCGAGGGTTTTCACCAATAAGACTCTCTCATTTTTATTTTCTCTCAGCTCTCATCGCCTCATGGTGCCCGCGAGAGTTTTCACCAATAAGACTCTCTCATTTTTATTTTCCTGCTTGAACCAGAGTGTTGCCCCTGACATGAATTACCTTTACTTGCTCGACTTGGCATTTCTCAAAGACTGATCAGAAGGTTTTTCTTTGGACCGTAATGTGGGCTTTTGGACAGGGTTAGAAAGAAAGGGTATAAAAGGCTCAAAATAATTCAAATGGGTTCAGAATTACAACTTTCGGAATCAGATTTCTTACAACAACCAGAACTTCTGCCCCAGTTTCTTGCTTGGGGGCTTTTGGATTTTTATTTTGACGGGACCGAACCGTGAGGCTGCCTACGTATCCTTAAAAGGAATCAGGTCGAACGTAGATCGTGACATAGGAATTGCTCTATCATTGTGATTTTCTTTTCTCTTTCTCTTTTCTTTTCTTTTCTTTTCTTTCTTCCTTTTCTCTTTTTGTTGTTTTGTTGTTTTTTCTTTCTTCTTTTTCTTCTTTTTCTTTTCTTCCCTTTTTCTCTTTTTTTTTTTCATTTTTTTTCATTTTTTCCCTTTCGTTCTTTTCTTTTCTCCTTTTCATTTACTTTTCTTTCACGCTTGTGTTTATGATCCTTGCTGCTGATTCCGAAAGAGGGGTATGAAAGAAAATAAACAAGGCTCAAAGGGGTAATGAAGGATAAAGTGTTTAGATAGCAGAACAAAAACACCTTCGTCATTTCAATCTTCAAAATATGCCAAATACAAACAAGTACAATCAAACAAAGAAATCATACATATTATCTCTTGACTGCATCAGAATTGATAGCCATTTTTACACATTTCCCTTCTACATCTGTCAAATATAATGTGCCATTGGACAACACTCTAGTTACAACAAATGGTCCCTGCCAGTTTGGGGCGAACTTTCCTTTTGCTTCAGCCTGATGAGGCAAGATACGTCTCAGCACTAATTGACCCACTTCGAACTTCCGCGGACGTACCTTTTTATTATATGCTCTCGCCATTCTCTGTTGGTACAATTGGCCATGACATACTGCTACCAATCTCTTTTCATCATTCAGACTTAATTGCTCCAAGCGGGTTTTGACCCACTCAACATCATCAATTTCTGCCTCAGCGACGATCCGAAGGGATGGGATTTCAATTTCTGCGGGTATTACTGCCTCCGTTCCATACACCAACAAATAAGGAGTGGCCCCTACTGAAGTACGGACAATAGTGCGATAACCCAGCAATGCAAACGACAGCTTTTCATGCCACTGTCTAGAACCTTCCACCATTTTTCGAAGTATCTTCTTTATATTCTTGTTGGCTGCCTTGACTGCTCCATTCGCCTTAGGGCGATACGAGGTGAAATTGCGATGTATAATCTTAAACTGCTGACATGTCTCCGTCATCAGGTGACTGTTGAGATTAGCGCCATTGTCCGTGATGATTACCTTCAGAATCCCAAACCGACAGATGATATTTGAATGCACAAAATCGACCACTACTTTCTTGGTCACAGGTTTAAAAGTTTTCGCTTCAACCCACTTGGTAAAATAATTAATGGCTACCAGAATAAATCTGTGTCCGTTTGATGCTGCTGGCTCGATTGGCCCAATGACATCCATGCCCCAAGCAACAAAGGGCCATGGTGCCGACATTGTATACAATTCAGATGGTGGGGAGTGAATTAAATCTCCGTGCACCTGGCACTGATGACACTTGCGCACAAAACTGATGCAATCTCGCTCCATAGTGAGCCAATAATAACCTGCTCGGAGAATCTTTCTTGCCAGAACGTACCCACTCATATGCGGTCCACAAACTCCAGAGTGTCCCTCAGTCATGATAGCTGTGGCAAATCTGGAATCTATGCATCTTAGCAATCAAAGATCTGGAGTTCTTTTGTATTACACCCCTCCACTGAAGAAAAATCCACTTGCTAATCGTCGAATTATTCTTTTCTGATCACCTGTGGCCTGTACCGGATATACCCCCATCTTGATGTATTCTTTGATATCATGGAACCATGGCTCCCCATCAAGTTCTTCTTCCACCATATTATAGTAAGCATGCTGATCACGGACCTGAATCTGTAAAGGGTCTACATAAGCCTTATCTGGATGATGTAACATTGACGCCAAAGTAGCCAAATCATCAGCATCTTCATTATGGATCCTTGGGATATGCCTGAATTCTATTGACTGAAACCGCTGGCAAAGATCATGCAAGCATTGCCGGTACGGTATGAGTTTTAAATCCCGTGTTTCCCATTCTCCCTGAATCTAGTGTACCAGCAGGTCCGAGTCACCCAAGACCAAGACTTCCTGGACACCCATATCCACAGCCATTCTCAAACCTAAAATTCATGCCTCGTATTCCGCCATATTATTAGTACAGTAGAACCGAAGTTGAGTTGTAACAGGGTAATGATACCCTGTTTCAAAGACAAGTACCGCTCATATCCCAGCGCCTTTCATGTTAGCAGCCCCATCAAAGAAAAGTTTCCATCCTGGCCTTTCAAACTGTTCGAACTCCTCAATGTGCATTACCTCTTCATCAGGGAAGTAAGTCTTCAAAGGTTCGTATTCTTCATCCACAGGATTATCAGCCAAGTGGTCGACCAATGCTTGTGCTTTCATCGCGGTCCGAGTTACGTAGACAATGTCAAATTCTGTGAGCAAGATCTGCCACTTTGCGAGCCTTCCCGTGGGCATAGGCTTTTGGAAGATATACTTCAACGGATCCAAGTGAGAGATGAGGTAAGTAGTATAAGAGGACAAATAATGTTTCAACTTCTGGGCTACCCAAGTTAAGGCGCAACATGTCCTCTCAAGCTGAGTGTACTTAACCTCATAAGATGTGAACTTCTTGCTGAGATAATATATGTCCTGCTCCTTCCTGCCAGTGATGTCATGTTGACCCAATACACAACCGAATGAATTGTCCAAAACCGTCAAATATAGAATCAAAGGTCGCCCTGGTTCTGGCGGGACCAACACGGGTGGACTTGACAAGTACCCCTTTATCTTATCAAAGGCTTCCTGACATTCATCTGTCCACTTGACCACAACATCTTTCTTTAACAGTTTGAAGATTGGCTCATAGGTTGTCGTGAGATGAGCAATCAACCGGCTGATGTAATTCAATCTTCCCAACAAACTCATCACCTCGGTCTTATTCTTCAGAGGTTGCAATTCCTGGATGGCCTTGATTTTCGATGGGTCCAGTTCAATACCCCGGCGGCTGACTACGAACCCCAACAACTTTCCAGATGGCACCCCAAAAGCACACTTTGCCGGGTTGAGCTTAAGATTGTACCTGCGAAGCCTTTGGAAGAACTTCCCCAGATCCCTGACATGGTCAGACTGCTTTCTAGACTTCACGATCACATTATCCACGTACACCTCGATTTCCTCGTGTATCATATCATGGAATATTGTTGTCATTGCCCTCATGTAGGTTGCCCCAGCATTTTTCAAGCCAAATGGCATGACCCAATAGCAGTACGTTCCCCACGGCGTGATGAATGCCATCTTTTCTGCATCTTCCTCGTCCATTAAGATCTGATGATAACCCGCGTAACAATCCACAAAAGAACCAATCTCATGTTTGGCACAATTATCAATCAATATATGAATGTTCGGCAGGGGGAAGTCATCCTTCGGACTTGCTCTGTTGAGATCCCGATAATCAACACACACCTTGGTCTTGCCATCCTTCTTTGGCACCGGCACGACGTTGGTTAACCAGGTGGGATACCGCATGACCCGAATAACTTTCGCATCGAACTGCTTGGTGACCTCATCTTTGATCTTTACACTCATATCCGTTTTGAACTTTCTCAGCTTCTGTTTGACAGAAGGGAATGTCGGGTCAGTGGGCAACTTGTGAACCACTAAATCAGTGCTTAGACCCGGCATGTCATCATAGGACCATGCAAAAACATCTTTGTATTCGAACAGTGCTTTAATTATCTCCTCCCTGAGTTGAAGTTCCAGATTGACACTTATTTTAGTTTCACGGACATTATTTTGGTCCCCTAGATTAACTGCTTCTGTATCGTTCAAATTAGGTTTGGGATTTTCCTCAAAATGACTTAGTTCCTTACTAATTTCTTCATAGACCTCATCATCATCAAATTCCAACTCGTCATCATGCTCAATTTCTTGTATTATTATTTCAGAGTTAGATTGGCTTTTAAAACCGGGCCGAAGATTCCTCATGCATGTCATGTCATTGATATCAGCATAAAAAGAACTATACAAAAGAAGAAAACAAAATAAAATTAGAAGAAATGAAGGGAAAGGAACAATTGCATTTCATTGAATTTAAAGATAACAGGATTTTAACACATCAAACTGGACGGAACATAATATCTGAATTACAGACCCTAGAATAATCCAGACAACTAAAAGAAAATCAAAACCCACTGTCAAGACTCCCTCCGGGTAGGAAGAGGAGTAGCTTCCCAATTGTTGACTTTTGCACGCGGTCCCACGAATTGCACATCTGCCTTGCTGGACCCTTCCCCAGCCTCAACCATCTTAACCTCGGCGAATAACCTTTCGAACCCCTTTTCTAAGTCTCCATCAGCACCAATCAATGATCCAGGAAACTTTGACAACAATTGTTTTCTGATACCCGGCCTGACGAATGATCTGGACAGGCACGGGATTGGCCTTGTCAATGCCCATGCTTTCTGTTTCAATTTGTGGGCTCGTCTCACATCTGCAACTGTAGGCTTGAACCCCTGACCAAAAGTATCCAGATTCTTTGGAAGAGAAACTAGCTGCACAATACCTTGCAGAGATGCACCCAAACCCTTGCCCGGTACAAAGCCATTTTTCAACATTTCAACGGCTACCATGACTGATGCAGTAGCTACCTTTGGAGTTGGAACACACTTCCCTTCTGGAATTTTCTCTACCGATACTGTGTTGAAACCTGATAAACCCATGGTCCCTTGTCGTCTTCAACCTCTATGAGCGGAATAATGGCATCATTGGGCACACACAAATTATCCTCGCCGTGTACGATAATTTCCTGTCGATCCTATTCAAACTTGACAATTTGATGCAGAGTAGACGGAACCACTTTGGCAGCATGAATCCAAGGTCATCCCAATAACAGATTATAGGAAACAGCCACATCGAGCACCTGGAATTCCATAGTAAATTCAACTGGCCCTATTGTGAGCTCAAGCACTATGTCCCTGACTGAATCTTTCCCTCCACCGTCGAATCCCCGAATGCAAATACTGTTCTTGTGAATTCTTTCATCCTCCACTTTTATCTTGTTCAATGTGGAGAGAGGAGAAATGTTCGCGCTAGACCCATTGTCAACCAGTACCCGAGTAACCACGGAATCTTTGCATTTCACCATCAAATAGAGGGCTCTATTGTGCTCGATACCCTCCACGGGCAACTCATCATCAGAAAAAGTGACTCTATTTACCTCAAATATCTTGTTGGCTATCTTTTCCAAGTGGTTTACTGAGATTTTGTCAGGAACGTGGGCTTCGTTCAAGATCTTCATCAAAGCACGACGGTGTTCGTCTGAATGGATCAATAATGACAAGAGCGAGATCTGAGCTGGTGTCTTCCTTAACTACTCCACAATGGAATAGTCTTGCACTTTCATCTTTCTCAGAAATTCTTCTGCTTCTTCCTCAGTCACCGCTTTCTTCACCAACACTGGATTATCTTTTGAGGTCTTAGCTTTCCTCAACTCTTCGGGGGCAAAGCATCTCCCCGATCGAGTCAAACCATGAGTCTCACACACTTTTTCTTTAACCTCTTTCCTTTTGTAAGTCACGGTCACTCGTTCATAATTCCATGGGACTGCCTTGCTGCTGACTATCGGTAATTGAGTTACCAGTTTGATAATGACAGGATCTATGGGGGCGCCCTTCACAATTACCACAGGCTTGTTCGTCACTCCTGGCACAACCACTTTTGCTCTTTTATGTTTTCCTGCAACGTCACTTGAGGACCCCTTCTTGACCTCCACAGATGGTTCATCATTTGCCCTGTTCAACTTGATCACATACTTCTCACTTGTTAACTTTTCAAATAACCTGGCTTCACTAGCCCGAATAATCATGACGGTTTGCGAAGGCTTCTTAGGCTCCCCTCCCTTATGCACTATCTCAGTCATATTTGTTTCATGATGGGCTGGCAAGGGATTCTGATTGATATTGGGCACCTTCGGAGCTTGGACCTCAATCCTATTGGTGTCAATGAGTTCTTGAATGGCTGTTTTTAATTTCTAGCATTTCTCTATGTCATGTCCCGGGGCCCCTGAACAATACTCACAACTCACCGAATGGTCAAGATTTCTAGGAGGGGGATTCGGCAATTTAGCCTCGATCAGATTCAACATACCCAACTGTCTCAGTATGTGGAATAGACTAGCGTATCATTCTCCCAATGGAGTGAAAGTCTTTTGCTTCTGCAACCTCTCATTCTTAAAGGTTTGGTTGGGTCGAAAACCCGTTCCAGGAGGATTTCTGTAGGCTTTTGGGGGTGGATAGTTATTTTGTGGAGCTTGGTACGGATTTTGTGGAGCTGGCGCACGCCATTATGAGTGAGCGGGAGGTTGGGTATAGGTTTGTGTGTGATGGACAGAAAAATAGGGATCTGGCGGTGGGTAATAGTGTTGTGGTGGGTTATATGGAGTGTGGGGGTAAGTTTGGGGATAGGGTCGTGGCTGGTTGTAGTAACGGGGAAGGTTCCTGGATCCAACCCAAGCTCCTGACTCAATTGTCGCAACATCCTCCTCCTTCTTCTTCCCGAGCACATCCCCAGTACCGTTTTGAATGGCCTGAGTGGTCGCTTTGATCGCTGAATAACTCATGATCTTGTTTGACTTGAGTCCCTCTTCAACCATGCCTCCCATTTTTACGACTTCATTAAAGGACTTACCTACTGCTGACACCAAGTGACCGAAATAAGTGGGTTCCAAAGCCTGCAAGAAATAATCAACCATCTCGCTTTCTTTCATCGGAGGGTCAACCCTCGCTGCTTGCTCTCTCCAACGGAATCCATATTCTCTGAAGCTCTCACCGGGCTTCTTCTCAAGCTTTGTCAACGACAGACGGTCTGGGATAATTTCGAGGTTGTACTAAAAATGGCAGGCAAAGGCTTGGGCCAAATCGTCCCATGTGTACCACCTGTTGTGATCTTGTCTGGTATACCATTCTAAGGCCGATCCACTTAAACTTTGGCTGAAATATGCCATCAGCAATTCATCTCTTCCACCTGCTCCTCTCATTTTGCTACAAAATCCTCTAAGTGTGCTATTGGGTCACCGTGCCCGTCGTACAGATCAAACTTGGGAATCTTGAACCCTGCTGGTAACTGAACATCTGGGAACAGACATAAATATTTATAGGCCACACTTACTTGACCTCCCAACCCTCTCATATCTCGGAACGACTGTTCTAAGCTTTTGACCTTTCTGATCATCTCTTCATGCTCAGGATTTTTGGGTGGTTTCTCGGTCTCTGCCGGGAGATCAAGATTGGGGGTTTAAGGATATGGTTCTGGAATTTTAAAGGTGGGTTCAGGGGGATAGTACTGGTTGTCGTGAGTTTGGAACAGGGGCTCACTGGAAGATCAATGTAATGTAGCAGGTGGAGGTGCCACAAAAACAGGTGTAATTGGTGGGGGAGGGTATGGGACTTGTTTGGGTGGTAGAGCTTGAGAAGTATGGGAAGTGGCGCCATGGCATTGTTGGTAGAGGGGAAAGGCTGGAGATGAGTTCACAGTGGGAGGCTCCAGAGGTTGGGCTGGTGGTGGGATATAAGCAGGGTTGGCGGGATAAACCGGTGGTGGATGCCCCTTCGCCCAGGCTTGGTACATTTCAGCCATCTGTTGCTTTAGCTTATACATTTCTTCCCTCATTGCATTAACTTCCAATTCTTCCACTTCTTTCGATGGGTCGACAATACTTGTTTCCAGTTTCTGGTTGGTCATATTCAGCCTGTCTTTCGATCGGGTATTGTATGAGTGAGTTGCTAGAATGTCAATCAACTAACCACCTGCCTGGACTCAATACATCAACAATAACCTTGTTAGCGATTAGGCTTTAACAGATTGGCGACCGCACATCGGGCATGAATGCACCTAAACAGTTAACTGTCTCTATTATGTATTTGATCAGTTGCATGCGTCATCCCGACCTTTTCTTACTTTCGATTGCAAACTTCCCCCTTCTCTTTCTTTTCCTTTTCCTTCCTTTCATTCTCTCTTGATTTTTTATTTTCTCTCTTTTCTTTCTTGTTTTTCCGCTCTCTTTTTTTTCTTTTCTTTACTCTCTTGTTTTTCCTCTTATTTTATTTCTCTCTTTATCATTTCCGAATCCTATGGAGATTGCCTATGTATCATGACCCCGCATGAATCAAACCAAGCGTAGTTCTTGGAGATAAAAATAATAAAACATTTTTGGAATTTTCATATTTTCATAATAAGACTCAGAAATAAACTTAAACAGAAACTAACAGACTCTGATGAAAGACGAAATACAAACTCGAAAAACAAACAACCCACATACTCTAATAAAAGAAATACAGACTCCAAGATAAACTGGCAGACTTTAACAGAAGGAAAATACAGACTCGAGGTATCACGAATACATCAATGCCTCAATTGCTCCCGGGACCCGCGGGGCATCATTCGGCCTCGCCGCGGGCCACATCGCTAAGTCCCCTTGGAAGTGGTAGAGATCTTCCATTACCCGGTGAACAAAAATCATCACAGTAGAGAAGAACATAGATCTAGTCATATCCTCACAGCTACCGCACTTCATCGCGATGTAGTTAGCGACCCTTTTGACTCGCTCTCTTATGACGCCCTTCTCTTGCAACAAACGCCCAATTTGTTCGGTTCTGACTTCCAAAGTTCGTTCGGCTACCTAGTTCTGCTCTTGGAGTTGTTGCAAGTCTCTTTCTAGCCGTGCCATTAAGGCATAACAATGTTCTCTTTCAGCCTTAAAATTTTTGGTTTGTTTAGCCATTTCACCCTTGAGGTTGCCAATTGCCTTTTCCTAACCAGTGACCCCTTTTTTATATCTTTCTTTCATCTATTGAACGAAAACTGTATGCCCTTCGGCGCTTTCAGCCAACCTTGCCTGTGCTTTTGCTAGTTCAGACTTAGCTTTCTGTAGGTCATCTTCATAGTCACGTACCTTTTGAGTAAGGTTATAAATGAGCCTTTCATCTTTCCTGCTTCGGCCTGGGTTCTCGGCTTCAATTTTCAACTGTTGAACCTGAGCTCTGAGGGCTTCATTTTCTCGCACCAATCTTCTCCTCTCACCTTCGGCCTCTTGTGCCTGCAAATCATTATTGAAGGTGACATTTCGCAATTCTTCTCGTAGATCATGGATGGTGGCCTTATATTCCTTTTCCTTCTCCCCCCAGGCTAACCTTTCCTGAATTTTATCATCAAAGGCTTGAACATGAGGCTTTTTGGCGGGCCTCTTGGGCTCTGGCTCGTTATTTACATAAGATATTTTCTCAAACCAAGCAGCATAATTTGGATCTACTTCCCCCTTGGCGATGTCTGGTACCTGGGTGCCATTTTTTAGATACCGAGAGCTATTCCAATCCTGCTGAACTACAACCTCGGGCAATGCAGCTTTTGGATGTAACTCTATGACCTGGGTGCTTAGATCTTCATCTTCAGGCACAATCTAATACCTTCCCAATTGCCTCAAGACCCTCTGCGGTGCATATGGCTGAATACTCCTTACGCATAACCTCAGGTAGCCTTTGGTAGCAGTCATATAGATAGCTTCTGTCCTCGAGAGCCATCCTATAGTCCACTCGACCTGAACTGCGTTAAGAACTTTCAAGTGAGAGACCCATGCTTCAAACCCTTCTGGTGTGTTGTAATCTTTTACCCTCTCCTCGTAACTAGTGATGAAGTTATTCGGGCTCGAACCATAACTCATGAATCTGGGATGATGGCGAAGGTGCTCGATCAACCACATTCGCAGAAGGATGTTGCAACCTTCAAAACATTGAGCCCCTGCTTTGCATAAGGTCAATGCTCGATAAATATCTGTCAGCACCAACAGGCAAGTGTATGATCTTCCTTGGTAGTGAGGATTTGTGCAATTCTAGCCATACGAATATCCACCATCCCTTTCTCATTTGGAAAAACCATGATCCCCAAGAATGCTACAATAAATGCGAACCGACGATAAATTTGCCAAAGGCCCTTATCTTGTTTGTTTCTTAGACCCTTTTCATGCATTTCAAAACCAACAGAGTGCCCGAACCTGAAGTATAAGAAATGGAAAGCACAACACCCATTGCTCACACGTTCTTTATTTGTCTGTTTACTAATATTCAGGAGGTCAAAGAACTTGTGCACCGATGGAGTCCTTGGAAATATAAGTTGTTGCTTCCTCAAATCCCGTCCGAATTCAATGTACCTGGCTATCTCCTCCAAAGTAAGGGTGATCTCAAAATCCGAGAAACGAAAGACATTGTGGACAGGATCCCAGAAAGTTACCAAAGCCTTGATAGATCTTCCCGTGGTTTGATCTCAAAAATGTTTATAAGAGCACCCAGTTGCTTTTTCACCCATTTCTGACCATCTTCATCTAGATCATTCCACCACATACGCAAGTGCAACTGAGCATGTTCCCTGACCACTTCTGGCGGATCCTGGATGGTATTCATTCTGTTCCTGTGGAAGGTTAAGGTTAGGGTTGGCTTGAGTGGACACTTTTGTAAACAGTTTTTTTTGAAGAAGAAAAGAATAAAGAAAGAGAAAAGAAAAGAAGAAAAGAAAAAAAAAACATGATTTCTTCCCCTATATGCCAATTTTAGCCCAGTGACTGTTTTTGCAAATGCGGCCCTTCCCAATTTCACATGAATTTTGAGGCCAGGGGGGGGGTAATTTTATGACCCTTCACAAACTTGTCCATTCTTTTTACGAAAATAGCCTTTCGACAATTGAAAAATACTCTGAGGCTATCTCGGCAAGAACGGTTTATGACATTGCCGAAGCTGGATCGACCTATTTTGATCAAGAATCCAGACTGCATTCACTCGACCACCGACTCTCTTTTCTTTTTTTTTTCTTTTTTTTTTCAAAAATAAGGTCGAACCTTATGTAGGTTGCCTACGTATCCCACACCCGGTGAGAATCAGACCTGCGTAGTTCGGTCAGTTTTGACACATTTGAAAGAATACAGTGTTTGACTCTTTTGAAATAACGTTTTTTGAAAATTTTTGGGCAGAGTTTCAGGACGTTTTCAAATACCGAGATTTTTAGAACCGGACCTTATTTCCTTCCCTATATCACTCTTGGTTTTTCTTTTGCTTTATTTTCCCTGGCCGGTCCGCATGCATGCCAAAACAAATAAATGTTCACATAGCACGTAGAATGTATCAGGATGGTCTGTTATTTCGGGCACACCTGTCCTAGACGGACCCAACCCCTGTGTTGAGTCCCCTAAGTCAAATGCACATAATGCAAACAAACATTCCTACTAGGGATCCGGCATGAGGCTGTGTTTTTTAGGTTTAAATCCTGGGGTTTTGTTCTAGACTTGGGTACCCGAGCGGACAACTGGTGCCGAGGAGGGGGCGACGTACCGGGAGCACTGAAGTCTACCCGGTGTTGTCGCTTGCCCAGCCTCGTCCTATTTGGTATAATTTCTACAGAAAAAGCGGGCTACGCGAACGTATGCACCATTTCCAAAAGACTCAGAGGGGTAGCGTAAGAAGACAGTTATATACAATTCAGACAATATTAAAGCGGTAAACAGATAGTATTTAGCACAAAAGATTCACAGAATATAGTAATATTAACAATAAGTGAAGCCAAGCAAAATCATATTAACAAGCTCGAATTCTTGAACCCTGAACCAGAGATTCGGGGTTCGATCCCCAGCAGAGTCGCCAGAGCTGTCACACCTACTTTTTTACTACACCCCGGAAGGGTATAAGGGAGTTTTTCCAATTTAAGTGACAATCGAAACGAGACTATATTTTTAAGATCAAAGTCTCCACTTGGGAGATTTATGGTGTCCCAAGTCACCGGTTCAAATCCCGAATCGAGGAAAAGTTGACTTTGTATTGTAGTCTGTGAACCAAAAATCCGAATAAGGAATTCTGCTAACCCGAAAGAAGGTGTTAGGCACTCCCGAGTTTTGTGGTTCTAGAACGGTCGCTTTGATCATACTTGGATTATTAAAATTGTTTAATTACTGACTTTAGATCCTATGTGCATTTACCCTTTACCGCTTTTTAATTAAGAAAATTATCTTGAAACCGGTCACGCGTACGTGTACCTGTCTGTTTGGCGTGTCAAAATCATGTCACACGAACGTGTCCACAACTAATAACGCATTATTATTATTAAGAAAATTTAGTCGAAGTTGCGCGAACGCATACTCCGAATTAGTTTTTTTTTAAAATTGTAATTATGTTACGCGAACGTATACACAATCACGGTGGTATATTAAATGGGCCTAAAACAAACTACAAACATTTGTTGCTTATGCCTAAATCACGATAATTAATAAAGGGTCGTGTGTTAAGGTTTGTTGGGTGTGGAACCCCCTTGACTCCAATTTTAAAGGTAATTCATGTTAACTCCCAAAGGCCACGACCACGTCCAATGTAACGACTCGCCTCCGCCCTTTTTTTTTTAAAAAAAAAACTTAATTACTTACTCGTTAATGAAGCGGGGATTATGCCACTATCCAGGCCAACTAAAGAATTGTCTGTTATAAGAGTGAGTTGATTATTTAAAGCAATTGTTCGGGCTTAGTGTGAAACCCAGTAGCCTACATGGCACGAGGCTGCTCCAAAACTGTCTTTTCATTACGCTGGGCCCGAAAGAAATCCCAAACTAGAGGACGAACCAGCTCCGACAGCTTTGGGTCCCGAGATAGAGCCTTCACATGATATCTCAACCTTTACTGAACAGGGCAACAACCAACAATCTACACCAAACAATCCACTGATTCCAACTGTACTAGCACAGACGTAATACCACAACTTGAATGTAAAAAATGATTTTGATTCTAACTCGTGTAAAACTAAAAGAGCTAAACTCACAAATTATTCCCTCAATATAAGCCAAGTTCAAAAGTAAAGGCAAAGATGAGCACACAGAGCAGCAAAATTCGACAATGAATGCAGAACTTGCTAAGACAAAACGTAAAGGAGCAACACTTAATGAACCAACATGTTCCAGATTTTGACTACATCATGTTCATTGACAAACATACTAATCAGAACATCTTCTACCTAAATATTACATGCTATGAACGAAATCATAAGGAAAGGAGGTGAAGCTTGAACAACAACATCAGATTTCACAAATCTATACTTCGAACTACACATAAATGATGTCCATGGGGCCAAAGTATACCTGGAATATGAAAAGAAATAAAGCAATGTAGGGTTAGAAGTCAGGCAGCAATACAACAGAACCCAACAGCAAGAAATAGCCAGCAAACCCAATTTCAAACCAACAAATGAAGTGCAGCAGTCCAAAAAAATAATGTTAATCAAGTAGTGACCCAACAAACTTTGAACCAAACCTCTACAAACCCAGATTCAATCCATTTCCACCCCAGATGAATCAAAAACTGTTTCAGAAATTGAAAGCTCCAAAAATCACAGGAGAAGTTCAATGAAACAGTGGTTTCATTGAAATTTTCAGATGTTTTTCTCTTTGTTTTGGTTTTTATTCCTGAATCCCTCTTCCTCCTCTTAGCTCTCTTTTTTCTCTGCCTTGAAAGGCAAGAAATGATGCGTTTATAGGCAAGAAAGTAGGGCAGCAAAGAGTGGGTTCAGTTTTGCACTTGAACCCTTTTTGAATTTTCATTTTTGCTCTCCTGTCCTCAGTTTTAAAATCAGTATTTCATATAAGTCCCAATCTCAGCTTCTAGGAAGCTTCCATATTCAGTTATAAGAGATTCTCCAACCTAAATTTCCTATACTAACCCCTAGACCCTCTGTTTTTACTTTGGGAACCAAATGGATCATATTGACCCAATAGCTCAAACAGACATGAGCTCAGATCCAACCCCAAAACCCAAACTAACCTCTTGAGGTGAGGTCTAAACTGGCCTCAAAGCCTAAGCAGCAAAGACAACCCAAACCAAATCAGTATTTCATAGCAGGCAAAATAAAACACTCAAACAATTTCCAAAACCCAAAACCCAAACTAAGTGAATGACTAATTAACAAAATAGGCAGGGACGCAAAATGACCTAATTAAATTAAACTATGCGACTAAAACAAAAGATGAAATGAGAAGTTTAAGCATGGCACTAATAAAACTAAACAGATCACAAACTTCAGATTTGAAAAAGAAAGCTGACAAGCCAATGGAACAAATACGAACACAAAATCAATCTAGAGGGAAACTAGGTTGCAAACCTTGCTCGAATTTCAATCAAAGTAAAAAAAAACTAAAGAAAGGGAGAAGAAAAGAAGAGGAACAAAAGGTGAAACTCGGACAGAAAAGAAAAAAGGGGAGAAAACTTACCCTAGTAAACCCGGCATGGCATTGGCCACCTTGATTTAAACGGAACTGATGCTAATCACTTGTTCTTTGTCAAGAACAAATGAGCAGCATCAATTCGCGTTGAATCAGACTTCAACCTCGAACAAATCGGAAGCCTATGGTCATGCATGCCAACAGATTTGAGGGGAATTGACTTCGGGCTTTCAGGGTTCGAACTCAGATTTGAAATTCGAAGAGTTCTGGGGTAATTTGAGGGAATCTAAGTGGGGATTTGGAGTGAAGGAGAGACGGGGGTTCAGGGGTGTGATTTTGGGGTCGAACGGAGGCAGCGGCACCACCGGAGAGCACAGGGGCGGCGTTAGGGTTTTCTCTTAAACCAAGATTCGAGACGTTCTGGGTTTGTTTGATGGAAGGTACTTGTAGATTTGGACTGAGGGGGTTGAGGAGGATATTTGGTGTTAATTTGAGGTCGGTTCGTGGTGGCGCCGCCTCCGGTGGTGGGGGATTTGGAGGCGGTGGCGTTAGGGTTTGCAGAGGCGGGTTGTGAGGGAGATGAGTGAGGGGTAGGGGGCACGTTTGGACACTTAAATATCAGATGATCCGAGCTTCAGGATCGTCCGATCAAGAAACCTTGACGGTCCTGATCTGTTGCCCATGAAACGGTGTGGTTCGGGGAAAAGGGTGACCGGACCGGGGTTTTGGCTGTCTGGGCCTGGGTTAAACGGGTATTTTGGGCTGGAAAATCAGATTTGGCCCAAAAATCTGATCTCATTTTTTGTTTTTCTTCTTTCTCTTTTTTTCAATTTTTCCTTTAATTTCTTTTAAATAAAATTAAAATTAAAATAAAACCTAAATTAATTCCTAATCAAATTATCTTATCAAATTGAATTAATTAATTCTAAATAATAATTACCACCATTAATTAAATACCAAATTAACGAAAAGCTATCAAAATTCGAAATTAAAATTAAAAATGCAAAATACATTTTTTTATTTTTCCATTTTTATAAAACAATTAAATTAATAATTAATTTTTTTAAAAAAATGCAAAGTTAAACTCTAAATGAAAATGCAACATATTTTGTATTTTTCATTAACTAAAATGCACACACAAAATGCAAACAAATAACAGAACATGTCACGAAAATCCACAAAATTGCGAATACTGAAAGAAATTATTTTGTTTTGAATTTATGGGAGTAATTTATATAGGGCAAAAATCACGTGCTCACACAAGACACACCCAATACTATTTCGAGAAGCATCACAATATACGGTATAAGAACTAGAAGCTGAAGGTAGAACTAGAACTAGAGTTGTGGTCAAGGCAGTCTTGAGCTTCTGAAAGCTCTCCTCACACTTATCCGACCACCTGAAAAGAGAACCCTTTTGGGTCAATTTGGTCAAAGGCGATGCAATAGATGAGAAATCCTCGATGAAGCAACGATAATAACCGGCCAAGCCAAGAAAACTCCAAATATCCGTAGCTGAGGATGGTCTGGGCTAACTCTGAAGCGCCTCTATCTTCTTCGGATCCACCTTAATCCCTTCACTGGACAATACGTGCCCCAAGAACGCCACTGAACTAAGCCAGAACTCACACTTGTAGAACTTGACATAAAGTTTCTCCCCCCTCAGCCGCTGCAACACAATCCTCAAATGTTGGCCATGCTCCTCCTGGCTACGAGAGTACACCAGAATATCATTAATGAATACTATGACAAACGAGTCGAGATAAGGCAAAAATACATTGTTCAACAGATGCATGAATGTTGCTGGGGCATTGCTCAGCTCATAAGATATCACAAGGAACTCATAATGACCATAACGGGTCCTGAATGTTGTCTTTAGAATATCCGAGTCTCAAATCTTCAACTAGTGATACCCAAACCTCAAATCAATCTTAGAGAATACCCTCGCTCCCTGAAGCTGGTCAAATAGGTCATCAATATGCGGCAAAGGATACTTGTTCGTGATTGTAACTTTGTTCAACTGCCTATAATTGATGCCCATCTGCATGGTACCATCCTTCTTCTTCATAAACAGAATCGGTGCACTCCAAGGTGACACACTAGGCCTAATAAACCCCTTATCAAGAAGTTCATGAAGGTGCTCTTTCAATTCTTTTAACTCAGCTGGCACAATATGCTATGGAGGAATAGAAATGGGCTGAGTGTTCGGCACCAAGTCAATACCAAAGTCAATATCCTTGTCGGGCGGCATGCCCGACAGGTCTGTAGGAAACACATCCGAAAAATCTCACACCACCAGAGCAGAATCAATAGTAAGAGTATCAGCACCAACATCCCTCACAAAGGACAAATAAGACAGACACCTAGCCTTCAAATATGAAATCACTCTGCTGGGAATATAATCTAGAGAACCTCTGCACTCGATTCTTGGCAACCCCGACATCACCAACATCACGATCTTAGCGTGATTCCATATGGGTTATTATGGATCGACTCACTAAATCAACTCATCTCCTACCCATTAAAGCTACTTCCACGGTTGAAGATTACGCTAAGTTATATATTAAGGACATAGTATGACTTCATGGGGTTCCAATTTCTATCATATCAAACAGAGGTGCCCAGTTTACTATTAATTTCTGGAGATCATTCCAAAAGGGATTGGGTACGAGGATCAACCTTAGAACAACTTTTCATCTGCAAACCGATGGCCAGGCCGAATGCACTATTCAAATGTTCGACATGTTAAGAGCCTATGCTTTGGACTTCAAAGAAAATTAGAAGGATCATCTACCACTTATTGAGTTCGCTTACAATAATAATTACCATGCTAGCCTTCGAAGGGTACCATATGAAGCTCTATATGGACAAAAATATAGGTCTCTTCGGCTGGTTTAAAGTTGGTGAAATAAAGTTAGTAGGTCCTGAGTTAGTGCAACAGGCTGTAGAAAAAGTTAAAATGAGTCGAAGTAGGTTATTGACCGCTCAAAGCATGCAAAATTCTTACTCGGATATTCGACGACGAGATTTAAAATTTTCTGAATGAGGCTTGGTACTCTTAAGGGTATCGTCTATGAAAGGCGTGGTGAGGTTTGGCAAGAAAGGTAAGTTTAGCCCCCGATATATTGGACCATATCAAATGATTCGAAGAATTGTCCAAATGTCTTATAAGCTTGAGTTGCCCCCGAATTTAAAGCATTGCATCCGGTTTTCCATATGTGCATGCTTGAAAAGTGCTTAAGTGATCTACCCTATATTACCCCATTGAAGATATTCAAGACATAGAGGACCTATCTTATGAAGAAATTTTGGTGGCTATCCTCGACCATCAAGTCGGTAAGCTGCGAACCAAGGAGGTAGCTTCACTTAAGGTACTTTGGAGGAACAATAATATAGAAGAAATGACCTGAGAATCTGAAGAAGATATAAAATCCAGGTACCCCCATTCATTCCATAATACGAGAGGCAACAGTGAAACTGCTATAACAGATACAACCCAAAAGGATTAGAAGAATTTTTCAAGAATGACTACGATTCAACATTCGAGTATGAATGTTCCGAAGGGGGATGATGTTACACCTCACATTTCTCCCTCACATGTAAAGTCAAAGGCTAATAAGGATTTAATGTAACTAATCAGCTGGCGGTGAGTTAGAGGTCAAAAAAAGGGTGACTACATATAACTAGATTTCGCCAGCTGACCTATCGGGTGGGGTGGCCAGGGCAAGTTGACCCGTATAGCACTTGGGGTGGTGGAAATTTCTATGCTTGATATAAAAGGGCAGTGCATTTCTCCTCTCATTTATTCTAGAGAATATCGCCAGCCTTAGCTCACCCAAATCTCTCTCAAGCTTCCTAATAATTTCCTGAACTGATAGGGCTCGAATCAAAGGCAAACTTGGTGAAATTTTAGGGAAAAGGGCTTGTAATCATCGTTGTACCATCTACATGCTTGTGATATTGATTTTGGAGATTTTTACAGAAACAAAGGTAATCACCATAGAAGTGAGAGGTTCAAGAAGCATAGGTAATTTTTCAACCAGGTATGTAAGGTAGTCTTCCTTCTTGGCATGATTTGATATAAGTGTACCTTTCCATTTGACGCTCATGGTGTAAGCCAGAATTGGTCTAAGTTTTACTTAAAATATTGTTCATGTTAATGTATGTTCTTTACCGGTGGCATTTCTTGCCCAGTATAAGCTGTTTCCGAATAATATCATAAGGTTGTAGAATATTGTTCGTTTTGAGTCTAACATGATTTCCTTATAATTGAATTTATATCATACCTTCACATCTATGTATTTATTTTAATTAACCGAGTCTTCGATAGAACCGGGTATGAAATGATGAGTTAGCTAAATACTACCGAGCCTTGATAAGGCGATATGAATAATATGTTATGTAATATCACTGAACCCCGATGTGGCCAGGTATGGAATAATGTGTTAACGTGATATCACTGAATTCCCTTGAGACTAGACACAACCGAGACCTCTTGAGGCTAGGTACATTATGATGAAAGTATGAGACTTCACCGAGTCCTCCTTGAAGTCGGGTATGATATAACGTGGCACGATATGATATGATATGATATGATATGCCCCGAAGAGTGGCTTCTTTTTGTAAAACTTGTATGCAATTGTAATTCAAAATTACCAGCATATACATCCCCAGTGACCTTTTCTTCGAGATCCAGGTTGAAGTTGTGTACTCACGTCTTTTATGCATTGCCTTCGATTTATATATGTCATCAGTTTTACATACTCAACATATACTTCGTACTGACGCCCCTTTCTTTTGGGCGTTGTGTCCATACCCACAGGTACATATAGATCCGGTGGCATTCCTCCCTAATAGGATACACGTTTCAATTGTTGGTGGTCGCACTCCACTTATTTAGAGTAGCTGTTCAAAAGCCGATAGGTACTAATATGTATGTCCCGGTCATTTTGGGTACGGTGTGGCCCTGTCCCGGTCAAGTCATATGTATACATGTTTTTGGCGTTCTTAGAGGCTTGTAGACTAGTGTTTGGATTTATGTAAAGGTTGGTTATAATCTTGTTGGCAACAATTATGAATATGTATAAAACGTTAACGTTTCTTTCAAAATTCAATTGTGAATATTTTAATTTTAGTATTACATTTGTTGGCCGAGATATCATGTTAAAGAGGTTTGTGTATAGACGCTGAATCGCACGGGCCTTCGAGCATCGTGTGCCGGTTGCTCCTTCCGAGGTTGAGGTGTGACACTTTCCTTATTAATGAACTTTATGAGCTGCGAACCCGAATTAATTGGGACCCTAATATAAGTACCGAATATCAAATGGCAGTGGCGTAGTCATATAGAGTGAAAGGTGTCCAGTTGAACACCCTTGATCGGAAAATTATATTGAGCACATAGAAAATTTTACTATATATATATGTCAAAAATTATTTTTTATAAATATATATTAAAGTTTAAATACTCTTTAAAAAATTTCTGGTTTCGACACCGTTAAAAAAAAAAAAAGTAAGTCAAAAAGCCCTTGGAGATTGTAGCTATGTTTGACATAAGGAATTCTGCACTGCAGAATATGTAACTTTGTTGACCCTTCTTATTCTTCTTTTTCAATTAAAGTTAGTGGTATCTTAAAATTCTCTTATCTTATTCAGATATTACTTCTTTAAAACACCAGCAAAGAGAAACTAAAAAGAAAGCAAGCATTACACTGAAAAACATCTACAGAGCACATATGCCATATCAATTATCAAATACTGATAAATATCTGTCTTTTCGTACACATATCCTGGTTTCTTTAAATACAGTATAAGAGTTGTAGATTTCAAATTCAACATTCATGGAAGTGAAAGCTCCATATATACCCTCAGAGGTTGCCAAGAAACAATTAATGGCTAGTGAATCAATTAGCCAACTCGAAGAACTGGAACCATTCGTCGCGCTAGGAACGAGTCATTCATGTGGCTAATTTGGAAAGAGAGCTGGTTGATTTTCTGCAAGAATGAAGTTAGTAGCTACAATTAGCTTATGACTCAAATGTATATAGCAAGTATTTGACAAGTATAAAATAACAGCTTCCAATAAACTAATTAGTTTGGTACACTTCATTATATAGTCAGACCTCTTTATAACAGCATCCTCATACCATTTATTCACTATAAAAATACTCGGAACTGATTTTTTATGTTATATTTTACTTCTCTATAACCGATTTTTACCTATCAAAGCAACATCGATCTTTATAGCAGTACGTTCTTTGTAAAATTACCTCTCTATAACTTCCATGTAGAATCTCTAATAATAAGATCACCAATAATAAGTTTAAAGATTTTAACCTCAACCTAGAGCCGCTACTTGGACCAAGATAGAAAATTCAACTGTTAACCTCTTATGTTGTCGTCAAGGAATAGCTGTTAAATATCTTTTCGTTGAAAGTTTGGACGTCTTTGCTAATTCAAGCGTTATATCGCTAGTAAGAGACTAGAATCTACGAAACAAGCTATAATTACCGCGTTTTTTCATCAATCTTGAAATAATTTAATCTTCTAGTAGCTTTAAAACGTATGCATTAGAGTTTAAATCTTTATATATTTAGTTAAGAATTTATTAATAATGTGTTAGCTTTCTTTAATATTTAATTAGTAAAATTTACATATCTTTTGAGTATTTAAATTTGAATAAATTTCTTATCTTTTTTATGTAACATTAAAAAAATTAATTTTTGGATAATTTTTGTCTTCAACAGCCAAAATATATTTAAATGTCAAATGTTATTTTAAATATAACAACTATTCCCTATAAAAACTAAAATATATCGAAACAAACGATGCTGACGGTATAGCAAACAGAGAATATATTCTGCAACTTAATCAATCCAGGGGTAATCTTATAACTAGGGAATGGTAAGAACACAGATCAAGAATTGTGTGTGGAATTTAACTTCTATACATTGACTATATATACCTGGTCTTTTTCTTTGATAAGAAGCACAAGTTTCTTAGTAGTGTCAATCTGTTTTTGCCTCCGCCACCTATGTATCATCAAATAAAACAAGGGAACCAAAAATACTGCTAACAGTCTAGTTCTAGTTGAAATGAAAATTCCAATTCCCACTTTAGAAGCAGCATAATTTTTGGCCTTGGAAACAATCTGAACAATCCGAGAAGTTAATTCTCTCAAATGCTTCTTCAACCATAGTTTTCCTTCACCTTTCTGATTATTATCAGGCACTGACAAAGTAGTTTCTGCAGCAGAAACTGCTGAGTTATGTGGTTCTTGAAACAGTTGAGGATCATTGTTAATTGGTAAGTCTTCTGTGGTGACATCTACATCATTTCTGTTGTTTAACTGATCTTTGCCAGTAGTAGAATATGGAGATGGGATTTGCTGCCATTCACTGAAGCTTTCTGAAACATCCTCATCTGCCATAATTTTTAATTTTGGAAAATTGAATAACTAATGAGATTGTGAAAGTTGAGCTAGCTTTACTATAGTAGTGGGTCTTTTCTGTCTTGATTTGTCTCATAAAAATCTAATATTGGATATTGGTCGGCTTGGGGTAGGGATATTTTGCTGAGAAATATCTAAATGGGCTGGGCAACTTGCTGTCAATGTCTTATAACCTACTGGTTACTACTATTTGTGTTATTTTCACTTGAGGGACCAAAGCAGAAAAAGAAAAAAGAACAGATGTCCTACATTACAAGGCTATGGACATGACACTTAACAATAACGTGATCACTTCAAAGTTCAAAAAGGCTCGATTATGTTTTCAACTTTAACTTCGAAATATTTGTTCTTCAATCAAATCTTGTGTGGCTAAATTAAGGCTGGCAAGTGGGTCGGTTAGGCCCGGGACCAGCCCAGGCCTGCGAGCCTGTTAGGGTAGTGGGCCTAAACAGGCCTAACCGGATAGGATCGGGATCAGAGGGCTGCTAAGTGAGCCGGTTAAGGCAAAAAAACAGTTAGGATCGGACTGTTTGGGCCGGGGCCGATTTCTAACTGGACCGGGTCAACCGGTCCAAACGGGCCCAACGGCTAAATTTTTTAAAAAAAATTGACTGTTGGTTCATTTAAAATATGGGCGTTGGGCCTGCAAAAATAGCCGTTTGGACTTTGCAAAATAGCCATATGAAGTTAACCCAACTAATCCAAATGATGCCCCGGTTGACCCCCATGTTACTACACCTATTTTTTCTAGACAACCTTCTAAACGGGCCGAAACATATCTTGTTTGGCCATTTTTTATTCAAATAAGAGAAAAAAATAAAGCTAAATGTAAAACTTGTGGCAAAGAGTTAGCTTTTAACTATGTTACTCGGGGGAGGGGGGAGTTTGAACTTGTGGCAAAGAGTTATCCCTCAAGATAAAGCTAAATATGATCAAATGAAAGATGCGGCCGGGGGGACAAGTCTACCTAGTCAGCCTGACCCTAGTACCAGGTCAAATTAATTTTAACTGGGAATTAACACTGTTACCGGTGGTATTTTATATTATGACCCAAGAAAAGATAGGGAAGAATTAGAAAAAAATAGTTACTGTTATGTGTTTACCCTATAATTTTCCTTCTAACCCTCACTTTGTGCATTATATTAGAAGATGAGGAGTTATCTACACTTTCGGACGCAAAAGCTTCAACATAAATGCTCAAACTATTTATAGTGCTTATCAAATTGCAATAGATAATGCTAGACCAAATGCTCCAACTCCTTCTTCTTCTAGTTCTCAATCATCTAAAAGAACTGCAGGAGTAAGAGCACGTACTGCTTGGACGAGTTCAGGGGTTCCCAAGGTTGTCCCACTAGTGATTGTTCACAACTAAATGAGCTTGGAGTTTATTTGTCACAGGGACTTGAGGAAGTGAATCCCGATGGTTCATTTAATCTTTTGGAATGGTGGAAGGACAAAGAAAAACACTTTTCGATCCTTTCAAGGATGACCCGAGACATTTTAACCATTCAAGCTTCAACAATGGCATCAGAGAGCGCTTTCAGTCAAGCAAGACTTCAACTCGGTGATTATAGAGCATCTATGAGGGAGAGCTTGGAAAAATCAGTATTTTTCAGAGACTGGATCCGTTCGGAACGAAGAAATTTTGGACTTGCTGAATCACAACCAGAGGTAGACGAAGCTTACGAAGAAATGCTAGCTCAACTTACGGAGGATCCAGCTTCGCCCAGAAGCAGTGATGAACAAGCTTTTTTTTCGCCCGGAAGGTACTTATAGTTTGAAAACAGGTAAAGAATAAGGCAAGAAATCATAGTTTAGCAGTAATTATGGAACTATATACTAATTAAAATCAAATCAGTACTAAGGACTTTCTTTAATTAAGAAGTTAAATTTATACGGATTCCCATGAGTAAGCAAATAAACCAAGTTAAAATAGGAGAATCGAAAGTCTAAGGAAAGTTTTTTTTAAAATCAGTCCCAGAAACAAGGAGCTCGGAGTCAATCAAAGAGAGAATCATGAGTCCTGTTTTAGCATATAAATAGAGTGAAGTATGAGTAACCAAATGTAGCAAGCAAAAAGGTAAGTGAACACAAGCACACAGAGCTGATGTAAGTTAAACATAAGGAACTCCGTAGAAACACATTCGAAGCGAGGAAGTCATAGAAACTCAAACAAGAATAGGCCAGTCACAAAATCAAACAAAGAAACCTAGAAAAATTAGGGTTTTCAACATAGGCGAGTTAAAGAGAGGATAGAAACCCAGAATCAGAAGAATCACACAAAAGGAACAAGAGATTTCGAAAAGAACTTCTGCATTTAAACGAACAGTCTTAGACCCAAAACCATAAGGTTTTCCATAATAGAAGGGTTTTAAAAAGAAGATAAATAGACAAATCGGACAAAACTTAGGCAAACAACATTAGCTTAAGAAATAGTTAAAAGAAATTAGGGGTTTTAACATGCAAACTCAAGCAGTAGAATAATACGAGCAAACACAGCAAAACATATCAAAAAATCAGAGAAAGGTTTCGAAATAACTCAACAGAACCTAAAGGTTAGGGTTTTAGAAGAACCCTAAGTGGTGAGAAAGGCTTGGAAAACCATCGATCTAAACGGGAGAGTCAAGAGTCAGACTCGAATGGCCATGGCTGGCCGGAGAAAAGTCGGAGATGACCAAAGAATAGCCAAAAAATGAAATCGACCAAGGTCTGGACCAAACTTCTTCAAGATCAAGCCTTGAAACCATAATAATCGAACACATAGAAGCTAAGAGAGGTAGATACAGGCCTCCGATGACCTTGGAAGCCATGGATTCGGGCGGTATTAGGGTTGTAATTGAGGGTGGCGGCTAGGGTTTGAGAGGGGTCTGAGAGAGGATCGAGAGAGGGGGGGATTTAGAGGCGGCAGAGTATGTGAAATGATATGGTTTTAGGGGTCGTTTGGGATTAATTAAGGGAAGGGGGTTTGGTGGCCGTTGATCATTTTGATCAATGGCCTGGATTGATCGGGTAGGTGGGGTGGTTTAACAGAGTTGGGTCTGGATTGGTTCAGTTTGTAATTGGGTCGGGGGCAATTGGGTGCAGTTAGGGTTCAAATCAGGCTAAAATTGAAATAAAACGGGGCTAATATTTAAATAGCCACTTTTCCTATTTGATTTATAAAAATAGTAAAATAATTTCTAGAAATAAATTAAAGGCACTAAAATGACTAATAATACATAATTATCAAATTAAAAATACTGGACTTAATTTTTATAAATATAAACGTAATTAAATCCAAAATAGGCTAATATTGCAATTATATGCAATTTAGCTTTAAAAATGCTAAATAAATTTGTAAAAATATGTAAAATTATATTAGTTATATCCTAGCATAAATATGAGAATCCAACAAATGAATCACAAAAATGATAATTTTTGGGAATAATTATTGGGGTTTTATGGATAAAATAGGGCAATAAATTGATTAAAGAAAATCTTTAAAAATTAAGGAAAAATAGTAAAATATTTGGACATACTTATATATGCATGCACATGCTATTTTGAAAGAATTTTGTATATTAAAATATATAGAGAAAAATTGGGTATCAACAACTGCCCCTCTTTACCCGGGAAGGATAAAAAAGTTGTCGGGTAAAGATATGATGGCCAATTTTGACCGGACGAAATGGTTCGAGGAGGCTTAGGTTGTGACCTGACTTCTGAGCTACCTACATATTCCTGGTCTTACAGGAATCAGGCCATATGTAGTTCGGGATCCGGCGCGGAGTATGTCAATGGAGACTTTTCAAGCACGGACGCAATATCTAGGGTCGGGTGTGTGGAATGGTTAAGGTTTTACATGGCTGTGGGAACTAGAGCGGGATTGATCCTGCCGAGATGGTTGTTGCTCGTCGGTTTACCTGCAAACAAGCAATGCAAGCATACATTGTGCATAAATTGAAACATGATGTAAATTCCCGTCGGACCATGAAGGTTGTCTTTGGACGGTTAGAATGTCGTCCTTAGACCATGATGTCCTGGGCCATGAAGCGCATAGTAGAGGATTCGCAAGCTATGAAATGATGCTCTCGGGCTATGAGGATGGTGCCTCCGAACCATGATGCCTTTGAATAATGATATGCAAAAGATTAAAAGGGGATCCTCAGGCCATAACATGGTGTTCTCTTGCTATGCAAATGGTGCCTCCGAACAATGACGCCTTCGGATAATTTGGCGATATTTCAGCCCATGAGATGAAATATTTGGCGATCTTTCAGCCCATGGAATGCAATAGGTGGCAATCTTTCATGCATGTGTAAATGACGATCTCTCAGCCATGCAAGTGTAAGTAAGGTGGCGATCTTTCAGCCATGCAAGTGTAAATGAGGTGGCGTTCTTTCAGCCATGCAAGTGTAAATGGCGATCTTTCAGCCATGCAAGTGTAAGTAATGTGGCGATCTTTTAGCCATGCAAGTGTAAATGAGGGTGACGATCTTTCAGCCATGCAAGTGCAAGTAAGGTGGCGATCTTTCAGCCATGCAAGTGTAAGTGGAGGTAGAGCTTAACCTCGGAAGGTAGAATGGTAGCCTTATGCAATGCAGAAATGCAGATGGAGACATCATTTAGTCTCGGAAGGCAGAATGGTAACTTTATGCAATGCAAAAAATGCAGAGGGAGACAATGTTTAGTCTCGGAAGGCAGAATGGTAGCCTTATGCAATGTAGAAAATGCAGAGGGAGACGGTGTTTAGTCTCGGAAGGCAGAATGGTAGCCTTATGCAAGAAATAAAAGGGCAAATGGTAATATAGTTTACTTAGCTGATAGCAAATTGCGATATTGTGATGGCTGGGGATATTGTGCCTGCTGGGGTCACTGTTATGTGCAGATAGCAACTGTGAGTAAGTGCAATGGTTCTGAGAGTTGTATTCCTGAATAATGTTTGTCTCGTGAGTGTATAGTATATTTGATAATTTTGCAACTCAAGCGCCTGCATCCAAAGAAAAATTGTGAGTTTGTAAAAAGGGGAGGTTAGCTCGTATCCCCGCTGTCTCTGCTTGACATGCTCGGCTTTGATCTGATGATATTGTACGTATCATTGGGGTAGCGTTACTAAACAAGGCAATTTCAGTAATGAACGTGCATGATATTGTAAAAATAGTATAAGTATATAATTAAGAAATAGTCTTAGATGAACTGATAACTGTGACGTGGTTCGGGACATTGGAACCTCGGAATTTTGAGGGTCCTCCTCAAAATTCTGCCCCAGTTTAATGGGTTGATGCTTCTGGCTGTTGCTTGTGACGATCGACTGAAATCATTTTGGAATTTTGAGGGTCCTCCTCAAAATTCTGTCCCAGTTTCCAATTGTAGGGGAAATGGAAATTTTATTGAATTGTGACCGAACCCATAGGGCTGCCTACGTATCCCCACTTAAACAGGAATCAGGTCAGGCGTAGTTCAATTTACATCATATAGGACAACATAAAGATGACATATAGTATCGCTTGACTGCATCTGAATTGATCGGCTTTGGCCAAACTTCTCCGTCCATTTCTGCAAGTATGAGGGCTCCTCCTGTCAGAACTCGATGAACCATGTACGGACCTTGCCAGTTGGGGGAGAACTTCCCTTTGGCTTCATCTTGATGCTGGAAAATCTTCCTTAACACCAGTTGCCCAGTTGTGAACTGTCTCGGCTTGACTCTTTTGTTGAAGGCTTTGGACATTCTGTTCTGATAAAGTTGACCATGGCAAACTGCATTCATTCTCTTTCCACCTATAAGAGCCAGTTTCTCGTAATGACTCTTCACCCATTCTGCATCGTCGAGCTCAGCTTCCTGTATGATTCTTAAGGAAGGAATTTCCACTTCGGCGGGAATGATGACTTTTGTACCATAAACTAGCATATAGGGGTTGCCCCAATTGATGTGCGGACTGTGCTGCAATACCCCAATAGAGAAAATGATAACTTTTCGTGCCACTGCTTATGTCTCTCTATCATTTTTCTTAGTATCTTCTTGATATTCTTGTTAGCGGCTTCTACGGCCTCGTTCATATGAGATCTGTAGGCTGTAGAATTCTTATGTCTGATCTTGAAAGTCTCACACATAGCTTCCATCAAGTCACTGTTGAGGTTGAAGCCATTATCAGTAATGATCGACTCTGGGATCCTAAATCGACAAACAATGCGGTCGCGAACAAAGTTTGCCATGACTTTCTTAGTTACTACTCTGTAAAATGCTGCTTCGACCCATTTGGTGAAATAGTCGATTGCTACTAGGATAAACTTGTGCTCGTTGGAAGCGGCAGGCTCGATTGGCCCAATCACATCCATTCCCCAGGCGGCGAACCACCATGGTGAGCTTGTTGCATTAAGCTCATTCGGAGGTACCTTTATAATGTCTGCATGTATTTGACAGCGATGGCATTTTCGGACATACTGGATGCAGTCCGTCTCCATAGTCATCCAAAAGTAACAAGCTTGGAGTATCTTCTTTGCCAAGACAAAACCGTTCATATGTGGACCGTAGGTCCCAACATGAATTTCCTCTAATAGCCTAGATGTTTCCTTTGCGTCGACACATCTTAGTAATCCCAAATCAAGAGTCCTCCTATACAGAATTCCTCCGCTGTGAAAGAATTTGTTGGATAACCTCCAAAGCGTGCATTTTTTAGTAGGATTTTACAAGTTATGGGTACTCGCCCTTTGCCAAGTACTCCTTGATATCATAAAACCAAGGCTTTCTGTCTGCTTCTTCTTCAACATGGGCACAATAAGCTGGCTGATCATGGATCTTTACTGGAATGGGATCAACGAAGTTTTCGTCTAGATGTTGTATCATGGATGATATGGTAGTCAATGCATCGGCGAACTCATTCTGGACTCTGGGAACATGTTGGAATTTCGTCTTTGTAAACCTCTTTCTCAATTCCTGCACATGATGCAGATACGAGAGTATCTTGGAGTTCTTAGTTGCCCATTCTTCTCAGACCTGATGTATAAGCAAGCCTGAGTCTCCAATCACTAGCAACTCTTGAATGTTCATGTCAATAGCCATCTTGAGCCCTAAGATGCTGGCTTCGTATTCGGCCATATTGTTGGTACACGAGAATCTGAATTTGGCGGACACCAGATAATGCTGATCGGTTTCCGATATAAGGACTGCTCCTATGCCAACTCCTTTGAAATTTGCCGCTCCATCGAAAAACATTCTCCAACCGTCATAGGATTTTGCAATATCTTCTCCTATGAATGATACTTCTATGTCCGGAAAATATGTTTTCAGAGGTTCGTATTCTCCATCCACGGGGTTTTTAGCAAGGTGATCTGCTAGTGTCTATCCCTTGATTGCCTTCTGACTCACGTAGACAATGTTCAAATTCACTCAACAAGATTTGCCACTTGGCTAGCTTTCCAGTGGCATGGGCTTCTGGAAGATGTACTTCAAAGGATCCATCCTTGATATGAGATATGTGGTATATGCACAGATGTAATGCCTCAGCTTCTGAGCTACCTAAGTCAAAGCACAGCAGGTGCGTTCTAACAGAGAATATCGGGCCTCATACGAGGTGAACTTCTTACTGAGGTAATAAATAGCCTGCTCATTCCTCCTCGTTTCATCATGCTGCCCCAGAATGCAACCGAAAGCTCCATCCAATACTGCAAGGTAGAGTAATAGAGGTCTACCTGGCTCGGGCGGGACTAAGACCGATGGTGTTGACAAGTATTCTTTAATTCTGTTGAAAGCTTTTTGGCAGTCATCGGTCTATTTGGTAGCGGCGTCCTTCTTCAACATCTTAAAAATTGGCTCACAGATAACTGTAGATTGTGCTATGAACCAGGTAATGTAGTTGAGCCTCCCCAAGAAACTCATCACGTCCTTCTTGTTCTTTGGCGGTGGCAACTCTTGAATAGCTTTGACCTTTGATGGATCCAGTTCTATTCCTTGACGACTCACAATAACCCCAAGTAGTTTTCCGGCAGGAACCCCAAATGCACATTTCACGGGATTCAATTTTAGGTTGCACCTTCGCAATCTATTAAAAAACTTCCTCAAATCTTCCATGTGATCAGTGGCTTTCTTGGACTTGATAATAACATCATTTACGTACACCTCAATCTCCTTGTGTATCATATCATGGAAGATAGTAGTCATGGCCCTCATGTAAGTGGCCCCTGCATTCTTTAACCCTAACGACATCATCTTGTAGCAGTACATTCCCCACGGTGTAATGAAAGCTGTTTTCTCAGCATCCTCTTCATCCATCCAGATCTGATGATAACCAACGAAACAATCTACAAATGATCGCAACTCATGCTTAGCGTAATTGTCGATCAGGATGTGTATATTTAGCAAAGGGAAGTCATCTTTCGGACTGGCCCAGTTGAGATCCCGGTAGTCGACACAGAGTCTGACCTTTCCATCCTTATTTGGCACTGGCATGATGTTGTCTAACCATGTTAGGTATTCTACTACCCGAAGAACTTTAGTTTTGACCTACTTAGTGACTTCTTCCTTGATTTTCAAACTCATATGGGGCTTGAACTTTTTGAGCTTTTGCTTTACCAGTGGACATGTTGGACCGGTTGGCAGTTTGTGGGCCACAATAGATGTACTCAGACTAGTCATGTCATCGTACGACCAGGCGAATATGTCCTCATATTCCCTTAGAAATTCTGGGTATTCCTTCTTTTCTGATGGTGATAAGTGGACGCTAATTCGTGTTTCTTTAACATTTTCTGCATCTCCCAGGTTGACAATCTCAGTATCATCCAGGTTGGACTTAGGCCTGTTCTCAAAGGTCTCAACTTCCTTAACAATCTCTTCCGGTATGTCATCTTCCCCTAAATCTATGTCCGTTTATTGCGTTGTCTCGTTACATGTCACAGTCATTGGTTCATCAAGATAAGTAATAGTAATGTTGTATAAGTAAAGTAATGAGAAAACAATAGTAATAAGTGTTGGTTCATAAGAAAAGTCAAAATGCTTTGATAAATTGCATAATTGTTTTGAACATTGAAGATCTTGTTGCGGGATTTGAAAAGAAAATCATTTAGTAAATAAAACAGTGCATGATGCTTGTTTTAGCCTTGCTACCCCGAGGCTCGTCGGGCTCTGGTTGTCCTGATGGTCCAGTTATTGAGGCGTGCTCCTCTGCTCACAGCCTGTATGGAAGGGCCTTCCTCCCCCTCCTCCTTAAGAACAACACAACAGTCCATGTCATTGTCTTCTAGGAATAAGTTCTTCGCCGCTGCTAGTGCTTCCTCTTCTTCCGACCCATAAATAACATCAGCCGGTTGGAAAGTCTGCTCCAAGTGTGGTATTGGCTGCTCCAATGGATAGTAAGGACGACGCCATGGTGGCGTCCAGTTGTTGAACTCTTCCCAAGTGTACTCATATCCCAGACCGAAAGTAGTGTCATGCTTCTTGAGCTTTATGGGCTTAGCGATTCCTTGGAGGTTCCTGCCCAGCCCTTTGCCAGGTCCGTACCCACTCCAATTCAGTATACTCTCGATCTTGTTATCCTATCATTTGTCCTTGTCAACAACATTTACCCGTTCGATGTGGTGGTAAGTCTCTCCACCTAGCTTCCTTCTTCCCTCGATTGCTAGAATGGTCTGGCGACTGTATATAGGGTTGCTACCGTCGCCGTGAATGATCACCTCCTGGTGATTCCATTCAAACTTTACCGCCTGATGTAGTGGTGATGCTACGGCCCCAGCAGCATGAATCCATGGCCGTCCCAACAGTAGCTTGTAAGACGCTGAACGTCTATCACTTGGAAATCAACATCGAACCAAGTTGGTCCCATTTATAAGCGCAGACTAATTTCCCAAATAGTGGACCTTTGGGAACCGTCGAAGGCTTTCACATTGATGGTTCCGTCCTTTATCTCGTGCAGTCCTTTACCCAGCTTCTTGAGTGTTACCAGTGGACAAATGTTGAGACTAGAACCCCCGTCAATCAAGATCCTAGTGATAAAGTAGTCTTCGCATTGTACAGTGATGTGCAGTGCTTTGTTGTGACCCAACCCTTTAGGTGGTAGCTCATCCTCATAAAAAGTAATTTTATGACTTTCCAATACTTGTTCGACCATGTTAGCCATTTCTCCGCCAGTAATGTTGCTTGGCACGTGTGCTTCACTCAATACCCTTAGTAGAGCGTTCTTGTGTGCCTCGAAATTTTGTAGCAAAGAAAGGATAGAGATTTGTGCCGGTGTTTTGTTCAGTTGGTCGATGACCGAGTATTCCTTAGCCTGTATCTTTCTCCAAAGATCGTTTGGACCTGTCTCGATGATGGGTGTCCGGTTGGAAGCCTGCTTGCTTGACTCAGCTAAGTGTTCCGGGGTATAAAGTTCTTGTCATACCCTGTGCGGCAACAGTTTCCTCGAACCTAACCTTGCCTTTCCTCCTTGCCTCAGCTGTATAGTCCCATGGTATAGCCTTTATATGGAATGGTTTCATGGTCGACATTGCCACGGGGATCGGCGTGACTATCTTTACTCCGAACGGAGCATGTACCTTGGGTGGTAAAACTGCAACTTCGAATGGTCTAGGTGCACTTGTTGGAGACACGAATGCGAACTCAATTGGCGCTGGTGTCTTTGAAGATGACGTTGTTTCAAACTCCAGTGGTATGGACATATTTACCTCAGCGTCTCCAGATGGCTGAATCTGGACTATGATTGGATTAAGAGTAATTATTGGCTTCTTTGGGTCATCACCTTCTGCGATCAACCCGCCCGATCCTTCGGGATCCCAATCATCCTTTATTTCAATCATGTGAATGCCTCCACCCTTATGGACTACAGAGGGTTATTACGGACATTCAGAGCGGGTTCCTTTGTTACAATAATCTGTTGTCAATCAAAGCCTGGATCTTATCCTTCAAAGAACGACATTCGTCGATGGTGTGTCCTTTCATGTCGGAATGGTACGCACAGGATTTGTTTGGGTTAACCCACTGAGAAGGGTTCTCATAGGTTACAGAAGGGATGTGGGTAATATAACCAGCAACTTTGAGTCTCTCGTACAACTGGTCAATAGGTTCAGCAATGGCTGTGTATTGTTTAAGAGGTCTGCGATTAAAATTTAGTCGAGGTCTAGGAAAGTTTTGTCGTGCGGGAGGTGATTGATAGTAGGATGGTTGAGTATTATAGGCTTGGTAAACACGTGCGGGTTGGGAATATCTGGGTGAAGTAGGTTGATATGTGGGAGGTGAAAGTGATCGATAAGTGGGTGGTAGAGTTTGGTAAGAGGGCGTGGGTGCTTGGTAGTTCAGGGTTGGTTGATATGTAAGTGGAGATGTTGGGTAAATTTGGTATTTGGTAGGAGATTTGGTTCTCTGTGCGACCATTATGGTTCCTACGTCCTTTTTCTTAGACACGCCACCAGATTGCAAGGCCTTATTTGTAGCTTGTAAGGTTTCGAAGTTTGTAACCATACCGCTTTTAATGCCCTCTTCAATCCTTTCACCCAACTTGATAATGTCAGAAAATTTATGGCTCTCAATCAGCATTAGTCGTTCATAATACTGTGGGTCTTGAGCCCGAACAAAGAATTTGTTCATCTGTTCCTCCTCTAAGGCAGGTCTGACCTTAGCAGCTTCGGACCTCCAGCGAGTAGCACACTCGCGAAATGTTTCTGTAGGCTTCTTCTTTAGATTCTGAATATAGAACACATCCGGCGCATTCTCGGTGTAGAACCTAAACTTGTCCATAAAGTCGAATGCCATGCTTACCCAGATCGACCATTTCTTTAGATCTTGGCTAATTTACCAAGACAGAGCATCTCCTTTCAAACTCCTTATGAATAGCTTCATGCGGATTCTCTTGCCTCTCCTTACTCCAACCAGCTTATCATAGTAAGTTCTCAAATGGACCCTTGGATCCCCTGTACCATCAAACATCTCGAACTTAGGAGGTTTGTGCCCCTCGGGTAGTTCGACATCAGGCTGTATGCAAAGATTTTCGTAGCTCAGCTCTTCAATTCCCTTGCTTCCTTCAACGCCTTGAATTCGGCTAGTCAATTTCTTAAGTTTCTCAGCCAGTCTCCTGATAAGTGAGTCTTTATCATCAGACTCGGGTGTGTTTGATATAGGTTGGGTGGAGTGTGGCATAGTCTCCACGTAGATGGGGGTGTTATGATGGGTGTGGAGGTGGTCATTTGTGGAGTTTTGTGGTTCTGGGAAGAGTAGCGGGGTGTTGTTTGAGGTATGGCAGGTGTTGTAGTGGTGGTGGGGAGCGGGATGGTTTTGTTGCTTTGTTATGTTCGGTGTGGGGTTCTGAGCATTTGGGAAATTGATAATAGGAGTGGTGAGGGAAAATGACAGATTTGCCAGATTCCGAACCTGATCAAGTTCTTCCTGGAATTTCAGCAGTTTTTGTTCAAGTTGGGATGCATTTTCCTTGGGAACCAGAGTACCATGACGATGAGTGACCTCTACCTGTTCAGTTGAGTTCTCTTTCTGGCATTGTTCAAATCCTCCATTTTTCCTTTGCTCTTGTTATTGACAGGACTAAGAAGAGGAGTGGGTGGAGGGCCCCTGGATCTCGTGGAATAAGATGATGTTGCCAGAGTGCACGAACTAACCTTTGGGGAGGGAATAAAACAAAAAGTAAAAACAAAAAGGTAACAAGTTAGTGAGGATTATAAAAAAGCGTTGCGATATTTAAACACATAGTGCAGAATGTAAACCGTATCCTAATTTGGGAACCTCTTTGCGCCCGAGGTAGGCCTAGCGACAAGTTGATTTAGAGAACTTAGAATGCTAAATGCCTCATTTCATTGATAAAAGTAGACAAACCCCAAATCTACACTAAATAAAAGGAAATAAAAGGTCACTAGTGGCCATTAGCCTTATTACATTTCATAAAGCAAAAAGAAAACCCCTATCTATTTGGTCCCAGAAGGACCTTCCCTACATTTGGCATCCTTGGCTCCGTCGAACAACTTTCCTAACTCGCGAAGTCCCAGTAATAGGTAGGCTCTAGCTAGATGTCCGCCTTCGTTTCCTTCAGCATTTTGGCAGTCCTCGACCCTCTTGAGAAACTTCCTTTCTAGTTCCACTATGCCTCGCTCCAAGTATCCCAATCACTTGTTGGCACTGACAACCATGTCTTTCCACTCCTCAATTAGCTTCTGGTTGGCTTCTTGTATCTCACGGTGCTCACTTTCACACTCCCGGATCCTGTTGCACAGTTGATTGTATTTGACATGTGCCTCGGCTCTTTCATCTATGATCCTGTGGCCTTTAGCAAAACCTGGCTGGCCCAGACCATCGTGATTATCTTCTAACCAACCTGAATAGTAGAGGGTGCAACCAACGTGGTATCTGTCTGGCTCAATGGTATCTCTCCCCATGACGATCTTGCAGTGCCACATATGTTGAACTTGGCCCTTATAAGGACTATTATCAACCTGGAAGTCAGCCCGAAAATGACTCATCTTATCGACCCTGGGTATAACCTGCTTCCTACCAGCCTGCCTCATAACCCGGAGAGGGACGTAAGGGTATGTTCCTCTCAGACCGATCAATATTAGAAATGGTGTATCACTGGATCAGGCGATGAATTCCTCGCTCGAAAACCACCCGAACATCCATTGTACCTGGTCCTCGGTTAGATTATCAAATAATTCTACCCATCTTTTGGCATCTTCTGGCTGGGCGAACATGTTGGGCATGTAATTCATTCGCTTTGAATGATGGAAAGCGATATGATCATCCCAGTCTCTCCGATGAATCTCTTGTTGGTATTCACCCCTTTGGAGATGCTCCATGAGCCAGAGCTGAAGTAGCAAATTGCAGCCCTCGAAGTGTTTGGCTCCTTGTTGACACTTCTCCAAGGCTCGGTATATCTCTGCAATGATCATGGGCACGATGCTGAAAGGTTGTCCACCAATTCCTTCCATTAGGGTTTTAGTTACCATAGCTAGCCTGGTGTGGATCCTTTCTTTCTTCATTAGAAACACGATCAACCCCAGGAAACAAAACATGAATACAAAGACCCTTCGGTGAATATACCCTAATGATGTGATGGCGAACTCGTCAGAATAGGTATGGTAGGATTTGTTGTGACTGTACCCTCGTACAAATAATCAAAAGGGATGTAGGATTCTTTCAAACATGTCAGTTCTGGATTCTTCTTCAAACCCATCATTTTGAGGAAGACCCTGCCCTTGCGGTTCTCATGCATTAACAAACCCGGAGTTTCCCATGCTATACTAGCCAATCCTCCTATCTCTTCTAGCAAGGGTATCATTTTAATATCCCTGAAGTGGAACACAGATCTCTCACAATCTCAGAACAAAGTGGCAGCTTCTATGATCTTGTTGTTGGGTTGGATTTCCAGGAGGGACGGTAGGTTTCCCAAATATTTTCGGACACGAGTTTGAGCACTGGAGTGAAGATACTCCCAACAGCTTAGCAATTTTGGGTGAATGTTGGTGACCATGCCGAACCTGGGGACTTCGTGCCTCATATTTCTGCAAGACAAAAGGGTTAGGCCCTTACCCCCACCAGACTCGACTATTTAATATCAACAATTGGCATAAAGTATTTAGTTTTCTAAATTAATGCACAGAACATGGTAGTGTCCGTTTGTGTTTAGGAAAACCCAGTGGACTTTGGATAAGGCTATCTTAAAGAGTCATTATGCGGACAACATAACTGACTCGGCTAGGTTTGACCATGATGCATGCACAGTTAAACAAAGTAAGGTTTCTATGAGGTTTTAGACTGGTACCCTTGAGCAGACAACTCAAGGGGGAAGGACATGGAACCGTCGACTACACAGTTGATCGACTGGTTTTATCTCAAATACGCTTTTTTCGGATTTAGGAGGTGATAATATCGGAAGAGTGCAACCACTCATTATAAGCGTTGCTATGGGATTTGTTTGGCACGAATGGCATATGATGTTGATCATGATTATGCAATAATTTAAAACATGTTGTCACGTATTTGCACGTTTAAGAAAGCATTAAATACAATAGTTTCGTAATGTAAAGCAATAATGAAGGAAAGTAGTAAAAGGAAAGAAACAAAAGACAAATCAGTTTTGCAGTCGAAAAGGAAATTGAATGCTTAAAAGAAATAAACAAATAATTGCGCATAAAGAAGCATAAATTCACAATAATAGTCTGAAGTGGTAAAAGCCTAAAAATCCCCAGCAGAGTCGCTATGCTGTTGCGCCCCCTTTTTTCTCGCAAAATCGGGTTCATGACATATGGAAGGACAACTCGTTCCTTTTGGGAACTGGGTTTGCATTTTAAGAGTCGCCACCTAATGATTAAGGGTGCATTAGGACACCAATGGAGTTCGATTTGAATAACCAGAGATAGGGTAATGGCTTAAAATTATTCTAAGGGGAAGGTGTTAGGTACCCCTCAGAATCCACCAGTGTGGCTCCGGCCAGACAATTATTGTGAATTAGGGTGCAATCAACATATAAACAGACAAGGCTCAAGTACGAGGGGATTTCAATACATAATGGTTTTAACGTAAACAAAATTTGAAAGAACAATTAAAAGAGCTGATTTTCTTTAAATAAGGAATTACAACAACAATAAAAATAAAGAATGAAAGGAAGGGGGGTCCTAGGTTTATTAAAAATATGAATCACCGCATACAATGTCTGGTAATCACTCCTCAATGAGGGGTTACACGTGACATTATCGCGTGGTCATCATATCCATATCTACACTTCCCACCCCGTTAAGGTATTAAAGCGCGGATTGGTCTCGATTACTTATTGCATGCTATTACCCGTCCCAATTCTATCCGTCCCTGAGGCACTTAGGACTACTAATCCTAAAAGGGAGGGATATTAGGCTTAATTGGAGTTTCAAAGGTAAAAATTCTAAGGCGACATACAAAACACATTCGGCATGTTTGGGGGAAACATATAAACAAACAAAGGCTCATGTATACCTCCTCAAAACAAACACATAAAATAGCATGTCTTGCACATATTGCTTAGGTCTGATTAAAATATTAAAGATGAGGGAGAGGAGATTGCTGAAGCAGTTTAGTTTATTACATAACTCAGATAAGAAGTCTGAATCAGGCCTGCCTGCTGGTTGTAGCAATTGACAGAAGCTGATTCAGTTTACAGTTATGACTCTAAGGCTTGCTTAAGTATTTAGACGGAGTCCTATAGGCATGATATCTACTGAATTCAAAAGGTGATGAGACAACAAAAATTCGAAATGAACTGTTTGAAATCTTATATGCATACTTGCTAGACCTTGTTAAGCGAGGGAATTAGGTTATTAAAGAGATGAAGGATGTACAAATTAAAAGTTACACTGATTACAGGTTCTGCAGGTGATAATATCTACTACTACTGATTTTAGTTCCTAGGAGCATGATATCTAACATTGACTGTGAATGAAAGCGAATTGGATTTATTCAAAAATCCCTATAGGCATGATTTCTATGCGTTACTGATTTTAGCCCCTTATAAACATGCTATCTAGATGGTGACAAACATGCAGAACTTTAGAATGGAATCCTATAGGCAGGTTATCTAGATGCAAAGTTTGAACAAGAAATCATATAGACATGATTTCTAGACGCAGTTTGCAGAATTAAATACCCTATAGGCATGGTTTCTAGGTGAAGTTTGAATATGCGGAATTTAAAGCATTCTATAGGCGTTTCTACCCTTGACATGCATAAATACCCAACCCTTTTCACTAGCCAGCCCCAAATGTTCATTACAACTTATTACAAACCAGAATAATAAGTTACATCAGAAAATACAAAGGAAAGTACAACTAGAGGAAGCCTGATTCTGACTTCCTCACTGAGTTATGAGATAAACGAACTCAAAGACCACTGATCCAAAGCCTTTCTCAGTCTTGAGTGTGTCAGAGTTCCCTAAGGGCCTCAATAGGATCCCGGACAGTGCTCACACCCAAGTTTCATACCAGAATGGGGACAAGTGCAGTGTGGAAATGCCAGCCCTCATGTGTCCAAGTTCAGAGGGAGCTCGTGGGTCCCAAAGCAAGGCTCACAAGAGGGGGACAGAACCTAAGTGTAAGAGAGAGTGGAAGTGCAGAAATAGAGTTTTAAATAAATGAGAGGGGTAAAGGGAAACAATTACAGAGTTGATAACTTCATACAAAAGGGGTTCAGGGGTTGGGAATTTATTGCAAAGAGCCTATGTACTTAGGCAAGGGTCAGCCTTGGGCATGCACATTAATAGAAGATGCTGCCATGCCTATAAGCCCACTATAACATACAACACTAGAGAAAATATAGAGGTTTTGATCCCAGGGGATCAAGTTTGAATCATTGACAACAATGTTCAATGCTGTTATGCTCCAAACAAACCATAAGTACCAAACACACTGGGTATGAGGGATTTAGGGTTCCAAAAACATTAATTTAGAACAGAAAAGGCAAAATACATCATGCTTAATGATGGAACTGAGTTAAATACAAAGGAGCGACACACAGGAATGACAAAAACAGTAAGGAAACATGTTGTTGTTGATGCTGAAAATTAGTTAGAACATACCAGTTCAAAGAAGCAAATGCAGTAAATAAAGGTAGCAGGACTTCGAAATATAGCTTTGGCTTTCAGCCAGCTATACAGGTCACAGTACAAGTAGTAAAACAAGAGAGTGTTTGAGTGTAAGTGTGAGTTTTGAACTAGAAGTGTTCGTGTGTTTGTGCTAATGAAAGAGCAAGGTACTTATAATTTGAAAACAAGTAAAGAATAAGGCAAGAAATCATAGTTTAGCAGTAATTATGGAACTATGTACTAATTAAAATCAAATCAGTACTACAGACTTCCTTTAATTAAGGAGTTAAATTTAAACGGTAATGGGCAGAAAGCATTTAAGGAAAGAAATCAAGTAGAGCATCATGTGCAGAGTAGATAATAAGGGGTAAGTACATAGAGGTTCAATTAATGGAACAACTTATGAAGAATCCTTGAAATACTCGGTTAACCCAAATAAGGTAAGAAAACAAAATAAAGTTGCAGAATATGGAGATAATCAAAAATCAGTACATAGTAAATCAGGGAATCAAGGATTTCGAGATCACTGATTTAAAGAGAGTAATATGGGTTCCAATGAGTAAGCAAATAAACCAAGTTAAAATAGGAGAATCGAAAGTCTAAGGAAAGTTTTTTTTAAAATCAAGCACAGAAACAAGGAGCTCGGAGTCAATCAAAGAGAGAATCATGAGTCCTATTTTAACATATAAATAGAGTGAAGTATGAGTAACCAAACGTAGCAAGAAAAGAGGTAAGTGAACACAAGCACACGGAGCCGATGTAAGTTAAGCATAAGGAACTCAGTAAAAACACATTCGAAGCGAGGCAGTCACAGAAACTCAAACAAGAACATGCCAGTCACAAAATCAAACGAAGAAACCTAGAAAAATTAGGGCTTTCAACATAGGTGAGTTAAAGAGAGGATAGAAACCCAGAATCAGAAGAATCACACAAAAAGAATAAGAGATTTCGAAAAGAACTTCTGCACTTAAACGAACTGTCTCAGACCCAAAACCATAAGATTTTCCACAATAGAAGGGTTTTAAAAAGAGGATAAATAGACAGATCGGAAAAAACTCAGGTAAACAACATTCACTTAAGAAATAGTTAAAAGAAATTAGGGGTTTTACATGCAAACTCAATCAGTAGAATAATATGAGCAAACACAACAAAACATATCAAAAAATCAGAGAAAGGTTTCGAAATAACTCAACGGAATTTTGATCAGAAAGATAAGGAGTTTTGAAGATAGAGTTTTAAAAGAAACTTTGAGAAAAACATTTAGAAGTCTATAGCAAACACAGATCTGAAACATATCTAAAAGAAATCGGAAGAACCTTAAAGGTTAGGGTTTCAGAAGAACCCCAAGTGGTGAGAAAGGCTTTGAAAACTATCGATCTAAGAGGGAGAGTCAAGAGTCAGACTCGAATGGCCATGGCTGGCCGGAGAAAGGTCGGAGATGATCGGAGAACAGCCAAAAAATGAAATCGACCAAGGTCTGGACCAAACTTCTTCAAGATCTGGCCTTGAAACCATAATAATCGAACACATAGAAGCCAAGAGAGGTAGATACAGGCCTCCGTTGACCTTGGAAGCCATGGATTCGGGCGGTATTAGGGTTGTAATTGAGAGTGGCAGCTAGGGTTTGAGAGAGGTCTGAGAGAGGATCAATAGAGAAAGGGGATTCAGAGGCGGCGGAGTGTGAGAAATAATAGGGTTTTAGTGGTCGTTTGGGATTAATTAAGGAAAGGTGGTTTGGTAACAGAGTTGGGTCTGGGTCGATTCAGCTTGTAATTGGGTCGGGAGTAATTGGGTGCAGTTGGGGGTTCAAATCAGGCTAAAATTGAAATAAAATGGGGCTAATATTTAAATAGCCACTTTCCCTATATGATTTATAAATATAGTAAAATAATTTCTGAAAATAAATTAAAGGTACTAAAATGACTAATAGTACATAATTATCAAATTAAAAATACTGGACTTAATTTTTATAGATATAAACGTAATTAAATCCAAAAGAGGCTAATATTGCAATTTAGCTTTAAAATGCTAAATAAATTTGTAAAAATATGTAAAATTATCTTAGCTATATCCTAGCATAAATATGAGAATCCAACAAATGAATCACAAAAATGATAATTTTTTGGAATAATTATTGGGTTTTATGGATAAAATAGAGCAATAAATTGATTTTAAAAAATCTTTAAAAATTAAGGAAAAATAGTAAAATATTTGGACATACTTATATATGCATGCACATACTATTTTGACAGTATTTTGCATATTAAAATATATAGAGAAAAATTGGGTAGCAACAGGGGGAGACTAAGAAAGATTGGACCATGTTTTGTTAATGTCATAATAATAAAAATTATAACGCATTCCTTTGAATATCTTTTTACAATATTTTGTATTTAAATTTGAATTAAAACTTTTTAAGTCACAACTATATAATATAATTTACAAGAAATTATCTTAGATAATTTTTTTTTTAAAAAGCAAGGCCCACTTAGGCCCACATATATAATATAATATATGTAATATATATAGATATAGTATATATAATATATATATAAGCTATATAATTTACAAGAAATTGCCTTAGATAAATTTTTTTATAGATAATAGGCCAGACCCACATAGACCTGGGACCGACCCACTTAGCCCGGGACCATTAGCTCGTGGTCCCGGTCCTGGTCCGGTTACCTCCAAAAGCCCACGAAGCCCGGGATCGTTTAAGCTTGGCCTACGAAGCCCGGGCCCACTTAGGATCGGGCCACGAGGCCCATTTAGAACCGGGCCCGACCCGTTTTCCACCCTTAGGCTAAATGGAAGGATGAGAGAAAGAGAGGAAAAGAATACTAATGATATAAAATTTTAACATGTAAGGTCTATGAGTAATCTCATAAAAACATATAAAGTAGTGTAATAAAGCATCGGTACATATTTATACCATAATAAAATGGATCTTCTTATAAAAATGGAATAAAAATCAAGAGATTCGGGCCAATAAAGATCAAAAAGATTGACTCAAGAATCAATTTCATTTTGATATTCATTGTAAAATTCAGAGTACAGATAAATCTTAGAAAAGATATATATGCACATACATATTAAAATTGGGAAAACTACAAACTGGTGATATACATTGTCCATTGGACTGAACCTATTATTTTAATTTCAAATAAACCAAATATTATTGATTTTCCATAAGTTTGGAAACCAAATGTACAAAGAACACGTCACTTATCAAATCAGTTCGAATTGACTTTTTAATTTGGTACGAGTTTTGGATTCTTTGGGCACACCAATCCTTAGATCATAATAATAAAAGAAGAAAAGGTGTATTATAATAAACATTCATGTAATATACGTATTTCAGTTGTAGATATACCTCATGTATTTTAGATTCAAATATGCATATCCTTACATTATGAAAATTTCTACAATGATATTAGTTTGAATCATATTTTAGTTTACAAGGGTGTAAAGTGTTTAGATTTGTAAAACACGAGCCATGTCTGTGTGACAAGAGGGGTTGCTCTGATGGTAAGCAACCTCCATTTCCAACCAAGATGTTGTGAGTTTGAGTCACCCCAAGAGCAAGGTGAAGAGTTCTTGGAGGGAAGGATGTCGTTGGTCTATTTGGAAACAGTTTCTCTACCCATGGTAGGGGTAAGGTCTGCGTACACACTCCCATTAATGGGATAATATTGGGCTGTTATTGTATACAATAAATTAAAACTACGAATAGCAAATTCCCATATATTTAATTTTGTGTAATGTAAGAAAAAAAAATAGGCATATTTGTTGTAACTTTCTATGCACGCCTTTTTTTTTACTAACAGGGATCTTCTTATATATATCATATAATAGTAGAGTTAACAACATTATAGTACCTGATAGGGCATTGCCTACATGGCTATTACAGTCCAATAGCATGTCTCGAAGGACATTTTTGTTTCCAAAAGATACTAGTCTAGAGCAAACATCTTTGTTAACATACTTAACTAAATAAGTCAAGTCTTTATAGTCTGATTTTAAAACAATGGTTACAAAATGAGGGGCATATTAGATAATATTAAGATCCCTGTCGTTGTTGCCACTTAGTGCCTCCTTAGCCATCATGTGTGCCGGCTTACTACGAATAGCAAATTCCCATATATTTAATATTATGTAATGTAAGAAAAAGAATAGGCATATTTGTTGAAACTTTCTATGCACACCTTTGATTTTTTTTACTAACAGGGATCTTATTATATATATCACATAATAGTAGAGTTAACAATATTTATAGTGCCTGATAGGGTATTACCTACTTGGCTATTACAGTCCAATAGCATGTCTCGAAGGACATTTTTGTTTCCAAAAGATACTAGTCTAGAGCAAACATCTTTGTTAACATACTTAACTAGATAAGTCAAGCCTTCATTGTCTGATTTTAAAACAGCGGTTACAAAATGAGGGGCATATTAGATAATATTAAGATCCCTGCCATTGTTGCAACTTAGTGCCTCCTTAGCCATCATGTGTGCCAGCTTGTTGGCCTCCCTGAAGGTGTGTTGTATTACCTGAACCTTCACTTATCTCATTAATAACCTGCACTCATGAATAATATCGTTTAGTATTACCATTTCATTATCCAAACAAGTAATAACATCGGTTAAGTCAGTTCCACTTCTAAGTTGGTGAACCCTTGTCTATTGGCAATGTGGAGGCCAGTTTTCAAGATCATTAATTCCGCCTGAAGAGATGTTGTTCCTGGAAGGGACCCATGAAAGCCAACTATCCATTGCCCCTTACTGTCTCTGAAGGGTCCGCTAAATCTACAAAGAGACGGGGCTTCTATGCGCACCTTTGATTAAAAAGGGAATGATTTTTAAATTAAAAAAAACATGTACGTATCTTTTAAAACTCTTACAGCAATTGATTATAAATTTTACTTAATAAGATGGAGTACTAATATCCAGTAATAACTTTTTTGTACTTTCAACACATAAGTTATTTGTTACTTTTCTAAAAAGATTAGGCAAAACACAAAAGTTTCCCCCTAAATTGTCCGAATAACTCAGTTAAATATTGGAACTTTATGGACATTCACATACCCTTCTAAATGTATTTGGAGTGAATTATTCTCGGAGGCGGATCTAGAATTTGAAGGTGGCGGGTGTTGTCATACCTCCTTTTTGCGCGCCCGCCCCGAAGGGTTGAATGCGCGAGGGAGTTTTTCCAATTTAAGTGACAATATTCGAAATGGGATTATTTATTTAATTCGGAGTTGCCACTTGGGAAATGTTTGGTTTTTGGTGTCCCAAGTCACCGGTTTATCTTGAATCCCAAATCGAGGAAATTTTTGACTTTTCCAAATGAAGTCTGCGAACCAGAAATTCTAAGTAAGGAATTCTGTTGACCCGAGGGAAGGTGTTAGGCACCCTCGAATCCCGTGGTTCTAGCACGGTCGCTTAAATTGTTATATGGCTAAATATCTGATTTAAATACATGTTGTGGCTTATGTGCTTTTATTAAGTTTAAACCGCTTTTATTACTATCATTTATTTTTATAGAATTGCAACGTCGTGAAAATGCATCTCGAACCATGTCACAATCAATGCACCCGTAGTTATTAATACATTTTGACTCTGTTGAGATTTGGATTCAGGTCACATCAATGTGCACCCGAGTTTAAGAATATAGTTTAATTAAGCCGCGCCTAAAGGGTCTGACGCGTTATTATTTTTGGAGAAGGCCATGAAATTCACTAAACGGCCTATCCTGAATTCTAAAATATTTATTATGGTTAGTTATTGAGGGCCCCGCAATGTTGCATTTTTTATTTGGCTAGGCTCGTCTCTATTTTAGAAAGGATATCCTAAAGCGACTACATTTCTAAATGCGTTTGTCTAAAAATAGAAGAAGAAAGATACATGTTAATTCAAGTATATGCTTTGGCCTAACCCGGATTCTTATCAATTTCTGATTAATTATTTTATAAAATGGAAGGACGTCATACCTTATGAAACATGCTTTAATTGGACAAAGAAGTCACATGCGAGATTGACAAAATACAACACTTAATCCGAACAACATCCTTAAGTCGGATTTAAATTAACTTGTTTAAGCGGGATTAATAGAATTCCTTATTAAAGGAAAAACTAGTCCTATAAACTGCCTAAAGAAATTGAGACTGGGTGATTCAAAACTGTATTATATTTGGCTAGATTTAACAGCCATTTGCCCCTACCTATTCAAAGCATGCTGAAAGAGTGAGTTCAATTTTAACAATCATATTGAATAGTTTCACATTCCATGAACTGTATTTACATCTTGTATGCTTCTAAACGAATCAAATACCACAGTTTCAGATCAACATAAACATTAATTAAGTACAAACTTTACTAATGTATTCTCTATTAGGCTACAAATTAAAGGATTTATACAACTTTAACAATATTCGCAAAGCTGTAAGTAAGGCAACAGGTGATTAAAAATTCCTCAGATCTTTCAATTCAACTTCCATTGCGACATCAGTTACATCAGACAGATTCGAAGTGTGTACCTGAGGAGATGCTTATAATGAAGAAAGCAAGAGAGTCAGTTGAGCAACAGTGCAAGCGAAACAGCAGCAGTAACAGATAGCAGCAGCAGGACAAATTCCGGTGCAAGATATAATTATAGACGAGGAAAAAGTGAAAAAATGACAGCAGTAGGCAGCGTAGCATAAACAAAACTCCAGGCAGATCAACTCAAAGAAAGCTAGGCACGAAACACCACCAGTAATATCAATTGAGACTTGGAAGAATCAAAACAGCCTAACAGGTTGACAACAAATGAAACCCAAACAGAAAACAGTTTTCCTGAACTTTCTGTATATTCTCGGTTTCTTGTTCACTCTCTATCTGTATATATATATATTCTCTCAATGTGTCGGTATGTGCCTCTTTATGATATCCCTCTCACTATCTCTTTTCTTCTCAAACAAAACAGTGCCAATTTTCAGTCTTGAAATCTATTTGAGTTATCAAAGAACTCCTCTCAGTTTTTTTTGTTTTTCAGAACTTCAGCCCTCAATGATTCAGTCTCAAATCCCCCCTGTATCTATCAATGCCCCCTTTTATAAACCTAAAATCAGCCTTTTAAAAGCCTGTTTAGACAATTAGAATACCCCTCCCATGTGCTATCTTCTTTTCAGTTTCCACTTACTATTTAAATAAGAACACAACCCCATGATATTCCCTGGCAGACTCACTTTTAAGTAAGGTTTAATATTCTTGAAACTAAAGCAGAATATGGGCAGCAGAATGTAATCTGACAGCATATGCTGTCAAACTATTTTAATTCAAAAAGGGCCTTTATGCACATGTTGTGCACAAGTGCACATGCCATCAATTCAGATTGCAATTACAGACCAAAACTTAGATTTCTGAAATCCAATTAATAACTATAAGTAACTAAACTCAGTTCCTAATTGATTCAGGCAATGCTTAACAGAAGTAGGTCAATTGGTATTGTTCGGACAACTGAAACTAATTGACGACATATGTCGACTCGACTATACTAGTTATAACACATACAATCGAAGCCAATAATCAGAAATCCAATAGTATCAATAAGGGGTTAAAATTGCACTGTCAAAACAAATGGCCCTGGGAACTAATTAAACGAAACAATTCAAATTCATTTGATTGTACAGCTTACACATACACATTATCAGTGAATAGAAGAGGGACTTAATCAAACACGTAGGTTCAGGCAAAGTGGACAGGACACAGTTGATAAAAATTCAGAGACACAAATTAAACAAAACATGAACAGACCTTTAACCAGCACATGGACTAAAATAAAGGAAAAAGGAAAACAAAACTCACCTTAAAACCTGAAAAATCAAAAAGTCTTGGCTTGGATTCGAACAGGCCCTTCTTGGGGTTGAAAGGACTTTAATCGAAGTGTTCTCACTGAGAACACCTCGACTAAAGTCCATTAGACCCTAAATACCTTGGCTCGAACGGATACAGATCAGTGACGAGGAACCCTAGGGTTCCAAAATTAGATCTGGGATTCATGTTTCCCTGGTCAGATTTTGGACCAAACCAAGCATGGTCACGAGGGGGGTCTGGGGACTGTCTAGTGTGAAGTTGAGGTTGATTGGTGTAAATCAGGTTCCGACTCGAATCTTCAAATGAAGATTCGAGAAGGTGGGAGGGGATTCGAAATGTGTAGTTAGTGGATTTGGGTTCAGGAGGGTGAGATGGTCCTATGGTGTTAAGGTGAAGGCCACCGGCGTTCATGCCGCCGGCTTTCATGGTGAAGAATACAGGGGCGGCTAGGGTTTGGAGGGGAAGGGGATGAGGACGAAGGTGACCTAAGGCTGGGGGTTCGGATAGGGGGGCAGGGTAAAGGTTATGGGTTTATATAGTTAGTGAGGGGTTGATTCCTAGCCGTTGGATGGGGTGCGATGAAGGGTCAGGATCTCTTGGCTGATGGGGGACGGTGTCGTTTCATCCTAAAGGGGTTTGGGTCGGTCCGGGTGGAAACGGGTCGGGTTCATCAGTGGGTTATGGGGAAGTGATCTTGGCCGTTGATCAATCTGAGATCAACGGCCCAGATCAGACCAGGTTAAAACGGTGTCGTTTGGAAGTTCTGGGTATCAGCTGGTGTGGACCGGGTTACACATGGGGTTTTGGGTTTGGGTTTGGGCCTCGAATTAAAATGAAAATAGGCCCAACTGATTTTAAACCAATTCTGCACTCTCTTTTTTTTATTATATATTTTTATATATTTTTTTTTAATTTTATTTTTGAAACAAAACCCAAGTAAATCAAATTAAAATTAAATAAACACTTAATACAATTATTTGCACACACATATTAAAATATTTGAAGCAGGTAAAATCAAACAAAACAAAAATCACGGACAAAGATGCCTATTTATGATTTTCTATTTAACAACTGGATTACGGTTCAAATTACGCATGACACATACATTTTTTGTATTTTGTTTTAATAAAATAAAATGGGCAAAAATCATAAATAATTAACAAAGTGCCATGTAAAATCCAAAAATTGTACAGCATGACCATTTGTTATTATTTTTATTTCTTTTGGAGCGATTGTCGCATAAAACAAAAATCACGTGCTCACAGCTGCCCCTCTTTGTTCGGAAACACGAAGAGTTTTCGTGCAAAGATAAAGTGAGCGGATATGAGCGATTTTTTCCTATGGACTACTCCGTGTGAAGCATGTTTTTTGAAATTTTTGACTGAATCTTTGCTTCGAAGATTTCCTACATATCCTGGGCTAAACAGGAATCAGGTCAATGTAGTTCGGAAAGTTTTGGTAGCTGGGACTACCATGGTATTGCGATGCTTGCTGTTACTGTTGTTGCTGTCGTCACCGTTGCTTTACTGACCGCCTTATTACAACCAAAGAAAAAATTGAAACTTAATTAAACACTTATATGCATGTCAACTGCTAGTTACAAGATCCCTATCTATGATTCTTTTGCGATTTGATCTTGGGTCTTAGCTGATTGTGCTCGGAGACTTCGATCCGAATCTTGATGCTTGCGAGTTGCGGCGACTTGTTTAATCTCTGGGATACTAAGTGAGACGCGACTAGCGGAGTTCGGGACCTTAATCAAATCTTGGAGCGGTCCGCCTTCCATTTTCTCCGGTGTCTCGGGACATCTTTTTTTCTTTTTCTTCTTAGATTCTGAGTTGAGACTCATCTCGTGGGTCATTTCGATCCGTGTGGCTCGAGATTAGACCTGCGGGAAAAGAAAAAACGAACGAAATTTTTTGCCCCAGTTTCACTAGGAAAAATTTCGTGAATTATTCGCCAGGAAGTTCATAAAATTGATGAAAGAAGATATGAATGCTCAGTTCAGGGTTGGAGCCCTAATACCGACTAGCTGGGGAGAAGTTCAGTTTTAGAGTTGAAACTCTAATACTGACCAACTGGGGAAAAGTTCAGTTTAGGGTTTAAAACCCTAATGCTGACCGAATAGAAAAGTTCAGTTTAGGGTTTAAAACCCTAATGCTGACTGAAAGGAAAAGTTCAGTTTAGGGTTTAAAACCCCAATGCTGATTAATAGGAAAAAATCAGTTTAGGATTTAAAACCCTAATGCTGATTAAGAGGAAGAGTTCAGTTTAGGGTTTAAAACCCTAATGCTGACTAAAGGAAAAATTCAATTTAGGGTTTAAAACCCTAATGCTGATTAAGAGGAAGAGTTCAGTTTAGGGTTTTAAAACCCTAATGCTGATTAAAGGAAAAAGTTCAGTTTAGGGTTTAAAACCCTAATGCTGACTGAAAGGAAAAATTCAGTTTAGGGTTTAAAACCCTAATGCTGACTAAAGGAAAATTTCAGTTTAGTATTTAAAACCCTAATGCTGATTAAAGGAAAAAGTTCAGTTTAGGGTTTAAAACCCCAATGCTGACTGAAAGGGAAAGGTTCAGTTTAGGGTTTAAAACCCTAATACTGACTGAAAGGAAAAGTCCAGTTTAGGGTTTAAAACCCTAATGCTGACTAAAGGAAAAGTTCAATTTAGGGTTTAAAACCCTAATGTTGACTGAAAGGAAAAGTTTAGTTTAGGGTTTAAAACCCTAATGCTGATTAAAGAAAAAAGTTCAGTTTAGGGTTTAAAACCCTAATGCTGACTGCAAGGAAAAGTTCAGTTTAGGGTTTAAAACCTTAATGCTGACTGAAAGGAAAAGTTCAGTTTAGGGTTTAAAACCCTAATGCTGACTAGAAAGGAAAAGTTCAGTTTAGGGTTTAAAACCCTAATGCTGATTAAAGGAAAAAGTTCAGTTTAGGGTTTAAAACCCTAATGCTGACTAAAGGAAAAATTCAGTTTAGGGTTTAAAACCCTAATGCTGATTAAAGGAAAAAGTTCAGTTTAGGGTTTAAAACCCTAATGCTGACTAGAAAGGAAAAGTTCAGTTTAGGGTTTAAAACCCTAATGCTGATTAAAGGAAAAAAGTTCAGTTTAGGGTTTAAAACCCTAATGCTGACTGAAAGGAAAAGTTCAGTTTAGGGTTTAAAACCCTAATACTGACTAAAGGAAAAATTCAGTTTAGGGTTTAAAACCCTAATGCTGATTAAAAGAAAAAGTTCAGTTTAGGGTTTAAAACCCCAATGCTGATTGAAAGGGAAAGGTTCAGTTTAGGGTTTAAAACCCTAATGCTGACTAAAGGAAAAATTCAGTTTAGGGTTTAAAACCCTAATGCTGATCAAAGGAAAGAGTTCAGTTCAGGGTTTAAAACCCTGATGCTGATTAAAGGAAAAAGTTCAGTTTAGGGTTTAAAACCCTAATGTTGACTGAAAGGAAAAATTCAATTTAGGGTTTAAAACCCTAATGTTGTCTAAAGGAAAAATTCAGTTTAGGGTTTAAAACCCTAATGCTGACTACAAGGAAAAGTTCAGTTTAGGGTTTAAAACCCTAATGCTGACTAAATGGAAAAAGTTCAGTTTAGGGTTTAAAACCCTAATGCTGATTGCATGGAAAAGCTCAGTTTAGGGTTTAAAACCCTAATGCTGGCTGAAAAGGAAAAGTTCAGTTTAGGGTTTAAAACCCTAATGCTGACTAAAGGAAAGAGTTCAGTTCAGGGTTTAAAACCCTGATGCTGATTAAAGGAAAAAGTTCAGTTTAGGGTTTAAAACCCTGATGTTGATCAAAGGAAAAAGTTCAGTTCAGGGTTTAAAACCCTAATGCTGATTAAAGGAAAGAGTTTAGTTTAGGGTTTAAAACCCTAATGCTGACTGAAAGGAAAAGTTCAGTTTAGGGTTTAAAACCCTAATGCTGACTGGTTGGGGGTAAAGTTCGAGAATGCTAGCCAACCTCTTTTTTTTTTTCTTGTTTTAATAGAAGATAAAAGGGAGTCTCGTGGAAACTTACCTTTCGAGTGAGTTCCTTATTGCCCATATATTTCTTGTTACCCATGTGCCTTCTTCTTTGGGCGACACCTGCTTCTTGCACGGTTGTCTTGGATTATACCTGTTTCAACTTTTCAGACAAAGAACAATTGTTAGTTCGGAAATGACGGTCGGTTTGGTGACCTTGATCGTTCGTGTTGCTTTGTTGCGCCTTTATTTTGTCGCAAAGTCCCGCCGTTGATTGGATTCAAATGGCGAAACTCTTTTGACTGCTCAGGCTTGTATTTCCAGATTCTGTGATGATTTGCCTCATAAGGCTCTCTCTTTTTTTTTTTTTTTGTGTGTCCCATCTTGCTTGGAGATTCTCAACGGGGATTTTATTGGGGATACTCTGTGGGGATTTGTACAAAAGGAAGCTCTGTGGGGGGAATATTTACAAAGTGGGTTCTTTGTGTGGATTTTTGTACAACGGGGCATGCTGGGGATTTGTTTCAAAGCGGGCTTTCTAGGATTTGTTGGGGTAAGCTTGTTGGGGAATTTTTACAAAAGGACTCGCTGGGGATGTGCTGGGGAAATTCCATTTTTTTTTTTATTTTTTTTTATATTGGGGAGACTCTGTGGGGGATTGTACAAGGGGAGACTCTGTGGGGATTTGTCCGAAGCGGTCTTGCTGGGGGAATTTCTCTCTTTTCTCTTTACTTCGAACGCCGCCAAACATCATGATTCTTCAGGTTTAGACAGACGTACCAACGAAACGAGGTGTTTTCCTTCATGAAATGGAATTCTGTGCAAACAAACCTGCCACCTGTCCTTTCCGGTATATCTAGAACTTGGGGTTAAACATGAAAGAGATTTGAAGAAAAACAGAGAAAACGGATTTCAGAAAAGGAGTATCGCCTTCGGGACGAGAAAGACTTATCTGAGGAAGACAATGCTGGCTTTAAATGGACATGACATACTTTTTGGACTGGACGCCTGATCTTCAATGAACTTGCATTTCCTGCCGAAACAAAACGGATCTGTGATTCCGAACCGGTGGAACTTTGTCGAGACTTCCTTGGGGTGGAGTCATTCTTTCGGCCAACAGTGCCCTTTGCGGGTTTTCGCTGGCTGACCTCTCTCATTTCTCTTCCTGCCATCGCTTGATAGCACTCGTTGCGAGTTTTTACTAAACAAGCTCTCTCATTTTGGTTTCTCTACTCCCGTCACCTCGTGGTGCCCGAAGGTTTTCACCAACGAGACTCTCTCATTTTATCTCTCAATTTAGAGCGTGCCGGTCTCCATTCGTGACGCTTATTGGCTTCCCACTATCTTTGGTAATTGATCTGAAAGCTTGTGCTTGGTAAAGAAGGGTAGATGATACTATCTTCTGAACCGCTCGACGTGCCCCGGTTTCAATTTCAGGGTAAATGGGATTTTATTGTTGGTGTGACTGAACCTCAGGGAGAGGCTGCCTACGTATCCTTTCGGAATCAAGTCAAACGTAGTTCAGGCCTCAATCAATGTTTTGTTTTGTTTTTTTTGTTTTTGTTTTTTTTATTATTGGTCGCCGAAGGGATGTGACCGACTCAAATGGCTTGTAGAGAGAATTGGTAGTGTTTGGGGGTAGTGGGGAGTAAAACCTTCGTCATTTTCAAATGTGTCAGGACCACTGGAGTATAATTCAGACGTAGTATCTCTTGACTGCATCTGCATTTACTGCTGTTTCGGGGTCATTTCCTTCGATATCACCTAGATACAATGCTCCTCTCGGCAATATCTTCCTTATGATGTATGGGCCTTTCCAATTTGGAGCAAATTTCCCTTTCACTTTCTCGTGATGTGGCAGAATACGCCTCAGTACCAGCTGACCTACTTCGAAATTCCTGGGTCGGACTTTCTTGTTGTAAGCGCGAGCCATTCTTCGTTGGTACAACTGTCTGTGACAAATCGCGGCCATTCGCTTTTCATCGATCAAAGTCAATTGTTCTAATCGAGTCTTGACCCACTCGCTGTCTTCGATTTCTGCTTCGACAATGGTTCGAAGAGAAGGAATTTCTACCTCTACCGGTATTACAGCCTCTGTCCCATAAACCAAAAGATAAGGAGTTGCTCCTACTGACGTGCGTACCGTAGTGCGATACCCCAACAATGCAAATGGTAACTGTTCATGCCACTGTCGGGAGCTTTGGACCGTTTTCCTCAAAATCTTCTTGATGTTTTTGTTCGCCGCTTCCACAGCACCATTGGCCTTCGGCCGATAAGGAGTAGAATTCCTATGCGTTATCTTGAATTGCTCGCATACATCTCCCATCAAGTGACTGTTCAAGTTTGCTGCGTTATCTGTAATGATAGTCGCAGGAATACCGAAACGAGAGATAAGATTTGAGTGTACAAAATCCACTACAGCTTTTTTAGTGACCGACTTGAGAGTGACAGCCTCTACCCATTTTGTGAAGTAGTCGATGGCAACCAGTATAAATCTGTGTCCATTTGAAGCCTTTGGCTCGATTGGTCCAATGACGTCCATGCCCCAGGCGACAAATGGCCAAGGCGCAGACATGGGATGCAGTTCTGTGGGAGGTGCATGAATCAAATCACCGTGCACCTGACACTGATGACACTTCCGAACGAAGCTAAAGCAGTCCTTTTCCATGGTCATCCAGTAATAACCTGCTCGAAGGATTTTCTTCGCTAAGACATACCCGTTCATGTGAGGTCTGCACACACCTGCGTGTATTTCGTGCATAATCCTTCTCGCCTCCTCGGCGTCGACACATCTTAGGAGGTTGAGGTCCGGGGTTCTCTTGTACAACAATTCACCGCTCAGAAAGAAACCACTTGCATGCCGCCTAATGGTTCTCTTTTGATCTCCAGTAGCGTGCTCGGGGTATTCCTGTGTCTTCAAGAACTCTTGATGTCATGGTACCAAGGCTGCGTATTTGATCCCGCCTCGATTACATTGCAGTAACCGTGTCTTTCCCTGATTTGGATTTCTAAAGGATCGACGTGGGCATTGCCCGGGTAGGGTAGCATTGAAGCCAGAGTAGCAAGTGCGTCCGCCAGTTCATTGTGACACCTCGGAATATACCAGAACTCTATTGATGTAAAGCGCTTGCCGAGGTCCTCCACATACTGTCGGTAAGGGATAAGTTTGACATCCTGAGTTTCCCATTCGCCTTGGGCTTGCCGGATAATCAGGTCAGAATCTCCCATAATCAGTAAGTCTTCGACATCCTGATCGATCGCCATATGCATGCCCATAATGCAGGCTTCATACTCAGCTGTATTATTTGTGCAAAAGAAGCGCAGTCTAGCTGTGGCGGGATAATGCTGACCAGAAGGTGAAATCAAAATTGCCCCAATCCCTACACCTTTGGCATTCACGGCTCCATCAAAGAACATCTTCCAAACATGAGCGTCCTCCGAGACCACCTCTACGGTGTTTACTTCTTCATCTGGAAAGTAGGTACTCAATGGCTGATATTCCTCATCGACCGGATTTTCGGCCAAATGATCTGCTAGCGCCTGGGCTTTCATTGTCGTGCGAGTGACATAGACTATGTCGAATTCAGTAAGCAAGATTTGCCACTTGGCCAGTCTCCCAGTAGGCATAGTTTTCTGAAATATATACTTCAAAGGATCCAGCCTGCTTATGAGGAAAGTAGTGTGGGCTCGGAGATAATGTCTCAGCTTTTGAGCAACCCACGTCAGAGCGCAACATGTCCTTTCCAACAGAGTATATTTGGCCTCGTAGCCGGTGAATTTCTTGCTCAAGTAGTAGATTGCTTGCTCCTTCTTTCCGGTTATGTCGTGTTGCCCGAGGACGCAACCGAAAGAGTTCTCCAAGACTGTCAGATACAAGAAAAGTGGTCTCCCTGGCTTTGGAGGGACCAAAACTGGGGGATTCGAAAGATATTCTTTGACTTTATCAAAGGCTTCTTGACACTCAGTTGTCCATTTGATCGCCGCATCTTTCCTTAACAACTTGAATATGGGCTCACACGTGCTTGTCAGCTGGGCAATAAACCGACTGATGTAGTTCAACCTGCCCAACAAACTCATCACATCTTTCTTCGTTCTCGGGGGAGGTAGATCTCTGATAGATTTTATCTTAGTTGGATCTAGTTCGATACCTCTCCTGCTTACGATGAAGCCCAAAAGTTGCCCGACGGGACTCCGAAAGCACATTTGGCTGGGTTCAGCTTCAAGTCATACTTCCTTAATCTCTCGAAGAATTTCCTCAAGTCTTGGATGTGATTACCCTGCGTCCTGAACTTGACTATTACGTCGTCCACGTACACTTCTATTTCCTGATGCATCATGTCATGAAAAATGGCAGTCATGGCCCTCATGTAAGTAGCTCCAGCATTCTTCAGACCAAATGGCATGACCCGATAACAGTAGGTGCCCCAAGGCGTGGTGAAGGCAGTTTTCTCGGCGTCCTTTTCATCCATCAATACCTGATGATACCCAGCGTAACAATCTATGAAAGACTGTATCTCATGTTTGGCGCAATTATCAACGAGGATGTGGATGTTGGGCAGTGGGAAATTATCTTTGGGATTTGCTCTATTCAGATCTCGGTAATCTACACATACCCGAGTTTTCCCGTCCTTTTTCGGTACTGGAACCACATTTGCCAACCACGTTGTATACTGGACTACCCGAATCACTCCCGTTTTCAGTTGTTTGGTGATCTCCTCTTTAATCTTGTCACTGACCTCAGTTTTGAACTTTCGTTGCTTTTGTTGAACTGGAGGACAATCAGGATGAATCGGCAATTTATGAACCACTAGATCAACACCTAGTCCCGGCATGTCATCATATGACCAAGCAAACACGTCTTTGAATTCAAAAAGAAGTTGAATTATCGCCTCTCGCGTTTTCTTGTCCGTGTGAATGCTTATTTTGGTCTCCCGGATTTCTTCCGGGGTTCCTAAATTTACCGGTTCAGTGTCATTCAGATTTGGCTTAGGTTTATTCTCGAAATGTTCCAACTCTCGGTTTATTTCCCTAAAAGCCTCTCCTTTGTCATACTCTGGTTCTGGGTTCATTAATTCACAGTTAAATAGCTCGTTGTGATCTGGGCGTGAAGTTCGTAAGCATGTCATATTTAAAGCCGCATTATTATAACTGAAAGAAAATACAAAAGGAAAAATAACAAAAATCAGAACAAAAGAAAAGATGGGAAAACAATGACGAATTTTTTTTTTCTTTGGGAAGTTGGAAGACAACAATGTTTACAACTTAGGAAATCAAAACAACAATTGAAAGGAAGAAAACGTTCAAGTTATGTCCTGGAGATAACTTGCGACACAGGAAGGGTGGCAGGACAGGTCTACCCGGACTTCCGTCTAGTCGGGAATGGCGTGGCCTCCCAGTTTTGAAGTTTGGCGTTGGGTCCCACGTACAGCATCTCAGCAGTGCTTGTGCCTTCACCTGGTTGAACCATGTGAGTCTCGTAGAGCATTTCCCTCATTGCCCCACATATCTCCTCGATTTCCTCAGCCGTGAAGACCTCGTCCGTCCTCTTCTTCGGTGTATCTTGGCCTGATGAAGGTTTCATACAAATCCGGCAATGGTTGAGGTAACTTCCAACCCTCATTTCTCCTTTTCTTTGCCCACTCTTCATCTCTTGGAGTGGGTTTGAAACCTAGTCCGAAAGGTTTCTTGGTGGTCGGTAAGGTGATAGGTTCGGTTATTCCCTGCAGGGTTCGTCCAAGCCCTTTCCCTGGCCTAAATCCGTGCCGGATCATCTCTTTGGCTACCATAACCGAGGCGTTAGACAAGAAAGGCTGGGGGCAGGGTATTCCCTCTTCGTGCTGCTCTGCCAGTACAATCTCGAAAGCTTGATAGACCGTATGTTCGCTCCCTTCTCTCGGTTCAAGATATGGGATGGATGGGTCCCGATAAATAGCATGCTCATCTTCTCCATGGACCACGATCTCTCGATCTTCGTACTCAAACTTCACCATCTGGTGAAGAGTGGAAGGCACAGCTCCTGCCGCATGGATCCAAGGTCTGCCGAGGAGAAAATTGTAGGATGTATCCATGTCGAGCACCTGGAAGGTTACTTCAAACTCGACTGGTCCTATGACCAACAACAGGTCTATTTCCCCCATGGTATCTCTCTTGATGCCGTCGAAAGCCCTTACGCAGACATTATTGGGTCGGATTCTTCCGGTCCCAATTTCCATTCTTTGTAGCGTGGAGAGCGGGAAAATGTCAACACCTGATCCCCCATCCAACATTACCCGCTTGACATAGTAGTCCTCGCATTTAACTGTTAGGTGCAAGGCCTTGTTGTGTGCCGCTCCTTCCGGGGGTAAGTCGTTCTTGCTGAAAGAGATTTGGTTGACGGCGAAGAATCTTTCTGTCATCCGCTCTAGTTGTTCAACCGAGGTTTCAACTGGCACGTATGCTTTATTCAGGGTCTTCAGTAAGATCTTTTGATGCTCGGCCGACCTCATCAACAATGATAGCATGGATACTTGCTCGGGGCAGTTGCGCAGTTGATCTATCACTTCGTAATCCGGCATTTTCATTTGTTGGAAGAACACTTCCGCTTCTTCAACGCTCACAGGCTTCTTTGGTGGGAAGCGCCTTTGTGTGGCGTTGTTCAGCTCTTGGGTATTTGAGTACCTTCCAATGAAAGTATTTTCTGGAAGTTCTCCCATGACCTCTTTACCTTTGTACATTACCAAAGTCTTTTGATAATTCCACGGTACTGTGGACGAGTTGGTCATCGGCTATTGTGGCACGCGTCCAATAACCACTAGCTCATTCAGCCGAGGTGGTTGAATCGTCCCCCGGACCACATAGGCCCCTTTTGGCACGTACATAGGTTTTGCCTTTTTGATCCCGAAGTTCTGCGTCTTCTCAGCTCGACCTCGTGGTATGTAAAGGACTCCATCCCTTACCGGTACCACTTTCTTCTCCACCTTCTTCTCAGGCTCGCTCTTTATAGCCTTAGCCTCCTCCCCCTTTTATGGTTTCTGGTCTGTTTCAGGCCTTTTCCCCGTGTCGACAATGGCAATTATAGTTTTCAGAGCAGGGTCTAATTCTTTGTCTTCGCAAATCATACCGATCAGCGGCCCGTTATTGTGAGCAGGCAATGGATTATTAGTCACATTTGGGGTCTCCTCGTCCCTTAGCACTATTTTACCTTGCTCTATCAAATTCTCGACCACTCTTTTCAACGACCAGCAGTCATTCGTATCATGTCCCTCGACCCCTGAATGATAGGCGCATCTGACTCCAGCTTTGTAAGAAGGTGACGTCGGGTTTTGCCTTGTTTGAGGGATTGGTTGCAAGAAACCCAACTAGACTAGCTTCGGGAACAAAGTAGAGTATGGTTCACCGATGGGCGTGAAAGTCCGCCTTCGAGGTGGCTCCTGAGGGCGAAAGTTATTCTGCGGGGGTTGTGGGTTATAGTGGTTGAGGTAAGGAGGCTGATTTCTGGGAGGTGGAGCTGGGCCTCAGTTGGCTTGTTGCGGCGAATGGGCATAAGGCTGGGCATTCATGACCATATAGGGTTGATGAGCATATGCCAGATTTGAGTGGGGGTAGTAGTGTTGTGGGGTTCTTTCCGGAAAACGGGGCCTGGGATGACGATATTCCCTTGCTTCCGAGGCTGCCATGGTCGTTTCTTCCTTTTTCTTCCCTCTTGCCATTCCTCCGGACCCGCTTTGGACGGCTTGGGAGGTCGCTCTTATGGCTGCTTGACTCAGAATCCTACCTGTTTTCAGACCATTCTCCACCATCTCTCCAATCTTGATTGCTTCTACAAATGGCTTTCCCATGGCTGACATCATGTTTTGGAAATAGTCAGACTCTTGAGCCTGGAGAAAGGTAGTGACCATTTCTAACTCATCCATGGGAGGCTTCACCCTTGACGCCTGCTCACGCCACTTAATAGCATATTCTCTGAAGCTTTCTGAAGGTTTCTTCTTCAAATTTGACAGAGAATTTCGGTCTGGTGCAATGTCGATGTTATACTGGAATTGTTTCACAAAATCCCTGGCGAGATCATCCCATATATGCCATCGGGACATTTCCTGGTCCATGTACCATTCCGAGGCTATCCCTACTAGACTTTCCCCAAAATATGCCATTAGCAGTTCCTCTTTTCCGCCGGCTCCCCGCAATTGGTTGCAATATTTTTTAAGATGTGCAATGGGGTCGCCGTGTCCATCGTATTTCTCAAACTTTGGGGTCTTGAAACCCGCTGGCAGGTGCACGTGAGGGAACATGCATAGGTCGGCATAAGATACGCTCTTCTGTCCGCTCAAACCTTGCATATTCTTCAAACTCTGTTCAAGGCTTCTCATTCTTTTGGCTATCTCATTTTGTTCCGCAATTCTGGGGTTCTGATCCTGCCCAGGTGCAAGCTCGCACTGAGGCGGCGGAGGATTAGTGCTGGTAGCGAACCTAGTTGGTTCCATTGAGAACGAAGGTGCTTGGAATGTAAAAGAAGATGAGTCAAAGCTTGGCTTGTACGTAGCAGGCTGTGTCGTAATCGGGCAGGGCAGTGCAGTAAAGATGTTCATGCTTGCATCGGTGGCTGACATTCGGGGATGAGGCTCAGAAGGCGATCCAGCAGAGAAGGCTGAAGTGGCTGGGTACCCGAATGGGGTAGCGGGATAATTTATGGGGACATTAGAAGTCCCGCTTGACCTGGAGAATAACTCAGGGAATCCGGGGACGACACTTGGCGGTTCTTTTCCGTTATTCCAGTCGTCCAGCATTTCCAACATGCGGAGTCGTAGGATTCTATTTTCTTCCACAGTTGCGGATTCAAGTGTGAGGACGGCTGAGACCGAGCTCTCCTCGGAAACAGGGATTGTTTGCAACGGAATTTCTGAAGACATTTCCACACTTCCTTTTGACCTGGTGAAGTAAATGTGAGTACTGCTTCCGTTCTTAACAACAGGTAGTTGAACACTTCTCTTTGACCTCGTGAAGTATGAGTGCGAGGCCAGACTTTCACCAAACCAACCGTCTTTCCAAAAACCTGAAGAGAACTCAACGACACACGAGTGGTTAAATCGAAATAAATAACAGATAGGCAACCTCACGTTGAGCATGATGCACCTATACAGTTAAGTGAATTCTACATGTTTGCGACGAAAGCATGCGTCATTCCGGCATTCTTTTTTAGGCTTCCCTTTTCTTATCATTTTTTCTTCTCTTTTTTTATGTTTTTCTTTTATGTTTTTATTTTGCGGTAAAAATGCGACCGGATCCGATGAGGATTGCCTACGTATCACGACGCCACGTGAATTAGATCATTACGTAGTTCAAATCACAAATGAAAGAAACACACCTTTTATTGTTGAAACGGTCTATTACAAAACTACATTTTGCAAAAGAAAGAGCAAACTTTAAAAATAAACCTAGACTCATCCTAGACTAAACAAACTGATGGGAAAAACAGGCAGAAGATGCTAAGATACAGACTCGACTTATGAGTACATTATGGTTTTGACAATTTGTGTCCGCGGGGCATCGTTCGGCCTCGCCGCAGTACTAGGTGTGAGATCCCTCTCAAGTTGCTCCAGCTCATGCATGGTCTGCTTGACATAACTCATCACTGCCGAGAGGACGGTAACGCTGGTCATGTTCTCACATCGTAGACATCATCTGGTGATGGCATGGGCAATGGCCTTGATCCTATCTCTGGTTTGCTTCTTCTCTATGAATAGGCGTTTTATCTGATCGCTACACATCTTGAACACCTGAGCATCCTGTATATGCTGATGCTTTAGTTGCCGTACTTCTAACTTCATCTGGGCCAACGAATAGTACCAGTATCTGCTCTCAATTTGGAAATCCTTGGCCTAATTAGCTGCTTTGATCTCAAGTGTAGCCATCTCTCTCTTTATTTTAGCAACAGTTTTCTCGTGGTCGCCTTCCAATTGATTCAAGTATCGGCGATGCTTATCTGCTCTTGTATCCCACTGTGCCCTGAGCTCTGCTATGACATTTTTAGATTTCTCTAAATCCTCTTGCCATTCCCTGACTTTGCCTTTTAGCCTTTTTATCAACTGCTCATCTGATCGACGCCTTGGCTGCTTATCCGCATCCATCCTTATCTGTTTGATCTGGGCTTTGAGCATTTCGTTTTCCTAAATCAACCTGTTTTGTTCTCCCAGATTGGTAGCAACTTGCACGTTGTGATCATATTTCAGGCTTTCTACTTGTTGCTTCAACCTGCTGATTTCGGCGCAATAGCCTATTTCTTTTGCTAGCCACTACTTGTTAAAATTCGACACATTTTTTTTTTGTTATTCTTATTACTATTTGTTGCTTTTTTTTTAGTAAAAGGTGGGGTTGAACCCGATGGGGGTTGCCTACGTATCTCACATCCGGTGAGAATCAAACCGGCGTAGTTCGGTATATCATGAATAGAGAAAATCAATTAAACCCAGAAAGCAAGAATATTTTTTTTATTATTATTTTCTTTTGAAAAGAGATAAAGACTAAAGAAATTTTTTTTTTTAAGGAAGTATTTGGACTATTAGTCTGAATTTATAAGAGAGGTACTACGAAAGAAACAACACATTTTTGAATTATGAATTTCCAATTTTTTTTACTTTTAAATAAATACCCTTTTTGATTTTTTAAAAGAAAAGAAAAAATTTTATATGTTTTTTTTAATAAATCAAACTAAAAGACAAATTTTGGTTTTATTCTGTTTTTTTTTTAGAAAAATTCCGGCGAGGTTGTGACACTACTTGGACATTGGTTTTATTTTTTTTCAAAATAAGTAATTATCTCCCTACGCTGCTATTTTTCCTCTTTTGTTTTTAGAAACCAGTCAGCATGCGGAACCGAAGCAAATAAATCCGCAAAACAAATAGGATGCAGCAGGGCGGTCTTTTCATTTCAGGTTGCCTGTCCTAGACGGACTCAACCCCTGTGTTGAGTCCCCTAAGTCAAATGCAACATGATGCAAATAAACGTTCCTACTAGGGATCTGGCATGAAGTTTCGTTATACTAGGTTTATACCCTGGGTATTTGTTCTAGACTGTGTACCTGAGCGGACAACTCGAGTCGAGGAGGGGGCTACGTACCGGGGACCCGCGAGATCGTCCGGCTTTGTAACTTGTCCGACCTCTTTCTTATTTCAGGTATTGACACTAACAGAATAGGGAGTCTCGACCAGCGAGCTTCTCCCCGGAGGTAAGAAGAGAAAGGTTTCGGCACAGTTTATATACAGTTCAGATAATATCAAAGCGGTAAAAGACAACATTTAGCACGTTACGCAAAAACATGTAATAAAGATCAGATAATAAAGCCAAATATAACAATTGTTCTAAGCTCGAATTCTTGAACCCTGAACCGGAGGTTCTGGGTTCGTAATATCCCCAGCGGAGTCGCCAGAGCTGTCACACCTCCTTTTTGCGCGCCCGCCCCGAAGGGTTGAATGCGCGAGGGAGTTTTTCCAATTTAAGTGACAATATTCGAAATGGGATTATTTATTTAATTCGGAGTCGCCACTTGGGAAAGGTTTGATTTTTGGTGTCCCAAGTCACCGGTTTATCTTGAATCCCAAATCGAGGAAATTTTCGACTTTTCCAAATGAAGTCTGCGAACCAGAAATTCTAAGTAAGGAATTCTGTTGACCCGAGGGAAGGTGTTAGGCACCCTCGAATCCCGTGGTTCTAGCACGGTCGCTTAAATTGTTATAATGGCTAAATATCTGATTTAAATACATGTTGTGGCTTATGTGCTTTTATTAAGTTTAAACCGCTTTTATTACTATCATTTATTTTTATAGAATTGCAACGTCGTGAAAATGCATCTCGAACCACGTCACAATCAATGCACCCGTAGTTATTAATACATTTTGACTCTGTTGAGATTTGGATTCGGGTCACATCAATGTGCACCCGAGTTTAAGAATATAGTTTAATTAAGCCGCGCCTAAAGGGTCTGATGCGTTATTATTTTTGGAGAAGGCCATGAAATTCACTAACGGCCTATCCTGAATTCTAAAATATTTATTATGGTTAGTTATTGAGGGCCCCGCAATGTTGCATTTCTTATTTGGCGAGGCTCGTCTCTATTTTAGAAAGGATATCCTAAAGCGACTACATTTCTAAATGCGTTTGTCTAAAAATAGAAGAAGAAAGATACATGTTAATTCAAGTATATGCTTTGGCCTAACCCAGATTCTTATCAATTTCTGATTAATTATTTTATAAAATGGAAGGACGTCATACCTTGTGAAACATGCTTTAATTGGACAAAGAAGTCACATGCGAGATTGACAAAATACAACACTTAATCCGAACAACATCCTTAAGTCGGATTTAAATTAACTTGTTTAAGCGGGATTAATAGAATTCCTTATTAAAGGAAAAACTAGTCCTATAAACTGCCCAAAGAAATTGAGACTGGGTGATTCAAAACTGTATTTTATTTGGCTAGATTTAACAGCCATTTGCCCCTACCTATTCAAAGCATGTTGAAAGAGTGAGTTCAATTTTAACAATCATATTGAATAGTTTCACATTCCATGAACTGTATTCACATCCTGTATGCTTCTAAACGAATCAAATACCACAGTTTCAGATCAACATAAACATTAATTAAGTACAAACTTTACTAATGTATTCTCTATTAGGCTACAAATTAAAGGATTTATACAACTTTAACAATATTTGCAAAGCTGTAAGTAAGGCAACAGGTGATTAAAAATTCCTCAGATCTTTCAATTCAACTTCCATTGCGACATTAGTTACTTCAGACAGATTCGAATTGTGTACCTGAGGAGATGCTTATAATGAAGAAAGCAAGAGAGTCAGTTGAGCAACAGTGCAAGCGAAACAGCAGCAGTAACAGATAGCAGCAGCAGGACAAATTCCGATGCAAGATACAATTATAGACGAGGAAAAAGTGGAAAAATGACAACAGTAGGCAGCGTAGCATAAACAAAACTCCAGGCAGATCAACTCAAAGAAAGCTAGGCACGAAACACCACCAGTAATATCAATTGAGACTTGGAAGAATCAATACAGCCTAACAGGTTGACAGCAAATGAAACCCAAACAGAAAACAGTTTTCCTGAAATTTCTGTATATTCTCGGTTTCTTGTTCACTCTCTATCTGTATATATATCTTCTCTCAATGTGTCGGTATGTGCCTCTTTATGATATCCCTCTCACTATCTCTTTTCTTCTCAAACAAAACAGTGCCAATTTTCAGTCTTGAAATCTATTTGAGTTATCAAAGAACTCCTCTCAGTTTTTTTTGTTTTTCAGAACTTCAGCCCTCAATGATTCAGTCTCAAATCCCCCCTGTATCTATCAATGCCCCCTTTTATAAACCTAAAATCAGCCTTTTAAAAGCCTGTTTAGACAATTAGAATACCCCTCCCATGTGCTATCTTCTTTTCAGTTTCCACTTACTATTTAAATAAGAACACAACCCCATGATATTCCCTGGCAGACTCACTTTTAAGTAAGGTTTAATATTCTTGAAACTAAAGCAGAATATGGGCAGCAGAATGTAATCTGACAGCATATGCTGTCAAACTATTTTAATTCAAAAAGGGCCTTTATGCACATGTTGTGCACAAGTGCACATGCCATCAATTCAGATTGCAATTACAGACCAAAACTTAGATTTCTGAAATCCAATTAATAACTATAAGTAACTAAACTCAGTTCCTAATTGATTCAGGCAATGCTTAACAGAAGTAGGTCAATTGGTATTGTTCGGACAATTGAAACTAATTGACGACATATGTCGACTCGACTATACTAGTTATAACACATACAATCGAAGCCAATAATCAGAAATCCAATAGTATCAATAAGGGGTTCAGATTGCACTGTCAAAACAAAATGGCCCTGGGAACTAATTGAACGAAACAATTCAAATTCATTTGATTGTACAGCTTACACATACACATTTACAGTGAATAGAAGAGGGACTTAATCAAACACGTAGGTTCAGGCAAAGTGGACAGGACACAGTTGATAAAAATTCAGAGACACAAATTAAACAAAACATGAACAGACCTTTAACCAGCACATGGACTAAAATAAAGGAAAAAGGAAAACAAAACTCACCTTAAAACCTGAAAAATCAAAAAGTCTTGGCTTGGATTCGAACAGGCCCTTCTTGGGGTTGAAAGGACTTTAATCGAAGTGTTCTCACTGAGAACACCTCGACTAAAGTCCATTAGACCCTAAATACCTTGGCTCGAACGGATACAGATCAGTGACGAGGAACCCTAGGGTTCCAAAATTAGATCTGGGATTCATGTTTCCCTGGTCAGATTTTGGACCAAACCAAGCATGGTCACGAGGGGGGTCTGGGGACTGTCTAGTGTGAAGTTGAGGTTGATTGGTGTAAATCAGGTTCCGACTCGAATCTTCAAATGAAGATTCGAGAAGGTGGGAGGGGATTCGAAATGTGTAGTTAGTGGATTTGGGTTCAGGACAGTGAGGAGCATCTATGGTGTTAAGGATGGGGTCACCGGCGTCCATGCCGCCGGCTTTCATGGTGAAAGTATACAGGGGCGGCTAGGGTTTGAAGGTCTGAAGTCTGTGGAGGGGACGACTAGGGCCTGGGGGTTCGGATAGGGGGGCAGGGTAAAGGTTATAGGTTTATATAGTTAGTGAGGGGTTGATTCCTAGACGTTGGATGGGGTGAGATGAAGGGTCAGGATCTCTTGGCTGGTGGGGGACGGTGTCGTTTCATCCTAAAGGGGTTTGGGTCGGTCCGGGTGGAATGGGTCGGGTTCATCAGTGGGTTATGGGGAAGTGTTCTTGGCCGTTGATCAATCTGAGATCAACGGCCCAGATCAGACCAGGTTAAAACGGTGTCGTTTGGAAGTTCTGGGTATCAGCTGGTGTGGATCGGGTTACACATGGGGTTTTGGGTTTAGGTTTGGGCCTCGAATTAAAATAAAAATAGGCCCAACTGATTTTAAACCAATTCTGCACTCTCTTTTTTATTATATATTTTTTATATTTTTTTTTATTTTATTTTTGAAACAAAACCCAAGTAAATCAAATTAAAATTAAATAAACACTTAATACAATTATTTGCACACACATATTAAAATATTTGAAGCAGGTAAAATCAAACAAAACAAAAATCACGGACAAAGATGCCTATTTATGATTTTCTATTTAACAACCGGATTACGGTTCAAATTACGCATGACACATACATTTTTTGTATTTTGTTTTAATAAAATAAAATGGGCAAAAATCATAAATAATTAACAAAGTGTCATGTAAAATCCAAAAATTGTACAGCAGGACCATTTGTTATTATTTTTATTTCTTTTGGAGCGATTGTCGCATAAAACAAAAATCACGTGCTCACAGGTGTCACAATTTCCTTTAATATACATCTTGTAATAACTAATATAGAGTTTGTTCGAAACGTTTGTTCGGTTCAAATATTTTGGTTTATTCGGGTAATTTAATAGACTTTTTTATTTGCAAATAAGAAATTACATCTCTTTTCAAGATTACTTGTGGAACTTTACTGGACATGTTGTTGTTGTATGAAAATTACATATGAGACATCAAGAAGTAAATGTAATTAGCATTTTAAAGAAGGAATCACACTTTTATTATTAACAATACAAGTAAGATCAATATTTTCACTAGGGAACTATATCTTTTTTTTGTATGTTAAAAATAAATCTGCACAAGTAAAATAACATCTACAATAAGAGAATTCCACCAATCAGAATAAGAAAAAGAAAATATCTTCAATAGATAAATTATACCCTATAAGTAAATGCAGAATTATATAAACTACAAGATCCCAAAAAGTAAAATCTTAATTCTCATACTTTTCTTGGCAATGCTTGCGAATAATTCATCATAATTTAAAAGTAAAGAGATTTAAATTGTTTAACAATTGTAGAATAACATAAATTTTTATGTTATAATAAATAAATAAAAGTTATAAAAATTAAATTTGATCTCAATCCAAAATTCCTATCAAGACCCAAGTTCTTTTTATTTTGAAAAGGAAAAAAATTAAAAAATTGAAAGAGAAATGCTTATTTTATGAAATTTTAAATTTTAGAGGTTCTTTTTTGAGTATTCTTGTTGAAGATCACAGATAAAATAATAGAATAGATGGAGAAAATATAACAAAATAATAAACAGACATATAGGAAATTGGGAGGTAGCCTTAAAAGAAAATGATCGGGACAAAGAAAATTAAAGGCATAACGAAAAGAGAAAGTTAGACAAGGTTCAGGATAAATTTGAATTTGAATTTTACATACGAGAAAAGCTTTCAAAAAGGCCTACCAGTTATGGGTATGGCACCTTTATCTAGTTTGCAACTGGGGGTGACAAGATCAAATATTTAACCAAATTTAAGAAAATTTCTACACAAATATATAATAATTTTACCAATCTAGCGGGTGCCATACCACCCCACCGAAAGGCTGTATCTGCCCCTGATTATCCCCACACACACCTGCAAATAGCTGATATAGCAAAAAATAACAAATTTATAAGCGAGTAAATAACAAAAGATTAAAGAAAAGGGTGCCCCCGCCCTCTTTCTCCTATTTCCTCACCCCCTCATCCTTTTCTTCTTCATGCCCCCCACCCCCCAAACAACTTTTTCTTCTTCCTGTTTTTTTCCACCGTCACCACTCTCTTTAGTTACCCTTTCTAAATCGGTAATGAACACTCTTAAACTCATACTTTCAATGTCTCTTAAGATCTACAATTTTCATTACCATGGTCTCTTTATTTAATACCCAGATTTCAAAGATAATTAATTTTAGTTTTTCCCAATCACTCGAGATTTAGTTTTCGAAAGAATACAACTTTCATTCAAAATTCACGAGCATAGTTGGCTGACAAAAACTACGGGACAACATTGATAGAGTTGTCCGGAAAACTTCTCCGGCAAGCTCTCCTTTTTTTCTAAGTCAATTTTCAACCTCTTTTATTTATCTCTCAACCTGACTTTCTTTCTCTTGGCATTACTTTATCAAAAATCATTATCGTTATTCCATCAAGATGAAACTCAAAGATTTTGGTGTGAACTATGAAGTGCTACAGTGAGCTGGAAAAGGTGACTTTGTATGAAAAATACAAAAAAAGAATGAAAAAGGAGTGAAATAAAAATAAATAAGAGAGCAAAAAGTAAATTAAATGATGACATGGCAATGATGTGGCAAAACTATAGGGGGATTGTAATTTACCTCCCACCACGCAAATGGTTGTGTATACATCAGAGGCGGATCCAGAATTTAGAAGCTTGAGTGTCATAAATTTTGAACGTAGTTATGTCATAATTTATATTATTTAAATAGGGTATAAATTTAATCAGTTTGTTTATTTGAGTTTCGCTTTGGGCTATTTGTCTTTGAGGTTAATATAGACAAATTGACCAAGCAAAAAAAATAAAATTATTATGATAACATGGAAAAAAAAAAAGCATAAGATTCAACTGGAGTATACATTTTGTATAAGAAAAAAGCTCGTTATCAATTTATATTTAGATACTCAAAGCAAAACTTATACTAATAAGCACTCTATACATTAGAAAAAAAGTAAGTTTACGAACATTATTCAATTTACTATTTTTTATAAAAATTCACTCACTCAATGTAATATAAAATTGTCCTACTTTAGAGCAATTTGACAACAAAATAAAGTTTCATCTTTGATTAGAACAGTAACTTATTCAAGGATTTCTATTATTATTATTATTATTATTATTATTATTATTATTATTATTATTATTATTATTATTATTATTATTATTATTATTATTATTATTTTTATTATTATTATTATTATTATTATTATTATTATGCTACCGAAGAAAAAATTAATTATTTTATCATCTATTCATAAATTATGAAGGAGTTAGGAAAACACAATGTGAAGATTTTTTTGACAAGGAAAAATATATTTGTGAAAGGAAAAGATTTTTATATTTTATGTTAAAAAGGAGAAAAGAAATTTTAAAATAAACTAATAAAATTAAAAAAAATTCAGTAGGAACTACTAACATACAAAAAAGAGTAATTAAGGAAAGAGAAAGAAGAAGTAAAGGAGTAAACCTCCCTATAGTATGCGGTCTTAAATGCATAAAACAAAAACTTTTAAAATTATTATTATTATAAATCTTCAAGGATTATTATTATTATTATTATTACTACTTTTATAAATAGATTTACCGGGGTTGTGCTACCGAAGAAAAAATTAATTTTTTATCATCTATTCATAAATTATGAAGGAGTTGGGAAAACACAATGTGGAGATTTTTTTGACAAGGAAAAATATATTTGTGAAAGGAAAAGATTTTTATATTTTATGTTAAAAAAGAGAAAGAAATTTTAAAATAAACTAATAAAATTTTAAAAAAATCAATAGGAACTACTAACAAACAAAAAAGAGTAATTAAGGAAAAAGAAAGAAGAAGTAAAGGAGTAAACCTCCCTGTAGTATGCGGTCTTAAATGCATAAAACAAAAACTTTTAAAATTATTATTATTATAAATCTTCAAGGATTATTATTATTATTATTATTATTATTATTATTATTATTATTATTATTATTATTATTATTATTACTTTTGCAAATAGATTTACCGGGGTTGTGCTACCGAAGAAAAAATTAATTTTTTATCATCTATTCATAAATTATGAAGGAGTTGGGAAAACACAATGTGGAGATTTTTTTTTGACAAGGAAAAATATATTTGTGAAAGGAAAAGATTTTTATATTTTATGTTAAAAAGGAGAAAAGAAATTTTAAATAAACTAATAAAATTTTAAAAAAATTCAATAGGAACTATTAACAAAGAAAAAAGAGTAATTAAGGAAAGAGAAAGAAGAAGTAAAGGAGTAAACCTCCCTGTAGTATACAGTCTTAAATGCATAAAACAAAAACTTTTAAAATTATTATTATTATAAATCTTCAAGGATTATTATTATTATTATTATTATTATTATTATTATTATTTTTTAAATAGATTTACCGGGGTTGTGCTACCGAAGAAAAAATTAATTTTTTATCATCTATTCATAAATTATGAAGGAGTTGGGAAAGCACAATGTGGAGTTTTTTTTTTGACAAGGAAAAATATATTTGTGAAAGGAAAAGATTTTTATATTTTATGTTAAAAAGGAGAAAAGAAATTTTAAAATAAACTAATAAAATTAAAAAAAAAAATCAATAGGAACTACTAACAAACAAATAAGAGTAATTAAGGAAAGAGAAAGAAGAAGTAAAGGAGTAAACCTCCCTGTAGTATGCGGTCTTAAATGCATAAAACAAAAACTTTTAAAATTATTATTATTATAAATCTTCAAGGATTATTATTATTATTATTATTATTATTATTATTATTATTATTATTATTATTATTATTATTATTATTATTATTATTATTACTACTACTACTACTACTTTTGTAAATAGATTTACCGGGGTTGTGCTACCGAAGAAAAAATTAATTTTTTATCATCTATTCATAAATTATGAAGGAATTGGGAAAGCACAATGTGGAGTTTTTTTTTGACAAGGAAAAATATATTTGTGAAAGGAAAAGATTTTTATATTTTATGTTAAAAAGGAGAAAAGAAATTTTAAAATAAACTAATAAAAAAAATTAAAAAAAAAAAGGAACTACTAACAAACAAAAAAGAGTAATTAAGGAAAGAGAAAGAAGAAGTAAAGGAGTAAACCTCCCTGTAGTATGTGGTCTTAAATGCATAAAACAAAAACTTTTAAAACAATTGTGCTAGGGTGGAATCGATCCCAACCACCATGGTTGTAATGGTAGTGTTTTGCTAGTGGCACCTTGAACCATTTTATTAATGGGGGTGCCACTTATATTATTTGTACGCATTACTTCTATATATACATACATGTATACATACTATTGCATAATCTCTACCAAAGCTTGCAGGTGGCATACCACTTCATTCCATACACATAGATCCGCCCCTGGTATACACAAGGAAATATTAATATTAAGTTGAATAAGAATAAAGTGGTACATGAATGCTCATAAAAATTTAATATTCAACCGAATTATCCGGACAAGTTTAAAGGGAAACACATATATTTTGCCAAAGGTTATGATAACACAAGGAATGTATGCATTTGTGTCAAAGTACGGGGATGTCTTATGAAATTTCCATAAAGAAAAATCAGAATGTTGGTGAAAGTCGACAGAATGTCCCAAAAAGAAGTTTGAAATCATCTTGGTTGAATCTTGAATCACGGGATTAGACCAAACTACTTTTCCAGCCAATTTCAGGAAATCTTGAAACTAATGTCATGGTCCGCCACATCATCATGCCACGTAGGTGTGACGATCCGACCCGTCGTCTCGTGAGTTACCGCTTCGTTTTTCCCATTTCCTATTTCTTTATGCGTCATTATCAGTGTTGGGTGTGAACGAGTTGATTTGAATTGGTTTTAGTAGGAAATGAGACACTTAGTTTCTTTAAGGAAGATTTGTTTTGGAAAAGTCAACCGGACGTTGACTTATGTGTGTAAGCACGTGATTTTTGCCCTATGAAAGAATTACTCCCAAAAAATTCAAAATAAAATAATTTACCTTTTGTGTGCAATTTTTGTATTTTTGTGGTATTTTTGTATAATTATTTGTATTTTTGTCTGTGCATGCTTATTTGTTTAAATTAATAAAAATATAAAAAAATATGTCGCATTTGTATTTAATGTGTAATTCTACAATTAGGAGTAATTAAGTTTGTTTTACAAAAATAAAAAATTACAAAAATAGGCATTTTTTTGCATTTTTAGCATTTAATGTCCAAATTGTGTGATTTGATTTTATTTGATGTTTAATTTTGGGTGATAATCATTATTAAAAGTTAATTAGTATTTTTAGATAATTTTGGTTTTTTATAATTTAATACATTTTAGTTTTATTAATAAGTGAAAGAAAAGAAAAAAAATAGACGAAAATCGGTTAAGGGCCTCTTCTTCAATTTTAAACCACAAGCCCAAGGATACCCAATCTTCCCCTACAACCCGGTCCATTTCAAACCGGGTCGACCCAGTCCATAACCCAAAACCTCACCCCACCCTTTCTATTTTCATTCTTGAAATTTTTTTTTGCAAAACCCTAAAAGAACAAGACCTAAACTACCCGCCCCCCACCTCTCTTTTTCTTCTTCTTCTCCAAGCTTCACCAAGCAAGCCATCCATGGCTGCCCCGCCTCATTCTCCTTCTCCAACACACACACACACACACACATATACAGCACACACACAGCAACATACACACGCACACACGCAGCAACCGACCACCATCTCCTTCGTTTTTTGCTTTTTCAGTCTTCATCGTCGCCATCTTTTTCTAGCTCGAGCTCAAGCATCCATGGCTGCCCCCTCGCTGCTTCTTCTTCTCAGTCACTTTGATAGCTGTTGTTTCTTCCAGCTCACTGTAGCGCTATTGGCTGTTTCTGCTTCTTTCTTCCCCGTCGAACTAATAGTTGTTTCTTCTTCGTCGTTCGTCGCTGGCTGCTGCTTCACTGTCACTGCCATGGTTGCTTCTTCTTCGTCGTGTTGTTGCTGCCATAGCTGCATCACTGAAGCTCTAGCCCGATGCTTCTGCTTCTTCCAGCCTCGTCATTTCTCCCATGGCCGCGTCCAGCTACGACGAGCAGCCATGGCTGCTCCAGCAGTGTTGCTGCTGTTGCGTTCTTCTTCTCCATAAGCTGCTGCTCATGTGCTGCTACTGTTTCAGCAGAGTGGCAGCAGCATGCTGCTGCTGCTTCAGCTCTTGTCGTCGCCAAACACCCCTCCAGCGAAGCTTCGTCCATTGTTTAAGTTTTCGGGCAGATTCGAGTGATTTTGGTGCGATAATTGTTTCCGGACATATTTGTTTTCATTCAAGTTCATCGTCGGTTCGATCTGGTTAGTAGGTTTGAGTTTCATGTTTTCCGTATTTTGTTTTGATATTTTCGAATTTAAAATCGGTAAATGTTCGATTCTTGTTTTGTTCATGTATATCGTTGAATTAACTTTCTAGTTTGTTCATATGTTTTGTTGAATTAATTCATGTGTTTGTTCACGTATTTTGTTGATTGAATTAATTGTTTTTCAGTTTGTTTCATGTGTTTTTATTTATTTTTGTAAAAAAAATTGTTAGTTTAATTTTAATGTTATTAGATTCAAAAAGAAAATTGCTAGTTTAATTTTAATGTTGTTAGATTCAAAAAGAAATTGTTAGTTTAATTTTAATGTGGTTAGATTCAAGTTGAAATTCAATCAATTATTTCTTCTTCGGTTTAATTTTTATTTGTTTAAAAGAATTTAGTTGTAATATAGAAATATGTTAGTTTACTCACTTAAATCGTCCATTTTTGTTGTTTAATTTAGATTTAATTCGTGTTTATTATTTGTTTGAAGTTCATTTTAATTTAGTGATTTAATGTGAGTTTATGTTTTGGTTTGTAAATTTTGATTTAGTTTGAATCATACATATTTGTTGTAACATTGTTGGATTTAATTTGAAGATCAATTGATTATTTGAGTTTAGTAATTTGAATCTGTTCATTTATTTTGTTTAAGTTTAAGTTGAATTTGAGCTCAATGATTTGAATATATTTGTTTGTTATTGTGTTGAATCTGAAAATAGGTTTGTTGTTAAAAAAATATTGTTCAATCAAAATAATTCCAGTGGTTTCTTTGTTGTTGAAAATTATTTAGAAATTGGTCATATTTGCTGTATTTTGGTTGAAATTGATTAGGTGAATTGGTTATAGCTGATGGGGGTAGTTTGGTAATTTGCAGTACGTTCAGGGGTAAATTGGTAATTTCAGTAAGGTCGGAGGGGTATTTTTGGAATTAAACATTTGAACAATTGTTTAATATAATGGGGGACAAGACATAAATTAGTGGGGGAATAATGTAATTTTTTATGTTAAACATGGGGGACAAGATGTAATGGGGTGAGGTTGATGTATTTGTTTAATGTAGTGAGGGACAAAACATTAAGTAGTGAGATTAAAAGGGGGTTGAGTGGGAAGATAGTGAGTTTTATGTTTAAAAAATGCTGAAAGATGGGGATAAATAGAGAGACTTGATCAGATTTTTGAAAGAAAAAAAAAACAGAGAGAGAGAAGAAAGAAAGATAGAGAAGAAGGAAAGATAGAGAAAAAAGAGAGCTGGATAATAAAGAGAGAGAAAAAAATTCTGAAAATATTAAGACTTCAGAAAATAAAAAGAAAAACATTCTGGAAATTCAAAAGAATAATAGTATACACCTGATATACAATCTAAATATTCTTATAAACGGATTCAGAAATTAAGGGTTGAACATTAATTAGTCTTTCAAATCTGAAAAGATTCCCTTGGCTTCTGTCCGTTGATTGTTGTTGGTGTTTTCTGGATTTTTATCTTGAGTTTTAAAATCTGTCATTGGTTTCTCATTGCTGGTTGCTGGGTGTTGTTGTTGTTGTATGCTACTGAATTTCTGCTGATCTCACTTTTCTTTTGCTTCCAATATCAGGTACACAACTGACACGTTGATTATTGTAAACTGAAACATGAAACATGAATACGAAATGAAAAGTTGAAGTTCTGAATTTATTTTGATTATGTTCTGAATTTTATTTGTATATATAAATTATCTAGCTTACTCTAATCAAAATCATGTCGCTGCTTAATATATATAGTGGAACATCTGACGATATCTTAGCAGACGAACTATCTAGGTATTGCATAATAAATAAATAAATAGTGTAGTAACTCTGTCTAATTAATTCATTATTGTTGGATGATTATCATGTCTCAAAAGCATGTTAACTGATTTAGACTATTCTTAAATATTCAACACTTAGTTCATTAAACGAATAGACCGTTTCGGAACTTGTAGGAATATTGTTTAGCTAAATACTATTGGTTAATTTCAGCATGTAAATGGTCTAGGATTAAAATTAGATTGCCAAGTTTTTTTTTAATTTGACAAACTGTGAACATACCTAGTATAATGTAATTAGGTAGTAACATGTGAATAAGATGGCCCAGGTCTAGTTTATGCCATACACGTTGAGCCTGGGCCCGCATTGGCAACAGACTGCCTTGCTTGCATCATTTTCAGATTTTATGAATCATATTCGAAACCCAACATATTAACTCAAGTATGTAAATAAATTAAGACCTTTTCTCTTTCATTTTGTAGAGACAAATTTAATAGAAAAAATGTAGGCATTTTAGGATTGTCCTTAAAAAATAAGAATGAGATGAGCCTCGCCGAATAAAAAATACAAAATTGTCGGGCCCTCGGTATATATTTGTTTTAAAATTGCTTAGACTTCGGGATGGTCAGTTTAGCAAAATTTCACGGCCTTACCCAGAAATAATAATAATACGCTAATCGCTTTAGGCACACATTTTAATAATCTTACCTTCTTAAATTCGGGTGTGCATTTCATGCGACCCAAATTCAAATCCTAAAACATTGAATAAAAATATGTTCCAGAGTGCGGGTGCATTTCATGTGACGCAATCCAAAGACATGTTTTTAAACGATGTTCACATTCTTTTAAAATATAATAATAAAAGCGGTAAAGAGTTAAAATTTGCACATGAGCTCATAATTGTATAAAATCAGATAAACAAGCCGAATATGACAGTTGAACGACCTTGCTAGAACCACGGAACTCGGGAATGCCTAACACCTTCTCCCGGGTTAACAAAATTCCTTATCCGGATCTCTGGTTCGCGGACTGTAATACAGAGTCATTCTTTTCCTCGATTCGGGATTAAAATTGGTGACTTGGGACACCCTAAATCTCCCAAGTGGCGACTCTGAAATAAATAAACAAATCCCTTTTCGATTATCCTTTAATTGGAAAAAACTCCTTCACCCCTCGTGGGGGCGAAAAAGGAGGTGTGACAGCTCTGGCGACTCCGCTGAGGAATTTTTCTTTACCCTGAACCACCAGTTCAGGGTTAGAAATTCGAGCTTGATAAATTGTTGTATTTTGACTTTATTATCTGATATTCTCATATGATCTGTGCTTAATATGCAAAATGATGTTTTTTACTGCTTTGATATTATTTGAACTGTACATATAAACTGTGCCGAAATCTTCTCTTCTTACCTCCGGGGATGTGCTTACTGGTTAAGACTCCCTATTCTGTTAGTGTCATACCCTGAAATAAAAGAGGCTCGGAAAGTTTCTAAGCCGGCTGGCCTTTTGGTTCCCGGAAAGGAGCTCCTTCCTCAACTCAAGTTGTCCGCTCGGGTACACTATCTAGAACACTGACCCAGGTTTTGAACATAGAATAACGTGACTTCATGCCGGATCCCTAGTAGGAACGCTTATTTGCATCACGTTGCATTTGACTTAGGGGACACAACACAGGGGTTGGGTCCGTCTAGGACTAGCAATCTGATATGAAAAGACCATCCTGATGCATCCTATTTGTTTTCCGTGCATTTATTTGTCTCGCGCCCGCATGCTGACCGGTTTTTGAATATTAAGAATATTGTGAAATTGAAAAAAAAAAAGAAATAGCGGTTAGGGAGTTAATTGTTTATTTTTGAAAAACCCAATGCCCAAATACCGTCGAACTCTGCCGAAATTTTGAGAAAATAAAAAAAATGTTGTATTAATTTATTTTACTAAAAGCAAAGGAAAAATAGAAAGAAAAAAAAAGAATCTGTCTTGTTTCAAAAAATAGAAAAGGAAAATAGTTTGTCTTGCCATGGAAAATGAAAATGAAAAAAAAAGGGTCTTATTTTTTAAAATAGTTTTTATTTTTTTATTTTTATGAAAATGCCCAAAATCGAAAAGGAAAGAATCGTGCTTTAAAAGTGGTTTTGATATTTGCTGCCAAAAATGAATGAAAAAAAAAGTTTTAAAATAGTTCAGTTAATTTCCCAAACTACGCGGGTCTGATTCTCACCGGATGTGAGATACGTAGGCAAACCTCTTCGGTTCCGGCCCATCATATTCCAAAAAAAAAAAAATTGATTACTCAGTCTTTTACACCTCAAATAAAAAAATAATACAAAAATATTTCTTTTTAATCTCTCTCAAAATTCAAATATTTGTTTAAAAGTTCAAAAGAAAATTCAAAATTCAAAAATATTTTTCTTTTCTTTAGTAGTATTTCTTTCAGAAAACCACAGTAATAGTCCAAAAATATTTCCTTTTTTCTTTAGAAGATTTTTTGAACTTTCCAAAAAAAAAGGGAAAAGAAGTTAAATATATATATATATATATATATATATATATATATATATATATATATATATATATATATATATATATATATATATTTTAGCCGTCGTTTCTTTTCAAAAACAAAAAAATATATATAAAAAAATAAAAATAAAAACAACAACAAAAATCAAAATCCAGAAATATTTTCTCTCTCATTTGTAAGTATTTTTTCGCAAAAAAAAAGGAGTTAGCTTATTTGCTTTATTTCTGAGGGGCGAACTACGCTGGTTTGATTCTCACCGGATGTGAGATACGTAGGCAGCCCTAATCGGGTCCAACCTCCCCTTTTGCTGAAATAGCCAAAAAAAATGTCAAATTTTAATTTCATCATAAAGAAGTCAGGTGACGCCGTTTTGTCAAAAATAGCTGAATGTTCTCGAAAGGGACGCCGGAAGGCTGATTTTGCATAAACGACCATCTTTGGTCATTCTTTTGGGTTGCGACCAGTTATCCCGCACAACCTTAAAATCTTTGTCTCCGAAGTGCTGAAAGGTCGTGTTTGCAAAACCAGGTCTTTTATTATTTGAAAAAAAACAAGAAAATAGTCAGTGGTCAAGTGAATACCGTTTGGTTTTTAGTTAAAATAAGTCAGCCCGGTTTCGGTGATGTCCTAAACCGTTCTTGCCGAGATAGCCTTAGAGTATCTTTCAGTTGTCGAAGGGCTATTTTCGTAAAAGAACGAACAAGTTTGTGAAAGATTGTAAAATAATCCTTCCCGGCCTCAAAATTCATATGAAATTTGGAAGGGCCACATTTGTAAAAAATAACTGTTTGGTTGCATTTGTCAAACGGGGAAAGGAACTGGCCGTTTGAGTTTGTAATTCTTTGATTAGAGTATGCGAGTTATTTGATTTTCGAGGCCGTTTGTTGTCTTTTGTCAAAGTCTGTTAGTATGGTCAGTTTTTAAACTTTTTTGTTTTAATATGAAAATTCCAAAAAAAAATGTTTTATTAATATTTATCTTTTATTGGTCCGAACTACACAAGGTCTGATTCATGCGGGGTCATGATACGTAGGCAATCTCCATAAGATTCGACCACCACTGGAAAAAAAAAGAAAAAGAAAAAAAAAGAAAGAAAAATAAAGTAAAGTGTGGGAGATTTTCAAAGGGGCACAATTACAAGAAGTCGGAACGACACACATGAATGCGTGATAGAACGGTCTAACTGCTTAGGTGCACTGTATCTCTGATATATGATTATCTGTCAAATGCCCTAACACTAACATGATGGCTTCACTTTGTTGTTGTTCATATATAGAAAAGAGGTTGGTTGTGGTAACTCCTCCCTGCAAAACAAAGTCAAAAGACAATGACTCAGAACCTCAGAACCAAGTGGGTCGGTACTGATGACCGACAACAACTGGTCGAACGGAACAACGGGTTGGTAGAAGAAGTGAAATGCTGAGACAGCATGTGGCAGACATGTATCAGGCATGGATGACTGGGAAAGCACCACCCCCTCCACCGCCAAGCTTCTTGAACTCTGTCATTACCTAAGCACCCAATACCATAACGGAAGATCCCCCATACTCTCCATCCCAACCCACTTATGGCAGCTTTCCCAGCTACCCGAGTAGCTCCATCACTCGTCAACGCTACTCCCCTCCTCGACACTACTTCTCTCCACGAGACTCCCAAAGACATGCTTCACTTCCCAAATACCCAGCTCCACAGAAGGCCTATCCACCCTCACAAGCCTACCGGAAGCCCCCTGGATCAGGTTTCCGGCCCAATCAAATATTTAGGAACGAGAGGTTGCTGAAACGAGGAAAGGCTCTCACCCCTATCGGAGTATCTTATGCAAGTCTGTTTGAAAGGCTAAGGTATGCTGGCTTGATTGAGCCACTCCCGGCATATACTCCAGATCCACGTGCAAGAAACTTTGATCCGGCAGCACGATGCGTATACCACTCCAATGTCAGAGGGCACAACATTGAGAGCTGTCGTAATCTGAAAAGAGAAGTAGAAAAAATGATCCAAAAAGGGCGGATTGTGATCAATAACAGTGACGTGGAGCACTCGAATCCTATCGAGAATTTGTTGACGGAGGTTGATGATGTTGAAGCTGGTAATGGTCTTGGCAGTATTGATGCAAAGCTTAGTGGCTAAGATGCCAGGTTTGATAATTGGGAGGGCGCTTCGTTCCTTGGTTAGCAAGAGAGAAGCTTTTGATGGTTTATTTTGTTGTCATTTCTGTTGTCCGGATTGTTAGGGTTGTAATTCGGATGTTGTCTTGTGTCAAACTTTCTTATCTTTCCATTTTGTCATAGCGGTTTGTTTAAGTTTTGTCCAAGTTGTTTTAGGATTTTATTCTGGTTTGTTTTTACCATTTCACCGGTAGTCTAATGCAAAATCCGGTCTTTTATTATTTCCAGTCATCTTTTTGTTTAGTCCTTTTATCATTTTTGTTCAGCGCCGATTCTCGTGACATGACATGCGCACACAATTTGGGCCTAATCTTAAAAGTTAATCATAAAACCCCGGAAAGGTGATCAGAACGTTTAAAGGAAATAAGAACGGTTTGAGATTATTCGGAGCTCGAGTCATGTGGAACTAGGGCAAGTAAAACACAAAGAAAACCGTTAAAAGCAAGATTCGCCAAATTGGCATGAGGGTCGTTCATGATAATGAGGGTGAGAGTGTCGCCCGACGGTGCTTTAGAAATGACAAATGAAAAAGGAAATGTGTGAATATAATTGTCAAGTCCAGCACCCTCAGAAGAGGCTACAAATCTTTGTGTTGTTTACACTTGGCATGTTTTGAAGACTGGAATGACGAAGGCATTTTGTTCTGCTACCTAAACACTTTATCCTTCGTTACCCCTTTAGAGCCTTATTTGTTTTTGTTTCGTACCCCTCATTCGGAATCAGTAGCAACGACTAGAAAATACGAGCATGGAAGGTAAAGAAAAAGAAAAAAAGGAAAGAAAAGAAAATAACAAAACGATAAAAGAGAAAGGAGAACTGGAAAAAAAAAGAGAAAAGAAAAATGATAACGAAAACAAAAGAAAGTCAGAAGAAAAGAGAGGAATTGGGAACTACGTTCGACCTGATTCCTCAAAGAGGATACGTAGGCGCCTCACGGCTCGGTCATGGTGTTAAAAAATTAAAAAAATAAAAATAAATAATCCCCAAGCAAGAAACTGGGGCAAAGGTTGCGCTTGTTGTAAACAAATATGGTTCCGAAGGTTGTAATTTTGAACCCCAAATTGATTTGTTTTTGAGCCTTTAAAACCCTTTCTTTCTAGCCTGTCCAAAAACCCACATTACGGTCCAAAGAAAGACCTTCTAATCAGTCTTCAAAAGATGCCAAGTCAGACAAATGAGAGTCTTACCAATGAACATAACACTCTGATCCACAGCAAAAAGGACTCTAATCCCCAGCAGAGAGACTCATATCGGCAACACTCCAAAGTGATACAAATGAGAGAGTCTTATCGGTGAAAATCTTCACGGACACCATAAGGCGATGAAAGCTGAGAGAAAACCAAAATGAGAGAGGCTTGATAGTGAAAACCCTTCGAGCACTACAAGTCGAATAAGATTGAGAATCAGATGGGGAATCGCCAAGCGAAGATCTTGAAAGACGATTGACGACAGAGGATAGGCCACATGCGCTTGTCATGACCATTAGAGTCGGTATCTGTGTTTGATAAGTTTTTATTCATAGCTTCTCTTGTTAAAAAGTCATTTTTTCCTTTGTCTTTTATTCGGTTCCCTTTTTGTTTATCTTTCTCCTTTCATAGAAAAATTCCCTAGTAGAGTCTGTTTGGTCAGAACCAGTGAGAAATGACTTCAAAATCTGCCATCAGCTTTCCAGTTATGCAAGATGAGATCTGACTAATACATCCAAGTGGTATAGTCAGCAAGGAACAAGCGCGAGGCCAATGTCAAGAAAGATATCCTCAGCAAAAGGAGATTGACAAAAGGATTGACGAGTGTCAAGAGGGATATCCTTGCAGAAATCAAAGGTTATTAAACTTCAAGGCCAGGGCCCGTGGACAAATCAAGAAGAGCAATGAGCATGATTTGGGAAATTCATGCGAGACTAAAAGGTCGGGAAAATGACAGTTTCCGAACTATGCCACAAAAGAAGAGGGATATCCCCAGCAGAAAGGGATCATCCCCAGCAAATAATATCATCCCCAGCAAGTTTTTTGGAACGCAGAGCAGGGAAGGAGAAGGGAAAAGCCATCCCCAGTAGGAGTATCACAACCAACCACCACAGTTAAATCTTAAAAGGAAATGGCATTGATGGCGGAAAGGCATGCCACAAGGGAGATTGTCAAACTGGGGCAGAAAATTTTCCTTTCATTTAGAAAATTTTCTGGAAGTCAGATACCCATTCGGGGAAGAATAAAGATAGCACCAGTCTCAAGGGAAGTGGTCTTTGAACCAGTTTTACCCCCAGCATAACAAGTTTTAATAAAGGAAGTTGTTCCCCAGCGGACAGAACAAAAGGATGAAACTTGTGCTCGGACAAAGCAAAAGGCCAGTATCATTCCCAGCAGCCTTCAGAAGAGTAAAGCACTAGTTTTGAAGGAATCAAAATCCCCCAGCAGTGTTATCCTCAACAACGTTATCCCCGGCTGATAACATTTTATCCCAGCAATGTTGAGAGAGAAAAGTTTTGAAGGAAGTAGCTTCGGAGAAAAGGGGATGAAAGGAGACTCCCCAATAATATTATTCCCCAACAGGTAAGTAAATAATTCCCCAACAGTGTTATCCCTAGCAGTCTCGGGGAAAGACAACACGAGCTTTTAAAGGAGATAATCATCCCCCAGCAAGGCCACAAATCGGCCACCATTTAAAAAAAAAAACACTGATAAAATTTTTCTTTGCTTGAGAGTTGAAACAGGAACAAAGCAGCGCAAGGGAAAAAGAAAAGAAAAAAAAAGGAATTGCAAAGGTAAATTTCTCAAACCTTTGATCTTTACATTTTCCTCCTAGGATAAAAGTCCTAGTCTGATGAAATTTTCTCCTGAGATATCAAATCTTAGTCCGATGAATCTTTCTCCAAAGCTCGAAAGGAGCTTGATTTAGTTTTAAAGTATTAGAGTTGAAGTCAGGAGCCCGCCTGGAGAATGGAGGTGTTAAAATTTAAGAAATTGTTAAAGTCAGGAGCCCGCCTGTAGAACGGAGGTTGTTGAATTTTAAGTTGAAGAAGTCAGGAGCCCACTTGTAGAATGGCAATTTAAATTTCAAGTTTTGAATTTGGAATACATTTAAGTTGAAGAAATTGGGTTCATCCGCCCTCGAATAGGATATTTTGGGTTCATACGCCCTCGAATAGGATATTTTGGGTTCATCCGCCCTCGAATAGGATATTTTGGGTTCATCCGCCCTCAAATAGGATTTTATTTTCAAAGTTGTTGTTGAAATCAGGAGCCCGCCTGAAGACAGGAAAGACGTTTTATTTTTAAAAGTTGTTGAAATATCGCCAGCCTAAAGAAAGGAATGACATTTTATTTTCAAAATTGTTGTTGAAGTCAGGAGCCTGCCTGAAGAGAGGAATGACGATTTATTTTTCAAAAAAAAAATGTTGTCGAGGTCAGGAGCCCCCCTGAAGAACAGAATGTCGTTTTATTTTTTAAAGTTGTTGAAATCTCGCCAACCTAAAGAAAGGAATGACATTTGATTTTCAAAGTTGTTGTTGAAGTCAGGAGCCCACCTGAAGAGAGGAAAGGCGTTTTATTTTCAAAGTTGTTGAAGTCAGGAGCCCGCCTGAAGAGAGGAAAGACATTTTATTTTTCAAAGTTGTTGTTGAGGTCAGGAGCCCGCCTGAAGAGAGGAAAGGCGTTTTATTTTTTTTGAAATCTCGCCAGCCTAAAGAAAGGAATGACATTTTATTTTCAAAGTTGTTGTTGAGGTCAGGAGCCCGCCTGAAGAAAGGAAAGGCGTTTTATTTTTAAAAGTTGTTGAAATCTCGCCAGCCTAAAGAAAGGAATGACATTTTATTTTCAAAGTTGTTGTTGAGGTCAGGAGCCCGCCTAAAGAGAGGAATGACATTTTATTTTCAAAGTTGTTGTTGAGGTCAGGAGCCCGCCTGAAGAAAGGAAAAACGTTTTATTTTTAAAAAGTTGTTGAAATCTCGCCAGCCTAAAGAAAGGAATGGCATTTCATTTTCAAAGTTGTTGTTGAGGTCAGGAGCCCGCCTAAAGAGAGGAAAGGCGTTTTATTTTTTTAAAAGTTGTTGAAATCACGCCAGCCTAAAGAAAGGAATGTCATTTTATTTTCAAAGTTGTTGTTGAGGTCAGGAGCCCGCCTGAAGAAATGAATGGCGCTTTATTTTCAAAGTTATTTTTGAAATCTCGCCAGCCTAAAGAAAGGAATGACATTTTATTTTCAAAGTTGTTGATGAAGTCAGGAGCCCGCCTGAAGAGAGGAATGACGAATTTATTTTCAAAGTTGTTGGTTAAAGTGGGGAACCCACCCATATAATAGAGGAATACATTGCAAGTAAGTAAAGCAGAAGAATCCAACAGGAATCCCCAGCGGGAAACAATAAAAATCCCCAGCACCGGAAAGCGGAAGGTTGCAACAAGAGATCCCAGCGTAAAATCAAGCGCATGAGTCAAAAGGGAGAAAAGACGCATCTTGAAAGAAGCGGCCTATGAACATTGAATTATGCCCAGCATAACAAAGCTTAAATGAAGAAAGCCATATCTTCAGCGGACCGAACCAGACAGTGAGAATTGGTATTCAGAGTAGCAAAAGGTCGGTGTCACCCCCGTCAGTTCTCGGAAGAATGAAGCACCGGAATCGATGCAAGCCGACAAGAAAGCAAGACATCAAGAACAAATGGAAGATAGATGAGATCTTGTAATCCGTAGTCTAGCCTAACTTATTGATTTTTATTTTAAGCATGGTGTAATAAGGAGGTCAGCAAACAAGTAAAAGTAGCATACAACAGCAGTAACATTGCAGTCCCATGGTAATCTCAGCTACCAAAACTTCCCGAACTACATTAACCTGATTCCCTTTTAGCCAGGGATATGTAGGAAACCTTTGAAGCAAAGGTTCGGTTAAATTTTTTCAAAAAATGCTTCACACGGAGTACTCAGATGGGCAAAAATCGCTCACTTTATCTTTACACGAAAACCCTTCATGTCTTCGGGCAAAGAGGGGCAGTTGTAAGCACGTGATTTTTGCCCTATGAAAGAATTACTCCCAAAAAATTCAAAAAAAAATAATTTTCCTTTTGTGTGCAATTTTTGTATTTTTGTATAATTATTTGTATTTTTGTCTGTGCATGTTTATTTGTTTAAATTAATAAAAATATAAAAAATATGTCACATTTGTATTTAATGTGTAATTCTACAATTAGGAGTAATTAAGTTTGTTTTACAAATGAAAAATTACAAAAATAGGCATTTTTTTTGCATTTTTAGCATTTAATGTCCAAATTGTGTGATTTGATTTTATTTGATGTTTAATTCTGGGTGATAATCATTATTAAAAGTTAATTAGTATTTTTAGATAATTTTGGTTTTTTATAATTTAATACATTTTTGTTTTATTAATAAGTGAAAGAAAAGAAAAAAAATAGACGAAAATCGGTTAAGGGCCTCTTCTTCAATTTTAAACCACAAGCCCAAGGATACCCAATATTCCCCTATGACCCGGTCCATTTCAAACCGGGTCGACCCAGTCCATAACCCAAAACCTCACCCCACCCTTTCTATTTTCATTCTTGAATTTTTTTTTTGCAAAACCCTAAAAGAACAAGACCTAAACTACCCGCCCCCACCTCTCTTTTTCTTCTTCTTCTCCAAGCTTCACCAAGAACCCCTCCCATGGCTGCCCCGCCTCATTCTCCTTATCCAACACATACACACACACACATATACATCACACACACAACAACATACACACGCACACACGCAGCAACCGACCACCATCTCCTTCGTTTTTCGCTTTTTCCGTCTTCATCATCGCCATCTTTTTCTAGCTCGAGCTCAAGAATCCATGGCTGCCCCCTCGCTACTTCTTCTTCTCCGTCACGTTGATAGCTATTGTTTCTTCCAGCTCACTGTAGCGCTGTTGGCTATTTCTGCTTCTTTCTTCCCCGTCGAACTAATGGTTGTTTCTTCTTCGTCGTTCGTCGCTAGCTGCTGCTTCACTATCGCTGCCATGGTTGCTTCTTCTTCGTCGTGTTGCTGCTGCCATAGCTGCGTCACTGAAGCTCTAGTCTGATGCTTCTGCTTCTTCCAGCCTCGTCATTTCTCCCATGGCCGCGTCCAGCTACGACGAGCAGCCATGGCTGCTCCAGCAGTGTTGCTGCTGCTGCGTTCTTCTTCTCCATAAGCTGCTGCTCCTGTGCTGCTACTGTTTCAGCAGCGTGGCAGCAGCATGCTGCTGCTGCTTCAGCTCTCGTCGTCGCCAAACACCCCTCCAGCGAAGCTTCGTCCATTGTTTAAGTTTTCGGGCAGATTCGAGTGATTTTGGTGCGATAATCGTTTCCGGACAGATTTGTTTTCATTCAAGTTCATCGTCGCTTCGATCTGGTTAGTAGGTTTGAGTTTCATGTTTTCCATATTTTGTTTTGATATTTTCGAATTTAAAATCGGTAAATGTTCGATTCTTGTTTTGTTCATGTATATCGTTGAATTAACTTTCTAGTTTGTTCATATGTTTTGTTGAATTAATTCATGTGTTTGTTCACGTATTTTGTTGATTGAATTAATTATTTTTCAGTTTGTTTCATGTGTTTTTATTTATTTTTTGTAAAATAAATTGTTAGTTTAATTTTAATGTTGTTAGATTCAAAAAGAAAATTGCTAGTTTAATTTTAATGTTGTTAGATTCAAAAAGAATCTGTTAGTTTAATTTTAATGTGGTTAGATTCAAGTTGAAATTCAATCAATTATTTCTTCTTCGGTTTATTTTTATTTGTTTAAAAGAATTTAGTTGTAATATAGAAATATGTTAGTTTAATCACTTAAATCGTCCATTTTTGTTGTTTAATTTAGATTTAATTCGTGTTTATTGTTTGTTTGAAGTTCGTTTTAATTTAGTGATTTAATGTGAGTTTATGTTTTGGTTTGTAAATTTTGATTTAGTTTGAATCATACATATTTGTTGTAACATTGTTGGATTTAATTTGAAGATCAATTGATTATTTGAGTTTAGTAATTTGAATCTGTTCATTTATTTTGTTTAAGTTTAAGTTGAATTTGAGCTCAATGATTTGAATATATTTGTTTGTTATTGTGTTGAATCTGAAAATAGGTTTGTTGTTAAAAAAATATTGTTCAATCAAAATAATTCCAGTGGTTTCTTTGTTGTTCATCATTTAGTTTGAATTTGTTGTTGAAAATTGTTTAGAAATTGGTCATATTTGCTGTATTTTGGTTGAAATTGATTAGGTGAATAGGCGATCAGATTATGGGGGTAGTTTGGTAATTTGCAGTACGTTCAGGGGTAAATTGGTAATTTCAGTAAGGTCGGAGGGGTATTTTTGGAATTAAACATTTGAACAATTGTTTAATATAATGGGGGACAAGACATAAATTAGTGGGGGAATAATGTAATTTTTTATGTTAAGCATGGAGGACAAGATGTAATGGGGTGGGGTTGATGTATTTGTTTAATGTAGTGGGGGACAAAACATTAAGTAGTGAGATTAAAAGGGGGTTGAGTGAGAAGATAGTGGGTTTTATGTTTAAAAAATGCTGAAAGATGGGGATAAATAGAGAGACTTGATCAGATTTTTGAAAGAAAAAAAAACAGAGAGAGAAGAAAGAAAGATAGAGAAGAAGGAAAGATAGAGAAAAAAGAGAGCTGGATAATAAAGAGAGAGAAAAAAAATCCGAAAATATTAAGACTTCAGAAAATAAAAAGAAAAACATTCAGGAAATTCAAAAGAATAATAGTATACACCTGATATACAATCTAAATATTCTGATAAACGGATTCAGAAATTAAGGGTTGAACATTAATTAGTCTTTCAAATCTGAAAAGATTCCCTTGGCTTCTGTCCGTTGATTGTTGTTGGTGTTTTCTGGATTTTTATCTTGAGTTTTAAAATCCGTCACTGGTTTCTCATTGCTGGTTGCTGGGTGTTGTTGTTGTTGTATGCTACTGAATTTCTGCTGATCTCACTTTTCTTTTGCTTCCAATATCAGGTACACAACTGACACGTTGATTATTGTAAACTGAAACATGAAACATGAATACGAAATGAAAAGTTGAAGTTCTGAATTTATTTTGATTATGTTCTGAATTTTATTTGTATATATAAATTATCTAGCTTACTCTAATCAAAATCATGTCGCTGCTTAATATATATAGTGGAACATCTGACGATATCTTAGCAGACGAACTATCTAGGTATTGCATAATAAATAAATAAATGGTGTAGTAACTCTGTCTAATTAATTCATTATTGTTGGATGATTATCATGTCTCAAAAGCATGTTAACTGATTTAGACTATTCTTAAATATTCAACACTTAGTTCATTAAACGAATAGACCGTTTCGGAACTTGTAGGAATATTGTTTAGCTAAATACTATTGGTTAATTTCAGCATGTAAATGGTCTAGGATTAAAATTAGATTGCCAAGTTTTTTTTTTAATTTGACAAACTGTGAACATACCTAGTATAATGTAATTAGGTAGTAACATGTGAATAAGATGGCCCAGGTCTAGTTTATGCCATACACGTTGAGCCTGGGCCCGCATTGGCAACGGACTGCCTTGCTTGCATCATTTTCAGATTTTATGAATCATATTCGAAACCCAACTATATTAACTCAAGTATGTAAATAAATTAAGACCTTTTCTCTTTCATTTTGTAGAGACAAATTTAATAGAAAAAATGTAGGCATTTTAGGATTGTCCTTAAAAAAAAAGAATGATATGAGCCTCGCCGAATAAAAAATACAAAATTGTCGGGCCCTCGATAAATATTTGTTTTAAAATTGCTTTGACTTCGGGATGGTCAGTTTAGCAAAATTTCACGGCCTTACCCAGAAATAATAATAATACGCTAATCGCTTTAGACACGCATTTTAATAATCTTACCTTTTTAAATTCGGGTGTGCATTTCATGCGACCCAAATTCAAATCCTAAAACATTGAATAAAAATATGTTCCAGAGTGCGGGTGCATTTCATGTGACGCAATCCAAAGACATGTTTTTAAACGATGTTCACATTCTTTTAAAATATAATAATAAAAGCGGTAAAGAGTTAAAATTTGCACATGAGCTCATAATTGTATAAAATCAGATAAACAAGCCGAATATGACAGTTGAGCGACCGTGCTAGAACCACGGAACTCGGGAATGCCTAACACCTTCTCCCGGGTTAACAGAATTCCTTATCCGGATTTCTGGTTCGCGGACTGTAATACAGAGTCATTCTTTTCCTCGATTCGGGATTAAAATTGGTGACTTGGGATACCCTAAATCTCCCAAGTGGCGACTCTGAATAAATAAACAAATCCCTTTTCGATTGTCCTTTAATTGGAAAAAACTCATTCACCTCTCGCGGGGGCGAAAAAGGAGGTGTGACAATGTGTTAGAGGGCTCGGATTGAATCCCGATGATTCGGTTAGCTTCGAGGGATGATTTGTGACTTAGGAGTGTGACCAGAAGTAATTTTGGAGGTTCGGTGTAGAATTAGGCTTGAATTGGCGAAGTTAGTATTTTGGCGAATTCTAGTTGATAGGTGAGATTTTGATCCGAGAGTCGGAATGGAATTACGAGAGTTGCTGTAGCTTCGTTAGGTGATTTGGGATATGTGTGCAAAATTTCAGGTCATTCGGACGTGGTTTGGTCGGGTTTTTGATCGAAAGTGTATTTCGGAAGTTTTTAGAAAATTAGGCTTGAATTCGATGAGTTTTGGGTAATTTGATGTTGTTTGAGGTGTTTTGATGATTGGAAGAGGTTTGAATAATGTTATGAATTATGTTGGCATGTTTGGTCGGGGTCCCATGAGGCTCGGATAAGTTTTGGAAGAATTTTTGGAAGATTTTTGCCGGTTGAGCATAAGCATGTAATGATCCAAAGGTCCATTTTTAGTTCTAGAGATCGAAATTTTATTTCGAGATTTCCAGAATTTAAATAATGAATTATAGGAGTGATCTGGAAAGTTTGGTCTAATTTCATCAAGTCGCGATTGGGTTTTTGACGCGAAACATGAGTTAATTGTTTAACGAGCGAAATGGATATCATACTGAGCAAACGAGCTCCTAATTGAGTTTCGATTGAAGGACTATGTTCGTATCATTATTTGTGACTCATAGGAACAAGAATCATCGAATTCCGAGTTCGTATGATGGAGTTAGAGCCATTTTAGTGAAAAGAAAAGTGCTGCAATTTCTTTGGCTGCTGCTATATTTTTTTAGCAGCGTGAACAGTACTTCCGAAAAACTCTGGGCAGTGAGTTTATAAAACACTTCATCCGCGATTTTGGGTCATTTTTCCTCCATGGTTGATCATTTTGATAGCTTCTTGGTGGAGATTAAAGAGGGATTCAAGGGGGAATGACTTGAGGTAAGTTTCTTGGACTTAGAACTCGTTTTTATTGTGAATTCCACCTAGAGATTCATGAAATATAAGCCTACAAATCAAGAACTAGGGCTTGAATTTTGAAACCAAACAATTAGGATTTGATGGGTCATTTGAACTCAGATTTGGGAGTTCTTGGTATGTATAGACTCGTGGCGAGATAAGGAATCCGTTGATGTTAATTTTCTGAATTTCGAGAAGTGGGCCTGGGGCTCGGGTTTTGCCAAATTTCGGGATTTTGATGTTTTTCAGTTATTTTCGATTGGGTATTGTTCCTACAACATAATGTGACATATTCGTTTTGATTTTGGATAGATTCGACGCATGAAGAGGCCAATTCGAGAGGCAAGGGCATAGCGAGCTAGACTCTTGGCCGTCTTGAGGTGAGTAATTGATGTAAATGATGTCCTGAGGGTTTGAAACCCTGGAATTTCACATCGTAACGCTATATTGAGGTGACTTGCATGCCGGATAATGGGCGTGGGGTAGAGCACCATTGGGGATTGTGACTTGGTCCGCCCCGAGAGATGTTTTTACCGTGTTTTCTACTTGAACTAAATTGAGAATCATCCTTACTTTGATTTGATTGTTACATTTGGGCTTCTTGCCAATTATTTGAATCCTTCAGGGATTGATATCACTGTTTTTGCATATTTTGCATATCATTTGATCTCAGTCCAAGGTTTTAAATACTGTTTTGCAAACTCAGCCATCTTTCTAAGATTTGAAAACTTAAATAATATTTCTAAATGATATTTCGGGTTGAGAACTATTATTTTACGAATGCCCAAGGGGCTTATGATGATTTCTGGACTGAGCATGGATCGGGCTGCGCGCCGCAACAGTGTTACATTGATATTGAGGCCGAGAGCCTGGTTGATTACATTGATATTGAGGCCGAGAGCCTGGTTGATTATATTGATATTGAGGCAGAGAGCCTTGGTGATTATACTGATATTGATATGAGGCCGAGGGCCTAGATTTGATGCCACGAGATGGCTTGATATTGTGCTTGGGCTGTAGGAGCCCTTCCGGAGTCTGTACACACCCCCAGTGAGCGCTGTCGACGATAAATAAATATGGATGGCTCGGGCTGCACGCCATAGTGGGTACCAGAGGGTACCGTCATATGCATTGCATTGCACTCATGCATTTATTCCTTATCCTGCATTATCTGCCATAATAATTATGTGCTCTTATTTCATTGACTGGTTGTTTCATACTGTTTTGAGCCTGAGGGGCTGATACTATTCTGAGATACTGAGCCCGAGGGGTAGATTTCTACTTATTATTTTGATACTGAGTCCGAGGGGCAGATTTCTACTTATTATTTTGATACTGAGCCCGAGGGGCAGATTTCTACTTATTATTTTGATACTGAGCCCGAGGGGCAGATTTCTAATTATTATTTTGATACTGAGCCCGAGGGGCAGATTTCTAATTGTCATTTTACTGCCAAATTACCTGTTTTACTGGTTTAAAAGAAATTTCACATGATATTTCACTGAATTGTTATTTTAAATGATTTCACTGCTTCTGTATAGAATGTTGTGTGCCTTAACGTGTTTTCTTACCTTCAGGTCATTATTTATATTTATTAATCACTGGGTCGGAGTACTCACATTACTCCCTGCACCATGTGTGCAGGTACATGTATTCCTGAGGCATAGAGCGAGTTTTCTGCTGTTCAGTTTTCATCGGAGTTATCGAGGTAGCTGCATGGCGTTCGCAGACCCGTTTTCTCCCTTATCTTCTGTTATTTATGATATCTTCAGACTTTGTTCCTAATTCCATACTTTGTAGAATTTTAGTAAACTCTGTAGTAGCTCATGACTTGTGACACCTCGGTTAAGGCTGAGTTGGGTTGGATTTCCGTATATTATCTATACTTTCCGCTATTGGATATTATTAAACCATGTTTATACTATAATTGTGTTAATTAATTGTCTTAAAAAGATGAATTGGTTGAATGGTTGACCTTGTCTTCATGAGAGGCGCCATCACGACTAGGTTCGGGAATTGGTTCATGACAGTAGGTGTCATTGACATATATTTTTGTCATATGGAAAGATCATATATGAAATAGACTAGCACATATGAGAAGGTTCTTGAGAAACATGGAGAACTCGTGGAAGACCTTAGAACCGTATAAAATTGCTAGGAAAGTCCTTAGAAGGCTATAGCTGTATAGAAAATTCTAGAGAAGGGACTTACTTATAAATAATAAGGGAATTGTGTAATAATTAATATTTACATACAAGCCCCAACGAAACTAGTATATGAAGGGGCCATTCATTTGTAAAATCACCAAAAAAAACAATCAAGTTCTCTAGAATAAAAAAGCTTCATTTGGCAATTCTCTTGTGTTCTAACATCCCCTTAGCGATCTTGAGCGTGATAAGATTGACTTGGCATAGCAAGAACGTGAGCAAGTTGTGCAAGATCGTGAGCGAGTTGTCAAGTGACGCACGTGTACTTAGTTAAATACTAAGGACGTGATAACATGATATTAGAGCAAAGGTTATGACTAAAGGAATGTAAGAACGAATAAAAGAGATATTGCTAGAAGAAAGCTTTGTAGGGAACCATGGTCGGAATTACCAACGGCATGGTACTTGCAAAAGGAACCAATGTGAAGGTCCCTAAGAGAAAGTAGTATGCGGGATACGGGACACACGCGGGGTGGCAAACTTATTTTGGAGGATGGACAAGTACTTTGAGGTAGTCAAGGAGGATGCGAAATTGTTAAGGTGCACAACACCTCAATGTATTTGACCGAGGTTGCCGCGTTATAGTGGCGTCGAAAGTATGCTGACATGGAGAAGGGACTATGCAAGATTGAGACATGGGAGCACTTCAAGAAGGAGTTGAAGAAGCAATTCTACCCGATGAATGTGGTGTAAGAGGCTAGGCGGAAGCTAAGGGAGCTCCGACATACGACCACAATTCGGGATAATGAGTGTGAGTTCACTACCTTAATGCTACAAATCTCGTCGTTGTCCAAGGAAGATTCTCTCTTCTACTTCATGGATGTGTTGCAAATTTGGGCAAAGACGGAGTTAAGAAGACATCAAGTAGCCAACGTGGAAGAAGCCATAGCAGTAGCCAAGTCGCTCGTTGACTTCAAGATGGATCCTGCCAAGTCCAAAGAAGGCAACACCGAGAGAGGTGGGGGAGATCATGACAAGAACAATGGGAAATGCATAGCCAAGGTATACAAGGGCAGTGGCAAGGGGCCATCCCATGACGGACAGGGGTCCAAGAGAAACGACAAGGGACCGAAAAATGGTAGCAAGCACGTGCCTAAGAGAGGGCGCTACTTCTGTAAAGAATCACATCGGTCAAGTGAATGCCCAGAGTTTGGAAAGCTTGCAGCAATGATCGAAAACTTTGCTCAGGCACATAAGGGTGACACAGGAGAAACCGCCTGCATTGGAGGGATGTGCTTGGAATCCAAGCCGAACGTAGGGGATTCCAGAGCCTATCTTGGCGCCATACAAATAGCGCATGGTGGCAACAAAAGTTTGGCGGACATAGTTAAAGTGGATGGCGAGTTATAAAGTGATGGCACACTATCAAACTTAGATGATGCACCAAGCAAAATGGGTCAAGTTTGCCAATAAGGCTGGGACCACGGAGGGAAGCCAAGAGAGTGGAAGCATAGACCCGATGCTTGAGAAGATGCTAGACTTGGTCGAGTCATGGGGAGATTCAGGCCAAGAGCAAGGAGAGGCATACGATGAGTGGAGGATCGAGGCCATCGTTGCTAGTCGTCCAAAGTACAAACAGGGCAAGAAGAAATTTGACTAGTACCTCGTGACATGGGAAGACAAACCGCTTCATAGGACATTCGTGGCTAATGGACAAATAACTTCGGCGACGCCAGGGCGAGGTGCGCTCGTACGTGTTGATGCTTTATGTCGAGGGTGGCACAAAATTGGGTGGGAGAGAGTGTCAGGGCTCGCCATATCATCATGCCACGTAGGCGTCATTTGGCATATATTTTTGCGATATGGAAAAATTACATATCAAATAGACTAGCACATGTGGGAAGGTTCTAGATAAATATGGAGAATTCTCATGGAAGACTTTAGAACCCTATAAAATTGCTAGAAAAGTCCTTAGAAGACTCTAGCTATGTAGAAAATTCTAGAGAAGGGACTTATAAATAATAAGGGCTTTGTGTAATAATTAATATTTACACACTAGCCCCCATGAGACTAGTATATAAAGGGGCCATTTATTTGTAAAATTACCAAAAAAACAATCAAGTTCTCTAGAATAAAAAAGCTTCATTTGGAAATCCTCTTGTGTTCTAACATTCCCTTAGCGATCTTAAGTATGGTAAAGCTGACTTAGCATAGCAAGAACGTGAGCAAGTTGTGCAAGATCGTCAGCGGGTTTTCAAGTGTCGCACGTGTACTTAGTTAAATACTAAGGACGTGACACTAAGTGATCACGCCCAACTATGCCTTACAAAAAAGTCTAAGCGGTCGCTGCAAATATAATCCGGTTTACAAGTCCGGAGTCGAATCCCACAGATAACTAAGGCTTAGCTACAGTTGTTCACTATCACCAAGAATACAAGCTTGAACAATTCCTAACTTATAGATATTAAGATTCTTGTGTTTAACTAACTAACTAACTAATTAAAATAATAAATTAACACTAAAGATACTACAAGTTGGAGAAAAGATTGAGGAGGTCTAGAGTTATGATTTTTTCAATTGTCGAAATCCTTCCCGCTATGTCTTCTATAATTTCGTCTAAGTATTCTCTATCGATCATGAACGCTCTGCGTGTTGTAATTCTCTTCCGAGTAATTACGACAATTTACTAGACATACTCTCCCAATTTACGCTAGTTGACTTTAATTACAGCTCACTTAGATCGCACCCAAGGTTTCGTTATCCCCAATCCCACCTTTAAACCCTTGGTTATTGATTCCTCACATACATCGGGAGTAATGTTGTTCAACAACTACCTAAATATGCACTCTCTCCCGAATAATACATACTAAATAGGCACAGCTAATTGAGGGCCCTTCAATCAACCACAAGAATAATATAGTTGAACAAATAGAGAAAATACTACGGCTCAATTATATAAAAACATAACAAGAATTTATCCTACACAAGGTTCCATCAAAACCCTAGATAACAAATTAGCTATTCATAATAGTATGTAAAACTACAATACTAAAAGTCATAACCAACGATGAAAAATAGGAAGAGGAAGGAAAAACTCGTAGAAGAATTCCCCGCCTTGCTCCTATTGTGTCTCTGCCTCCTTAGGTCGAATTTGTGTCAAAAATTGGTCTCCTCCCCTCAAAATACCGTTTTTCCATGTATATATACCAAGTAGGGTGGGGAAAAAACAATTATACCTTCTTCTACGCGAAAAAGGACAAGTTTCCAGGCCTGGACGTTCGCGGCCGCGGTTCGGGCGCGGTACTTTCCCACTGCCTTAGTCCGCATCAGGTCCGCGGTCGCGGTTTCGATCGAGTTTTTTACCCTGTTATGTTTGGAATTTGGAAAAACGTAAAACATGAAAGTTGTAGCCCTTTGAGTTAGCTTTCCAATTACATATTTTGGAGCCCAAATGGAGTTCTGAGCTAAAAGTTATATGCATTTTACTAAATAGTGCACAATATGCCTACTCGATTCTTCGTTTTGTTGCTCTATTATCCGTTGATTCCCGAATACAATCCCGGCTTAATTCCTTGGGCTTTTACTCCGACTTCAAAGCTCCAAATCACTTGAATTCATTCCATAATATCTACATAGCTCGGAATCACCCCTACAAGGCATACAACACACAATTAGTGCAAGACACTAGCGATTAAAGCTCAAACTCAATTAAAGTGCAGTAAATTTGAGTGTAATAAGCGATTAAAATACGTAATTATAGCCTATCATCACTAAGCTCCCTTTTTTATATAATTTTTTTTATTTACTTTTTGCTAAAAAAATTAAAAATATTATTTATTCATAAAATTTTGACCAAAAGTTATTCAAATTTTGCGGATGAATTTTTTTTGTCTAGATACAATTTTATTTTAAAAATTATTATTCAACACAATTTTAAAAATTCTCTCTTTTTTATTTTTATTTTTAAATTTCAATCAAATCTATGTATTAAGAATGCCACTTGTCTCCCTCTTCTCTCCCTAATAATTATCTGCAAAGCAGCAAAGCTAAAGAGAAAGCGGAAAAAAGAAAAGACCCCAAATTGCATTTCTCTCCCAATTTAGAAACCATCCCAAAACACTCTCTTATCCTCCGTCTGGTTTCCTTCTGGATTCATCTCTCGATCATCAATCATCACCATTCTTATTCAATGTCCGCTTATCCACATACCCTTAACCTGTGGGGAGTACTTTCCCAATCAAAGCGCATAATCAATGCTCACTCCCGCCATTTCTTAGCCCTTTCTGTTTCCTTCCTCTTACCTCTCTCTTTCTCCCTCATCGTTTACCCTACCCTCCAAACCGCCCTCTCTCAGTCCAATTCCATCATCTTCCACCCGCAAGCTCACCTCTCCTCCTCCTTCTTAACCCTCCCTAACCCGTTTGATCCGACCCGAAACCTAACCCGACCCGACCCCCAGCTCTTCCTCGTTCTCTTTGCTTACACCCTATTCGCTGTTCTTCTGGCAATCTTTGCTGTTGCTACGATCACATACAGCACGTTCCATGGATTTTACGGTAGACCCGTCAAGCTTGTTTCCTCTATGCAGTCCGTTCTTTACTCCTTCTTGCCCTTAGTTGCTACCCTTATCGTTTCGCGTGTAATCCACGCTGTCATCGTTCTATTATTCGCCCTATTCGGGGCGATCGTGGTCCACTGCGTGCAATTTCTAGGGTTTGAAGTGAATTATGAGTCGAATTACTTTACGGGTTTGGTTGTTTTATTAGGGGTAGCGCTTGTATTAGTTTTTATATGGTTGCAGGTTAACTGGTCATTGGCTTATGTGATTGTAGTGGTGGAATCGAAATGGGGTTACGAACCGTTAAGGAGAAGCGCGTATTTGGTGAAGGGGATGAGACGGGTTGCGCTATCAGTGTTGTTGTTTTTCGGGGTTCTGATTGGATTGTTAGTGGGTGGGTGTTCTAGTTTTTTGGTGACTGTAGGGGCTGCGAGCGGAGGGTGGACGAGCTTCGGGGTGATACTGCAGATGGTGGTGAGCTCAGGTTTTGCAACTCTGCTAATGCTTCAGAGCCTTGCTGCGAGCGTGGTGTTGTATATGTATTGCAAGGCATTGCACGGGGAGTTACCGTTGGATATTGCGGAGGAGTTTGCTAGTGAGTATGTCTACTTGCCCTTTGACAATGAGAAGGTTCCTCATGTTGTTTGTGTTGTTCAAGGTTGAAATTGCCTAAGGTCAGTGGGTTTTTCAAGATGCAGCATTTACTTTATAGTTTGTAGAAATTTTGTTTTAATTTTACGCAGGCATGTATGTGGTCTCATAGTAGTTAGGAAATCATGTGAAGATGTGTAATCGATATGGATTATGCATCTCTATATGTAATAAGTTCCGTCGAAGCTGGATAGTGATTTAGAGCTTTCTTGTAGCTTCTCCAATTTGTGTATGTACTGTAAAAACTATCATTTCCTTAATGAAAAGTTAAGTTAGTTTGAATAGTATATCCAGGTGGCCTAGCTTCAGTTATTGCTCCATGATAGTACTCATTTTATAGGATGTTCCCTGAAAAGACATCCATAATAGTACACCTAAAATTGGTATCTTTACCTTGAATAGGCATAATATTTTTTCAGTTTTAGAAGATCCACGATGAATTTATCTTGCTTTAGTAGTTCAATTAGAATGGAGGCAAATTAAAGTGCATTACATTGACTTTAAATGCTTCTTTTGCTTATGTGCATATCGGGTAAGACATGCACCTAAATGGCTTGCTCTTACGCGAGCTAACTATTCAGAAAATGCACGTCAAAGGATGCTTCGTATCTCTCCTCGGAAATTATAATTGAGCAAATGGAGAGATATGGTGCATCTACAATAATGTGTTTCATAATGAGGTTCAAGGGTTGAAATCTCCTTATTTTGCATTTTTCATGATAAATTGATGAGCTTCAAAAGTCGCAGTGGTTGATGAGGAGTATGAGAAAGCCGGATTATTCTTTCTAACTGATCAAGAAAAATAAAAAAAGGAGGATTATTCTCTTCTAGTATTGCCTAGTCAGAGTTATGTCAAAAAGCGCAGCAAAAAACTTTGTTGAAAAAGTGATTGCAGACGAGGAGGATAAACTAGGTGAGAGAACTATGACTATGCTAAGTTTCTTATTCAAATGCTCTAGAGTTTAGTCATGAGAATGGAGCTCTCTGGAGTGACATGATTAAAGAAAAATATTAGTTATTCAGGAAGAAAAAGAGGATTTTGGCGCGATGTTTGGCTAGCCATATTCCTCTAAAAGAGGAATTTTAGGATCTGTACAATTTTCTGCATACCATGACACCACTGTAGCACAAGGTTTTGCAGTAAATAGTGGTGCAGTTGGTATACTAGATTTAGAAAACATTGCATTGACTTGGAAGTGGTGAGCATTCCACATTTTTTTAAAGAGACTGAGCAGGGTAAACTCTGTAGTAACATGCTGAGGAGGCAGGTTTAAGGATTGGTCACTAGGGTTAGAATCCTCAGCTCCCTATTCAGGGATGTACTGGTAAACTAATCTCTTCCTCTGCATAAGTTGAGGCACTCTTAAGAATCATTTGGTTGATTGTTTAGTTATAGAGGGATTGAAATGCATGGATTGTCACACGGAGAATAAATAATACGGGGATTGTTATGTAGAATAAATAATACAGGGATTATTATATGGGAATAAATAGTACCGAGATTGTTATGAATAAATTGTGCATGTATTGTTATTGTAAGGGCATTCTTGTCTTTATATGGTCTAATCCACGTATTGCTAATACACATAATTCTTATCTCACCTTCTATCGCAGATAAAATAATACATAGATTCCCATATAATTTATACCCATATTAGTTATCCAATGTTTGGTTACTGATATTAAAATCCACATAATTTAGGCGGAGTTTAATACTTGACTTGAAATCAAACGTCATGTAAAGTTATACGGAGATTAACTAGTAATGCAGGATTATACTGCACACTCAACGTTGTATAAAATTATACCGATTGTTATACCATGATTATTTTTGCTTGTACATGTAATCAAACGTGCCCTTAATGCCTGGCTAAGCAAGCGACTCTCACATGTGACTTCACTTCTCAGATCATCTGCCAAGGTCTCCTTCTCTTGTTGGAAGAAAAATCCCAACTGAGAGCTTTCAAGTCGTAAGTGGTTTTGATAGTTTGACTACTAATATTTTTCAGTCACAGAGATGGTACACATCTTGTTCTCCAGAATTGAGTTGCATCTGAAATCACCAAGAAACCGATTGTCCTTCTATTATGCTGTCAACCACCAGATTGCTATTGTACAATCTTTTCATACTTGGAGGATGTTCTGTTATTCCTAAGAAAGTGTAGTGCTTGTTTCTGATGATTTTTGGGACAAAGAAGAAACCATTTATGGAAGGATGGTGTATTATGTACTAGTAACAATTGTTTGTTGCCTTTACATACAAATTGTAAAGGAGCAATTTTTTGCATTCCAAGAGTGTATATTATCTTTGTGCTTGAGACAAGCAGCCAGTAAGATTCTGACAGAGGCGATTCTATCTGGTTGAAAAGTATTGCAGGAGTATGATCATCTGTGTAGATAGATTGGTTTTGATTGCATTTTATGGTGTAAGGCAGATGAGTAGCCTATAATTAGGTGTTCTGTGCTCAGGATTACATAATTTTTTTAATTTTGTTTCTGACTTAAATTGCGTGGGTACGGGCAAAATTTAAGAATTCTATTCAATGTGGGAGACTAGGAAGTATTATAAGAATCTTACAGAAATGTCCCAAAAAAGTTCCAACTTACGAACCTCTAGCCATTAATCATACTTACTGATCACGCTCAATTATGCCTTATAGAAAGGACAAAACGGTCGGTGTAAATATATTCCGGTTAACAAGTCCGGAGTCGAATCCCACAGGGAATTAACTTATAAATCACAGCTATTGGACGTACACAAATTCACGTATTCAATCTTCGAAGATATTTAAGTAATAGATTGGATGTTTACTAACTAAATATTACGTAATAACAATGCAATAATTAAGAGCTAACTATGGAGGGGTTGTAAACAAGAATTGGAATGATCTAATGTTTTGATTTCCCTCTTGTCGGAATCCTTTCCGCTATGTTTGCTATAAATTTGCCTAAGTGTTCTCTATCGATCATGAGCACTCTGACTATCGTAACTCTCTCCCGAGTAATTACAACAATATATTAGACATGTTCTCCCGAACTACGCTAGCTAGCCTTAATTATAGCTAGATCGCACCCAATGTTTCGTTATCCCTAATCCCACCTTTACACCCTTCGTATTGATCCCTCATATACGTTACGAGTGGTGTTGTTCAACAACTACCTAAATATGCACTCTCTCCCGAGTAATACATACTAGATAGACACAGTCGATTGAGGGCCCTTCAATCAGCAACAATCACAATATAGTTGAACAAATAGAGAAAATACTATGGCAAATCAATATTAACATAGCAAGAAATTCATACTCCAAAAGGTTCCATCAAAACCCTAGATTAGGAGTTTAGCTATGTATAATCGTTTTCACAATCATAATAATAGAATTCATCATCAATTATAGAAACAAGAGGAAGAAAGGTAAAAACTCTATGCCGAATCTTCCGCCTTTCTTCTTGCCTGTTCTTGCCTTCAAAATCCCTTCAAAAACCTCGATACCCTCTTTTTGGGCGAGCTGGGCTTCTTATAATTCAAGGAGGGTCGCCTCTGGAATTACAAATTTGCCCCTGAAATAAAATCTTCGGAGAGCCGTGCGCAGCCGCGGATGAACCGTGCATATTGACTCTCTTTTTGCTTGACGAGCGCGGCCTATGCGCGGCCGCGGATGGCCCGCGCACCTGAAGTTTAGTTCTGCCTTTCATTTTTTCCTTCTTCTTTTGCGTGCTCACCTCCAATTGCCCTTCATTGCTCCATATTAACTCCAAAATACTCCTTAATTCCTCATAGCCCGGGATTGCTCCTACAAAGCATAAAGTTCTTGATTAGAGCAATTTGTTATCATTTAACATTTAATTATCAACAAAGTGCAGCTAATTTAAAGCGTCAATGGTCGTTAAACTACATAATTCTCGCCTACTATCAACACTCCACACTTAAGCTATTACTCGTCCCCGAGCAATCAACCACACTTTACAGAGGCTTAACTTCACTGGCCGACTTCCCTAACTCGTCACACAAAGAACATTTCACAAAGATTGAGCCCAGTAGTGTAACATCTTCGCCTCAAGAGTTGCCTCTCACATGCCACACAATATTCCTAACTTACTCACTTACTCTTACGTAGAGGTTAAGACTCACCTTTCCTTCATGAATCAAGTGCCCTCACATAACAAACCAGAGTAGTTCCACACACAATAAAAGTTAAGAAAAATTAGGAACTCAAGATAGAAAGAATTCACTCACTCGTAGAAAGAACATTCATATGCCACATAAAATGCACCATAGGCTTGCCCGTAGTGTATTACTCCACTAATCGAGCTCATTCAGTCTAGGATCAAGTAGGACTTCATTTGGTTGTAATGTAGGCTGGGGGACGGGTAGGATACATTTAGATATAAAAGTGACTACACCTCCCTAAGCACTTTAATCCATACATTTTAACATTTAAGACCCTACTTATGTCAAACCAAAGTCCACCTTTTCATCAATGTGTATTGCCCCATACTTCTTTAAGCACACTTACATCAAGAACCACTATATATATTTCTCAACAATGCAACTATTCTTTCCTTTCTTTTCACTTTTTTTTTTCAAGTGTCTCTTACTTTTTCAAATCAGTGCACATTTCTCCTTATCTCATTAGTTCCACTCAAAAGCCAAACCAACCACCCCACATTTAACTTTTACAAGGTTCATAACAATTCAAATGCTCATGAGAGGTTAAAAGGTTCAAATAGATGGTTAATTCAAATAAATGGGTAAGACTTGTAATGTGGTTGCCAAAGAAATATGATTACAGGCTTAAAGGGGTTAACTACGATATATAACAATTAGGCGGGTAAAATATACATATCTGGCTCAACAAAGAAATGCCTATATCATTTCCACGACTGAACAAAACTATTATTTCGCTTTGCAAACACATGGGACAAGTTCTAGGCATCAAATGCAGTGCACAGAATACAACAATCCTCCCACACACATGGCACATGACTCACTCCAGATTGGATCATCAAAACACTCTAGTCGGGGGTACTTAAGCAAATTAAGAACATACAATTTAAGGCACTCTAACAAGAATCAACAATTTGAGCCTAAGCGTCACACTAAAGTACCCACTGTATTCAAGGCATAACGACGTTAAGAGATCCTCCTTCCATATCATCCCATAACCCACAAGTACCTAACTAAAAATTAAAAACTAATTACATCCGGTTCAAACAAAACCCTTGAAAAAGAACCGCGATCCAAAAAAAAACCAAGGGGTAATTGATACACTACCTACAAAAGAGAATTTTTTTATCGACTTAGACCCTCAAGAAACCCGTCGAGTGATATCCGTCGTCGCGACAAGTCGAAAATTTGAATTTTTTATTTTTATTTTTTTATTTTACTATTGCACACATTCAGACAACTAATCGAAGACCAAAATCAAGCTACATTCCTATATATACAACATACAAACGAAGTATCCGGCACCCCACACTTAAAAAGATGTCATGTCCTCATGTCATAAAAAATAAAATAATGCGAGGTAAAGGAAACTTCCCTAGTACATCAGTCCATATCGGCGATAGTACCGAGGTCGAGATGGCAGGCTCTCCCTAGCGCACGCAGCCAAGCCATGATCTTCTTGTTCGATTTAGCATTTTGGGCGACTAGTGCATCCACCCGAGCCCCCAAGTTTGTGACAGAAGTGTGCAACCCTGCCATTTCATGCTCTAAGGCTGTCATCTGTGTGTCCCGTCTGACCACAGATGTTCCCTCTGCCTCTGCAACTTGCTCATGTGTGGGAGACGCTCCCTCAACTTCCTCCTACCTTTCATCACCCTCATCTGCTGCATCGGAATCATCACTATTTGCATCTCCAGGTACCTCAGGGTCCTTCCCAATGGTCACTTTATCCGCCCGAAACTTTGTTTCATTCTTGACTTTTCCATCTACGCTCAAGTTCTCCGGCACTCGTGCTACCCGACATAATCTAGTGACTAGAGAAGGGAATAAGAACCCATACCGCCGCACTGGACAACAGATGAACATCTCTTCATGAATAATCTTGGCCATGTCAAAATCATGGCCATTCATGAAGCACCAGATCAATGCAGCTCTGGGACCATTCACTTTAGTGGTGTTGGAATAAGGGAGCAGGTGACTATTGATGACATACAACCAACACTTCCCTTCAAAGGTGAGTGCCGCCGAATGAAACTTCTTCCCAGGTATAATCCACACAACTTCCTCGTTGGGCACACATATTGTTTCAAAGAACAATTCCCGCGTGGTGAATCGTCTGCCATGGGCTTCATAATAGTCCTCCGCCCCAAGGTCTTGCCCGAATATGGGCAGCTGGTAAGCTCTCCAAATAGCCTTAACTGATGCGTCTATATTTTTCTTTTGCACCGTGCAAACATCGTTCACATGTTCTGGAAGGTTCGTGTAAAGCTCCCGCACAACCATCAAATTAGCTTCATCCGGTTCTTCAAAGAAAATATCCATCCCGCACTGGACCAATTCATTGTACATGTTGGGACAATCATATTGGAGAGACCCTATATCAATACCCCTCTCCGGTATGGGCTTCTTGGATGCCTTGTAACCAAAACGGTCCTGAGCCCCGCTGGAGACGAACTTGGTACTATCATACTTACGAGAAGGAGTTGAAGCTCGTGGCATGTAGGATCCAGCTTGGCCACTGCAGGAAGCACCGGTGGTTCGGCATTTCTTGGAGGGCGTCATACTACCTGAAATAAAGATCATTAGCAGCAAAACACAAGAGATGTAAACCAAAGGCGGTTACTCAGACTTGATCCACACAATTGGTCACACATTATAGTCATGACTCACCATGGCATTTAAACAAACACTTGATGTGTACAATTCACCGGAACCCCCAAATAACAATTTGATAATCCCAACTCAACCACAAATAACCCAATGTCAACCGCACATGTCAAGAGACACATCTACTACAGCCTCGACATACCTACCAGGGTAACTAGAGAACAATACTAGAAGAAATCTACTACAAAATAAGAATAAAATTACTATATAACTAAGAACTCAAATAACCCAACAAGAATGTAAACAAGTGCCCTTACCTGGTGGAGTTGTAAGTATGTTATGTGAGGGGAAGATGTTAGAAGAGAGAAGAGGGTAGAGTGAGGGAGGGGGAATCAATGCTGTGGGGGTTGAAGGGTTGGGGTTCTTTTGGAAGAGAGAAAAAGATTATGTGTTTTGATTTGTAAGGGATGGTTTGGGGTGGGGGATCAGTTATATGAGTTAAGAGAGAGAAAAAAAGGGTAGGGGATATCAGGCGTGTGTGTGTGTGTGTGGGGGGGGGGGGGATATTAGTAATTAGAATATTAAGAATAAAAGAGAAAGAATAAATAAAATAAAAATTAATGCTAACTAAGCTTGCAGACGGCACTCAGTGCACGGTCGGTCCGCGGTCCAAGCACAGCCAAGCATATGAGGCAATGTGAAACCCAATATACGTGATCCAAGCGCGGTCGATCAGTGGCTACGGACGTTGCAATGTACGCGAGGTAGTGTGAGATGCATTATGCGTGGTCTGAGCGGGGCCGCGGACCTGACCTCCGGAATTTTTCCTCTCTCACCACTTTTACCTATCTCCGGGTTGATCCCTTCAGCGCCTGGTGTACTTATCACACGCCCAAACTCACCTGCAACTTATTAGTACCTAAAAATAAAAGAAAAATCTTAACTGCACTAAAATCAACTACTAATTGGGTTGCCTCCCAACACACCTTAGTTAATGTCGTGGCACGACGAATACAACAGTTCAATGGGTTTCCTCCAATGAAGTGCCTGATTACGTCGCGACACAACGCAGGTAAACGCATTTAAGGTGCGCTCAACATCGGAGGCTCAATCAAATGAATCACTGACAATACCTTCATTTCATCCATGCCCACATAATGTTTTAATCTGTGTCCATTGACTCTAAATGTGCGAGAGTCATTATCCGCAACAATCTCTACGACACCTGTGGGGTGAATTTCAACCACACGAAAAAGGACATGACCATCGTGATTTTAATTTGCCCGGAAATAACCTCAGTATAGCAATACCGTATCTCCGAGTTTAAAACTCTGCTCAATAATATTTCTATCATGTATCATCTTCATTTTCTCCTTGTATAATCTTGTGCTCTCAAAAGCGTGATACCGGAACTCATCAAGCTCGTGCAACTCCGTTACTCTACTTGTTCCCATAGCTTCAATGTCTCATTCAACGCCCACCAAGCTCTATGCTCCAACTCCATAGATAAATGACATGCTTTCCCAAACACCAACTTGTATGGAGACATGCCGATAGAGTTTTGAAAGTTGTTTGATAAGCCCAAAGTGCATTATCTAACTTTCTCGCCCGATCTATTCTAGTAGCATTCACAGTCTTAGTCAACACACTCTTTATTTCTCTGTTCGAGACTTCCACTTGCCCGCTTGTTTGTGGATGATATGGAGTGGCCACCTTGTGGTGTACATCATACTTCTCTAACAACTTTGCGAAGTCTCGATTACAAAAGTGGGTGCCTCCGTCACTGATTATTTCCCTTGGAGTGCCAAATCGGGTGAATTTGTTCTTTCTCAAAAAACCAATTACCTCCTTTGCATCATTTGCAGGGAGTGTTGCAGCTTCCACCCATTTGGACATGTAGTCTACCGCGGTGAGTATGTATTTTTTATCATATGAGATGACGAAAGGCCCTATGAAATCGATGCCCCATACATCAAACACTTCTACCTCCTGAATTGGGTTCATGGGCATCTCATGTCTGCGGGAAATATTCCCGGTTCGTTGGCATTCATCATAGCCCTTTATCCATAAATGTGCATCTTTGAACAATGTTGGCTAGTAGAAGCCCGACTCCAAGACTTTCGCAGCTGTCCTCACTCCCTTGAAGTGCCCACCTTATGGTGACGTGTGACATGCCTGCAAAATAGAAGACTAGTCTATCTCGGGGATACATCTCTGGATTATGTTATCAATACAAATCCTGAACAGATAAGTCTTATCCCAATAATACATGTGACAATCACGAAAGAAGTCTTATCCCAATAATACATGTGACAATCACGAAAGAACTTTTTCTTTTGAATAGAGGAAAGGTCATAAGGAATAACACCACTCGCCAGGTAGTTTGCAATGTCTGCATACTATGGCGCTTCCTCGAGACTCGTGGCTAGTAGTTGTTCATCTAGGAAAGTTTCCAGAATCTCTTCTACCTCAACCTTCTTTTCAGCTCCTTCCAGCCTAGACAAATGATCAGCTACCTGGTTCTCCGTTCCCTTTCGGTCACGGATCTCCAAATCAAATTCTTGCAACAGTAGCACCCATCGAATTAGGCGCGGTTTTAACTCCTTCTTCTCGATTAAGTACCTTAGAGCAGCATGGTCAGTGTAAACAATTACCTTCGAGTCTATCAGGTATAACCTGAATTTGTCAAATGTGAACATTACTGCCAGCATCTCCTTCTCGGTCACAGTGTAATTTAGCTGGGCTCTACTCAACATTCTACTTGCGTAGTATATTGGATGTATGATTTTATCTTTTCGCTGCCCAAGAACTGCTCCCACAACATGGTCACTCGCATCACACATCAGCTCAAATGGTTGCTCTCAGTTGGGGACAACTATGATAGGTGATGTTACCAATCTCTTCTTTAATTCCTCAAAAGCTACCCTGCAGTCATCAAAAAACACAAAAGGATGATCTTTTTCAAGCAATTTACACAAGGGGTTAGCAATTTTGGAAAAATCTCTTATAAATCTCTTATAGATACCGGCGTGCCCAAGGAAACTTTTGATTGCTTTCACGGAAGTGGGTGGTGGAAGCTTTTATATCACATCAACCTTTGCACGATCCACCTCAATACCTTTACTTGACACTAGGAGCCCAAGACTATACCTTCATGTACCATGAAATGGCACTTTTCCAATTTGAGTACCAGATTAGTCTCGATGCACCTTTTCAAAACTCTTTTCAAGTTCACAAGGCAATAATCGAATGAGTTCCCTACCACTGAGAAGTCATCCATGAAAACCTCCATTATTTCCTCTACCATATCTGTGAAGATGGCCATCATGCACCTTTGGAATGTGGCGGGTACGTTGCATAGGCCAAATGGCACTGCGTTGCATAGGCTAAACGGAATTCTCCGAAAGGCATAGATACCATAAGGGCAGGTGAACGACATTTTCTCTCTATCCTTCGGGGCAATAGAAATCTGATTATACCCCGAGTACCCATCCAGAAAGCAAAGGTGAGACCTCCTTGCCAATCTATCTAGCATCTGATCAATGAATGGCAATGGGAAATGGTCCTTCCATTGTAGCCAAGTTCAACTTCTTGTAATTCATACATATTCGCCAACATGTGACTGTTTGTGTAGAGATCAATTCGTTCTTCTCATTTTTCACTACCATCATACCTCCCCTTTTTGGGTACACACTGCACTAGGCTAACCCAGTTGCTGTCAGAGATGGGGAATATGATTCCCGCATCTAACCACTTAATCACTTCTTTCTTCACCATTTCTTTCATATTGGGGTTTAGACTTCTTTGATGTTCTCTGGAAGGTTTGTGCCCCATCTTCCGGTAAAATCTTATGCATGCAGAAGGCCAGGATGATCCCCTTAATGTCTGCTATGGTCCATCCAATTGCAGTCTTGCACTCAGTTAGTACTTACAAAAGCTGTTCTGCCTGCACATCTAGCAAACTAGATGAGAAAATAACAGGTAAAGTTGAGTTAGGTCCTAAGAATGCATACCTGAGATGAGATGACAGTGGTTTTAGTTCCAACTTTGGTGGCTCTTTTATTGATGGCTTAGCTGGAGGCATTTTTCTTTCCTCTAAGTGCAAAGGCTCAAATTCGAGCTCCCTTCTCCAAAAACCTTGTTCTTTAAGAGAAAGTACCCACTCTACCAAGTCTTCTCCATTGGATTCATCCAAGTTCATAAGACAGGCTACTAGAGGGTCTTTAGTGTTCAATGTCTCATCTTCTTCCTCCAAAATTACATCCACGACATCTATTAGAGAGCAATTAGCAAATTCACTTGGTCTCCGCATAGATTTCTGCACGTTGAATGTTATCTCTTCATCATTTAACCTCATTTGAGCTCTCCAGTTTCACAATCAATCAAAGATCTCCTAGTGGGAAAGAATGGTCTTCCCAAAATTATGAGAATTTCCTTGTCAATCCGACAGTCAAGGATGACAAAATCTGCTGGGAACACAAACTTCCCAACCTGTACCAATACATCATCTAGAATCCCAGAGGGCCTTTTTACTGTCCGGTCAACCATGTGTCGTAACATAGACGTGGGTCTAGCTCTTCTAATGCCTAGCTTTTTGTAGATAGCCAGGGGCATAAGATTTATGCTTGCTCCCAGATCACACAGTGCCTTAGCAAATGCATAGTTGCCTATTGTGCAAGGGATTGTGAAACTCCTAGGGTCAGACAGCTTCTCAGCTATGGGTCTCGTCACAACAACACTGCAGGTCTGAGTCAGTGTAACCGTGGTCAAGTCTTGAAAGTCAAACTTGCAGGACATCAAGTCCTTCATCATCTTTGCATAACCAGGCATTTCCTTTAAAGCATCAATTAATGGAATGTTTACCTGAATTTGCTTCAACATCTCTGAGAATTTCTTGTACTGCTCATCTTTCTGATACTTGGCCAATCTCTGTGGGAATGGTGCTGGAGGTTATTTCTTCCCTGTGATTTGATTTTTTTCTTGTTCAGGTACTGCTTCCACTGTTGGTTCCAGTGCAACCTCAGTCTCTTTCATAACCTCTTCTTCTTTGTTGGTGTTCTCTTGCGCATGTTGTGCCGTCACCTTTTAACCCTGTTGAATCATCTATCTCAATGGGTACTGTCACCAATGTCTCAGTCTGTCTACTTTTGTAAGCAATTTCTTGCTCCAGATCTAAGTATCTACCATTTCGGAGACTCACTGCCATCAGCTGCTTCAGACCCTGCTCTTTTGGATTAATTTGGGTGTCTGCAGGTAACATCCAGTGGGGACGATTATTTAGGGCCATAGAAATCTGTCCTAATTGAATCTCAATATTCTTTATCGCTGATTCGTGTGAGTCTACTCTATCTGTTAGTTTTCCAGTGGACCCAATCACTTGTTGCATCATTCCCTCAAGTTTAGCAAACCCATCTTCGTGTCTCACAGTTTGTTGCTGTTGAGGTTGTTAATAAGCCTGTTATTGATTTTGCTGGTTGTAACCCTGTTGCCTTTGGTAAGGCACCACTTGACCCTGTGGTCGCATAGCCCCAAGGTTATTGTTGTTGTTGTACTGATGCTAAGCTGGTCTATATTGTTGACTCCTGACCCTAATTCTGACCACCTGGTCTCTGTCCCCCATAGTTGGCCACATAAATCATGTTCTCCTAATATTGTTGGTTATCACCTTTAGCACCCCACCAGTAGACATATGGTTGATTAATGCATGATGTACATAAACCTCCATTAGTTGCATCAACTATGTGTACCTACTACATCTAGCCTGATTCATCAACCTTTTTGGTGAGGATGCTCATTTGTGTCAGTAGAGTGGCCATATTTTCAGCTATGGAGTTAGTCGGGTCTAAAGCCACTGAGTGAACCACATGAGTGATTGGAGCATTTTTTGTCATCCTTCCTGAGTTCTGTTCCATCTTGTCCAGTAGGATCTTGCTTTCTCTGAATATTTTGCTAAAAAATGCTCCACCTGCTGAAGCATCAACATTAGCTTTAAAGCTATCTGCTAAACCTATGTAAAACCTCTACCCCAATATTTGCTCTGAAATACCATGATATGGACATGTAACCAGCATACCCTTGAACCTCTCTCACGTTTCTTGTAATGTCTCTGTTGGTTTCTGTCTGAAGCTCAATATCTCATCAATTTGTTGAGCAGTCTTGTTGGGTGGGTAAAATTTGTTCACAAATTGCTTGACTAATTCCTCCCAAGTAGTGATGGAGTTTATGGGGAGTGAATTAAACCAAGTCTGAGCCGCTCCCGTCACTGAGAATGGGAAAAAACAACAGTTGTATTGCTTCCGGTGTCACGTTATGTTGCCTCTGTGTGGCACAGATTGACAGGAAATTCTTTAGATGCTGTTGAGGATCTTCAACGTATGACCCAGAGAATAGTCCCTTGTTCTGCAACAAGTATAGCATGTTATTTGTGATTTGGAATTATTTTACTTGTATCTGAGGGACTACAATTGCAGTTGCTAAGTTGTCAGCAGTGGGTTGCGACCAATCATACAGTGCTGCTTCTGGCACAAGAGGTACCACACCCTGATTGTTTGGGTCATTTACGTTGTTTCTGTTGTTTAGATAGTCGTCTTCCATGTCCGGTTCGCTTTGTTCTAGTGAGTTTTGTTGTGGTTTACCTTTCTTGTTTGCACAATTCAATGCCTTGATAACTTTCTTAGGATCTAATAATGCTTCAAACAATTCATCAGTTCTTGAGGAGTTTCTAGGCATGCACCTGTAACAACCAAGACTACAAACGTTAGAATTTTAATGATAAGTTTAAATTGAAGAAAATTAACTTAAGTAAGAATTTTTGCACTTCTTTTTAACTGTAATTAATAACACCGTTAATTCCTCGGCAACGATGCCAAAATTTGATCACGCCCAACTATGCCTTATAAAAAGGGCAAAGCGGTCGCAGCAAATATATTCCGGTTAACAAGTCCGGAGTTGAATCCCACAGGGAATTAACCTATCAATCACAACTATTGGACGTACACAAATTCACGTATTCAATCTTTGTAGATATTTAAGTAATAGATTGGATGTTTACTAACTAAATATTACGTAATAACAATGCAATAATTAAGAGTTAACTATGAAGGGGTTGTAAACAAGAATTGGAATGATCAAAGGTTCTGATTTCCCCTCTTGTCGGAATCCATTCCGCTATGTTTGCTATAAATTTGCCTAAGTCTTCTCTATCGATCATGAGCACTCTGACCATCGTAACTCTCTCCCACGTAATTACAACAATATACTAGACATATTTTCCCGAACTATGCTAGCTATCCTTAATTACAGCTCACTTAGATCGCACCCAAGATTTCGTTATCCCTAATCCCACTTTTAAACCCTTCGTATTGATCCTTCATATACGTTAGGAGTTGTGTTGTTCAACAACTACCTAAATATGCACTCTCTCTTGAGTAATACATACTAAATAGGGATAGTCGATTGAGGGTCCTTCAATCAACAACAATCACAATATAGTTGAACAAATAGAGAAAATACTATGACAAATCTATATTAATATAACAAGAAATTCATCCTCCTAGAGGTTCCATCAAAACCCTAGATTAGGAGTTTAGATATGCATAATCGTTTTCACAATCATAACAATAGAATTCATCATCAATGATAGAAACAAGAGGAAGAAAGGTAAAAACTCTATGCCGAATCTTCTGCCTTGCTTCTTGGATGCTCTTACCTTCAAAATCATACCATCTTTTTGGGCGAGCTGGGTTTCTTATAGGTCAAGGAGGTCACCTCTGGAATTACAAATTTGCCCATGAAATAAAATCTTCGGAGAGCCGTGCGCGGCCGCAGATAGACCGCGGATGAACCGTGCATATTGACTCTCTTTTTGCTTGACGAGCGCGGCCTATGCGTGGCCGCGGATGGCCCGTGCACCTGGAGTTTAGTTCTGTCTTTCATTTTTTTCCTTCTTCTTTTCTGCGCTCACCTCTAATTGGCCTTCATTGCTCCATATTAACTCCAAAATACTCCTTAATGTCCTCAAAGCCCGGGATTGCTCCTACAAAGCATAAAGTTCTTGATTAGAGCAATTTGTTATCATTTAACATTTAATTATCAATAGAGTGCAGCTAATTTAGAGCATCAATGGTCGCTAAACTACATAATTCTCGCCTACTATCAACACCCACACTTAAACCATTGCTCTTCCCCGAGAAATCAACCACACTCTACAGAGGCTTAACTTCACTGGCCGACTTCCCTAACTCGTCACACCAAGAACATTTCACAAAGATTGAGCCCAGTAGTGTAACATCTTTGCTTCAAGAGTTGACTCTCACATGCCACACAATATTCCTAACTTACTCACTTACTCTAACGCGGAGGTTAAGACTCACCTTTCCTTCATGAATCAAGTGCCCTCACATAACAAACGAGAGTAGTTCTCCACACAATAAAAGTAAGAACAATTAGGAAATCAAGATAGAAAGAATTCACTCACTCTCAGAAAGAACATTCATATGCCACAAAAAATGTACCATAGTCTTGCCCGTAGTGTACTACTCTACTAATCAAGCTCATTCAGTCTAGGATCAAGTAGGACTTTATTTGGTTGTAATGTAGGCTGCGGGGTAGGTAGGATACATTTAGATATAAGAGTGACTACACATCCCTAAGCACTTTAATACCCTACTTAGGTCAAACCAAACTCCACCTTTTCATCAATGTGTATTGCCCCATACTTCTTTAAGCACACTTACATCAAGAACCACCACTTATCTATATATTTTTCCCTCAACAATGCAACTATTCTTTCCTTTCTTTTCTATTCTTTCTTTTTTCAAGTGGCTCTTACTTATTCAAACCAATGCACCTTTCTCTTTATCTCATTAGTTCCACTCAAAAGCCAAACCAACCACCCCATACTTTAACTTTTACAAGGTTCATAACAATTCAAATGCTCATGAGAGATTAAAAGGTTAAAATAGATGGTTAATTCAAACAAATGAGTAAGGCTTGTAATGTGATTGCCAAAAAAACAGGATTACAGGCTCAAAGGGGTTAACTACGATATATAACAATTAGACGGGTAAAATATACATATATGGCTCAACAAAGAAACGTCTATATCATTTCCACGACTGAACAAAATTACTATTTCGCTTTGCAAGTACACGGGGCAAGTTCTAGGTATCAAATGCAGTACACAGAATACAACAATCCTCCCACACACATGGCACATGACTCACTCCAGATTGGAGCATCTAAACACTCTAGTCAGGGTACTTAAGCGAAATGAAGAACATACAATTTAAGGCACTCTAATAAGAATCAACAATTGAGCCTAAGCGTCACACTAAAGTACCACTGTATTCAAGGCATAACGACGTTAAAAGATCCTCCTTCCATATCAACCTATAACCCACAAGTACCTAACTAAAATTTAAAAACTAACTATACTCGGTTCAAACAAAACCCTTGGAAAAGAACCACGGTCCAAAGAAAAACCAAAGGGTAATTGATACACTACCAACAAAAGAGAATTTTTTTTATCGACTTAGACCCTCAAGAAACTCGTCAAGTGATATCCGTCGTCGGGACAAGTCAAAAATTTGTATTTTTTTTACTATTGCACACATTCAGACAACTAACCAAAGACCAAAATCAAGCTACATTCCTACCTAGAATCAGGGCCATGGACGACCGTTCAGGAGCCTCTACGGGCCCGATATACCCAAGCAGGCCCCAGCGAAGAAATTAATGCCGGACATATAGAGATACCATCCATGTGCCGCGGATTGGAGGAATGCCACAAGATGCAACCTACCTCACAACGGTAGGGAAATATTTCGAGGGCGACATCCTCAAGGAACTTTCCCTGGAACCGGATCTGACGAGACACAACCAGCAGAGGAACCCCGCCTAGTAGAGTACGGTTTCAACATTGCTATACCAAATATCATGATCTCCATAAGCAAAAATAGGGACGTCCAGTGACTCAGGCCTATTTGACCAAAACCCTTTCAAAAGAACCATAACCTAATGCGGGAACTGCAGGGCGCGCGTGGCCACGGGGTCAAAAATGACCTCCATCTCGGCAATATGACAACTATGTTACTCAATGAAAATCACCACCAAATACCATCGAGCGGTCAGGTTCGGGTCCAACCCCAAGGAAGGGAGGCAACCGGGAAGGATGAAATGAACAAGCCACGCCGTATTACCAGATAGTGAAGGAGCGGCGACACCCTCCGAGGACTCATAACATGGGAAGTGAAAATGTTCACCGTTAGAGAAAAACGGGCCCAGGGAAATATTTTGGAGGATACCCTTACAAAAAGGGAAAAGGGGAATCGAGACTCCACCCCGGCGTCATACTAACGCATTGGTAACCCTCTCCCTCATTTGATTTATCTTAAATAAAATATGTGTTCATGAATTCAGATGGTTCAGTCACGCACAACAACGATGTCGGACCAAAGTCAGTGGGGTGGACCGAACTAACAAACCGAATCGCTCTCGCATCCCGAATCCTTGGTAGATTCCAAATGACAAATCACCACAAAGACGACAAATCGCCACAAAAATGACAAATCGCCACAAAGACGACAAATCGCCAAAAAGACCATTCTCTTGATATAGCCCGTCTGGGCTCGAGCCGGGAGGTCGAGCTCGGTACCACCGGAGGAGGTGCAAAGCATGGGCGCCTTATTCAGACGACTGCCAGCACACTACCCGAGGACAGCATCGACCCCGTCTTGCCAAAAGAATTAAATCCCTTGCAAAGGGCAGAACTAAAATATGTTGACAAAGAGTAATACACGACAAGAGGAAATTCTTCACCATATGATGCGTCGCGGGCATCAATGCCTCCACCCTCGGGAGGATCAAAGGGTAAGAAAACCGCATCTTCGGTGAGAAAGGGTAAGAAAACCGCATCTTCGGTGCCCCAAAAGAATAGGAACATACCAAATCTCAAAATGTCTCCTATACATCTCGCAGTGAGGAAGAACTGCTTTACTCCCTTGTTATTTTTTCGCTAACCTTTATGCAGACAGCTGGCTAGGATATTCGGAGGTTCTAACTCTACCCGAAGACCCCTAGGCCTTAAAAATGGAGGGGCCGCGCTCTTTCTCCTCAGTCGGGCTTCCACCCCAAAGAGGGCCTTGTCAGTAAGATTATTAGCGGAGGAACGTACCCCCAGAGGAGGATCCGATAAGGTCGCAGGCCTTCTTCTACAATCCAACGACAAAGCAATGATCTGCTTCTAAGGGCAGCGTCCCCTCGGGAGGACCGGGAAACAGTAGACTAAACCCCAGTCGGGAACTATGTACCGTATCAAACAGTCCGAGAAGACGCGCTCGTGCGGGCTGAACTCACGATGATGAAACGATGTATGTCTACACCAAGCAATAAAAGGATATCTTTTCAACATCTTATTCTCCAAGCAAGGAAATCTTAAGTGTATCCCCGACAGGGGCCTCTCCACCAAACACGTCCCTAGGTACTCGGAGAGTTAGCACCAGCAATTCAACATTCGTGCGACTACAAGGTCGTTACTCTGGGCTCATAAAGCCTCTACAAGGCAACTCCGAGCTCACGAAAAGTGTTCTTTATGCTTAAACAATTTCGATGACTCGGAGACTGTCAGTCATCGCCAATCACCATACCCTGGAAAACCCGACACTGTAAGACCCCTAGCGGGCAGACTCGGCATAACAAGATCTATTCTACATTACAAAAACTGTAAGACATGAGGGACTTTTTCGGATGTGTTTCCTTCTGCCAGGCATGTTGCTATACATGGTTGTTGATTTCAGTATTGATTTGGTGATGGGCACCTCACCGTGTGGCACCGGCGGAGTTAGAGGAGTTAAAAGAGAATCTTCAAGAACTCCTTGATAAGGGGTTCATTAGTAGACCTATATGGATGTGTGTTCTGCATCAAGACAGCTTTGTTGACTTTGAGTTTCTATGGGTGAGAGACGTGTTGATTCGGTTGTTATCGAGCTATTAGTGTTCTGAGTTGATCTGTGGGTTACTTTTCTGTGTTGCTAGGCATTATGAATTGTTGGTTATAGGCACACATGGTGCGGTTCCGTTTGGGTTTCATAGTGGAAGTCGAGCAGGAAGAGTACTGGGTATTGCTCGGTGGATGGCGTATCGGTTATAACCATTCGGGTTGGTATGATGTTATGTCAATTGCTTCACCATGATTATGATGATTTGCTTTGGTTCTGGACAGCAAATTGCGCGTGATTGTCGATTTTGAGTATAGTGACCTAAGGTGTTTCATGTGGACCAGTTTTTGGATAGGGTCGCGCATTGAAGCGAGGTTATGTGGAGGTATGACCCTTTGGGTTAGATTCATTTTTTCTGTTTCTATGATGTGTGACGGGTTCTCAGCATTGTGTGTGATGGTACTGGTGAGCTGGTGGTACAACTCTTTCATTTAAGTCATTTTCATGATTTGAGTATGTTCAGATTATTGCTTATTGGTGTGCGGGTTGCGCAAGTTGTGGCTTTAGTATGTATTGAGGTGTCATGTCGCCAGAGTGGTTGTGTTGGGTTAGATGAGATCGTTGGGATCTTTAATGAATACAAACTTATTCGATTTCAGCATGTCGGAATGATAATATCGAGGTTCGTCTCAGAAATTTGCTATGGTCTTTGCCAAAGGTGAAGTGGCTTCGTGAATGGTTGATTTGAGAAATGGCATGGTTACTGCGTGTTTCATTTATAATTGGTAGTATATGAAAGTGTTAGAATGAGACTTTAGTTGATAAGAGGTTTTCTATCTGTATTCGGTTGTTGTATTCAGCTAAGTGTTAGAGTTATGTGTTATATCATGTAATTGCACCCGAGGCTGCAGGTATGAGTTATTACAGCTTGTTCGAGCTTATTCAGAGTATAGATGTGAGATTCTAATCTTGTGGATGATTTCGGAAGTGGAAATGTGGTTCTAAGGTTTATGGGCTAGGTTGGATTGTGAAATTTCAATTACATTGTGTTATCAGACCTATATGAGATAGGGTGACGTGGGATCACCCCCGGGTAGGTGCATGGTAAGGTTATTCAGCATTTGGTTGGCTTTTGGAACAACTCTAGGCACGTTCGAGGACGAACGTATGTTTAAGTGGGGGAGGATGTAATGACCCGACCGGTCGTTTTGAGCTTTTGCACTTTGCTTGCCAGTTCTCAGGAATGACTAGCCCCGTGTGATGTATTATGACTTATGTAAATCGTCAGTTTTGGTTTTCAGGGTAATCAGAGTGAATTTGGAAGAACATTTCTCAGTTTGAAGCTTGAAATTTGAAAGGTTTGACCAAGATTTGACTTGTTAATAGATGACATCGGAATGGAATTTTTATGATTTGTTTCGCTCCGTTAGATGATTTGGGACTTAGGAGCTTGGTCAGAATGTGTTTTGGAGATCCGCGGAAGGTTTAGGCTTGAATTGACGAAATTGAGATTTTGGCGTTTTCCGGCCGACATGAGAGATTTTGATATAAGGGTTGGAATGGAATTCCGGAAGTAGGAGTAGGTCCATTGCGTCATTTGTGACATGTGTGAAAAATTACAGGTCATTCGGACGAGGTTTTGTAGGCTTTTTGATCAAATGCAGAATTTGGAAGTTCTTGGGATTTTTAGGCTTGAAGCCGATGTGATTTTGATGTTTTGATGTTGTTTTGAGCGTTCCGAAGGTTGGGAAAAGTTTGAATAATGTTATGGGATATGTTGGCATGTTTCGTTGAGGTCCCGAGGGTCTAGGGTAAGTTTCGGGTGGTCAATCAAACCATTTCATGTTGTGAAAAATTGCAGAATTACTGCTGTTGGTGTAGCAGGTTTCTGACCTTCGCGTTCGCGATGTATGTCCCGCGTTCGCGAAGGGTTAAGGTGCGAGGCTATGGAGTTGGCCTTCACGTTTGTGAAGATAGTTCCGCGATCGTGAAGGTGTGAGGTCTATGGTCATCGCATTCGCGAGGCTCAGGTCGTGTTCGCATAGAGGAAGAAGGATAACTAGGTGGTCCCCAATGCATTTGTTCTACGCGTTCGCGTAGTAGGGGTCGCGATCGCGAAGTGTTGAGTATGTTGTGCATCGCGTTCGTGAGAGGTTTCTCGCGATCACATAGAAGAAATTCCGGTCAGTGAAGCAGTGTGCTTCGCGAACGCGAGGGATATGCCGCGTTCGCGATGAAGGAATGTCTGGGCGGACAATTTATATTTTAAAATTGAGGGTTTAAGTCCAATATCATAAAAGCCATTGGAGAGCTCGGGAGAAGGTGAAATTTGAGGAAAGTTTCAATGGAGCTATTGTGGTAAGTATTCTTCCCTCATATTTGGTTTAATTCCATGATTTAGTCTTGAATTTCATCATTTAATTTGAGAAATTAGAGTGGAAATTGGGGAAAAATGGAAGAAAAGTTTGAGATTCTTTTGGGGATTTGAATGGGCAATTGAGGTCGGATTTTGATGAATTTGATATGGGTAGACTTGTGATAGGATTAGTATTCTATTAATGTAATTTTTATCGGATTCCGAGACGTGGGCCCGAGAGCCGGGTTTGAGCAATTTCGAGATTTTTAATGTAAATTGAATATTTTGGAGTGGCTTTGTTCCCTTAGCATATCTTTATAGTTATGTATTGATCGTGGCTAGATTTGGAGAATCCGGAGGTCGATTCGTGAGGCAAAGGCATCGCGGGCTAGAGTTTGGGCTGGATCAAGGTGAGTAATGATTGTAAATGTTGTCCTGAGGGTATGAAACCCCGAATTGCACATCGTTGTGCTATATTGATGTTACACATACGCTAGATGACGAGTGTGTGGCCGTGCACTGTTGGGGATTGTGATTTAGTCCATCCCGAATGATTGTTTTACCGCGTATTTGATTGAAAACTGTTTACTATCATCATGTTTTGGGCTGAATGCCATATTTGGGCCTAGTGCCAACTATTTGAACCCTTATGGGATTTTACTGATATTTCCTCACTATTTTGACTTTAAAATTGTACTCAGTCATGCTATGTTCTATTGTTTTCATAACTCAACCATGTTTACTCTTTTTAACATATTAAATGATATTTCAAATAATATTTTGGGCTGAGCATCATGTTTTACTGTTGCCCGAGTTGCTTATGAGATTTTGACTGAGTAAGGCCGAGGGCCTGTGTTGTGAGGATACTTTTGGGTCGGGCTGCATGCCGCATCAATGATACACTAATTATGATTATGAGGCCGAGGGCCTGAGATTTTGTATGCCATGAGGTGACTTGTTGATATGAGTCCGAGAGCCAAGTGATGATGCCACGAGATGGCTTGATATTGTGCTTGGGCCGTAAGGGGCCCCTCCAGGAGTCTGCACACTCCAGTGAGCGCGGGTACCCATGGTGATATGAGATATAGCCTGAGGGGCTGGTGATTGTTCCATGATATTGCCCGAGGGGCGGATTCTATTAACATTGTGCCCGAGGGGCGGATTCTTATGTGTTTATCTGTTCTAGCTACTTTGTATTTAATTGCTTAACTGTTAAAAAAGGCATTTCTAAAGAAGCTTAAACTGAACTAAAGTGACTTTACATATTTCCACTGTTTCATTATTTTTTTTACTAACTTTTACTGCTTCTTTATAGCCTATTGACGTGCCTTTACGTAATTTCTTATCGCTCAGTCTTCATTTATTATTATTACTCACTGAGTCAGAGTACTCACATTACTCCCTGCATCTTGTGTGCAGATTCAGGTATTTCTGAACCCGGTAGCGGGTGATGGTTGCTCAGAGGCAGAGTCATCGGAGTTTAGCAAGGTAGCTGCCCGGCGTTCGCAGCATTGCTTTTCTCCATCCTGATTTCATTAGACTGTATTTAGTGCATTTTGCAGACTTTCCACGTATTTAGACCTTAGTAGATGCTCGTGACTTGAGACACCCCGATGTCGGGCTGTATTTATTTCCGCACTTGTTCTATTTCGTTAAATTTTGGGATTTATTCTTATCAATGACTTAGATTGACTTATTAAAATTTTTAAAAATGAATTTTGGGAATTGTATTGGCTGGCCTTGTCTTCACTAAAGGTGCCATCATGACCGGGTCTGGTTTGGGGTCGTGACAGGTGCGATTTTCCAGTTCAATTTGTACACCCTACTTTCAAGTATCAAGATTCTAAAGTTCAAGACTTTTAATTATTTCTACGATTCTGAAACACTCAAAACTAACCAAAAACCTTTGCTTTAATTTGTAGTCACATAAGAAGAAAGGAGCATCAAGAATATCTAACTTCAAAACTTTTAACTATTTCAAATAGTGAAGCACTCTCAAATCCGAAAAAAACTTAGTTATTGTAGTAAAAAATAAATAAATCTTAAGATAAAAAATTTAATATTAAAACCCTGAAGTAATACCACAATCTCAAAAAAAATTAAGCTTTTGTAGTCGTATAAGAAGAAAAAGAAGAAGAAGGGAGCATCAAGAATTTAAAGTATCAAAATTTAAACTATTTCAGACATGATAATGGAAGTAGAGTCATTGTGTCTCCTATGATCTCTGAAGAGTTCAACATTAGGTGTCTTCTATTTTTGCTTGGCCATTTGATTTACAAACTTTTGTGTCAAATAGAAGAAGGCATAACACATGATCCACACAAACTGAAGGAGTTTGTATGGATCTAACCTTAACTACGGAAACAAATAAATTGAGACCAAGTAAGCATTTAAAATTATGTGAAAATTTATGTAACTTAAAATTAAAGGTGATAATGTAAGTTCCTAAAACTTTTATTATAAATTCTAATTAGTTTTACGGTAATGTTATACCTATAATAATATCACTTTTAATTTTAAATGTAATTTTGAATTAGTATAAAATATTAATACATAGTTCTTTAATTATTTATTTCAAATCTTTGAGTTTTCTTATAATTATTTTTATATTACGTGTAATTAAACTTCTTTCTCTTTAGATTCAAGATAAAAATTTGATTTTTGATTTTCAATAGTAAAATTACCTACATGAGATATTTATTTTATATTTTTTAATTTGTTATCAAATATTTTTTTAATCTAGTAAAACTTCAATTTCGTGGTCCTATCTATAGTTTGAGAGTTCTCATCATAATTATAAGAAATTTCTAATCTTGTTATAAATAGAATTATATTTATGGTGAATGTCTATATTTAGAGAGATTCTAGGGTTCATTACTTTGTGGCTAAGTCCCTCTCCCTATAAATAGAGGGTTTTCTTCCATTATAATTCATCCCAAAATCAATAAGAGTTCTCTCTCCCTACGTTTCTCTGTAATACTCTTCTTTTTCTTTTATTGTTTCATAACACGTTATCAGCACAAGATTCTAATCAATTGAGTAGAAGCTTTGGGATTGAGCATAATGATTATCAATTGTTCCATGAACTTCCTTTATAATTAAATTTTGGATTTAAGGTAAGTATTTTACTTTTCTCTTTCAAATTCTTGACATTCTATAATTTGATTTTAAATACAAGCAAAGACGATAAATTGTGATTGTAACTCTAATGGAGTTTGAAAGAAATTATAACCACCCAAAATGGTAAAATTTCTATGCCTTGCCATGATCAAATTCATGTATGATTGTGGGCAAAGAATTAAAAACCCGTCCAATTGAATTTGCTCCATTCTCATTCCCTTAAGAGAATGTGATAGTAGTATGTAATAAGTCTGAAAGAAGACAAAATTATTGCTATGAATGTATCAATGAATATGGATGTGGCAATAGACGAAATTATAATCGTCATTATTGTGACAATGAGAACAATAAGGATTCTCAAAATAATCCTTCACTATGTGAAAGTAATATTTGTCATCGATTTGACATGAGATTTTGTAAAGCACATATATATGATTATAGTCCATTCATGATGTGAATGTGACAACATGTGATTTATGAATATATATTCATTCTTGGAAGAATATGAGTGTGCTAGTGGTATATATCACACTCACCTCTAGAAGGAGGTTTGAGAGGAAATAAGAAAATAATGTCATTATTATGGCATAAATAGTCACGATCACGCCAAAATATTTTGGCAATGTGATTATTTAAAGACAACGATAATGCAAGAAACAAATCTTTCATATAATTTTGACCATAAATATAATGGTATAACTTTCTTCTTAAAAGAGATATTCACCATATGGATGTTGATGAATATGTGGTACTACAAAATTAATTGGGAACTCTGCAAGAGCCAATTATACTATTTTGGAGAAACACAATTGATTACCAATAAGGTATTATGTTGTAGTAAGTCTCAAAGAAGCTTATTCAGTTTCCAAATTATACGCGAAAGCGGTTGGTTATATTGAGACTATAAATAAAGGAAAGATTTGATATCTTCTATTACTACAACTTGTAGCGGGGTAATATGTATGTGAAAAATTACCCGCTTTATTCTCTAGTTTGTACTATACAAATAAAAGAATACCACACTAAAATGGATGTTTATTGATATAAAAACCCATATCATAATGAACTTGGAGTTTATTGATAATTGCACACGTCATGGTGTAAACCTGGAGTTTATCAATATTGATAATTTATTCAATTGGCATAATTGGTTTAACCATATCAATTTAAGTATGATGTGTAAAAATAATAGAGAATTCACATGGGTAAATATTAAAGAACTAGAAAGTTCTTTATGAATTCTCTTATGTTGACTGTTCTCATTAATTAATATACCAATTAAAATTGGGATTGAATCCCATGAATGCTGGAAATATCAAAGGTGAATATGAGCTCATTCACCTGCCATATATACCACGCAAGATGCATCTATGAGATGGTTACATGTGTGATTATTATTAACCTGCAACCTGGTGTTTGCGAGGTAACTGCTCAATAATTTAATTTAGAGCATATTCCAGATTTTTTTTATTCAAGATAGTTCATCTTGATAAGTTGGTTTACATCACAGTTGGTTGAGCAAAATGATTTATTGAGTGCGTCCGCTTAATAGCTAAATAATTGCTTATGAGAACAACGTTATCTATATCAGTTTGATATAGGTTATATACGAAAGTATATTACATTCTCCCCTCACAAGTGGTTCAGGGTCAGGAACTAAATAATTCTATCTTATTATTATTGATGTGCGGTGTATATTTTGATTAACACCATGAAACACAAAGATGGTCTTTCAAAGTTGAGGAAGCAAGTTAGTTTTTCTAACATGAGGGAGAGACATGATAAACAATTGAGAAAAAGTTACGTGGAATGAATTATCATTTGTATATCTAGATCCTCAAATACGATAATATGAACTTGAAGTTCATATAAAGATAATTCATCTGCAATATATTGCAAAGTATGCTAGTTGCATTTGCTGACCCAAAGAAAGTAACTATATTCTTATTGGAAATGCTCATATTAAGTCCTAGAAGGACAAAGTCTATGGTACGCTTAAAGCGTATAGACAAATCGGTTTCAAATAGAACTTCTTGATAAAGAAGATGAGCAAATGATCAAAGTGATCATAATAAGGAGGCAAGTGATCTAGAAGATCACATGACATAACACTTCATAAAATCTCATGAGAGATTCAGGTACCTGAAAATATGAATGAAGAGATCTCTATGTTATGTCTTTATGAAAAATAAGGAGGTTGGAGCCGATATAAAATGTTCGTCGACGACATTTATGATAGCACTAAATATGTATGAGGATCTTAAGTCTGAAGAAACAATTCGAATAGAATTGGTTTCATATGAAATACATGTAGTTTTGGACATGTAGTTCAAACAGTTGAAAGTATAAAGTCAATGGAATGTGCAATCAATTTTCGATATCTTATCTATCTAGCATGACATGAAAACTTGATATGCATCTAATTAAAGTCTATTATAAGACTTATATGACTATACTTATATGACAATTCTTGAAGAATTTAAATCTCTTAAAGCATATACAATTCTTGGTCCTGAAGTACCATATCCTAAGTACTATTTACGCATATAAGCTATAAGCATGATAATGTGATAGCGACGATTTTCAAGGTGCAACATATTCATTGGACTTATATGGCTATTTTATTCACTAAATCTCTGTTGACGTCAACCTTCAAGAAGCTAGTGCACAAGATTGGTATGTGAAGGCTTAAAGATGTGAATTGATGCTCTCATCAGGGGGAGTTAATGTGCGTTGTACTCTTTTTTCCTTACAAGGTTTTGTCCCAATGGGTTTTCCTTGCAAGGTTTTTAACGAGGCAACCAAAAGGCATATTATTAGATATGTGTACTCTTTTTCCTTCTCTAGAATATTTTTCCCACTGGGTTTTATTTAGTTAAGGTTTTAACGAGGCACATTATCTGTTGAATAGACATTCAAGGGGGAGTGTTATAAATAGAATTATATTTATGGTGAATTTCTATATTTAGAGAGATTCTAGGGTTCATTACTTGGTGTCTAAGTCACCCTCTGGATAAATAGAGGGTTTTATTCCGGTGTAATTCATACCAAAATCAATAAGAGTTCTCTCTCCCTACTTTTCTCTGCAATACTCTTCTTCTTCTTTTATTGTTTCATAACAAATCTCAAGTTTTGATAGTCTTTTTCTTCCATTTCTAATATTAAAACTTTTTGAATTTTTAATTATTTTTGTTACTTTTGCTATTACGTTATCTAATATATTGTATTATTACATTTTCAATCCCAATCCCAATTCGATTTGGTCATAAAAAAAAAGCTTTTGAGTTCTAAATTGCCTGAGCCTACAACGACTCTAATCTTAACTACGGGAAACAAATATATCACTACCCAAGTTCTCCCTCCGTGAACTGTCGTGATGACACCTAGTTCCTACGACTAGGTAAGCCTAACAATTTGCAGAAAAAAGAAAGATAGAATACGAAACTAGAAAAATACGAGTAATATAATAGAGAAGTTAAATTTTCCGCTTGGCATATACAACCTCACTCTCTCAACTGAACACAAGGCACTCCCAAAACCCATAATCTTATGAAATCACAAGCTACAGAAACTACAAAGTGTTCTAACTCCATAATATCTAATCAAAAGTAAATACAGGAAGTTTAAAGCTAAAGGGGAGAATAGAGAGGGACTCCTAGATCTGCGGACGCGGTAGATATACCTCGAAGTCTCTGATATAGACTGCCTCACTAGTAAAACTGCTGAGTAGCAGAACCTAGATCTGCACACAAAAAACACGTGCAGGAAAGGGCATGAGTACACCACAGCGGTACCTAGTAAGTGACAAGCCTAACCTCAGCCGAGTAGTGACGATGAAGGTCATGGCCCTATTGGTTATAAATATATAACAAGGTAAGCATTATGAAATGAAGAAGTATGATTAAAGTACTAACAGTTGATAAAGAATAAAAGCACAAAAAGAATATAACTTAGTACATAGAGATAGCAACAGGGGGATCTACCGGGATATCGTCCTGTAGTCCCAAACGTAAATGTGTAGGGGATCTACCGGAATATCGATCCGTAATCCCAAAGTAAATATCCAGTTCATGGGAATCTACCGGGTGTTGTCCCGTAGTCCCAAATATAAATGTGCAGGGGGATCTACCGGGTGTTGTCCCGTAGTCCTAAATATAAATGTGTAGGGGGATCTACTGGAATACCGATCCATAGTCCCAAAGTAAACACAGAATAGTCTCAGGAAAGAATCTACAGTTCTATTCAAGTTCATACCAAGAAAAGCAGAGATTTCTATTCTAAGCATGCTGCACAGAATTCAAATAGACAGTTTAAGCAGATAGCACAATTAAGTCACTTAAGCATGCTTTCTTAAGCTAAACAGTAGGCTTTAAATGCAAATAGTGTTCAACAAAAAGGAAGCGCAGATATTTACTTAATGAAAATAGGGTTTTTCAAAAATTAGCACGTGTACGCACTCGTCACCTCACGTACACGACACTCATATAACAACAAAAACCAAAATCCTAAGGGGAGTTCCCCCACACAAGGTTAGGCAAGCCACTTACCTCGAACCATCTCAAACTCAATCCGAAATCACGCTTTTGTAACGAGTATCCAACTCCAAGTGGCCCAAATCTAATCAAATCAATTTCATAATGTAAATATAACTACGAACAACGAATTTAGCTAAAGGAATAGAAGCTAAGATAAGGAAATAGAAAAATGCCTAAAAATCCTCTCCCGGCCCACGTCTCAGAATCGGGTAAAAATCACAAATTATGAACACCCAATCACTCACGAGTCTAACCATACCAAATTAACTCAAATTCGATATCAAAACCTCGATCAAAATTCCAAAATTAGGTCTAAGAACTTTTCTCAACTTTTCCCCAATTTTTCATCCAAATCCCGGAATTAAATGATAAAACTAACAATAGATTAATGTATTATAACCAAATTAGAGTTAGGATTCATTACCTAATATTCCTCTTTCGACATCTCTCTAGAAATCTCCCTCTACCGAGCTCCAATTCGATTTTCCAACTTATGAACTCAAACCCTCGATTTTCCCTTTTTCTGCCCAGCGATTTCCGTATCTGCGGTCATTGGGATGCACCTACGGTCCAGCACCTGCGGAAAAGGCATTGCAGGTGCAAAATTCACTTAACCAAGCTGGGTCTGCATCTGTGGTGACCTAGCCACACTTGTGGTTCTTGGAGCCTTGGCTTATTTCCGCTTCTGCGATCACCAAGCTACTTCTGCGGTCCCATATACGCAGGTGCAATTATGACAGGTCAGCAACATCAGAAAATGCCTAAGTCCAATTCAACTTCTGTTAAGCATCCAAAATTCACCCAAGGCCCCCAGGACCTCAACCAAACATGCCAACCAATCCTAAAACATCATACGAAGTCAGTCCAACTCTCAAATCACATCAATCAAAACTAAAACCACGAATCATCCTCCAATCCAACCCTAACGAACTTGAAATTTCAAGAATTCTACAACCGATGCCAAAACCAACCAAACCAAGTCTGAATGACCCCAAATTTTGCACACAAGTCACGTTCAACACTACAGAGCTATTCCAACTTTCGGAATCGGATTCCATCCCCGATATCAAAATATCACTATCGATCCGGAAACTTCAAAAATTTAACTTTTGGCATTTCAAGCCTAAATAAGCTACGGACCTCTAAAACACAATCCAAACACACCCCTAAGCCCGAAATTACCCAATGAAGCTAACGAAACCGACGAAATTCCATTCCGAGGCCATCTTCACACTGCTCTGACTACAGTTCAAATTCTAAAGCGTAAACTCTCATTTAGGGACTAAGTGTCCCAAAACACTCCGAAACTGAAAACAGATTCTCTCGGCAACTTACAATAACAGAAACCAACACGGGAAAGGTAATTAATAGGGGATCAGGGCAATTCTTAAAATGACCCGACGGGTCGTTACATCCTCCCCCTCTTAAAACTTTTGTTCGTCCTCGAATGAGCATGGAGACATACCTGCAGTGGTGACAAGATGAAGGTAACGACTGCTTATATCCTGCTCGGTTTTCCAAGTTGCCTCCTTGATCGGCTGACCCCGCCACTAAACCTTCACTGACGCAATGTTCTTTGACCTCAACTTTAGAACCTGTCTGTCCAATATCGCCACTGGGTCCTTAACATAAGATAGATCCTTGTCTAACTGGACTGAACTGAAATCCAACACGTGTGACAGATCACAGTGATACTTCCGGAGCATCGAAATATAAAATACCGTATGAATTCCTGCCAAGCTGGGAGGTAAGGCAAGCTCATAAGCAACCTTCCCAACACATCTCAATACCTCAAAAGGACCAATAAACCTCGAACTCAATTTCTCCTCCTTTCCAAATCTCATAATACCCTTCATAGGCGAAACCCGAAGAAAGACCCGCTCTCCAACCATAAAGGAAACATCACTAACTTTTTGGCCCGCATAAATGTTCTGTCTCAACTGGGCTGTACGGAGTCTATTCTGAATAACCTTAACCTTCTCCAAGGCGTCTTGAACCAAGTCTGTGCCCAACAATCTAGCCTCGCCTGGCTCGAACCAACCCACCGGGGGTCTACATCGCCTACCATACAAGGCCTCATATGGTACTGTCTGAATGCTGGACTAATAATTGTTGTTGTAGGCAAACTCCGCCAATGGCAAGAACTGACCCCAAGAACCTCCAAACTCAGTCATACACGCACAGATCATATTCTCAAGAATCTGAATAGTGCGCTTGGATTGTCCGTCCGTCTGGGGGTGAAATGCTTTGCTCAACTCCACCCGAGTACCCACCTCATGCAGTACAACTCTTCAGAACCGTGATGTGAACTAAGTACCTCTATCTGAAATGATGGAAACTGGAATACCGTACAGATGAACAATCTCTCGGATATAAATCTCCGCCAACCGCTCTGAGGAATAGGTAGTACAAATAGGAATGAAGTGCGCGGACTTGGTCTGCCGATCCACAATCACTCAAATGGAATCGAACTTCCTCAAAGTTTGTGGGAGTCCAACTATGAAGTCCATGGTGATCCGCTCCCACTTCCACTCCGGAATCTCTATCTGGTGAAGCAAACCAGCTGGTCTCTGGTGCTTATACCTCACTTGCTGACAGTTGAGGCTCCGAGATAAAAACCCAACTATATCTTTCTTCATCCACCTCCACTAATAGTGCTGTCTCAAATCCTGGTACATCTTCGCGGCACCCGGATGGATGGAATACTGCGAACTATGGGCCTCCTCTAAAATCAACTCCCGAAGCCCATCAACATTGGGTATACATACCTAACCCTACATCCTCAATACCCCGTCATCCAATAGTCACATCTCTGGCATCACCATGCAGAACCTTGTCCTTGCAGACAAGCAAATGAGGATCATCAAATTGACGCTCTCTGATACGATCCAACAAGGAAGACCGAGAAATCACACAAGCTAGAACTCGACTAGACTACGAAAGATCCAATCTCACAAATTGGTTGGCTAAGGCCTGAACATCCATTGCCATGGGCCTTTCTGCTGCTGGTAAATAGGCCAAACTCCCCAAACTCTCTGCCCGGTGACTCAAAGCATCGGCTACCATATTGGCCTTGCCCGGGTGATACAAGATAGTGATATCATAGTCCTTTAGTAGCTCTAACCACCTCCTCTGGCGCAAATTAAGATCCTTCTGCTTGAATAGATGCTGCAAACTCCGGTGATCAGTATAGATCTCACAAAGAACACCATACAAATAATGATGCCAGATCTTTAAGGCGTGAACAATAGTAGCTAACTTGAGATCATGGACAGGATAATTCTTCTCATGTACCTTCAACTGTCTGGATGGGTAGGCAATTACCCTACCGTCTTGTATCAACACCGCTCCAAGGCCAATCCTTGAGGCGTCACAATAGATTATATAAGATCCCGAACTTGTAGGAAATATCAATACTAGGGCTGTAATCAAAGCTGCCTTGAGCTTCTGGAAGCTCTCCTTACACTCTTCTGTCCACTGGAACGGAGCACCCTTCTGGGTAAGCTCATAGGTGCTGCCATAGATGAAAATACCTCAACAAATCGACGGTAATAACCCGCCAAGCCAAGAAAACTACGGATCTCTCTAGCTGAGGATGGTCTGGGACAACTCTACACTGCTCCACTTTCTTCGTATCCACCTTTATCCCTTCACTCGATACCACGTGACCCAAGAATGCCACTGAATCCAGCCAAACTCACATTTCGAGAACTTTGCATATAATTTCCTTTCTCTCAAAGTTTGAAGCAATGTCCTCAATTGCTGCTCATGATCTTCCCGACTGCGGGAGTATACCAAAATATCATCAATAAGGACAATGCCGAACGAGTCAAGATACGGCCGGAACACATGGTGCATCAAATGCATGAAGGTTGCTGGTGTGTTGGTTAGACTAAATGACATAACAAGGAACTCATAACGACCATACCAAGTCCTAAAAGCAGTCTTCGAGATATCCCGAATCTTATCTGAACGCAAGTCAATCTTAGAAAACACTTCTGCACCCTATAACAGGTCAACCAAATCATCAATACAAGGCAAAGGATATCGGTTCTTCACTATAACTTTGTTCAACTAGCGATAATCAATGCGCATATGCATATAACCATAATTGTTCTTCACAAACAAGACATGAGTACCCCAAGGTGATACACTGGGCCGAATAAACCCTTATCAAGCAATTTATGTAACTAATCCTTCAGCTCCTTCAACTTAGGAGGGGCCATACGATATGGAGGAATAGACCTAACGACAAATCAATGCCGAAATCAATATATTTATCAGGCGGCATGCCCGGAAGATCAGCCGGAAACACATCAGGAAAATACCGTACTACTAGGACTGAATCAACTGTAGGGGTATCAATACTAACATCTCTCACATAAGCTAGATACGCGTCACACCCCTTCTCAACCATAGGCTGAGCCTTAAGGAAATAAAATAACTCTACTGGGAGTGTGATCTAAAATACCCCTCCACTCTACTCGCGGTACACCTGGCATAGCCATCATCACGGTTTTGGTGTGACAATCAAGAATAGCATAATGGGGCGACAACCAATCCATGCCCAAGATAACATAACCTGAGGACATGGTGGAGCACATTGTGGCTGAGAAGGCTGTGGATGTGCACCCCTCCCTAGTCTAGGGAAATCCCTCACCATATGGGATGTGTCGCCACACTCAAAACAACCTCGCTACTGACGTGGCTATGGGAACTGTGCGGTATGAGTACTTTGAGACCCCCGAACACCTGAAACACTTTGTGAAGCCTGAAACGCAAACTGAACTAGCTAACCCACATAACCTCTACCATGTCGTACCCTGCCTCCAAAATAAGTACCAGTGGATCTCTCCAGTCTACGAGGTCTCCTTACCTCCTTATACTCTCTCCTGACCTCATCTGTCCTCTCTTTCCTGGACCCACCTGTCCTCTACTCGACGAGCGATCCTTACCACCTGCTAGAATGGGACCACAGGTCATGTCGCCATGACACCTGGAACCTGACCAATGTGAACTCTCTTCTCTGGAGTGGGGGCGGTGGGAGTTTGGGTCCCTCTCCCGATCTGTGAAGTAGTTGGTCAACCAGAATAAACCCCGCCTAAACCAATATACCAAACATGCTCAGGAATTGTGCTAAGGTCTCTTGAAGTGCTGGAGTAGTAGTAGTAGGCATCTCAGGTGTCTGCATTCCGACTGGAGCTACTGGTGGCTCCTTTGTGGCAGCTCGCTCGAGTGCCGGGTCATCTTCGGTAGCACGTGTCCTCACCATCTTGAGAGAATAGAAGACAAAAGTTTAGAATTTTGAAGTCAATAATTTCACACGACAAGGAATCAAATGAAGTGAAATTTTCCTAACATTTACATAGCCTCTCGTAGATAGGTACAGACGTCTCCGTACCGATCCGCGAGACTCTAATAAACCAACTTGTGATTCATGACTCCTATGAACCTACAGCTTTAATACCAACTTTTCACGACCCAAGTTCTCCCTCCGTGAACTGTCGTGATGGCACCTAGTCTCTACGACTAGGTAAGCCTAACAATTTGCGGAAAAAGGAAAAATAAAATACGAAACTAGCAAAATACGAGTAATATAATATAGAAGTTCAAATTGAAGCTTGGCATATAAAACCTCACTCTCTCAACTGAACAAAAGTCACTCCCAAAACTCGTAATCTCATGAAATCACAAGCTATAGAAACTACAAAGTGTTCTAACTCTAGAATGTCTAATCAAAAGTAAATACAGGAAGTCTAAAGCTAAAGGGAAGAATAGAGAGGGACTCCTGGATCTGCGGACATGGCAGATATACCTTGAAGTCTCTGATATAGACTGCCTTACTAGTAAAATAGTTGAGCAGCAGAACCTGGATTTGCACACAAAAAACATGTGCAGGAAAGGGCATAAGTACACTACAGTGGTGCCCAATAAGTGCCAAGCCTAACCTCGGTCGAGTAGTGACGAGGAAGGTCAGGGCCCTAGTGGTTATAAATATATAACAAGGTAAGCATTATGAAATGAAGCAGTATGATTGAAGTACTAACAGTCGATAAAGAATAAAAGCACAGAAAGAATATAACTCCACACACATAGATAGCAATAAGGGGATCCACCGGGATATCGTCCCGTAATCCCAAACGTAAATGTGTAGGGGGATCTACCAGAATACCAATCCGTAGTCCCAAAGTAAATATCCAGTACAGGGGAATCTACCGGGTGCTGTCCCGTAGTCCCAAATATAAATGTGCAGGGGGATCTATCGGAATGCCGATCCGTAGTCCCAAAGTAAACATACAACAGTCTCAAGAAAGAGACTACAGTTCTATTCAAGTTCATACCAAGAAAAGTAGAGATTTCTATTCTAAGCATGCTGCACAGAATTTAAATAGACAGTTTAAGCAGATAGCACAGTTAAGTTGCATAAGCATGGTTTCCTAAGCTAAACAGTAAGCTTTAAATGCAAATAGTGTTCAACAAAAAGGAAGCGCAAATATTTGCTTAATGAAAACGGGGTTTTTCAATAATTAGCATGTGTACGCACTCGTCACCTCACGTACATGGAACTCATATAACAATAAAAACCAAAATCCTAAGGGTAGTTCCCCCCACAAGGTTAGGCAAGCCACTTACCTCGAACTAGCTCAAACTCAATTTGAAATCACGCTCTTGCCACGAGTATCCAACTCCGAGTGGCCCAAATATAATCAAATCAATTTCATAATGTAAATATAACTACGAACAACGAATTTAGCTAAAGCAATCGAACCTAAGATAAGAAAATAGAAAAATGCTCAAAAATCCTCTCCAGGACCACATCTCGGAATCGGGTAAAAATCACAAATTATGAACACTCAATCACTCATGAGTCTAACCATACCAAATTCACTCAAATCCGATCTCAAAACCTCGATCAAAATCCCAAAATTAGGCCTAAGAAATTTTCTCCAATTTTTCATCCAAATCCCGAATTAAATGATAAAACTAACAATAGATTAATGTATGAGAACCAAATTAGAGTTAGGATTCATTACCCAATCTTCCTCCTTCAAAATCTCTCTAGAAATCGCCCTCTCCCGAGCTCCAATTTGATTTTCCAACTTATGAACTCAAATCCTCGATTTTCTCTTTTTCTGCCAAGCAATTTCTGCATCTGCGGTCATTGGGACGCACCTGCAGTCCCGCACCTGCAAAAAAGGCATCGTAGGTGCGAAATTCACTTAACCGGACTGGGTCCGCATCTGCGGTCACTTGGCTGCATCTCCGGTTCCGCATTTACGATCACCCAGCCACACCTGCGGTTCTTGGAGCCTTAGCTAATTCCCACTTCTGCGATCACCATGCCACTTCTGTGGCACTGCACCTGTGGTCCCATATATGCAGATGCGGTTATGACAGGTTTAGCAACATCAGAAAATGCCTAAGTTCAATTCAACTTCCGTTAAACATCCGAAACTCACCCGAGGCCCATGGTGCGATGACCCAAAAGGTCATTTTTTTAGAATCCAATCTGTGTTTTGAGGCCTTGAAAACCTCCTTTTATCTCTCCTCGATTTGCATGCGGAGTCCGGGCGCGATACCGGAAAGCTTTTGTGTGAATAATTTGAGAAAATAATTTGGCCTTTAAAATGGATTAAAGTTGACTTCGGTCAACATTTTGGTAAACGGACCTGGACCCATGACTTGATGGTCCCGTAGGATCCGCAGTAAAATATGGGACTTGGGCGTATGTCTGGAATCGAATTTTGAGGTCCTTAGCCCAAGAAAAGAATTTTTAAAGAAAATTGTTTGCCTGAAAATATAAAGATTTTTTGATATGAAATGATGTAAAATTTTGCTGGTATCAGGTCCGTATTTTGGTTCTAGATCCCGGTATATGCTCAATATAATATTTAAGTCAAACTTGTGAAATTTGGTAAGAATCGGAGTTGATTTGATAATCGGACCCTTAGTTGAGAAAATAGAAATTTTAATGTTCTTAAAGAATCTCATGAATTTGAGGTTAAATTCGTAGTTGTTGATGCTATTTTGATGATTTAATCGCACGAACAAGTCCGTATGATTTTTATAGACTTGCGTGCATGTTTGGTTTGGAGCCCCGAGGGCTCTGGTGAGTTTTGGATAGGCCATAGAGTGAGTTTGGACTTAGAAGATTTCTGTTGCAGCTGGTGTTTTTATTGCAGGCTCTGATCTCTCAATTGCGAGGTCATGTATCACAATTACGAGCCTACGAGGCCTGGAATTTGCGAGGACTTCATCGCAATTGCGAAGAAGTCAGGCCAGCACTTGATCGCATTTGCGATCCCCCCCTTCGCAACTGCGAAGTCATGACGGAGGGCCAGTTATCGCAATTGCGACAAATTGCTCGCAATTGCGAGGGGAGCAGACAATGCAATAGGTTTGCAAATGCGAAGCCTGTTTCACATTTGCGAGCTTCGCAATTGCGACATCTGTGACATGTTAAGTGGGATTTTGATGGGATTTCAACTCATTCTTTCAAATTTTCAAACCCTAAGTTCCCATAGGCGATTTTCCAAAGAAAATTTCTTCCCCAAATCGTAGCTAAACAACTTATAACTCATTTCTTTCTATCTACTTCTTCTTTTTACATGATTTCATCTCAAAATCTAGGGTTTTTTCATGGGAAATTGGGTGTTTTTGGGTAGAAATTAGGATTTTCAAAATTTGGGAATTTGGACCTCAATTTGAGGTCAGATTTCAAAACTAATTGCATATTTGGTCTCGTGGACGAATGACTACTCGGGTTTTGGTTCAAACTTCGAGTTTTGACCAAGTGAGCCTGGGGTCGATTTTGACTTTTTGGGGAAAACATTTGGGAATTCATATTCATGCATTAGAATTGGTTTATTTAGCACTTATTGATGTTATAGAATTAATTATGGCTAGATACGAGTGAATTAATGGTGGAATCGAGAGGTAAAGCGGTAGTTGAGTGTTGAATTACCCGTTGGCTTGAGGTAAATGTTTGGTTTAACCTTGACTTGAGGGAATAGGAATCCCCGACTTATGTGCTATGTGAAATCTCATGTGTGTGGTGTATAGGTGTGGTGGCGAGTACCTATGCGCCACCAAATTTCCATTTTTAATTCGTTCCCTTCCCCTTTTCCTATTATATCATTCCTTGTCTTAATTGCCACCTACTTAAACTGTTCCCATGCCTTAATTGCTATTTGCTCATAAATGCTTCCATGCCTTAATTGTTACTTGCTCATAAATGCTTCCATGTCTAATTGCTTCATATGAACTATTGCTCTCCTTATTAAAGTATTCAATTGTTTCCTGGTTTCATTTTATTATTATGTTGGTCATTATTGGTTTATGGATACCTCGTGGTACACCGTGGACAGGTGGGATCGGGTTGCATGCCGCAATAGGAGGAATAAGGGTGATATGTGTTGAGGAGTAATAAGGGTGGACAAGTGGGATCGGGTTGCATGCCGCAACAAGAAGGAATAAAAGTGAATATTGATTCTGTTGTTGTGTATATGATGGGATGGGGATGCGCGTAGAATCAGTTGTTGTTATGTGTTCATTATCTATTGAGGTCTGATATTGTGATGCTGGAACACCCTTAAGGATTGGTTATAGCTGAAATTTAGTGGAACAATTGGGTTTCGGATTTACTTACTGCCAGTTATTGCTTTAATACACTTTGTATTTCCTTTTGTTTAGTATAGACTGTTACATGTTGTATATTTTGTATGACCCGCTGTATTCTCATCACTACTTTGTCGAGGTTAGGCTCGGCACTTACCAGTACATAGGGTCGGTTGTACTGATATTGCATTCTGCACTTTCAATGCGGATTTTGGAGCTAGTGGCTGATCGTGAGGTTGGTTGCTATCACTGCGCACCGGAGACCCAAGGTAGTCCTGCAGGCGTCTGCAGGCCCTGGCGTCCCCTTCTATCTCATTTTATTTTCTGTTCTATCTACTTCAGGCAGATGTAAACTTTTTGTTCAGACCTTTATTTGTAGTACTCTTAGAAATTTCGTGAGTTGTGACACCAATTATGGGTGGATGTTACTTTGGTTTTTGTTATTATATAAAGTTAAACCTTTAAACTGCTTTCTTCTGCAATTATATCCACTATTTTTATATTGTTAAGTAATAAACATTTGAAAGATAAAAGAAAAAGGAAGAATATCCTGAAACGTTGGTTTGCCTAGTGGGTACAATGTTAGGTTCCATCACGGTCCCGACGGTGGAAAATTCGGGTTGTGACAAGTTAGTATCAGAGCTCTAGGTTGCTTAGGTCTTACAATTCACGGACAAACTTGGTAGAGTCTGAGGGATTGGTACAGAGACGTTTGTGTTTGTCCCTAGAGGCTACAGAGTTAGGAACAGTTTCACTTCTATTCATCTCTATCGTGCGGTTTGATCCATCAATGTTAATTGAACACTCTACTCTGTTCTTTCGCAATTGGTGAGAACGCGTACCGCTTTATCAGCTGACCATCAGCCCGATCCCCCAGCGACAGCTCCTATGAGGGGCAGAGGATGAGGTCGAGGCCGTGCTAGAGGACGAGGCAGGGGAAGAGCACAACCTAGAGCAGCAGCACCAACAGCGGAGCTCAGGTTGAGTTTGATGATGAGGTTCTGGCCCAGACCGTTCCAGCGGGACCAGCTTAGGTCCCATAGGGGTTCATAGCTACCCCAATACTCCAGGATGCTCTGGTCCGTCTAGTGAGCCTTATGGAGAGTGTCACTCAGGCAGACATACTTCCTGTAGCACCAGCTGTCTCTCAGGCTGGAGGAGGAGCCCAAACTCCTGCTACTCGCACTCCGGAGCAGATGGCTCCCCAGTTTCAAACTCCAACAGCTCAGCTAGTTGGGATAGTTCAGTCGAGTGTTGTGGCTTAGACACGTGATATGTCAGCTATGTTTTCTGATGCTTTATAGAGGTTGAACAGGTTCACCAAGCTCTTTACTACTACCTATGGCGGTACATCTTCAGAGGATCCCCAAGACTATTTGGACAGTTGCCATGAGGTTCTTCGGAACATGGGGATAGTAGAGACCAATGAGGTCGACTTTGATACTTTTTGCTTTTCAGGTTCCGCCAAGAAATGGTGGAGGGATTTCTGTTTGGCTAGACCAGCTGGGTCGCCTGCTTTGACTTAGGATCAATTTTCTCATCTATTTCTGGAGAAGTTTCTCCCTATCACTCGGAGAGAGGACTATCAGAGGCAGTTTGAGCGCTTTCAGTAGGGTTCTATGTCCGTCACTCAGTATGAGACAAGATTTATTGACTTGGCCCGTTATGCTCTTCTTGTACTTCCCAACGAGAGAGATAGGGTGAGGAGGTTTATTGAGGGACTCGCTCAGCCTATCAGATTGCAGATGGATAAGGAGATAGGGAGCGAGAATTCATTCCAGGATGTGGCCAATGTGGCCCGGGGAGTTGAGGCAGTTCTATCTTAGAGGAGTGGTCAGGGGTTTGACAAGAGGCCTCGTCATTCGGGTAGGTTTAGTGGTGCCTCGTCTGGAGGCACAGATTATTTTGGTAGGGTCCATCATCCCAAGCCATTTCACTTAGCACTTCAGGCATTTCATGGAGCTTCAGGGGGTCGTGGTCCTTATGTACCTCCTTCCGGACAACCAACTCATAGTGCATCGCCGACTCCTATCAAAGTACCTCCTCTTCAGAGCTATTACCGTGGGCAGCCGGCCCGCTAGGGTTAGTCTCAGTTTCCTCAGCCGCAACATTCAGGTGGATATTTTGAGTGCGGTGAGTATGGTCATATCCGGAGGGGTTGTCTGAGATTAGTGGGTGTTCAGCTGCAGCAGCTGAGTTCTCGTGCCATGATTTTGGCACCGCCTGCCCAACCATCTAGAGGTAGAGGTCAGGGAGCCAGAGGTAGGGGTCAGCCCGCTAGAGATGGAGGTTAGGCCGTTAGAGGTGGAGGCCAGCCAGTAGGAGGCCGTCCTAGGGATATAGTTCAGGGCGGTGGGGCCCAGCCCCAATGTTATGCTTTCCCAGCCATGCCTGAGTCTGATTCCTCCGATGCTATTATTACAAGTACTGTTTCGGTTTGTAGTAGAGATGTTTCAGTTCTGTTTGATCCAGGGTCTACATACCCCTATGTGTCTTCTTATTTTGCTCGGTATTTGGCCTCGTGATTCTTTGAGTGCCCCCGTATATGTGTCCACACCAGTGAGTGATTCTATTATTGTAAACCATGTCTATCATTTGTGTTGGTTATTGTTAGGGGTCTTGAGACCCGTGTATACCTCTTACTTCTGGATATGGTTGATTTTGATGTCATATTGGGAATGGATTGGATGTCACCTTATCATGCCATATTAGACTATCATGCCAAGACTGTGACTTTAGCCTTGCCGGGTTTGCCTCGATTGGAGTGGAAAGGGACTCATAGTCATTCTGTCAATAGGGGTTTTCTTATATAAAGGCCCGACGTATGGTTGAAAAAGGGTGTTTGGCTTATTTGGCAGATGTTCATGATTCTATTACTGAGGTTCCTTCTACGGATTCTGTGTTAGTTATTCGGGTGTTTCCAGAGGTTTTTCCTACAAACCTGCCAGAGATATCAACTTTTTCATTGATTTGGCTTCGGGCACTCAGCCTATTTCTATCTCGCCATATCGTATGGCCCCGCTAGAGTTGAAGGAATTGAAGGAGTAGCTGCAAGACTTGCTTGATAAGGTCTTTATTAGACCTAGTGTCTCGCTCTAGGGAGCGCCGGTGTTGTTTGTTAAGAAGAAGGATGGGTCGATGAGGATGTGCATAGATTATCTGTAGTTGAACAAAGTCACCATCAAGAACACGTATCCATTGCTGAGGATTGATGATTTATTTGATCAGCTTTAGGGTGCCAAAATGTTTTCGAAGATTGATTTGAGATCTGGCTACCATCAGTTGAGGATTAGGGCATCCAATGTCCATAAGATAGCTTTTCACACTCGGTTTGGGCATTATGAGTTCTTATGATGTCATTTGGGTTGACAAATGCCCCAACAACTTTTATGGATTTGATGAACCGGGTGTTCAAGCCTTATCTGGATTTCTTTTTGATGGTCTTCATTGATGATATTTTGATCTACTCCCACAGCCAAGAGGAGAACGAGCAATATCTTCGAGTCATTCTTCAAACTTTGAGAGATAGTTAGTTGTATCCCAAGTTTTCGAAGTATGAGTTTTGGTTGAGTTCAGTTGCCTTCTTGGGTCAAGTTGTATGAGCAGAGGGTATTCAGGTGGATCTGAAGAAGATAGAGGTAGTCAAGGACTGGCCTAGACCCACATCAACTACAGAGATTCGGAGTTTCTTGGGTTTGGCGGGTTATTACCATTAGTTTGTAGAGGGGTTTTCATCTATAGAAGCCCCAATGACTAGGTTGACCTAGAAGGGTGACCAGTGCAGGTGGTCGGACGAGTGTGAGGCGAGCTTTTAGAAGCTCAAGACAACTTTAACTACGGCGCCAGTGTTGGTTTTGCCTACAGGTTCAGGGCCATATACAATATATTGTGACGTATCTCGTATTGGACTTGGTGCGGTATTGATGTAGAATGGCAAGGTTATTACATATGCTTCACGACAGTTGAAGATTCACGAGAAGAATTATCTAGTTCATGATTTGGAGTTAGCATCCATTGTTCACACGCTGAAAATTTGGAGGCATTACTTATATGGCGTGTCATGTGAGGTGTTCACAGATCACAAGAGTCTATAGTACTTGTTCAAGCAGAAGGAGCTAAACTTGAGGCAGAGAAGGTGGTTGGAGCTATTGAAGGACTATGATATCACCATCTTGTATCATCTGGGAAAGGCCAATGTATTGGCCGATGCTTTGAGTAGGAAGTCAGCTAGTATGGGCAGCCTTGCGTATATTCCGGTCAGTGAGAGACCGATTGCTTTGGATGTTCATGCTTTAGCCAATTAGTTTAAGAGGTTGGATGTTTCTGAGCCCAGTTGTATTTTAGCTTGTACAGTTGCTCGGTCTTCATTATTTGAGCATATTAGAGATCGACAGTATGATGACCCTCATTTTCTAGTCCTTAGGGACACAGTACGACACGGTGGTTCCAAGCAGGTTACAGCTGGAGATGATGGAGTTTTGAGGATGCAGGGTCCAGTTTGTGTGCCTAATATGGGTGGACTTCGTGAGTTGATTCTAGAGGAGGCCCATAGTTCCCGGTATTCCATTCATTCAGGTGCTGCTAAGATGTATCAGGACTTGCGGAAGCATTATTGGTGGAGGAAGATGAAGAAGGATATTGTTGCGTATGTAGCTCGGTGTTTGAATTGTCAGTGGATAAAGTGTGAGCATCAGAGACCTGGTGGTTTGCTTCAGCAGATTGACGTTCCTAAGTAAAAGTGGAAGCGTGTCACTATGGACTTCGTTGTTGGACTCCCACAGACTGAGAGGAAGTTCGATGTGGTATGGGTTATTGTTGATACGCTGACTAAGTCAGCGCATTTCATTCTTGTGGCAGTCTCCTATTCTTCAGAGAGGTTAGCTGAGATCTATATCCGGGAGATTGTTCATCTTCATGGTGTGCCCGTGTGTATCATTTCTGACCGAGGTACGTAGTTTACCTCGCATTTCTAAAGAGCAGCTCAGTGTGAGTTGGGTACATGGGTCGAGTTGAGCACACCATTTCATCCTCAAACGGATGGGCAGTCTGAGCGTACTATTCAGATTTTGGAGGATATGCTCCGAGCATGTGTTATTGACTTTGGAGGTTCTTAGGATCAGTTCTTGCCATTAGTAGAGTTTGCGTACAACAACAACTATCAGTCAAACATCTAGATGGATCCCTATGAGGCATTATATGGTAGACGGTGTCGATTGCCAGTTGGGTGGTTTGGGCCAGGGGAGGCTCGGTTGTTGGGTACAGATTTAGTCTAGGATGCCTTAAACAATGTTAAGATCATTCAGGATAGGCTTCATGCAGCTCAGTCCGGGCAAAAGAGTTATGTCGACCGTGCATTCATGGTCGGAGAGCAAGTGTTGCTTCGGGTGCCGCCCATGAAGGGCGTGATAAGATTTGGGACGAAGAACAAGCTAAGCCCTAGGTTCATCGGACCTTTTGAGAATCTTGATCGAGTGGGAGAGATGGCTTACAGACTTGCATTGCTACCAAGTTTATCAGCTGTGAATCTAGTGTTGCATGTGTCCATGCTTTGGAAGTATCACAACAATCCATCCCACGTGTTAGGCTTCAGCATTGTCCAGTTGGCAAGGACTTGATCTATGAGGAGGAGCCGATAGCTATTCTAGACCAGCAGGTTCGTTAGTTGAGATCGAAGAATTTCCCTTCAGTTCGTGTGTAGTGGAGAGGTCAACCTATTGAGGCAGTGACTTGGGAGTCCGAGCCCGATATACGGAGCTGATATCCCCATCTTTTCATCGACTTAGGTACTTTTCTATGTCCGTTCGAGGACAAACGGTTGTTTTAAAGGTGGAGAATGTGATGATCCAAAAGGTCATCTTTTATTTTAGAATCCGTTTCCATGTTCTAAGGCCTTGAAAACTTCCTTTTATCTCTTCTCGATTTGCGTGCGCAGTCCGGGCACGATACTAGAAAGCTTTTGTGTGAAAAATTTGAGAAAATAATGAATTTGGCCTTTAAAATGGATTAAAGTTGACTTCGGTCAATATTTTTGGTAAACAGACCCAGACTCGTGATTTGACGGTCCCGTAAGGTCCGTTGTAAAATATGGGACTTGGACGTATGCCCGGAATCGAATTCTGAGGTCCCGAGCTCGAGAAATGAGTATTTAAAGAAAAATATTTGCTGGAAAATATAAAGACTTTTTGAAATTAAATGGTATCAAATTTTGATGGTTCGGGCCCGTATTTTAGTTCCAGAGCCCGGTACAATCTTAATATAATATTTAAGTCGAACCTGTAAAATTTGGTAAGAATCGGAGTTGATTTGATATAAATCGGACCCTTAGTTGAGAAAATGGAAATTTCAATGTTCTTAAAGAATTTAATGAATTTGAGGTTAAATTCGTAGTTATTGATGTTATTGTGATGATTTAATCGCATGAACAAGTCCGTATGATGTTTTTAGACTTGCGTGCATGTTTGATTTGGAGCCCTGAGGGCTCAGGTGAGTTTTGGATAGGCCACGGAGTGAGTTTGGACTTAGAAGATTTATATTGCAGCTGGTGTTTTTATTGCAGGCTCTGATCTCGCAATTGCGAGCCTAACATGCCTGGAATTTGCGAGGACTTCATCGCAATTGCGAAGAAGTCAGGCCAGCACTTGATCGCATTTGCGATCCCCCCTTCGCAATTACAGAATCATTAGGGAGGGCCAGTTATCGCAATTGCGATAAATTGCTCACAATTGCGAGGGGAGTAGACAATGCAACAGGTTCGCAAATGCGAAGCCTGTTTCGCATTTGCGAGCTTTGCAATTGCGACATCTGCGACCTGTTAAGTGGGATTTTGACGGGTAGTCGGGTTTTGGTTCAAATTTCGAGTTTTGACAAAGCGAGCCCGAGTTCTATTTTTGACCTTTTGGGAAAAACATTTTGGAATTCATATTCATGCATTAGAATTGGTTTATTTAGCATTTATTGATGTTATTGAATTAATTATGGCTAGATACGAGTGAATTGGTGGTGGAATCGAGAGGTAAAGCGGTGGTTGAGTGTTGAATTACCCGTTTGCTTAAGGTAAGTGTTTGGTTTAATCTTGACTTGAGGGAATAGGAATCCCCGACTTATGTGCTATGTGAAATTTCATGTGTGTGGTGTATAGTTGTGGTGACGAGTACATATGCGCCACCAAATTTCCATTTTTAATTCGTTCCCTTCCCCTTTTCCTATTATATCATTCCTTGTCTTAATTGTCACCTGCTTAAACTGTTCCCATGCCTTAATTGTTATTTGCTCATAAATGCTTCCATGCCTTAATTGCTACTTGCTCATAAATGCTTCCATGTTTAATTGCTTCATATTAACCATTGCTCTACTTATTGAAGTATTCAATTGTTTCCTGGTTTCGTCTTATTATTCTATTGGTCATTATTGGTTTATGGGTGCCTCGTGGTATACCATGGTTGGTCTCGCTGAGTAGTTTACCCTAGTGAAGTTGTTTAATCGTAGTGATATTCTATTGCGTGAATAGAGGTATAATTACATTGGAGGATTTTGTTTAATCTTTGAAACACTTGTTTTTATTTTTGTGATTGGTGTTGATTTGTATATTGGGATCGGGTTGCACCCCGCAATAGTATTATTTGATGGGATCGGGTTGCATGCCGAAACAAGGAGTAATAAGGGTGGACAGGCAGGATCGGGTTGCATGCCGCAACAAGAAGGAATAAAAGTGAATATTGATTATGTTGTTGTGTATATGATGAGATCGGGATGCGCGCCGCATCAGTTGTTGTTATGTGTTCATTATCTGTTGAGGTCTATTATTGTGATGTTGGAACACCCTTAAGGATTGGTTATAGTTGAAATTTAGTGGAACAGTTGGGTTCTGATCGCTGCCAACTCCGCACTACTAACAAGTAGCAAGAGAGGGTCGCAATAACTTTTACCCGATTTTGGGTCGGGATTGATATCCATAGAGAGCTAGAATTGGAATCGAGTATCTATTTAGTTTGGGATTGTGTATTGGTTCCAAATTGTACTTCTATTCATTTTTGGGTTTTCGTTATAATTCTACTATTATCAAACTACAAATTGTAAATGCAACTAGATTAATCTAAGAGTTAAATGCTACAAGTTGTATCTAATGGTTTAAAAGGCACTAGGGTAGTGACTTCCGCCTAGGTGGCCAATTGACGGATAATTGAATCTAAGGCACGATTGACATAATTGGGGAGTATGATATAACCGTTGCTCGATATTACCCACTCTACACCTCTCGGTCGAAAGAGTGATTTTGCCCAATTGACTTTCTCAAGACCAATTGGGTATGCCAATTTGCACAAGCAACTAGGGTTCAATTCGGGTATTACTCTCTCGAGGTTTAACCCTTTAATTGGGACTATCAATCTCTTGAGTCCATCTCAATTCCTTGATGGATCAATTTCGGAGACTTAGGCTCTCTTTCTCAAGAAGAGCCTAAGTCAACTAAGAATAAACTAGTGTTTGCAACCACTAATTCTCTATTTAACCATGAAATTGACCCAAATAACAAACACCCATAGTCAATCTAGCCCTAAATTACAACACCCATCAATTACCAACACTATGGTTGAGCCATAACCCTAGCTAATTGGTCTAGTTACTCATACTTGAAGAGAAAAACAGAGAAATAGATGAAGATAAACACATATTAATTAATTGCTAAGATAAATACAAAGATTCAATGATGAAAACTAAGTAATATTTCCCAAAATGGCTACAAAAGATGTTCTCATGAGCGCAGCTGCAGTCCTAAAATGTCTGATGCCCTAAAAATGAAAAAAGGATCTATTTATACTAAGCTGGAAAATCTGGACAAAAATGCCCCTATAGGGTTAGTGCGGACCGCACAAAATGGACTGCGGCCGCACTAGGACTCTTGGATTCAAAATCAGCTCTGTGAACTCAGGCTCCGCGGACCACACAGAATGGACTGCGGCCGCGGTGACTTCTAGTGCGGTCCACACAAAATGGACCGCGGGCCGCATAGGCTTCAAGACTTCCTTCTGCACCTTCTCTGAATCTTGGCTCTGCGGACCGCATAGAATGGTAGTATGGCCGCATGGACTCCAGTGCGAACCGCACTAAATCTAGTGCGGTCGCATTGCCTTTTAGCCTGAAATTCAGCATCTTTGAATCTCCTAGTGTGGACCGCACAAAGTGTAGTGTGGCCGCATCAGGTCTGTTTTCCCTGAGTTTGTCTTGTCTTTGGCACTTGTGCAAGTTTCACTACCTTTTTAGCCGATCTTTGACATCTTGACACGTTGTTGATCAAACCTGCAATCAAGCACAACTTGTGAGCCTTTTGGGACTATTTTATTTGAATTTCTAATCAAAGCATAAGCGAGAAGGAGTATAAAATGCGTAAAAATCCCTAGTTATCAACTCCCCCAAACTTAAGCTTTTGCTTGTCCCCAAGCAAATAAAATAAGACCCACCCCTTAAGGGAAAATCCAAAAAATTTTCCGTTGTCCTAAAGCAACCTCAACTAGCATTAATTGGGACTAACAATTGCCTTTAACACAATTGAATCAATAACAACATTTACTCTTTGAAAAACCATGGCTTAAGTGCGACACAAGAGCATCAAGAGTTGACTCAACATATCAAAGAACTCTTTCAACTACTTTGGTCATTGTGGAACCCAAACTCACACATCCTCAACTTTCCCTAAGCAAACCTCACCTTTAGAATAATGGCACGCAAAATGAGGTTAATGGTTCACTCATCTCTCTCAAGAAAAAGTTACAAGTACGGCTCTAAGTACCATATGCTTGCCCCTTATGTGAGTATCCACTAATGTAAGTTTCATTTGACTTGAGATCATATAGGGCTTTTGTGGAGACATTGTGAAGGCTTTTGGTTCAAGGTAGGACATATATTGGTCTAAGTGGGTTCCATCTTCCCTTAAGCACTTCTTTTGATTCATTTGACACACATTCACTTGACTCTTTGAGTCATTTCACTTCTTTCTAAGGGGTTAGAGACACACTGTCAATCTTTCTTATGCATTTCAAACCTTTCTCCTTTTTCAACTTTCCACACCTTTCATTCTTTGCTTTTCTTGAATCCCTTTTTATTCCTTTTCACTTTGAACATTCTTTTAGTCTTTTTGCTTTTCTTTCTTTTTCATTGCCTTTCCTTTTCTTCATTTTTGTGCCTTTTAACCACTTTGTTGCAATCCTCGTCTCTCCCCCCAAACTTATACTTTTGCCATGTGCTAAAGGAAAGATTGGGTGCCAAGAGAGGGTATCTTTTAGAACGGGTATAGGCTTGTATCATGGTTCTTGAAAGAAGAAGGTCTAAGGCTTAAAAGGGTTGACTAGGGATCTTATCATTAGTAGGCCATGAAATTGTTCAAACTATTATTTCGATCAAGGAGAACCTATAATCATGTCTCAAGTAAAAATTCACTTAGGATTTCACCTCAACAAACATTCAGGGCAAGTTCTAGACCAATGGCTCAAGACTTGGACTCGCAATTCAATTACTCACCACACAAGCTAAGGGATTGCTAAATACATAGAGTCGGGGGCCCACAACGACCTTAGATACGATTTGAGCACACAATGGTCCCAAAAAACCACTTGATGATTATCAGCCAACACAAGAGTCTCAAGGTCACGACTTTCAACATCCTAAACACAACAATTTGTTTTTGACCATAAGATCAAAGACAAATGTGCTAGGCCCAAGTGAAGCTTTGCTTGAGACACCCTTAACTACTAACTACTAAAAACAAAAACAAAAACGGGCTCAAACCCTTAAGAAGATTGTCACGCCATCTATCATTGGGAAGAGCCACCCGGTTCACACAACACTCCACTTTTGGAAAGAACCGTGGCATTAAGAAAACCAAAGGCTTATTGCAAACGTCCAAAACAAAACAAAAATCTACGAACATAAATAAGAAGCTAAGAACAAAAAATTTGCGTAAAATAAAATAAATATGTACAAGAGGGGATTCGTCGAATATACAATAGAAGGGATGAATATGTACAATGTAACATTTATATACATACCCCAAAAAAAGTAAAAGTGCGATAAATGTAATGAAATATCAAAATTATATACAGACCAAAGATGAAAAATCAAGAAAGCATAAAAATGTATCAATATATACAGTCATCCAAATGAAAAGTAGGGCCTAACCCCTCAAATGAAAGCTGGCATTATCCCCAATGCCAACTAGTCTAAATAAAGCATCAAAAAGATAAGAGAAAAAGGATATAGGAAACTCCCTAAGGCCCGTCTGTCTGCATAGGGTCATGTGTGGTACCTGGGTCCTCTATGTGCTCAGGAACCTCAGACTAGTTCCCAGTGGTCTGCTGCTCAACTGGTGGGACCTAGGCCTGGACCTGGACCTGGATAGGCTCTGGATCTGGTACACCCTGTGACTGACTGGAGGAAGTCTCCGGGTCTGCCAACTGGATGACTGCATCATGAGCTCGAGGGATCGTCCTCTTCCTCTTGGGAGGCCTCTGCGACTGCTCCGGCTGTGGATGATCAGCTGGTGCCGGGTACGGGAGAAATAAGTCTAAAGGCAGCTGGTCTACCTTCAGTCTGTCAACATTTGCACGCAGCTCCTTCACGGACTCCTTGGAGGCCCGTGTCTTCCTCAACTTCTTATACTCCTTAGGAAGCTCCTTGAGAGCCTTGCTGTGTGAATCAACTGCCTTGGTCAATACCTCCTGAGTGGTGAGGATTTTCTTCTGGTTTTCAAGTATCTCCTTTAGAGCATCCTCGATCGACTGTGGAATTTGTGGGGCTGGGGGTGCCGACTGAGCCTTTACAGTGGTAGTCAAGATGGACAACTTGGATAAGGCAGTCTATGTTACACCCCAAGTTTTCATACGTGAGAGTACATCATAAGTCATTGATGTAAGCTCGGAAATGAGATTCTATTTGGAAGCAAATAAAGTAAGTTAATAATGTTACCTTGGAGGTTACAAATATTTAAGATCATGAATAACGATTACCAAGAGGGTTGGAAATCTTAGAAGCTAAACCAATTGAAGAAAATAAGTTTCGTCGAAAGTCGACAAGTTTCAAATGTTATAACATGTACTTTGGGGTGAGACTAGGGTTATTAACATGATAAGGAGGTTATTCTATGAGTTATTTTAGTCGTATGATATTCATTTTCTACATTTTAAAGGCAAGCAAGTTGTGGAACAAGAGTTGGCAAAGGTCATCACAAGTTACATTCATAAATTTGCTGAAATTTAGGTCAAATGTATCTGAGAATTTCTCCAAATATACTTGGAATAATGGGGTGTTCTACCTACCAAATTGAATGTCTAAGAGTCTAGTTTCTAACGCATTAAACCGTTTGTCAATAAGACATCGGAGTAGAGAGATATTCGTATTTTCGTGAGACCGCGCAAGCAGCTCCCAATGGGACCCACTTAGGCGGTGGTTGACCTACTTCAATTTATAAACGATTTGCATGCCTATTTTTGCTCATTTTTCAACTAAAGTTCGTCTCCAAACTTCTCCTAACCCTCCTAAACATATATCACAAGGGTTTGAAGTGATTCCAAAGTGATTACACCATATTTCAACATCAAAACTTAGTTCTAGTGAAGAACAACACCTCTTTGAGGTTGTGTTGTCATTGAGGATTGTTGTGGGCTGTATTTGGATGAAATTCCAAGTTGTTGCTGCTGTATAAGGTGAGTATAACAACCTACTAATTTTTCTTAAGCTTGCTTGTATGTTGGTTAAGTTGTTAGGATGATAAACTATAAGATAATACTTGGACTAGCTTAAGTCACTTCTATGGTGTTGTATTGCTATTAAGGGTTGTTGTAAAATGAATATAACTTGGATTTTGACTTGAAGTTACTGTAGGAGGTATTTATATTGTGTTCTTGCTTGTGCCTAAGGTTATCTTGATATTGATTAAGTTAAATGGATGGGCTAGACCTGAACTAGTGAATAAAGTTGCTAGTTGGGGATAGTTGAAGTTGTGGATTATTTTTGTTGTTATAAATATATGGTATAAGGCTGGAATCATTGATTAATGACTTCATTATCAAGTTAATGATACTTTTATGTTGAAGTAAGAAGTCTATAAAGATTGATAAGGGGTATACAGATTCCAATCGGAGTTTGCCGCTCGTCGTAATGTAGTTGTGACTTGTTGTGGTTATATGGTGTCTTGATATTGATAATTATGTATTGATGGATTGCTGTGGTCATTGTTGTTGGTATATTGTATTGGAGGAGGCCCTTGTTACAATGGAGATGCTGCCCAAATTTACGTAAACGAGCTACTAGCTTAAGTTATAGACTTAGCCTTTGCTCAGCACTGATTTTGAATCTCCTTATACTATGATAGATTGAGTTGACTTGTTTGAAGAGTTGCTTGGAAGGGATTAAGGACTCAACGGGTTTAAGGTATGTTAAGGCACTTTCTTCTTTCTTTTGGCATGATCTAAAGTGAAATGAATACGCTACTTCATTACGGATCTACTCCTAGCAACTAAGGTTGTCCATGTTGTTCTTTCCTTATAAAATTATTCTAAGCAAGCGTGTATGATCCTTGAATCCTACTAAGGTTCATATTGAGGGTATGGATGTCCATAGCATTCTTAAGTCACTCCAAAAGGTTTAGAATGTGATTCCATGAGTCTAGCATACATTATATATAGTATCTATTTTACTCTACCGAGCCGCTCTATAGTCGGCCGGGTACGGCACCTATTGTGCAACCACTGATCAGTTGGGTTTACCGAGCTCCACGTGGCCGGGTACGATTCTACCGAACCTTATGATGGTCGGGTACGCTTTTACCGAGTCCTCTTTGAGGCCGGGTACGATATGATGATGATGCCCACAGAGGCGAATGTTTTAAAAAGTTTATGTATATATATGTATTATGCATTTCATATCAGTAACCCCAAGAGGCACTCTGATGTTACAGGTTGTATCTCCTTTATCTCTCTCTTCACATTACTGTTCTTGTTTATGCTTTCCTGCCTAACATACTCGGTACTTTATTCGTGCTGACGTCCCTTTTGCCTGGGGACGCTGCATTTCATGCCCGCAGGTCCCGATTGATAGGTTGACAGTCCTCCTAGTAGGCTATCAGCTCAGCGAAGGTGTTGGTGCACTCCACTTGCTCCGGAGTTGCCTATTTGGTCAGTATGCTTTGGATATGTATTGATTGATATGGAGGGGCCCTGTTCCGACCTTTATGATTTTATGTACTCTTAGAGGCTTGTAGACATATGTCAGGTGTATGGATAATTGTATGGCCTTGTCGGCCTATGTTTCGAGTTTACTAATGGTCATGTCGGCCTTATAGGCCCGTATGTCACATATATTAGTTTGTATATCATGTTGGGTATTCATATGTTGACTATTCCCTTATGTTTTATTCTTGTTATCTCAGTACGAGTTTTCTAGCTCATTTACTCATGATAACATGATAAGAAAGATATGTTACGTTGGTACTCGGTTGAGTAAGGCACCGAGTGCCCGTCGCGGCCCTTCGGTTTGGGTCGTGACAGAAGTGGTATCAGAGCAGTTCTGTCCTAGGGAGTCTACAAGCCATGTCTAGTAGAGTCTTGTTTATGGGTGTGTTGTGCACCACACTTATAAGCAGGAGGCTACAGGGCATTTAGGTCTGTCACTCTTTCTTCTTACTCTAGATCGTGCAGTAGAGCTCAGTTGTAAGAATTCAAACTCCTAAATTTGACTTTAGTCATAATACAACGATACCTACTTCCACAAAGATAGTTGGTAAGAGATTACATGTGGATGTGAAAGAGTTGAGTCAGAGGAACTCGATTTCACATCATACTTATGATGAGTAAATATGAGGTCTTCAACAGATCGTGTGTGTACTAAGATGTGTATGCTTCTTAATAAGGAGCCTTAAGGCAAGGATATCTATTCACGAATATGGTGAAAATCTATGAGGGATTCAGAAGCTAGATACAAGTTTCAACAAGTAAAAGAAGTAAGGTGAAGAGGGGTACAAGGCACCCAGATAATAAAGATTATCAATATTTTCAAATCAGGCAGAGAAATATAAGCATTTTGGTACCTTCATCAATGACAGAGGTAAGTACAATTGGCCACACCCATCTCAGTTATGTTCTATGGGAGCTAACATATATTATTTAAGAGAAAGATGGGATATCAGGATCCAGTTGGAGTTAGAGTAACCCAAAAATTGTGGATAGGTTGTTATTATTAACCAATGTTTCCGAAAGATGGTACAAATGTGGTAAAAGATATCCTTCTAAGACACCCAGATGGTGAACTCTAGAGTAGTACAATCAGATACGAATACTGGAATATTCAAAAATTTCAGAATATAGGCAGTGGGATCCTAGAAGGGACAAATATTTACCTTAGTATGACTCTAGCCCCGAGTAAAAAAAAAGAATGTTAGGCATTCTAATGAGATGAAGCTAGGGGAGCTTATAGGGAAAGAACTTTTTGTTGAAGTTTTCAGAATAAAGTGATAGACAAAAAGAATATTATCCGGAGAATAAGAAGAAAATAAATGAAGCATCATGAGTAAGATGTGATATAGGGGTGATAACAGTAAATTAAAATATGACACGATGACAGAGTCTATAGTCAAAGTGAAGGAAAATACAAGAGGTGACAAGCCTTAAGGCAATAAAAGAGTATAAGCCATAAAATTATATTTTTATTTCGAGAAATGAGTTGGTGACTTCAACGTGATTACCAGGAGGAAAGGTTAGACCCCAGAGTAATAAAAATCAGTATGGGCTAGTGAACAAGATAAAACCGAACATGAATTAGGGCCCGGAGGATTTGATAATGGTCGACATCGTGAGAATTTCAAAGATCGTGCTCCAAACAATAATAGAATAGACAACAGACGAATAACCTTTAAAGGTTATTTAGGAAGTCGCTTACCTAAAGCAAGCACTCTGAGCAGAGTTAATCTTAAGGGACTAAATGTGCCAGTTACCGTAGGTGTCACCTTCGTGCGTAAGAAATTTAGTTATCCCTGGTACAGAAGGTTACCATAAGGTGATTAAGGTTCATTGATAATGTGAAAAGACGCCGAATATGAAAAGGTAAAACAAGTATAGGTAGATCGTCGTAGTACTAAATCTTAGTACTCCCCTGAAGGGGGGAATATGGTGTGATATGGTATTAAGTCGGAGTTAAGCGGTTCAGTTAACTATGGAATGGTAAAGGAAGAATGTGGTAACAAGGAGAAAAAGATGATGTTGCATTTATTCAGTTCCTGCAGATATGTTGCGAATCCAGAACATTATACAAGCACGACACCGGGGAGAGGCAGTAAAAGTTTCCGGCCAGGATGTTATTGATAAATAAGTATGAATGGACATTTGATACATCTGGAGCTAGTGGTGAGAGATAAGTTAAGACAAAGGATATATCCCAAGAGGGATTATGCAGAATATATATATATATATATATATATATATATATATATGAGAATGGACCAACGAGTAATTAGTAATTGATTTAGGAAGAGCCCAGTTATGGCTAGACAAGAGGTCACGGATAAATCAATAGATCATGCAAGATAAATGTAGTGAACTGCAGCATAATGAATTTAGTCTCGCAGATACAAGATCTCAATCATTTGAAAAAAATTCAGATAGGAGTTGAGGCAATTAAAGGTACCACTTTTAAAGGTTTATGAAAATAAGAGAGAGTGTCACTAAGGAGACAATAAAAATTTGAGCTTAGAAGTAACCCTACGAGCACAAAGGCATAAATTTATGTAACTAAGGATTATTATAGGCAAGTAAGAATAACGAAAATTACCTTCGGGTGTACGATATATCAAGCTCGCAACTTTACAAGAGCCAGAAGGTCTCCCTAAGTACTACAATGAAAGACTAGTTGAGAAAATAAGGAAGAAGGTTTCCACCTAAGCATAGTGAGCTAGAGAGTAAATGATCCTGTAACAACAGTCTCACTACAATATTGTATACACTCCATAAGAAAGTGGCACCTATCATGGCTAATGAATGGTAAAAAAGAAGCTATCAAAGGTGATGTTTGAGATCATATAAGGTACAAGAAATTATAGTATTTGTGGGCAAAAAGGACAAGCCAAGTATTCATGCAACAAGTGATAGAACGACCATCAAAAGTAATTGCTTACATTTAAGGACAACTGAGAAGGCACAAAAGGAAATTTATGGTACTATCAAGTTAAAGGAAGGTTGGGAGTAGTATAAATAGATCGATGTAGGTCCTAAGGTAAAGTATTGTAGAGCAACAAGGTTTTAGGTAGATAGGAGTAAGGATATGAAAAGATGAGTGAGAAGGTGACGAGAATATGTATGTCCTCGGGATTAAACCCATCAAAACAAGGGAGCTGATGATTTCCATATGAATAAAAAACTCTATACAGCCTGAATGAACCCAGAGGAGTCTAAGACTAGGTGCATTTATAAGAGATGGAATGTTGCCCTGGCGGTAGAATAAGGGTGTAATTGTGATAGATAAGAGGATGATTCTTAGGCCTTTGATTGAGTAATGATTTAACGAGAAAGGGATTTCATTAATTGCACGGGATTAGAATACCCCCATAAGATGAATCGCGTTGGGATGCAATGAAATATGGTTATTGAAGTATAGTATTATCCCTAGGTGGATCAGGAAAATCACTTCAGATGTTCCCCAATAAGATGTGAGCCCTAGTGACAGTGTATTACGTAAGAGGTTGCAAGTTATCAGTGATAGATTATAGATCAACATTAAGGTGAATAAACAATAGATGGGTACAAGTTCCAAAGTATGAGATGAGATTTGTTTGTTATTCTTAAGATGAATAAAAATGAGGAAGCACTAAAGGACTTATATTTATACATATAGGATAAGCAGCGAGAGAGTAACCTGGAGTTGGGTAGCAAGTCTCGGTAATTATAAAACGAAGTAAGTTTTATGGTATAGTATAACCTGCCTAGATGTAGTAAATCCATAAGGATAGATATGCAAGGCTATGAAACAAGAGATAGCAATAGTCTTAAGTTCGATAAAGTACCAAGCGAAAGACATCAATACACCTATAGATGCCTAGAGGGACAGCTTTTCATAATTCTGTATATGTTCATACGGTGAGGCTTATAGATTGGCTAAAAGATGGAGGAAAAAGGGAAGACGAGTCGCTAGACACTCATATAAGGACACAGTCGTACATACTGCATGATATAAGGTAGCAAATGTTACGATGTTGGAAAAATTCCGACCACATGTCATGGCGTGACAAAGAGGCCTAAAAGGGGGAATGCCCAAGCGTTTGGATTTATTCACAAAACTGTTGCTTAGATGGCAAGATGAACATTAAAGTATTCGTAAGAGCCATAGTTTATGAAATTGATAAGTGCATCAGTCAACATTCGAGGACGAATGTTCCAAAGGGGGAATGATGTTACACCCCAAGTTTTCATACGTGAGAGTACATCGTAAGTCATTGATGTAAGCTCGGAAATGAGATTCTATTTGGAAGCAAATAAAGTAAGTTAATAATGTTACCTTGGAGGTTACAAATATTTAAGATCATGAATACGATTACCAAGAGGGTTGGAAATCTTAGAAGCTAAACCAATAGAAGAAAATAAGTTTCGTCGAAAGTCGATAAGTTTCGAATGTTATAACATGTACTTTGGGGTGAGACTAGGGTTATTAACACGATAAGTAGGTTATTCTATGAGTTATTTTAGTCGTATGATATTCATTTTCTACATTTTGAAGGCAAGCAAGCTGTGGAACAAGAGTTGGCAAAGGTCATCACAAGTTACATTCATAAATTTGCTGAAATTTAGGTCAAATGTATCTGAGAATTTCTCCAAATATACTTGGAATAATGGAGTGTTCTACCTACAAAATTGAAGGTCTACGAGTCTAGTTTCTAACGCATTAAACCGTTTATCAATACGACATCGGAGTAGAGAGATATTCGCATTTTCGCGAGACCGCGCAAGCAGCTCCCAATGGGACCCACTTAGGCGGTGGTTGACCTACTTCAATTTATAAACGATTTGGACGCCTATTTTTGCTCATTTTTCAACTAAAGTTCGTCTCCAAACTTCTCCTAACCCTCCTAAACATATATCACAAGGGTTTGAAGTGATTTCAAAGTGATTACACCATATTTCAACATCAAAACTTAGTTCTAGTGAAGAACAACACCTCTTTGAGGTTGTGTTGTCATTGAGGATTGTTGTGGGCTGTATTTGGATGAAATTCCAAGTTGTTGCTGCTGTATAAGGTGAGTATAACAACCTACTAATTGTGCTTAAGCTTGCTTGTATGTTGGTTAAGTTGTTAGGATGATAAACTATAAGATAATACTTGGACTAGCTTAAGTCACTTCTATGGTGTTGTATTGCTATTAAGGGTTGTTGTAAAATGAATATAACTTGGATTTTGACTTGAAGTTACTGTAGGAGGTATGTATATTGTGTTCTTGCTTGTGCCTAAGGTTATCTTGATATTGATTAAGTTAAATGGATGGGTTAGACCTGAACTAGTGAATAAAGTTGCTAGTTGGGGATAGTTGAAGTTGTGGATTATTTTCGTTGTTATAAATATATGGTATAAGGCTGGAATCATTGATTAATGACTTCATTATCAAGTTAATGATACTTTTATGTTGAAGTAAGAAGTCTATAAAGATTGATAAGGGGTATACAGATTCCAATCGGAGTTTGCCGCTCGTCGTAATGTAGTTGTGACTTGTTGTGGTTATATGGTGTCTTGATATTGATAATTATGTATTGATGGATTGCTGTGGTCATTGTTGTTGGTATATTGTATTGGAGGAGGCCCTTGTTACAATGGAGATGCTGCCCAAATTTACGTAAACGAGCTACTAGCTTAAGTTATAGACTTAGCCTTTGCTCAGCACTGATTTTGAATCTCCTTATACTATGATAGATTGAGTTGACTTGTTTGAAGAGTTGCTTGGAAGGGATTAAGGACTCAACGGGTTTAAGGTATGTTAAGGCACTTTCTTCTTTCTTTTGGCATGATCTAAAGTGAAATGAATACGCTACTTCATTACGGATCTACTCCTAGCAACTAAGGTTGTCCATGTTGTTCTTTCCTTATAAAATTATTCTAAGCAAGCGTGTATGATCCTTGAATCCTACTAAGGTTCATATTGAGGGTATGGATGTCCATAGCATTCTTAAGTCACTCCAAAAGGTTTAGAATGTGATTCCATGAGTCTAGCATACATTATATATAGTATCTATTTTACTCTACCGAGCCGCTCTATAGTCGGCCGGGTACGGCACCTATTGTGCAACCACTGATCAGTTGGGTTTACCGAGCTCCACGTGGCCGGGTACGATTCTACCGAACCTTATGATGGTCGGGTACGCTTTTACCGAGTCCTCTTTGAGGCCGGGTACGATATGATGATGATGCCCACAAAGGCGAATGTTTTAAAAAGTTTATGTATATATATGTATTATGCATTTCATATCAGTAACCCCCAGAGGCACTCTGATGTTACAGGTTGTATCTCCTTTATCTCTCTCTTTACATTACTGTTCTTGTTTATGCTTTCCTGCCTAACATACTCGGTACTTTATTCGTACTGACGTCCCTTTTGCCTGGGGACGCTGCATTTCATGCCCGCAGGTCCCGATTGATAGGTTGACAGTCCTCCTAGTAGGCTATCAGCTCAGCGAAGGTGTTGGTGCACTCCACTTGCTCCGGAGTTGCCTATTTGGTCAGTATGCTTTGGATATGTATTGATTGATATGGCGAGGCCTGTCCCGACCTTTATGATTTTATGTACTCTTAGAGGCTTGTAGACATATGTCAGGTGTATGGATAATTGTATGGCCTTGTCGGCCTATGTTTCGAGTTTACTAATGGTCATGTCGGCCTTATAGGCCCGTATGTCACATATATTAGTTTGTATATCATGTTGGGTCTTCATATGTTGACTATTCCCTTATGTTTTATTCTTGTTATCTCAGGACGAGTTTTCTAGCTCATTTACTCATGATAACATGATAAGAAAGATATGTTACGTTGGTACTCGGTTGAGTAAGGCACCGGGTGCCCGTCGCGGCCCTTCGTTTTGGGTCGTGACGGTCTGCATCCAGTTGTTGATACTCAGAAGCTCCTGGCTTAGTCGGTGAGCAGTAATAGGGTGGGACCGGGAGGATGAAATCTTTGGGCCTACTAATGTAGATGGACCGGCAGGAGTGGCTGTGGATATGGATGGTTCGGGAGGGATATCTGTGGCAGTGGAGGTCGGCTCAGCAGGAGCCACTACCACTACTGGCTCTTCAGATTGGCTAGTAGGAGCAGTAGTTGTACCTTTGCAGTTCTTGCTTTTGGGGTTGTCATCCCCCTACATACTATACCAGGAAAATGGGGCTTTCGCCTTAACCTTGATGTCATATGGCCTCTTGTCCACTTCCAAGTCCCGGAAGTACTCAGTGAGGAAACTAGGGAAAGGATAGTTCCGATCATGCTTCGCACCCACGATAGTAATGATTTTGGACATCACATTCCCCAAGTTGATGGGGTACCCTGCCATGATAGAAGCCACTAACATAGCCCGGTGGAGAGGTAGGGTGTTGTCATGAGTGATAGGCTCCAACCGGCTGCAAACAAAAGTCTCCCACCCTCGTGCCTCAAAGTTCAGACTCTGTCTCAAAATACAGACTCCAATAGTCAACCAGTCGGGGGTTGTACCTGGGATTGCCAGGTACTGTGCTAACCATGGGCGGGCCTCCTCGGCCATTTCCAATTTCGCCATATACAAGGTCTCATACTCCTCGTTGAAGCCCAGGTAATCATTGGTCGTCTTCCCATCAAACAATACTTTCAAGTTCCGAACCTTGGTCTCTTTGGAGCCCTTTTTGATGTAGACTACATTGTAATAAAATTCCTTGACCAAATGTTCGTTGGCGTCCACACACTCATCTAGGAAGTACTCCCAACCCACTCTAGTCCTAAACTGTCTATGCACATTGAGGTTGTGAGGTAGTAGGTCTTTGTCAATGAAACTCCGCTCCGAGATCAACTTTCTCACCGGCCACCACTCCCGAAACTTATGGTACGCCACCTCACTAACAAATCTATCCTTCCAACTTTCTAGTTCTAGTTATTCCACCTACTTGAGTCTCACCCCCTTCAGCTACCTCCTCATCTCCCTCTACTTCCTCCTCACCTCCTTCTGCACCCTCCCCGGATAATGAAGCTGTGGGGGGGTGGTGGAGTATTCTTCACTACCCGCTGCTGGGCCCTCAGACGACCTAGAAGAAACATGTGTTGGAGCTTGGGAATTGGGTGATGGTGGAGGAGTAGTATCTGTCAATCTGAATCTCTTCGGAAAGTCCTTAACATACTCTGGCACGGAGTCTGAAGAAATGTCCTGGGAGGGCTCATACTCACTCCCGGACTAATCACAGGCCCTGTTTGCAGCCTTGATGATTTTCCTTTGGTTCTTTATTTTCTGCCGGACTTGGGGAGTGAGTTTTATCATTTTCTTGCCCTTGCCCCCCGGGAGGATTCACCTCTGCCTGGTTGTTTTGATCCTTTGCCACGTTATTTAACCATGGTCTACAAGCACAATAAAATAAACTTGTTAGTCTCATTGCAGCAGTTAAGAAGCAGTTGGAAGCAGTGTTGCAGAATCAAAGAAGAAAAGTTTCTGACAGTTGCAGAAAACACCCAGTGCGACCGCATAGGGGTCAGTGCGGACCGCACAAAATGGCCATGCGGTCCGCATAAAGGTGGGTTTCAGAATACCCACCCTCTCTATCTTGAAATTGCAGTCCGCACAAATGGTAGTGCGGCCGCACTAGGGCTCACTATGGTCCGCACAAAATGTAGTGCGGCCGCACTGCCCTAGGTTCAGCTTACATAATTTCATCAGTGCGGTCCGCACAAAATGGTACTGCGGACCTCACAAGGGCATCGCGTACCGCACAGAATCGACTGCGGTCCGCACTACGTGCCCAAAAACAGCACTAAGTTAGGGTTCATGGGATTTTGCTTTTAAGTCCACTTTTTCATCTAAAAAGTGTTCCTAAGTGATTGCCCAGTTCATTAAGCTAACTAATTCCACATGAACCCAAAATAAAACTACTCTAACCTAAGCAATTGAAGAAAAATACGGGAGGAAGAAAGATACAAGCTAAGAAGAACAAAAATAAAATGAAATTGACAAAATTAAACAAGCAAAAAGGAGCATAATGGTACCAGATTATGAGATAAAGTGAAGCAAATAAATTCCAACAATTAATTACGAGCAAGTGAGGGTGGTGAACAGTGATTATAAGCTATGAGATGCAAATTTGTGAAAAGAGTAAAAGGGGACCCTCAGGGAGTATTTACAGAAAAGCCCTGGGGCCCATTCTCACCAACCAGTGCGGACCGCACAAAAGGGACCGTGGTCCGCACTGCACAGCTTTCTTCAAGCTTGAGAAGGCAATGCTCTGCAGTCCACACAAAGTGGACTGCGGCCGCAGAGGTCCAGTGCAGACCACACAAAATGTAGTGCGGCTGCACTGGCAAACTTCAGAGAGGTAGTTACTTCACCCTTTACTAGTGCGGACCGCGCAGAATGTAGTGCGGCCGCATTGGAAACATCGGAGACTGAACATTTCTTCACTGTATCTTGCACTGCATCAACACAACCCTGTAACATCTCACAGCCAGTTAGCCCAAAAATCAATCCTATACTACCAAGAAAATCAAAGAAAACAAGAAGAAAAACACATGGATTGCCTCAAAAGAAGCGCTTGATTTAACGTCGCGGCACGACGCATATTACTAGCACATCATTTGAGATGAAGAAGCACCACCACGTGGCTGTCATCAAACTTTCCAAGATAATGCTTGACCCGGTGCCCATTTACTCTGAAGACTTCACCATTTTTGTTCTTTAGATCAAGAGCACCAAACGGGGTCACAAACACCACTTCAAAAGGGCCACTCCTTTCTGATTTGAGCTTTCCTAAAAACAGACGTAATCGGGAGTTGAACAAGAGGACCAAATCACCTACTTTGAACTCCTTTTCATGAGCATATTTATCATGAAGGTACTTCATCTTATCCTTATACAAGGACGAACTGGAATAGGCATGGAATCTGAATTCATCAAGTTCATTGAGCTGCTCTACACGAAGATTGGCTGCAACATCCCATTCAAGGTTCAACTTCCTCAAGCTTTCCCAAACACCAACCGATACAGAGACATACCAATTGGAGTCTTGTAAGCAGTCCGATAAGCCCATAGGGCGTCATCCAACTTCCTTGACCAATCGGTCCTATTAGCATTGACCGTCTTTGATAATATGCTTTTGATTTCCCTGTTGTAGACTTCCACTTGACCACTAGCTTGAGGAGGATAGGGGGTAGACACTTTGTGATTGACTCCATATTTTGCAAGCAACGAATCAAAAGCTTTATTACAAAAGTGAGACCCCCCATAACTAATAATCGCATGAGGAGTGCCAAACCTTGTGAAAATGCTCTTCGTAAGAAACGCAACAACACTCTGGGCTTCATTGTTAGGCAAAGCCACGGCTTCAACCCACTTTAAGACATAGTCGACCGCCACAAGAATGTAAGTATTCCCACAAGAGCTAACAAATGGGCCCATGAAATCGATGCCCCATACATCAAAAATATCCACTTCAAGAATGGTATTGAGAGGCATCTCATCCCTTTTAGAAATTCCACCCGCTCTTTGGCATTCGTCATACTTCTTCACCAAATCACCCGCATCTTTGAACAAGGTTGGCCAATAGAACCCACAACTAAAAACTTTCGAGGTGTTCCTCACCCCACCGTGATGGCCACCATAGGGTGAGGAATGACAAGCCTCTAAGATACTCAATTGTTCTTCCTCCGGGACACACCTTCGAATCACACCATCCGTGCAAATCTTGAACATTACGGTTCATCCCAAAAGAAATCCAAACTATCCCATTTGAGCTTTTTCCTTTGGTTAGAAGAGATCTCACACAGTATTATTCCGGTCACATGGTAATTAGCAACATCGGCAAACCGTGACATATCATTCACTGACACCGAAAGGAGTTGTTCGTTGGGAAATGAGTCATTGATCTCTAGGCCATCACAAGGCCTCCCCTCCTCTTCCAAGCGGGACAAGTGGTCCGCCACTTGGTTCTCACTGCCCTTCCGGTCCACGATCTCCAAATCAAACTCTAGAAGTAATAAGACCCATCGCATCAGTCTAGCTTTGGAATCTTTCTTCGTCATCAAGTATCGGAGCACGACATAATTAGTATGAAAAATAACATTAGCACCCATAAGATACGGCCGGAATTTTTCCATAGCAAACACAATTGCCAAAAGTTCCTTCTCACCGTGTAGTTCAATTGAGTGTCATTCATTGTCTTGCTCGCATAGTACACCGAATGAAACATTTTGTTCACACGTTGACCCAAAATCGCCCCAACCGCAACATCGCTAGCATCACACATGAGCTCAAAGGGAAAGCTCCAATTTGGTGCGGTAATGATAGGAGTGGTGGTCAACTTATTCTTGAGAAGTTCAAAGGCCTCCATACACTTTTCATCAAAAACGAACTTAGAATCTTTTTCCAACAACTTGCACAAGGGGTTAACTACCTTCGAAAAATCTTTAATGAATCTCCGGAAGAACCCCACATGCCCAAGAAAACTTCTAACTCCCTTGACAGTGGTAGGGGGAGGGAGCCTTAAAATCACATCGATCTTTGCTTTATCCACCTCAATACCATGCTTCAAAATTTTATGCCCAAGTATAATTCCTTCTTCCACCATAAAGTGGCATTTCTCCCAATTGAGAACAAGATTGGTTTCTTCACACCGGGCCAAAACTCTATCAAGATTCTTCAAGCATGCATCAAATGAATCCCCCACAACACTAAAATCATCCATTACCTCTAAAATGTCTTCCACCATATCGGTAAAAATGGCCATCATACACAGCTGAAATGTAGCCGGTGCATTGCACAACCCAAAAGGCATGCGAGAGAAAGCAAAGGTGCCATATGGACAAGTCAATGTAGTCTTTTCTTGGTCTTCTATAGTAATCAAGATTTGGTTATAGCCAGAGTATCCATCCAAGAAGCAATAAAAGGCACGCCCAGCAAGTCGGTCCAACATCTGATCAGGGAATAGCAAAGGAAAGTGATCCTTGCAGGTCACTTTGTTCAATTTGCGGTAATCCATGCAAACCCGCCAACCTGTGACTGTTCTGGTAGGAATCAACTCATTCTAGAAATTTGTCATCACGGTCATGCCACCCTTTTTCGGTACACATTGCACCGGAGAAGTCCAAGAGCTGTCAGAAATGGGGTACACAACCCCGACATCCAACCACTTGATCACCTCTTTTTTCACCACTTCTTGCATTGCCTCATTTAGTCTTCTTTGATGCTCCAAGGAAGGCTTTGCACTATCCTCCAAGATAATTTTGTGCATACAGAATGCGGAGCTTATTCCCCGAATGTTAGCCAAAGTCCATCCAATTGCCTTTTTCCACTTTTGAAGCACTGCCAATGTGGTATCAACCTGTATGTTAGTTAGGCAAGAAGAAAGAATAACTGGTAAAGTAGAATTTGAGCCCAAGAACTCATACCTAAAGTGTGGAGGAAGTGGTTTCAACTCCAGCACCGATGGCTCCTCAATTGAAGGTTTTCTTGGTGGAGTTTTCTGGTTCTCAAGATCCAAAGACAATTTTCTAGGCTCATAAGAATACGAGCCCATCTCATGTAAAGCATTCATGCACTCCACTCTACTAGCATCATCATTGACATCAAGATTTAATAGCACGGCCTCAAGAGGATCCTCTACGTTAATCATAGAAATGGTGTTATCCACGATCACAGCTGTGACAAGGTCTACAAATGAGCACACCTCAGTGCTATTGGGTTGCTTCATAGATTTGCACACATGGAAGACGACCTTTTCATCTCCCACTTGGAAAGTGAGCTCACCCGCTTCAACATCAACCAAAACCTTCCGTGTTCACAAGGAAAGGCCTCACTAGAATGATCGGGACTTCATAGTCCACTTCACAATCAAATATGACAAAGTCGGACGACTATATGAATTTGTCCACCCGGACAAGCACGTCATCAATAATACCCAGAGGTCGCTTCATCAATCGATCTGCCATTTGAAGTCTCATTGAAGTTGACCTAGGTTACCCAATTCCCAAAGTCTTGAAGACCGAATAGAGCATCAAATTTATATTAGCCCCCAAATCACAAAGGGCCTTGGCAAAATCCGCACTTCCAATAGTGCAAGGGATAGTAAAAGCTCCGGGGTCTTCAAGTTTTAGGGTCATTGGATGTACGATAGAACTGACTTGGTGAGTCATTTTTATTGTTTCATAGTCTATAGACCACTTCTTTGTCACCAAATCCTTCATAAACTTGGCATATCCCAGCATTTGCTCAAGTGCCTCCACCAAAGGCACATTGATAGTAAGGCTCTTCATCATGTCAATAAACTTTTTGAATTGGTTGTCACTCTTTTGCTTTGCAAGCCTTTGAGGATAAGGCGGAGGTGGCCTAGGCAAAGGTGCCTTGGCTTTGGGCACCACCGGCTCGGGCATGTCAATCATGCGTTCCCTATACGGGTACACGACATCTAGAGTTTTTACCTCGGCCTCATGAATGTCTATCCTCACTTCATTGTTCACATCATTCTCAACCACATCTTCAACTATCAAAGGTACATCATCTTCTCGCAACTCAACATCATCATTCACAACTTGTTTTTCTTTCGAGGCATTCACATCACCGCCTCTCCCACTTCTTGTTGTAACCGCCATCACATGATTGTTCCCACCCTTCGGGTTCACTACCATATCACTTGGTAGAGCACCCTTAGGGCGAGTATTCAAAGATTGAGAGATTTGGCCTAATTGCACCTCCAAGTTCCGGATAGAGGTATTGTGGGAAGCCAGCTGAGCATCGGAATCTTGGTTCTTCTTCATCATTTGTTCGAACATTATTTTAATTCTTCCCATATCATTGCCCAAAGAACTAGCACCTTGAGATTGAAATGGAGGCAGACTGTTCGGTTGTTGGTACATTGGGGGACTTTGAAGGCCTTGCCCCCGGTTGCCCTGGTTTCCATTGTTGTTCCACCCGCCTTGACTATTGTTGTTCCAATTGTTATTATTCCAATTCCAATTGCCTTGGTTGCTTTGGTTGTTATTCTGATTGCCCCAGTTGTTGTTTTGGTTGTTGTTGTTCCAATTACCATTTCCTTGTTGATTGCCCCAATTGCCTTAGGGTCGCCATTGTTGGTTTGAAGAGTTGCCCCTATTGTCTTGATAGTTGTTGACATATTGTACTTTACTTTGGTCATCATAACAATCATTTTGAAAGCCACAAGAATCATTGTCAAATTGTTCAGAATTCCCTTGAGATTGTTGCCCTCTTTGCCTTCTCTTGTTGACAAGCATATTGACACCTTCCATGGCATTGACTTGGCGAGGGTTTTGAACTTGTCATAACTGTGCCTTTTCCAATTGGTTCATAGTAGTAGTAAGCTCAGCAATAGCTTGACCATTATCATGAAATTCCTTGTGCAAATGGATGACCGTGGGGTCACCTTGAGGCACATTAGCTCTACTTTGCCAAGCCGAAGAAGTGTCGGCCATCTCGTCCAAAATCTCACAAGCCTAATTGTAAGGAAGCTTCATAAAGTTGCCCCAAGCTAATTGTTTCACAATGCTTTAATTTGTGGTGTTGATGCCCCGATAGAAGGTTTGTTGGATCATCGCCTCGGTCATATTGTTGTTAGGGCATTCTTTCACCATAGTTCTAAACCGCCCCTAGATTTCATGCAAGGGTTCCGTGGGCTCTTGCTTGAAAGCCAATATCTTATCACGCAATGCCGCCATGTGCCCCGAAGAGAAAAAATTCGCAATTGATAGGTTACAAGTACCTTGGGCACAAGTACTTTACTTTGTGTTTTGATGATCTAACAAACTTACCATCCAGAACTAGATAAGGAACCAATTGTGCACTTACAAGACCTTGAGATCACAAAGTTCCAGGTTGGGATCCAGCCCTTGGGAAAGCAAGTAGACTTGCAGGAGCTGACCATAAAAGAGCTAGTTGGAAATCTGAAGACGTACGAGATGAAGAGGAAGATAGACAGTAAAAGAAGAGAACCAAAAAAAGAAAAGAATCTGGTACTCAAAGCTGATAGCAATGACTCAAGTGAGAAAGAGAGGAAGGAACAACTGAGATAACAGGTCCCTACCAGTTCCCGAGGAGACTGTATGTGGTCAACTCTCCAGTAGGAAAGTTGCTGCCTGCACACGCTACTGCACAAGAACAGTGCAACGGTCAACTTTCTGTGGAAGGCTCCTTACCTACCTTGCTTACATCATTGTAAGTAATGCCACACATGCATAAACATAATCAAGGAAGGTAAAACACCTTACTTCATAAGAGAACCAGATGAAAGACCTGAAGCAGCTGGGTACAATCATTCAAGTTGATCAACTCAAGATAATCTGGGCAGTGTGCCTTCAGAATCACAGGAACCAGATTAGGGACCTGATACCTTGATGTTCCCCTAATAGAAGAAAAGTCAACAGTACAGCTGGAAAGCAACTGTAGAGAGTGATTGCCTGCAACTGTAAACGCAATAGTTCTGCAGACAGTGCAACAGTCACTTCCTATTGAGAAGGGACATGTACTAACCAAGATTGGACATCACCATTATGAATTGACATCACTAAGGTGATGTCTTTTGTAATATAAACCTGGTGCAAGACACAAGGCCTTCTCTCCAAGACTTGCAAAATCAGAAACGGAAATACTCTCTCAAGTGCAAGAACAACCTCTCTCAAGATCAAAGCTGCTTCAACCTCAAGGACCTGATCCAAGATCGAATATATCTTAAGTCCTTAGGTTTTGAGTCTTTGTTATTTGTTCTTAATTGTAATTCCTATCTATCTTACTTAGAAGCTATTTTTTAGGAAACCCAAAATCCGTAAACTCTTCAGTTTACGTTGTGACTAGGTTTAGTCATAAGCTAAAAGTCTTTGTAACTAGAGAGTTGCAAAGTGGCTTGTAATAAGTGTTATTACAAGTTAGAATGTGTAAAATCCTTTGTTACTATAGAGTGATAAAGTGGCTTGTGGTGAGAGTATCACAAGTTAGTTAAATCCTTTGTAACTAGGGAGTTGCAAAGTGGCTTGTTGTAAGAGTACCACAAGTTAGTTGAAGTCTTTGTAATAAGGTTATACCAAAGTGGCTTGTAATAGGCAGATTACAAGTTAGTGAAGTTGAAAGGCTACAAGTGTAGGTTGTGGTTTTTGTCCCCTTAAGTTAGGATTTTTCCACGTAAAAATCCTCTATGTTCTTTACTTACTGCCGAGCTACTGTGAGAATAATTAGAGAATGTGATTCCCTATACTGGTAGATTTTACAATCTGTTGCTTATATTGGGAACCTATGGAGAATCTAGTTCTCTATACAGTGGGACTTATCCTGTGTCTCATCTACTTATTGGTTTCGCAGTTAGCACTGTACCAAACTGATATAGGACCAGATCGCTAAATAGTTCGGCTCATCAATATCTTCAGTGGAAACGCATAGAGAACCCGGTTCTCTATACTGTCTGGTGGACGTATAGTTTCTAAAAATTGGTATCAGAGCGAGTTCTTTCTAAAAGGTTAACACCTAGAAAGGATCTACATGGCTGCTCCACCAAACCTTGAGGAAAGTCAATCAACCAATAGACCACAAAGATTTTAGAAGATGGTTCACAAAAATGTTGGGATCCCAAAGAAAGGAAGTTCCAATAGGAATTCCAAAGGAAATGATTGTTGTCATAAGTGTGGAAAGCCTGGACACTTTATTAAAGACTGCCCATTTCTGAAACAAGAGCATCACAAACACAACTCTGACAAAGTAGTAAAAAGGAACCTGGTTCCTAACAAACGATTCAGCCGAAAAAGTGGAGCTGACAATGTTGTAAAGCAAGCTCTTGCTTCATGGGGAGACTTCTTCAGTGAACTAGAAGAGGAACCAGATTCAGAAAGCAGCTCCATGATAACAGTGCAAAATGAAGCAAAGGAATTTGATTTATTGTTTGCATTGATGGCTCAGTCTGATGAGGATGAAGAGGACAACAATGATGAGGTAACCTTCAAGGATGTTCAAAGAAATCTGAAGTCTTACTCTTCAAAAAAATTGATGTCATTTGCAAATGTTCTAATTGATACATATTATAGTTTTGTTAATGATAAAGATGCCCTAATCATAGAGCTAGGAGATGCTGAACAGTCTAAAGATGATTTGATAGTAGTGGTTGATGACTTGAAGGAAACCATAGAGACCCTTAGCAAAGAAAAGAATACTCTAATAGAGAAAATTGCTGCTACTGAGAAAGAAAGGGATGATATGGTAGTTTCCATTGTAGATTTAAGGAAACAAGTGGAAGAAGTAACTAGAGAACACAACTTGCTGAAAAAATAAACAAAAAAATGGATGGACAACACTGAGGGAGAGGAAGTGGTTAGAAAGGCTCAAATTGAGCTTGAGAGTGAGTGTAAGAAAATTAAAACAAGTCTTGTTGCTGAGCTTGAAAAGAATAGACAACTTCAGGAGGATTTAAAAAGGGTTAAAAATGATCTTGATAAGTCACTAAAATGGACCCGGTCCTTTGATGTGATAACGTCTATATACAGGAGTAATGGTGGAAACAGGCAAGGCATCGGGTTCCCAAAGGCTAAAACCTCCTATAATCACCATAGGAAGTATGTAACTATGGCTGATAATAGGTTGTGCACTCACTGTGGTCAAACTGGTCATTACAAGGACTCTTGTAAAGTTAAAATTGAGTCTTTACAGAAAAACAGAGTTTTGTTGAAAAGAGGCGTACTGATGAGGAACCTGGTTCTCTGGAAAGAAAAGATGTGCTTCCTGCATGGGCAAAAAGAAGTTTGATCCGCCCGTTCTATCATTATAAGGGACCCAAGATGGCTTGGGTTCCTAAGTCTAATCATTGACTTAAGTGTGCAGGAAACAGTGAAAGGGAGCACTCAACAGTGGCACATGGATAACAACTGCTCGAAGCTCATAACTGGAAGAACAAATGATTCCTTTCACTAAAGGCCCTGCAACGAGGGAAGTATCCATTGAAAATGGCAAGAAAGGATACATTCTTGGAGTTGGAAGGATTGGGAAGTCTCTTCCCCACTATAGTGAAAAATGCGTACTTCGTAAATGGGGTCTTAGCTGTTTGAGTGTTGTTAATAATAATGCTGAGCTATGGCACAGAAGGCTGGGTCATGCAAGTTACGCTGCTGAAAAAATGAGTCGAGAAGGACTTGGTTCATGGTCTGCTTAAGTCAAGCTTCAAGGATCACAGGGTGCGTGATGCATGTGTAAGAGGAAAGCAAGTTAGATCCTCTTTCAAGCCCAAAAAGGAAGTTAGCATCTCAAGGCCACTTGATCTCCTCCATATGGATCTATGTGGACCTATGAGGATGCCAAGTAAAGGAGGAAAGAGAACTGAAGATGAGACTTTAGCCGACATAGAGGAACCTGGTCCCTCAATCACAATATCTGAGGTAGAAAACAAAGTTGTGGATGCTGTACATAGAACTCCAGCTGTTGAGGAATTCAAACCAGATCAAAGACAAGAAAATCACTTGCGTTCTCATCCTTTCTCTCTCAAATAGAGCGTAAAGAACATCAAGGAAGCATTGAAAGATGCTGACTATATTACAGCTGTGCAAGAAGAGCTGCGTCAACTTGAGAGGAACAGTATGTGGAACTTGGTTCCACGACCTGTTGACAGAACTGCTATGGAAGCCAGGCTCCCCGTGCTTAGTATGAAAAAAAGTGTCTGGAGTTGGGGATGATCAAGCTCAACTAAGGACATGGTCTCTCGATGATTGGCTATGTTATGAAGGAAAGGTACAATGATCTAACTCAAATCTATATTGTTACAGGTATACACATATGGCAGTCTCAGGACAAAAATAAGTAAGAATGTCATTGCACTTCTAGGAGTCCTTGCTCAAAATTTTCAAAAATAGTCACGGAACCTGGTGTCACACCTCCTTTTTACTACCCCAGAAGGGTGTATAAGGGAATTTTTTCTAATTTAAGTGACAATCGAAACGGGATTATTTTATTTAAAATTCGGAGTCGCCACTTGGGATAATTTATGGTGTCCCAAGTCACCGGTTTTAGAATCCCGAATCGAGAAAAAGATTGACTCTCCTTTTGAAGTCTGCGAACTAGAATTCTGAATAAGGAATTCTGTTAACCCGAGGGAAGGTGTTAGGCACCCCCGAATTCCGTGGTTCTAGCACGGACGCTTAAACTATTACAACTGGCTTATTATCTGATTTTAATACACGTTTTAGACTATGGTATAATTTTAACTTTATAACCGCTTTTATTTAATTATTTTTAGGGAAGATTTCAACGTTATTTAAAACACGTCTTGAACTACGTCACATAAATGCACTCGCGGTCCCCGACATATTTTATCTAACATTGTTGAGATTTGGATTTGGGTCACATAAATGCACACCCGAGTTTAGGAAGGTAATTTTTAAAATAGCGCGCCTAAAGCAACTACGCACTTTCCAGTTTGCGAGGGCCATAGAAAATTCGCTAATGGCACACCCCTATTTCTAAAAAAAAGTTAAAATTAATTATTCGAGAGCCATGGATTATCTAGTTTTGTTTATGGCACACCTCGAGTCTAAATAAAGAGCCTAGTTAATTAAAAAGCTAAAGGGATTTTCGAAGTTATCTAGAGCAAATGCCTAAGTTCAATTGGAAATTAGCGAATTGCAATTGCAAAACTGCTCAACTCATTTCGAATATAACTTGGGCCAGTGGCAATCCTCAATGGAGATAACCATATCTAAGGGAAGGAGGGCCATATATGATAAAGCAAACAACAGTTCAATCCACAAAGGCCTTCAGGCTTGGGCTCAAATGAGCCCAAATTGGTGAAACAACAAGCACCTCACGGGGGCGTGTAATTAAATCTGAATTCGACTGTTATTCAGCTAGGCCAACATTTGGCCTAGTTCTTGTGATCCAAATGGTTCATACCCAAATCAAATAATGCAAATCAAACTGACGTTAACATGGAACGTGAGATCGAATTGACAAATTTAAAATATGATTTTAAACATTCAACACAAATTAACTAAGCTAAATTTCTAATTTTATCTTTATGCATTTTTGGGTCAAATTTGCTACAAGAGCAATCCAGCAGCCAAACTAATGAACTACTGGGCTCAAGAAACAAGCCCAAATAGCAATGGCAGGCCATCTCCCTTGCAAATGACCTCAGAATTCAAGGCTCAAGGAGCCCAAACCCTGTAAAGAACAAGGTTGAGGATTCCAGACTCAACATCGAGTCCATGCTAAAGCAAAACGACTATGACCTCAGAATTCAAGGCTCAAGGAGCCCAAACCCTGTAAAGAACAAGGTTGAGGATTCCAGACTCAACATCGAGTCCATGCTAAAGCAAAACGACCCTTTACACTCAAACAAAGACTGATAAATCTCATCACTACCCAATAACTTGTACACCAAGAAACTTTGAATACTACTGAGAATGCATGCTCGACTTCAGACTAACAAACATTCATGCTTGGATTCAAACTTGAGCTAAATTTCAAACACAACATGGAACTTCAAACCAACTAACTCTTTCTCAATACCAAACAGTAACAAAATCTAGAGAAATAATCAGCACCCAAACTCTTAAAGAGAACACATTCATTTATATAGCATACTAAAGCCATGGGACAACTAAGATAACATGTATGATTCAGGAATTATTGCATAACACTAAAGAGATAAAAAAGAGCAAGTGGAATGGAATTCAAATGCGACTCATAGTCAGTCAGGTTCCAACTTGAAGTACATCATTTGTTGACAATGATTTGGAAAAATACCTGAATGTAAGAGGGAAGCAAACAAGAAGTGAGGATTCAGTAAGCAGCAAGCAGCAGAACAGAGCCCCAAGTTCAGCAGTAGAACAGTAAAAATAGCTTAAGAACAATTGATGAAACAGTGGATGAACAGCAGATCACAAACCAGCTTCAAACCAAAACTTAAACCATTTCTCAAACCAAAACTTAAACAAGCAGAATTTTTGGTAGTTTCAACAATGGAATGCAGGATTTCAGAAGTTTTCTCAAAGAGCTCAGCCGCCTTCAATTTTTAGTATTTTTAAGTCTCTCAAATCTTGACTTGAATCTCAAGTAATGATGCCTTTATAGGCAAGCTTCTAGGGCAGCCTAAAGGAATCAGTTTTTGCACTTAAAACCTTTTGGAATTCTCATTTTTGCTGAGACAACCTTAGTGTAAAATTCAGATTTTCACATAAGACCCTACCTCAACTTCCAAGAAGTTCCCTAATTCAGTTATTAGAGATTCCTCAATCTAAAATACCCAAGCTACCCTTTAAAACAATGCTATTTACCCTTACGACCAAACGGGGTCAAATTGACCCAAAGCTCAATCCCAAACTTGGGCCAATCGGACAGGCTTCAAAAATTTGGACTTTCATTCAATGGGCTTGTACTGACAACCCCAAACCCAGTCCAAACAAACTAAACAAGCAAAACTTAGAGAAAATAAATTACAATCCAATCCGGGAATTATTTTTTTTTCTTTTTTCTTTTTTTTTGAATAAAACACTTTAAAGAAAATGCAAATTAACACTAAATTACTGACTAACAAATCTAATTTAGTCTACAGAAAAGGAGAAGAAGTTTATGACTAAAAATTGAACTTAAAGAAGAAAAGGAAACAAGAAAATACCAATGGAATCCAATTAAACTTCAAAATTTTCAAGAACAAAGATGACTCAAACTCGAACTCCGCGAATCCAAAAACTCGACCAAACGGTGAGAATTGCAATACGAATATTAGCCGAACTTTCGTTCATGGCTAATGATTCGTGCAGCAATAATCCACGTGTGCCAAAAGAAGCGAAACAGAGGCTCGAAAAGATGGAGACGCTCAGGAACTAGTGTTCCACGGGCAGGTCTTCTTGATGTTCAAACAAAGTTATTTTGTTGAAGAAACTGGGTAGTTCACGAGGTATTTACCATGGATTGAAGGTTTAATCCGAAAAACTTAGGAAAAGGAGGAAAAGTTTGGGTTTTTATTTTTTTGATCTAAAATTCAAAGAAATCGGGTGGTCTTTGGAAGAAATCGATGGTAGGACATGAAAGAGGAAACAATGAGGACTGTCTTGTTAAAATTTGGAGGGATTTGGAGGTGCTCCGCCGCCGTGAGACGATTTTCTGGCGGCGGAGCTATGTCGGCGATTTCATAGAAAAGGGGATCTAGGTTTTGGTTTAAAATGGGATTAATGAAGACTGAGGGGAAATTGGTCGTTTAATGGGTTGGGTAAATGAAACGACGTCGTTTTGGAGTGAAGGGGGGCTGGCCGGGTTGGACACGGGTTTGGGCCAGTTTTAACAGGCATAAAGGGGCAATTCTGATTTGGGCCCATGGAATTTTAAGCCAAAATGACCCAAAACCAGGCTTCTCATTCAATTTCTCTTCTTTTTCCTTTTCTTTTCCAATTTCTTTTTAATTCTTTTCTTTTTCCAAAATTAGAAATTAAAACCTAAATTAAATCCTAATACAAATTGTCACAACTAATTAGATTAATTACTCAAATATAATATTTACAAATAACTAATTAACTACCAATTTTAAAGTTAAAAAATTAAAAATGCAAAATGAATCATTTTTGTGATTTTTCTATTTTTGTACCACAACTAAAAAATGCGAAATTAAATCCTAAGTGCAAATGCAATGTATTTTTTTTGTATTTTCATGAATTAAATAAAATAAACGTGCACAGACAAATGCAAACAATTAACAAAAAATGCTACAAAAATCTATGAAATTGCAAACAATAGAAAAAAATTATTTTGTTTTGAATTTATGGGAGTAACTCATATAGGGCAAAAATCACGTGCTCACAGCTACCCCTCTTTGCTCGGAAACACGAAGAGTTTTCGTGCAAAGATAACCCGTTTGAATACTCCGTGGGAAGCATTTTTTGAAAGATTTGACTGCACCCTGCTTCCGAGGTTGCCTACATATCCTTGGCTATAAAGGAATCATGTCAGTGTAGTTCGGAAAATTTCGGTAGCTGGTACTACCATGAAGCTGTGATTTCACTATTGCTGTTGTTGCTACTGCTTACTGAACACCTTATTACACCATGACAAAATAAAAGAAGCTAGACTAAACAACGATTTATGCGTTACAAGAATCCTATCTATATCTTCAAACTTGATCTTGTAGTTCCTGTTGCTCTGTTGACTCGTACTCTCCAGGTGAAATTCCTTTGTCGCCGACTTGAATTGTAATCTGAGATGCTTTTTCCCTTTTCTCCAGGTGGGCGCCTGATTGCTGAACTTGACCCATATTTCTTCGAACATTGCTGTTCCCCTTCATTCTTCAGGTGGGCTCCAGATTACCAACACTTGAACTGCTTCCCTTCGTTCTTCAGGTGGGTTCCTGATTACCAACACTTGAACCGCTGTTTTGTTCTTCAGGTGGGCTCCTGATTGCTGAACTTGAATTGCTACTTTATTCTTCAGGTGGGCTCCTGATTACCAACACTTGAATTGCCGCTTTGTTCTTTAGGTGGGCTCCTGATTACCAACACTTGACTTGCTGCTTTGTTCTTCAGGTGGGCTTCTGATTACCAACACTTGAACCACTGCTTTGTTCTTCAGGTGGGCTCCTGATTACCAACACTTGAATTTCTGCTTTATTCTTCAGGTGGGCTCGTGATTACCAACACATGGAATTTTAAGCCAAAATGGCCCAAAACCAGGCTTCTCATTCAATTTCTCTTCTTTTTTCCTTTTCTTTTCCAATTTCTTTTTAATTCTTTTCTTTTTCCAAAATTAGAAATTAAAACCTAAATTAAATCCGAATACAAATTGTCACAACTAATTAGATTAATTACTCAAAAATAATATCTACAAACAACTAAAAAAATTTAAAGTTAAAAAGTTAAAAATGCAAAATGAGTCATTTTTGTGATTTTTTTTTATTTTTGTACCACAACTAAAAAAATGCGAAATTAAATCCTAAGTGCAAATGCAATGTATTTTTTTGTATTTTCATGAATTAACTAAAATAAACGTGCACAGACAAATGCAAACAATTAACAAAAATTGCTACAAAAATCCACGAAATTGCAAACAATGGAAAAAAATTATTTTGTTTTGAATTTATGGGAGTAACTCATATAGGGCAAAAATCACGTGCTCACATCTGGTTCATATGACTCAGGTTAGTAGTCTCTTCAATACTTATATGACTTTGTAAGCTGCTGAAGTGTCATGTCATCAATTTGCTTCTGCCTTTCTCCTGCCTCTCCTCCTAACTTTTGAAGTCTAAAATGTTAAACCTTTTCTAAACTGACCTGTTGCCCCAAAAAGGCACTTCTCTATCTAACACCCAAATAAAATCGATTCTTTTCTTCAAAACCAAAAATCAACCTTGTCTCAGAATAATCCTTCTTTCCAAATATGTCAGAAACTGATATAAGCCCAACTCTCTCACTTTCCAAAAAACCTAACTCCATCAGAATCAAAACCCCAAGAATTCTTTGGTAGATTTTGATGGAAGATTAACCGAAAGGGAACAGGGTAGATCTAACATTCTAGAGTGTGAGGATGAAGTTGTTGTTGGATTTGTGGAAGCCTTGAAGGGTGGAGAAATTGGTAAATGTGAGGACTGAATAAGGAACCTGATCCCGCAAGTCCTTCTCATGAAGTTAATTTTAATGATGATCTTTTTCTCCTTAAGTTTTGAGTATAAACAAACTTTCGATCAGTAAAAAGGATTGATGAAAAGTAGGTTGATTAATGGTGAAGTGGTGTGAGCTGCTGATGTGATTGTGAAAGAGAGAATGAAATGAAATCTTCTCCTGTGAGAAAGAATTAAAAAAAAGGGTTGGGTGAGAGAGATGCATCAGTTGATAAGGGTAAACAGATGAAAAAAAGAAGAGGGAGACATGGCTGCTCAGGGATAGAAAGGGTAGTGTAAGTGAGGAACCTGGTTCCTTCCGGAAGCAAAAGGTTTAGCCATTAGGTTTGGAGGGAGAAGACTTTGAAGTCTCAAAAAGTGTTGTAAGGCAGAGTGTTGACTCTGATATTGCTGGTAAAAAAAATGGAGGAACTTCTTGACATTATTGAGTTCCAAAAATAGAATCACCTCTTTGTTCCTCCAAGTCCCAATGTTTTTGAAGATGAAGTAAAAACTTCTATGTTTTATGTGATACTATGATGCTATATGTGCATGGAACTGAGTTTGTTATTGATGAGATGAAGTTTGGAGAGATTCTTGGTGATCTAATTGATGGTTCAACCTACTCAGATAGGTTCAGAACCTGGTCCTCGAGGACCCTCGGCCCCGGCAACGGCGCCAAAAGGAGATCGCTACCAACTCCGCACTACTAACAAGTAGCAAGAGAGGGTCGCAATAGCTTTTACCCAATTTTGGGTCGGAATCGATATCCACATAGAGCTAGAATTGGAATTGAGTATCAATTTAGTTTGGGATTGCGTATTGGTTCCAAATTGTACTTCTATTCATTTTTGGGTTTTTGTTATAATTCTACTATTATCAAACTACAAATTGTAAATGCAACTAGATTAATCTAAGAGTTAAATGCTACAAGTTGTATCTAATGGTTTAAAAGGCACTAGGGTAGTGACTTCCGCCTAGGTGGCCAATTGACGGGTAATTGAATCTAAGGCACGATTGACATAATTGGGGAGTATGATATAACCGTTGCTCGATATTACCCACTCTACACCTCTCGGTCGAAAGAGTGATTTTGCCCAATTGACTTTCTCAAGACCAATTGGGTATGCCAATTTGCACAAGCAACTAGGGTTCAATTCGGGTATTACTCTCTCGAGGTTTAACCCTTTAATTGGGACTATCAATCTCTTGAGTCCATCTCAATTCCTTGATGGATCAATTTCGGAGACTTAGGCTCTCTTTCTCAAGAAGAGCCTAAGTCAACTAAGAATAAACTAGTGTTTGCAACCACTAATTCTCTATTTAACCATGAAATTGACCCAAATAACAAACACCCATAGTCAATCTAGCCCTAAATTACAACACCCATCAATTACCCACACTAGGTTTGAGCCACAACCCTAGCTAATGGGTCTAGCTACTCATACTTGAAGAGAAAAACAGAGAAATAGATGAATATAAACACATATTAATTAATTTCTAAGATAAATACAAAGATTCAATGATGCAAACTAAGTAAAATTGCCCAAAATGGATACAAAAGATGTTCTCACGAGCGCAGCTGTAGTCCTAAAATGTATGATGCCCTAAAAATGGAAAAAGGATCTATTTATACTAAGCTGAAAAATCTGGACAAAAATGCCCCTGCAGGGTTAGTGCGGACCACACAAAATGGACTGCAGCCGCACTAGGACTCTTGGCTTCAAAATTAGCTCTCTAAACTCAGGCTCCGCGGACCACACAGAATGGACTACGGCCGCGGTGACTTATAATGCGGTCCGCACAAAATGGACCGCTGACCGCACAGGCTTCAAGACTTCCTTCTGCACCTTCTCTGAATCTTGGCTCTGCGGACAACACCGAATGGTAGTGCGACCGCATAGACTCCAGACGGACCGCACTAAATCTAGTGCGGCCGCATTGCCTTTTAGCCTAAAATGCAGCATCTCTGAATCTCCTAGTGCGGACCGCACAAAGTGTAGTGCGGCCGCACTAGGCCTGTTTTGCCTGAGTTTGTCTTGTCTTTGGCACTTGTGCAAGTTTCACTCCTTTTTGAACCGATCTTTGACATCTTGTCACTTTGTTGATCAAACCTGCAATCAAGCACAACTTGTGAGCGTTTTGGGACTATTTTGTGTGAATTTCTAATCAAATCATAAGCGAGAAGGAGTATAAAATGCGTCAAAATCCCTAGTTATCAGGTTCCGAATTTACTTAATGCCAGTTATTGCTTTAATACACATCATATTTCCTTTTGTGTAGTATAAACTGTTGCAGGTTGTATATGTTGTATGCCCCATCGTAGTCTCGTCACTACTTCGTCGAGGTTAGGCTCGACATTAACCAGTACATGAGGTCGGTTGTACTGATACTACACTCTGCACTTTCTGTGCAGATTTTGGAGCTAGTGGCTGATCGTGAGGTTGGTTACTATCACTGTGCATCGGATACCTAAGGTAGTCTTGCAGGCATCCGCAGGCCCTGGCGTCTCCTTCTATCTCATTTTATTTTCTATTCTATCTACTTCAGACAGATGTAAACATTTCGTTCAGACCTTTATTTGTAGTAATCTTAGACAGTTCGTGAGTTGTGACACTAGTTCTGGGTGAATGTTACTTTGGTTTTCGTTATTGTATAAAGTTAAACCTTTAAACTGCTTTCTTCCGCAATTATATCCGCTATTTTTATATTGTTAAGTAATAAACATTTGAAAGATAAAAGAAAAAGGTAGAATATCCTGAAACGTTGGCTTGCCTAGCAAGTATAATGTTATGTGCCATCACGGTCCCGACGGTGGAAAATTCGGGTTGTGACACCCGGGACCTCAATCAAACATGCCAACCAATCCTAAAATATCATACGAACTCATTCCAACTCTCAAATCACATCAAACAAGGCTAAAACCACGAATCACCCTCCAATCCAAGCCTAAAGAACTTGAAATTTCAAGAATTCTACGACCGATGCCGAAACCAACCAAACCAAGTCTGATTGACCCCAAATTTTGCACACAAGTCACATTCAATACTACGGAGCTATTCTAACTTCTGGAATAGGATTCCGACACCGATATCAAAATCTCACTATCGATCCGGAAACTTCAAAAATTCAATTTTCGGCATTTCAAGCCTAAATAAGCTACAGACCTCCAAAACACAATCCGAACACACCCCTAAGTCCAAAATTACCCAATGGAGCTAACGGAACCGACTAAATTTCATTCCTAGGCCGTCTTCACACTGCTCCGACTACGGTCCAAATTCTAAAGCTTAAACTCTCATTTGGGGACTAAGTATCCCAAAACACTCTGAAACTCAAAACAGATCCTCCCAGCAACTCGCAATAGCATAAACCAATACGGGAAAAATAGTTAATAAGAGATCAGGGCGTTAATTTTTAAAATAACTGGTCGGGTCGTTACAAACATCAATCGCATAAATAGATTGAGACCAAATAACCACTTAAATTTATGTACTAACCTAAAATTAAAGGTGATAATGTAAGTTTCTAAAAGTATTAAAACCTAGTTTTATTTATGTAACGACCCGACCGGTCATTTTGAGCTCTAACATATTGTTTGGTAGTTTGAGGCCATGAGCAGCTTTACTTTAGGTATTATGACATGTATGCATGGTCGGAATTGAATTCCGGGAAGTTCGGAGTTGATTTGGAAAAAGAATTCTCATTTGGAAGCTTTAAGTTCAAAGAATTGACTAAGACTGAATTTTTGAGTAAACGACATCGGAATCAAAATTTGAAGGTTCAAACAGGTTCGTATGATGATCTCGGACTTGGGCGTATTCCCCGATCGGGTTATGGGTGACTCGGGAGTGTTTTGGCACATATTGTGGAAGTTAGCATTTTTGGAAGAATTTCATAAATTTGGGTTGAAGTTAATTTCAATGCTATCAATGTGCGTTTGGGATTCCGAGTCTAGGAATAGCTCTGTATGGTGATTCTGGTATTGGCAGCGCGATCGGAAGTGAATTCAGAGGTTCGTAGGTCATTTTGGAGTCATTTGGATAAAGATAGAAATTTGAAGGTTTTGAGAAGTTTGATAGGAAGTGGACTTTTTGATATCAGAGTTAGCTTCCGATTCCGGAAGTTGGAGTAGGTTCGTAATGTCAAATATGACTTGTGTGCAAAATTTGAGGTCTATCGAACGTGATTTGATAGGTTTAGACATCGAAAGTAGAAGTTTGAAATTCTAAGGTTCATTAAGCTCGAATTGGAGTGCGATTCATGATTTTGACGTTGTTTGATGTGATTTGAGGCCTCGAGTAGGTCCGCATTATGTTTTGGGACTGGTTGGTATGATTGGTTGGGGTCCCGAAGGCCTTAGGCAGATTCCAGATGGTTAACGGATCAAATTCGGAATTTGAAGAAGAATTAAAGCAACTGGTATCTAGTTTAACCGCACCTGTGAGGTTTTGGCCGCAAGTGCGGAGCCGCAGGAGTGGCCTTGGTGTCGCAGAAGCAGAAATGGCTGGGCTTGGCTGGGGCGCAGGTACGACGCATCTTCCGCAGAAGCAAGACCGCAGAAGCGGTCCTAGCTCTGCAGAAACGGTCATGGGCGAGTTAGCTGAGACCACACCTGTGATGGAAATTTCCGCAGGTGCGGAGCCGTAGAAGCGGTAGGTGGACCGTAGGTGCGAGAACCGGGCTGGGCAGTGTGTTCTTTTAAAAGCGAGGGTTTGTCTCATTTTCACCATTTTTCCTCCATGGGAGCCGATTTGGAGCAACTTGGGAGTTCCATTTTCACCACCAAGCTTGAGGTAAGTAGTTTATGCTAGTTTTGAGTTAAATACATTAATTATGTATAGATTTTAGCATGAAAATTGGTAGAACTTGGGGTTTGAGGGAAAACCTAGAAAATTGGTATTTTTGGATTTTGACCCTGATTTTGAGCATGAAATTGAGAGTAAATTATATATTTGAGTTCGTGAGGTTATGGGCAAACTTTATCTTCGAATTTTTTTGGAATCGGGGCATATGGGCCTGAGGGCATTTTTGTCAACTCTTCGATCGAGGTTATAAATTGTTATAAATTGAATTATTATGAGTAATTGAACATGTATTAATGGGTTTACATTATCATTGGCTAATTTTGGAATGTTGTGCATCAATTGAGTCTTCGGAAGGGCGTGGAGAGCCGGTTATGGAACTTCGGAGCAAGGTGAGTCTCTTTTCTAACATTGTAAGAGGGAATTGTCCCCATAGGTGAGTTAATTGGTTATGTGCTCCTAACTGTGGGGGGCTACGTACGCACAAGGTGACGAGAGCCCGTGCGTAGCTACTATTATGCTTAAGACCGGGTAGTCTCGGGCCCAAAAGCATGATTTACTTGTAATATTTGCAATCTTGTTGTCAATTTAAAAATGCCTAAACAGATATTGAATGTATAAATAAATTTCTAAAAGGCTAGACATCATTTCTTGACCTTTAAAAGAGAAACTTGCTTTTTCCTGAGTGATTACTCCTTGATGAATTCTTGATTTGATTATTTGAATGTGTTTATCTATTGTGGAATGGGCCGAACGCCTCGGTAGATTAATTAGATGCATCTATGGTTCGCGCCATTCGACCCTCTGGCAGTGCACTGTTTAAATATTGTTGGATCGGGTCGTACGTCCTCGGCATGATTTGCGCATGCTTGTATTGCTTGCCTTATATTCATTGTGTTTGATATTTGTCTCCCTAGCCTAAGATAAATGATGAAAATAAATTTGGGAAATTCCTATAAAAGAAAGCATTGTTTACTGGCCCCATGCTATTGAGTTACAACTATTTTTTATAAAAATCGTCGTCTTACTATATTATTGATACATTATTATTGGACCACTAGTAAGTATCGAAGTCGGCCTCTCATCTCTACTTCTTCGAGATTAGACGGGATACTTACTAAGTACACGTTGTTTTTCTGTACTCATACTACAGTTGCTGTGCATTTTTGTTGCACATGTACATGTACCTCTAGCGGCCTAATGGGTGTAGCAACACGTATGATACAGAGACTTTGTTGAGCCGTATCTCTCGAAGCAACCCGCAGCCGGCATAGTCTCTTCCAGTGTATAGTATTTACCTTCTGTCCAAAACTGTATTCCAGACAATTATTGTACTTAATTTGATTTCCTAGAAATAGCTCATGTACTTGTGACACCGAATTCTGGGATGTCTTTGGGATTATTCAGTATTTTAAAATTGTTAAAGGTACCATTATTTATTCAGTGGGATTTATTATTTGTTGTCTAATTGTATAAAAGAAGTGATTTTAGAAATATCTAAAAACGAAAAATTTCTAGTTATTTGGTGTTGGCTTGCCCGATAATGGTGTCCGACACTATCACGACCCTTAGTGGATTTTGGGTCGTGACGATATGGTATCAAAGCACTAGGTTCCCTTAGGTCTCACGAGTCATGAGCAAGTCTAATAGAGTCTCGCGGATCGGTACGGAGACGTCTGTTCCCTTCTTGATTTTCCCATCGTGTGATTTGATTCTCTTTTAGGCTTATGCCTTCATTTACTTTCCATTCAATCTTATGCGACGCGAAGCGCTGGTCATGAATCGGTGAGTGAGTAATTGTAAGAACTTTAAAGTTACTGAGATTTCTGGTGAATATAGACCACAGGCAAGTCATTTTGAAATTACTTTCTTACAATTCGCTCCAGAAACAACACAAAGAAATTGTTAATATTCCTATAAACAAATTTGAATTAAAAAAAAACATACATGATTAGCTCAAGGCTGAACAATAATACCGTGTTATCAGGTTCATATATTACTATCAATTTTTGCTGCTACATTTTGTTTAATTCCAATGTAATTATGAAATAACTCCTTTTTTCAATTCATATTATAAATGTGGTTGGTTCTCTATGTGCCATTGGTGACATGGAGAGTGTTGGAAATAAGTGAAAAAATGGGACATCTAAGTTGTTACTGATTAGAAGCATCTCATATCCTTTTAACTACCCTTTTTTGTTTTCTTCCTAAAAATGGATTAATTCTTACCTTAATTCTGTTTTTAAGTTGTTTAAGCACTTATCTTTATATTACATTTTGGATGAATCATATGGATTTTAACTCAACTAGATTATGTTTCTTCTTTTTCCACAAAAATAACTTTGTGGGAAGAATTTGAAGAAAAGTTTGAACCTTATCTATACAATGGCTCTGGCCTTTACATTGGCTATTGCTCGATCAAACTAATCTCATCACTCTTTCTATCAACACCACATTATCACTTTAGTTGCCACTTTTTTGCGGCATGCATGTTGACATCTCTACCTGTTCAGGTATTTAATGATAAACGTCTATATTATGAAAAAACTATATGTTCTTTAAATTTAAGTTCAGTACTAATCCATCCCAATTTATATTATCATTTTCTGAAGGACTACCTCCTAGGACAACAACAACTCAAGTTTCCTTTGGATATTAAAAATATTCAATTGTTCATGGTAAGAAATTCTTTAACTGTCGTATTAATGGTTTTATTATGTAATAAATAGCATGCACAAATTCATATCTCATCGTTACTTTATAGAAATATGTATAATTTGTGATATACATCTTCATCAAGATATTCTTTTAAACTCATTTATGAATTTCTGCCCTTACATTTTTGCAACTTTGCGCGTCTTGTCTTAAAAAATTATATCTGTATTTTATTTTTATCAGCAGACATTATAGTGACAACAACATATGTCCTTCCTCCTCATTGGATGTGAGAATCTTAACATTTCTCCACATTAGTACTGTTGCTGGCTTCATATGGAGAAGTTGTCATTTATTACGCAAAGTCAAAGACAAATCGGACATGTGTAGGACAAGTCGGACAGGTATACATGCAAATTTGTTTCCTGAAAGGAGTTTTATATATATATATATATATAAGTTGAAGTATGAAACATATGAATTTACTGCAGAAAATTTCCTAATAGTGTTTTATTGGAAGAAACTCTATTTTTTCTTAAAGTTCAACGTGTATTTTAATCTTTTATTCTAAATAGGGTATAAACAAGGAAGCTAGGACTGCTAGGGTTACGTCCTTATCAAACATCTGATTTGGATGAGCTTTGAGAGGCCACAAATAACTTTGATATGACAAATCTAATCTGAGGCATGGAACCCAGTCCATTTAGTTAGTATTGTTGGATATTGCTTTGAGTGCTATCAAGATGACTTAAGTGTTAGCCGAATATATATACTCTTTTAATTTGTGCCAAATGGGACGCTGCGGGGGTCATATCAAAATCTTGAGATATATATATTATCTTTATTGGCAGCATTGATGTGAGAATCTTAACTCCAACATAGGTGCAAGACAAGACAGACAGTCACAGCTCAAATCGGAAAGGTATACATGGAACATCATTCCCCAAAAGGAGTTTCATTATATATAGATGGAAGTATAGAACATGTGAATTTGCTTTTCACAAAATTGTCATGTCCCCAAGCACCTTAGGAAAGTTGTTGTAATAGAGTGTGTACATTGTGGATATCAAGGTTGTGCAAATGGGGAGTAATTGTTTTCCCCTAACTGTATGTTATGAAGTTTGATTTTTCTATCTTGAATTACTATGGCTTTGTCATATTTCTGAATTTTTAAGGCATTATAGAGACCTTTGTTTGTGGCAATCTAGCTGGTATACATGACTTGCTTTATTGTGGATATAAAGAACATTATTGGACTTAAGGAAATAACTGTATGTTTTTTTTATTGTGTTTTCTTACTACTTTATTATACGAATATCCATTACATTAACATGGTCCAAAAAATAATAGCATTTGAAATCTATTTACAAAAGGTAAAAAAAAAAAAAGCGAACGACATTTCGCTAAGGACATTCGTACTTTTAATATAATATAGATAATTTAAGCTCTGGAAATTTGTCAAGTGCCAAAACAAATTAGGACGAAAAGAGTACTTAGGTCACAGCAGACAGATCCCCCCAGCACCCCCCTCCCCCCCCCCCCCCCCACAAATGAATTTTTGATATCAATTCCCAGGTCACAGCCACCCCTCACATCGTACTGCCTACAGAGTGATTTGGTTTATCATTGAGCCCTTCCGAAGAAAACAAGTCACACGAGGGAGTAAATGGTTAACCAGATGTTAGCAGCATCTATAACTAAAAGAAAATATGGAATAAGATGATAGATGTTACTATCCTATTTATAAAGTTCATTATTTTGGTTAGTTTAGTGTTGAAAAATATACACTCATAAAATATACTCTAATCCCTGAACACCTGAAGGTTTGGTACATATACCAACCGCATTATACTTCATATACACAAGTAAGCTCTACAGCATTGAAGCAATTACCCAAAGAAAAGTATCTCAGACATACGAAACTTCAAACAAGAAGTATATCGAGTCTTCAGCAGGCTGTGATTCGTATGAACAATGCCCGAGTTGAGACTAAAGTAGACTGCTGGAAGAAGATTCTGATTGGATCATTGGGGTCAACATAACTGCAAACTTGCCAAACAAGAAAAAAGGATTCTTACACCAGCTAGCATATTGAGAAATCGGATCATCAACAATTTTCATGGCAAGCAATGTGACATTCACGTCTGATCATCTCATCAATGGGAGTTTGTGCAGTCCACCTGTGGCTCGGCCCTAGACAGCAGCTCACATCAGGCAACAACACCACCAACAACAACAGTGACGACGACTCAGTAAAATCCCACTAGTGGGGTCTGGGGGAGGGTAGTGTGTACGCAAACCTTACCCCTACCCCGAGGGAGTAGAGAGGTTGTTTCCAATAGACCCTCGACTCAAGAAAACGAGAAGAGGCAAAAAGGGGAAAAGAGGAAAAGAGGCAACATATCAGTATCAACAATAGAAATCATAGGAAAAGTTCATCCACAAGAAATTGTATACCTTGCATGAAGTTATCGTACCTTAAGACACGTAAAAATTTATTGAATTCAAATTCAATAAATAATTTGGATTATATTTTAAATATATTAGTCCGAATAAATATTTTGGGCTAATATAGTTGGATTAATTGTATAAGTCCAATATTATTGGGCTAGCCCATTTAATTGGGCTAAAGTGATGAGCCCACTTCATTAAGCCCAAGATGACATCTTCCTAGAGGCCCAGTTTGGTGCCACGTGTCAAATGACGTAGCGCGCCTAGTCAAACGGAAGAGCCAATAGGATTGTTCCATATGTCAAAATGACAAGGCATGCCAAGTCACACTAAAAGGCCAATGAAATCGTGCCACGTGTGCAAGTGACATGTTCTGGCTAATCAAATGCGGTTATGTCACACTTCAATTTGATTGGTCGGAAAGAGTTTGTTCTTATCATAACTCTTCCCTCCCACAACTATAAAGGGGTCTTCATAACTCAGAAAAGACACCAGAAGTTATAACAAGAAGCAAGAAAGAGCTCGTGGATCAAACGCTGCAAATTCCTCCACAAGTTTCAAGCTTCAAGTTCAATTTCAAGAAATTAAGTTCAAGCTCAAGAACGAAGAACAAATCAAGTTCAAGTCCAAGCAATCAAGCTCATGCTCAAGAACAAGATCATCGTTCGTGGCAACAAACATAGATTCAAGATCAAGCTCAAAGGCCCTTGAATTTATTTACCATTGAAAAGAAGAATCAGAGGATTCATAGAAATTGTAACACTCAAATATTCGAAATAAAATACTACGATTGTTGCAATATTTTTCGGTCTTGATTTTATTTTCTCGACGTAAATTTATTGTCTACAAATTCTGGCACGCCTAGTGGGACAATCTCTACCTCTTATCTCAACTTTTCATTCACCAAATACCAAGAACATTGAAATGGCTTCAAAGAAAATCAACTCCGGCTCAACTTCCACCAAGGTTGCTAACTCCAGTTTCTATGCTAATGTGGAAAGCATCCTCGATGTTACCTTTGGAAGCTTCGGACCAGTTACGAGGAGCAAAGCAAGCTCTTTAGGACAACAAGCACCCCAAGTGTCGTCCGCATCAACCCCTGTTTTCGGATCTTCATCCTCAAAAGGAGCAAGATCTTCCACAAATGCATCTGAAGGAGGAAGCGATGTTGCTGAAAAGATCAAGAAAACTCTTACTCTGCTTGACCTCTCTGGATCCAAACACTTTGCTATAAAGGAAGATGATGATGCTTCAAGTGATGGATCCTCCCCACTTACACCACATAGCGTGAGCCGATCAAGGATCAATCTGTGTGAAAATCCATGCTACTCTCCGTCGTCCACGACAATCATGCAAGCTATGGTGACAAATACTTCATCCGTAGAGGAGCAGTTGGCAAACTTGATGGAAGCAATCGTTGGCTTGACCAAATGCATGCAAAATCAAGAGGCTAGAATTGATAAGCTAACAGACAGGGTAGGAATCTTGATGGAAGAAGAATCCACCCATGCACCTGGCAAGCTCCTATGAAGACGACAGTTGATGCCTTAAAAGAAGTTAACTTTGGCACCGATGAAGAACCAAGACCCACCTACCTAAGTGCTTTACTAGAAGCTGATAAAGAGAGCACTAATATTGAGTTACTCAAAGAGTTCAGGGATGTCTTTGCTTGGAGTTACAAAGAGATGTCTGGCTTGGAACCAAAAGTAGCAGTCTATCACCTTGCAGTCAAAAATGGTGCTCGTCCTGTTAAACAAGCTCAAAGGCGTTTTAGGCCAGACTTGGTTCCCTTGATTGAAACCGAAGTTAACAAACTCATAGATGCTGGCTTTATTCGCGAAGTTAAATACCTAACATGGGTTTCAAGTATAGTCCCTGTAAGGAAGAAGAATGGCCAGATTCGAGTGTGCGTTGACTTTAGATATCTCAACAATGCATGTCCGAAAGATGAATTTCTGCTTCCTATTCCAGAGCCGATGATCGATGCTACTACTGGTTACGATGCAATGTCTTTCATGGACGGTTCGTCAGGCTATAACCAAATACGCATGGCACCAAAAGATGAAGAGCTTACGGCATTCCATACCCCAAAGGGTATTTATTGCTACAAGGTAATGCCATTTGGCTTGAAGAACGCTGGTGCTACTTACCAAAGGGCTATGCAGAATATTTTCGACGATCTTCTCCACAAGAATGTCGAATGTTATGTTGACGACTTAGTGGTGAAATCAAGAGAGAAGGGCGACCACATGAAAGACTTGAGGATGGTATTTGAATTGCTCCGGAGATACCAACTTAGGATGAACCCATTGAAATGTGCCTTTGGAGTTACTTCTGGAAAGTTCCTTGGTTTCATTGTCCGACATTGAGGGATCGAAATTGATCAAGCCAAAGTGGATGCCATTTTGAAAATGCTTGAGCCTCGAGATATCCATGAATTGAAAAGTCTGCAAGGAAAGCTAGCATACCTTAGAAGATTCATATCGAACCTGGCTGGGAGGTGCCAACCATTTAGTCGCCTCATGAAGAAAGGTGTTCCTTTCAAGTGGGACCAAGCTTGTAGCAATGCCTTCAAAAGTATCAAAACCTACTTGATGAAGCCTCCAGTTTTAGCAGCTCCTATACCTGGAAAGCCATTGATACTATACATTGCGGCGCAGGAAAGGTCTGTTGGAGCACTGTTGGCCCAAGAAAATAGTAAGGGGAAAGAAAACTCTCTTTACTACTTGATCAGGATGATGACACCTAACGAGTTGAATTATTCGCCAATTGAAAAGTTGTGTTTGGCGCTAGTCTTCTCAATTCAAAAGTTGAAGCACTACTTTCAAGCTCATGTTGTCCGTCTTGTTTCTAAAGAAAATCCTATTAAGTTCGTGATGTCAAAACCTGTTCTTAGTGATCGACTAGCGAGATCATACCTCCAATTTCAACAATTCGAGATTTTGTACATCCCTCAAAAGGTTGTAAAAGGACAAGCATTGGCAGACTTCTTGGCAGATCATCCGATACCTGATGACTGGGAGATAACTGATGAGTTGCCTGATGAGGACGCAATGGTCGTTGAAGTTCAACCTCCATGGAAGATGTACTTTGATGGTGCTGCGCATCGTGGGGGAGCCGGGGCTGGCGTAGTATTTGTCACTCCCCAAGGTGAAGTCTAGCCCTACTCCTTCACCTTGATACAACTCTGCTCCAACAATGTTGTTGAGTATCAAGCATTAATACTTGGGCTTGAAATGGTCGTTGATATAAAGAAATTGCAATTGCAAGTCTTTGGTGACTCCCAATTAGTGGTCAATCAGCTTTTGGGTAGTTACGAGGTCAAGAAGTCTGAACTACGCCCATATAATGATTACACTAAAAAGTTGATGGGGTGGCTCGGGGATGTGACTATTCAGCATGTGCCAAGGAAAGAAAATAAGAAGGCTGATACTTTAGCTACTCTAGCTTCATCATTAGCCCTGCCTGACCAAGCGCAAGTTACTGTCTGCCAAAAATGGGTAGTACCGCCGCTAAATGAGGCTGAAGGTGAAGAAAATGAACTCAAGCATCTTGTTGTTGTTTCTGAAGTTGAGAAAGAAGAATGACGACAACCCATTATCGACTACTTATGTTATGGGATACTTCCAGAAAATCCGAGGAGAAGGACTGAAATCCGTCGTCGCGCACCTCGCTTCCTTTACTACAAGGATACTCTATACAGAAGGTCGTTCGAGGGAGTACTCTTGCGATGCCTAGGAGAAGATGAAGCACTCCAAGATTTGCAAGAAGCGCATTCTGGGGTATGTGGGTTACACCAGTCTGGACCAAAGCTCCACTTCCATATAAAAAGGATGGGATACTATTGGCCAACGATGGCAAAAGATTGCTTGGACTATGCTCGAAGATGCAAGGCTTGTCAATTCTATGCGAATTTTATTCATCAACCTCCTGAAGTATTGCACCCGCCTGTTGCATCTTGGCCATTTGACGCTTAGGGATTGGATGTTGTTGGACCACTACCAAAGTCCTCTGATGGGCACCTATACATCTTGGCTGCAACTAACTACTTCTCAAAATGGGCTGAAGCTGTTGCTCTTAAGGAAGTAAAAAAGGAAAATGTTGCAAGTTTTATCCGAGTAAATATTATTTATAGCTTTGGCATTCCTCGTTACATAATAACGGATAATGGAAAGTCATTCGACAATAGGCTGATGAACAAGATTTGTGATCTCTTTGGCTTCAAGCAATGTAACTCTTCGATGTACAATGTTGTCGCCAATGGTCTAGCTGAGGCATTCAACAAAACTCTATGCAACTTGTTAAAGAAAGTCGTCTCCAAATCCAAACGAGATTGGAATGACCGTACTCTATGGGCATATAGAACAACTCATCGCACGCCAACACAGGTAACTCCTTATTCACTCGTTTATGGAGTCGAAGTCGTCTTGCCACTCGAGCGTCAAATACCTTCATTACGACTAGCTATTCAAGAAGGGATCACTAATGAAGAAAATGCTTGACTTCGATTAGCAGAGTTGGAGGCTCTTGATGAGAAGAGGTTGGAAGCTCAATAGAGTCTTGAATGTTATCAAGCTCGATTGTCTCGCGCCTTCAATAAAAAAGTTCGCCCGAGATCCTTTCAAGTAGGAGATCAAGTCCTTGTCGTACGAAGGCCCATAATTACTTCTCATAAACCTGTGGGGAAGTTCACTTCAAGATGGGATGGGCCATATGTTGTACAAGAAGCTTACTCAAGTGGGGCTTACATGTTGGTTGATGCAGATGGCATGAGAATCGGCCCTATCAATGGCAAGTTTTTGAAGAAGTATTATCCTTGAAATTGCAAAGCTCCTCGACATACGAACCTAAACTGCAAGTCATGACGCTCCTTGACGCATGAGCTTAAACTGTAAGTCATGACGCTCCTCGACGTACGAGCCTAAACTGCAAGTCATGACGCTCCTTGATGCACGAGCCTAAACTGCATGTTGCTACACTCCTGGCCCGCAAGAGTATAAATTATGTACGGCCCAAAAAAAAGTCCGCTAGGTTGAAAATCTTGAAAGAGGCGGCCTAGGTAAAAGTTAGGACGTAAAAAAAAAATCTACCCAGTCTGAACTACGGTATGACTTGATCATCTTCACCAAGGTACGTAGGCAGCTTAGAGTTTCATTCTAAGTTTAGTCGCATAAGTTCAAAAGATACATATTTCCCCAATTGTTGTTCGAATGAAGTATGAAGGAATGTAAGATCAAGCTGAAATGTCATCCTCCTACTGAACTTTAAACTCATTTGATTTAAAGGGGGCAACCCTCCATGGTAAATTGATATCTTCGATGGGCCGATTTTAGGAGGATGTCAAGTATTTGCATTTAAGTCCAGGGGTTCTCTATGTCTTCAAGTTCGCCAAACCTTCAAGTTTGTTGGTCTCCAAGTCTACCCCTGCCTTAAAAAAAGGGAAAGAGAAGAGAGACATCAAAAGGAAACACAAGTATAAGGAAAAGATTGCTTGGCACAACACTTAAAATTCAATGAGACTTGAACTCAAGATATTTGTGAGAATATGTCTCTTACATTTCGATTGATGGCAAGTAAGACATCTTCCGATCTCGAGGCTTCCATACCAAGATATGAGTTTTTGTGAGACTGCGCAAATCTAGAATTGATGGCGTGGTGCAATGTAAAGTTGATTTCAAAATATTATCTGGGACGATTCCGAAGTTGTTTGATTGAGAATTTTGGATATATTCTAGATCTTGAAGTCTAGTTTTCTTGAAATCAAACGGTTTGCAATTTCGATATTTCTACACCGAGATATGAATTTGGTGAGACTGCGCAAATCTGGAATTGATAGCGTGGTGCAATATAAAGTTGATTTCAAAATATTATCTGGGACGATTCTGAAGTTGTTTGATTGAGAATTTTGGATATGTTCTAGATATTGAAGTCTAGTTTTCTTAAAATCAAACGATTTGCAATTTCAATATTACTACACTGAGATATGAATTTTTTGGTGAGACTTCGCAAATCTGAAATTTTCAACATGGTGAAATCGAAAGTTGGTTTCAAAATATTATCCGACGCTATTCTGAAGGTTTTGATTTTGAGTATCGGATATATTTTAGATATTGAAGTCATCAAACGGTTCATTATTTGGACTCCCCCACGACAAGATATGAATCATTTGTTACAAGCACGTAAAGCTGAAAATTATGCAATTAAGATAAAAGTCAAACGATGTAAAGCAAAAGAGAAGCTGAAATATTTAAGCCCTCGAAGTCTCCAAGTTGAAGTCTTCAAGTGTATTCAAGTTGAAGTCCCCAAGTTGAAATCTTCAACCCCGTCGGTCTTCAAGTTGAAGTCTTCAAATCCGCTGATCTTCAAGTTGAAATATTTAGGCCCTCCAAATCTCAAAGTTGAAGTCTTCAAGTCCGTCGGTCTTCAAGTTGAAGTCTTCAAATTCGCCGATCTTCAAGTTGAAATATTTAGGCCCTCCAAGTCTCAAAGTTGAAATCTTCAAGTCCGTCGGTCTTCAAGTTGAAGTCTTCAAATTCGCCGATCTTCAAGTTGAAATATTTAGGCCCTCCAACTCTCAAAGTTGAAGTCTTCAAGTTCGTCGGTCTTCAAGTTTCAGTCTTCAAATTCGTCAGTCTTAAAGTTGAATTGTTTAAGCCTTCCGAATCTTCGAGTCGAAGTCTGCAAAGTCCGCCAAATCTTTAAAGTTTTCCAAGTGTTCAAGTCGAGGTCGTCTTCGAGTTGAAGCTTTATCACTTTCCAATCTTAAGGTGGACATATAAGTCCCTTTGTATCTTAAGTTGGCCTTGCCGATAGTCGGGCCATTTTGAGAGTAATCTCTCCGATAGTCAGGCCACATTGAGAGTAATCTCTCCGATAGTCGGGCCGTTTTGAGAGTAATCTCTCTGATAGTCATGTCACATTCTGTGGATATATCAGTCCTTTTGCACCTTAAGTGGGCCTCTTCGCGGGTTTGTCCTTAAAAGGAACTATAACTTCCAATCTTAAGGTGGACATATGAGTCCCTTTGCACCTTAAGTTGGCCTCGCTGATAGTCGAGCCACATTCAGAGTAATCTCTCTGATAGTCGGGTAAGGATGAGTACTCATTCCTTCACACCTCAAGATTGTCTTCTTCATGCGTGGATCATCTTGTTGAACGAGAACATATCTTTGTCACTTGACTTACAAAAAAAAAAAGATAACAAAACAAGAAAAGCACAAAAAAAAAAAATAATTACCTTCGTATTAATGCTTCCGAGTCCACAAAACTAGACTCGAGTTGCTTGCAAATACTGCAAATTGATGCTCAACAAATACGAGCACAGGGGTTTATATAGATCTCAGAGGGACTGCTGAAGCGTGGATTGCCGATGTGGGATCGGGTGTGTACTCCAAATAGAAGTCGAATTGTAAGGCTTCGAACACTGTGTACTCCAAATAGAAGTCGAATTGTAAGGCTTCGAACACTGTCTACTCCAAATAAAACTCGGATTGTAAGATACTTGGACCTTAGCGGCTATATTCTCGGACCTTAGCGGCTATTTTAGAAGTTAAAAGATGAAAACTTAGAGAAATTAATGCACCAAGAGCAGTCGACAAAGGAAATAACATAAACTGTCTTACGTAGAGGATAATGACTATATCATGATGTTCAAGTGGAGCATCAATCACGTTGGGGTTTGAGACAAAGTAAAACAAATTGCCAACCGAAGGCACTATGAATATGAAGGCTAAATGGATACAGTAGGGATCAATTCAATTTATTCCATTCTAATCATTATTGTTGGATTATTTCCTAATGGAAGAAAATGAAGGTCCTAACAATGTTGGATTCAAGTTCCAAGGTTCATATGCCTATGTTTATTCCTATACGTATATAAAGTGGGGGGACAATTTTTATTTGATCTGGACACCAACTTCGATACTCTGCTAATACTTCAAGCCTAGTCTTTTAAGATAGACGTATTTATACTTGGACAAGTCTTGAAGTAGGGGACATTTGTAGACATGTAAAAATTTATTGAATTCAAATTCAATAAATAATTTGGATTATATTTTAAATATATTAGTCCGAATAAATATTTTGGGCTAATATAATTGGATTAATTGTATAAGTCCAATATTATTGGGCTAGCCCATTTAATTGGGCTAAAGTGATGAGCTCACTTCACTAAGCCCAAGATGACATCTTCCTAGAGGCCCAGTTTGGTGCCATGTGTCAAATGACGTGGCGCGCCTAGTCAAACGGAAGAGCCAATAGGATTGTACCACATGTCAAAATGACAAGGCATGCCAAGTCACACTAAAAGGCCAATGAAATCGTGCCACGTGTGCAAGTGACATGTTCTGGCCAATCAAATGCGGTCATGTCATACTTCAATTTGATTGGCCGGAAAGAGTTTGTTCTTATCATAACTCTTCCCTCCCACAACTATAAATAAGGGTCTTCATAACTCAGAAAAGACACCACAAGTTATAACAAGAAGCAAGAAAGAGCTCGTGGATCAAACGCTACAAATTCCTCCACAAGTTTCAAGCTTTAAGTTCAATTTCAAGAAATCAAGTTCAAGCTCAAGAACGAAGAACAAATCAAGTTCAAGTCCAAGCAATCAAGCTCAAGCTCAAGAACAAGATCATCGTTCGTGGCAACAAACATAGATTCAAGATCAAGCTCAAAGGCCCTTGAATTTATTTACCATTGAAAAGAAGAATCAGAGGATTCATAGAGATTGTAACACTCAAATATTCGAAATAAAATATTACGATTGTTGCGATATTTTTCGATCTTGATTTTATTTTCTCCACGCAAATTTATTGTCTACGATACCGAACTCTGAAAAAAGTTCCTTGAGCTTCTCATCATCGATGGTGTCATCCAAATTTTTTACATACAAGTTAAGACCTTGGTATTTATCAACCACCTCCTTGGCAGTCTGCTCAAACTTGCTTTCCAATTCTTGCTCTCTTACAGATTTCTTCTGTGCTTTCCCAACATACCACTCTTTATCATCAAATTTCTTTCCATTTAAGGATTCAACAGCCTTAGCAGCATCTTCTCCAGTTTCAAAATTGACGAAACCAAAACACTTGGACTTTCCATCTGCATCTCTCATCACTACTGCACTAGTAATGTTCCCGAACTCACTAGTATCATTTGACCCACTTCAAGGCCCTTTTTAATCTAATAATGTATCGTATCTCCATCTTTATCTGGTTTCCTCATGCCATTTATCCCTCTGGGTGTCTACCTTTTCATCTCTTGCCTCTGTAATATGTGTTGTCCTCAGATTTTTCTGCCCTTCCTCTGCTGTGGCACAGAGAATTGTGGCACGGTGAATCGTGATCATCATATACACCTTGAACCGTCTATTTTATTTATATTTGATATAGAATGAAATGCTATTGCAACTAGTTTGGATAAGTATAGGGTGTTCTATTTCTCATTCTCTAACTTTGCCTCAATCAAACTAGTTGTGGTCGGCTGTATGGATTCTCTTTATATGGCAAACTATGGTCACTATGGCAAGAGTGCAGTAGAAGATATTCTGAAGGAATATTCATGAATAGTGTGAAGCATATTTGTCTATGCATTTGGTCTCTCAGTATAAACAAAAAGATGTAAGTGACTTGAGGATGGCTTAAGAGTTTGTCCCCTTAAGCGCTTACTTTGGCTTGCATGTATGAAATACTCTTACAACAACAACACCCCAATTCTAAACTGGTCGGGGTGTTGTATAAGTATTCTTACTTACAAAAAAAATTGTTTGCTGGATTTTATTACAGGTGCTGCTTTCTTTTCCAGGAATACTAATAACTAAAATAGGTGGTATTGCGCTGCTTCTCATTTGCTTGATCAAGCTTTCTAGTATTTGGTGTCAATTTTCAAGTCTATGAAAGAGAAGCTTTGGAGCTCTTTTCAAAAATTGACAATAAAAGACAAGAGAACAAAGGGAAATCAGAACTACAGGAGATGGAGACCCCAAAAAGAAAGGGTTTCAAAGAGTTAAAGGGGCTGGAAATTGGGAGTAATTTCAGGAGTAATGGAACTAGATGTAAGGGGGGATGTATTGTCATAGGTGATCAATGAAGGTAAATATTGTATCATGGAATGTTAGGGGGTTAAATCGTCGAAGGAAGAGAGTTCTGATAAGAAGTATGATGAACAACTGGAAAGCAGATGTTTTTTGCTTTCAAGAATCCAAGTTAGAAGTGGATATCAGGGAGATTGTAAAAGAGTTATGGGCCAATAGGTGGGAGAATTTTGTACAATTAGAAGCTAGTGGGACTAGAGGGGGTATAGTTGTTCTGTGGGATAAAAGAGTATGGGATGGGGAAATTAGTAGCTTGGGGTCTCATACTATCACATGTAAGTTTTCTGGTAGATCCCAGGAACTTATTTGGCACTTATCTAGTGTATATACACCGAATGACAGAAGAGACAGGGAATAAGTGTGGTGGGAATTGGCAGGGGCCAGGGGTTTATTTGATGGACCATGGGTGGTTTGTGGAGATTTTAATACTGTGAGATTTCCATCAGAAAAGAAAAACTGCAACAGAATTACAAGAGGGATGAAGGATTTCACTGATTTTATTGAAGATATGGAACTAGTAGATATGCAGTTAGCAGGAGGCAACTATACATGGAGAAAAAGTGACAATCACAATATAGCTGCTAGACTGGACAGATTTCTGGTATCTGTTGACTGGAATGAAGGATTTAGAAACATCAAACAATCAATACTTTATAGAGTAACCTCAGACTTCTCAGCACTGATGCTTCAATGTGGCAACTGGGATCCAGTCAAATCTTACTTTAAGGTTGAAAATTGGTGGCTGCAAACAGATGGATTCACAGATAGAGTTAGAGATTGGTGGAATTCCTTTAGTTTTGAAGGAAGTCCTGACTTTATTTTGGCCTTCAAGCTCAAAGCCTTGAAGGGAAAACTTAAAGAATGGAGCAAAACTTTACAAGGAAACCCGGAGTTGCAGAAAACAAATGTCCTTAACCAGCTTGCACAATTGGAGGAGATTCATGACCGGAGGCCTCTGAATGAAGAGGAAATTTATGCAAAAACTGCCCTAGCTATGGAGTTTGAGGACATCGCAAAGCATGAGGAGGTGGCCTAGAGGCAAAGATCCAGAGCCTTGTGGCTGAAGCAAGGGGATAAGAATACAAAAATTTTCCACCGAACCGCCAATTCACATAGGAGATATAATCATATTGAGCAGCTGGTAGTACAGGGGAGTTGATACAGAATCCTGGTGATATCAAGAAAGAGATTGTCACCTTCTATCAAAAGTTATATTCTGAAGAAGAGGTTTGGAGACCACAAGGTAATCTTAGGAACTATCTTATCCTTACTCCAGAAGACAATCAATTACTACAAAGTCCTTTTGGTATTCAAGAAATTTGGGATAGTGTGAAGGCATGTGGAGGGGATAAAGTCCCTGGACCTGATGGATACTCAATGGCCTTCTTCATTCAATGATGGGAAGTGGTGAACGAGGAAGTAATAGCTGCAATTCAAAACCTCTATGATCAGGGTATTTTTGAAAAGAGTTTCAATGCCACCTTTGTGGCATTGATTCCAAAGAAGGGGGGAGCCAGGGAACTGAAAGACTTCAGGCCTATCAGCTTGATAGGTAGCATCTATAAAATCATCTCCAAGTTATTGATAGAGAGACTTAAGAAAGTAGTGAATAAGCTGGTGGATGCTCAACAGATGGCTTTCATTAAAGGTAGGCAAATAATGGATGCCATTTTAATTGCCAACGAATGTGTGGATGCAAGGATATTAAGCAAGAAGCCTGGCATCTTATGCAAATTGGACATTAAAAAGGCTTATGTTCATTTGAATTGGAACTTTCTGCTTGACACCATGAGGAAGTTGGGTTTTGGTGGTAGGTGGGTTCATTGGATTAAGTTTTGCATCAGCACAGTAAGATTCTCAATTCTAATTAATGGAACACCAGCTGGCTTCTTTCCTTCGCAAAGGGGCCTAAGGCAGGGTGACCCACTGTCTCCTTTTTATTCATCATTGCTATAGAAGGCTTGAATAATATGTTGAAGATGGCTCAAACAAACAATTGGATAAGGGGATTCAGGGTAAACTACATGGCAGATAGTCAATTTGAGATTTCTCATTTGCAATATGTAGATGACACTCTTGTATTCTGTGATGCTGATAAAAAACATTTGCTAATGCTAAAGATCATTTTTATTTTGTTTGAGGCCATATCTAGTTTGCATATTAACTGGAATAAAAACTTTATTTATCCGGTTAATGAGGTGACAGAGCTTCAAAATTTGGCTGAAATCCTTGGAGGAAAAATTGGGTCGTTACCTACAGTATATTTGGGGATGCCTTTGGGGGCTAAAAGCAAGTCAAAAGGGATATGGAATGGGGTCTTGGAGAAATGTAAGAAGAATCTAGCTAACTGGAAGAGCCAATACCTTTCTATGGGAGGAAGATTAATTTTGATTAATTCAGTACTTGATGTTATGCCTACATATATGATGTCTTTATTCCCAATCCAAGTGAATGTGGTGAATAGAATAGATGCCTTGAGAAGAAATTTCTTATGGGAAGGAAACAGTGATAAGAAGAAAATTTACTTGGTCAGATGGAATTCCCTTACTTGTAACAAGAAGGAAAGGTGGCTGGGAATTAAAAATTTGAAGATTCAGAATCATAGTTTATTGATTTATGGAGATTTGCTTTAGAAGAACAATCCCTATGGAAAGAGGTAGTCAAACAAAAGTATGGTATGGAAGGAAAATGTACAACCAAGCATGTGAGAAGCCCTTACGGGGTCAGTTTGTGGAAGTCTATTAGAAACTTGTGGCCTAAGCTCATTAACAAGTCAAGCTTCAGAATTGGAAAAGGTAGGAAAGTATCTTTCTGGGAGGATAATTGGCTAGGCCAGGCTTCACTGAAACAACTTTTTCCAGACATATATCTACTTAATTAACAGCAAGAAGCAACAATAGGAGATGTGTGGTCAAACCAGGATTGGAGTCTTACATTCAGGAAATTACTGTATGATTGGGAGATTGATCGGATATCAAATTTCTACAAGATCTTAGAACAATTCAAAGGGACCTCCAATGCTGAAGATGGTGTTACATGGCAAGGGAATAGCAAAGGAAAGTTCTCCGTCAAAGCAGCATATAAGGAATTCAATATTTCAAATAATAAGGTTGGTTATTGGCCATGGAAATTGATTTGGAAGGTTAAAATTCCTTATAAAGTGGCCTGCTTTACATGGTTGTTGACAAAGGAGGCAGTTCTAACCCAGGATAACTTGATCAAGAGAGGATACCCACTTTGTTCTAGATGCTACTTATGTGGAGAGGAGGCAGAGACAATCAGTCATCTTTTTTTGCACTGTAGGGTTACTTCAAACCTATGGAGGATGTTCATCAACTTGAGGGGATTTTTGTGGGTTATGCCAAGAAGAATTATTGAAGTTCTAGCTTGCTGGAACATAGAAGGAAACCTTCCCGGTCATAGAGAGATGGAAGATTGTCCCTGCTTGCATTTGGTGGACAATTTGGAAAGAAAGAAACCGAAGATGCTTTGAAGATAGATCCAGTAATGTCTAAAAGATGAAAATGAATTGTTTAGTTCTTTTTTACTTTTGGTGTAAAGGAGAATACTTAGAAAACCGTGAATCTATTTTTGATGTATTAGAATCCTTATGAGAAGAAAAAGGATTAGGAGAGCTTCTCCCACGCTTCACCTTGTAATTATGGATGACTCCACAGATTCTATGTAGTCTTATTATTTATATACAAACGTTACCTTTTCAAAAAAAAATTATTAGTAGCACGATTGGGGCCATTTGTGAACTAGATTCCTGAATCTGCAGTAGAGAGATGTAGTTTCTGCAATCTTTGTTGGACTTGGCACTAATAGGCACTAATGATGTGTAGTAAACGATCTGAAGGTGAATTTTGGCTCTGTGTAAGGTTGAACTTTGAAAACAATGACTGTGAAGGTGGAGAAGAGGACTTGCCAAGGGATGCAAAGGTTGTCAAAACATTGCTAAAATCAATGGGTGTTGGTGACTATGAACCTCGAGTTGTGCATAAGTTTTAGAACTGCAGCATCAATATGTAATTGATTTACTGACGGATGCTCAAGTCTACTCATACGTGCAGGGAAGATTGCCATTGACTCTGATGATATCAAGCTTGTCGTTCAGCTGAAAGTTAATTTCAGCTTTTCATAACTCCTACCAGATCAGGTACTAAGTCTTATTAGATCCTTCATTCTTGTGATGGTATTCATTATTCCAAGACGTAAATGCATACCTTTCTTAGGGACCTCTTAGGGGTGTGGTGAAACAGATAACCTTAGCCTTCTCTTGTCTAGGAAGGATAATTAAAATAGGCACTTACTGAATCGATGGGTTATATGATGTTAACTAAAATGATAGGTTTGGAGTAAAATATGGTTCCTTTGCAACTAGAACAAACATGTTACTTTAGGGTCATTTGGTACAATGATGGGACATGGGTGGGATATCCCATGAGATTAGTTATCCCACCTTCTATATGGGAACTAATCCCACCATTTTAGAGTAAAGGTTATTCCGGGATTAGCTAATATCCCAAACCAAATATGGAATAAAGTTCTTCCAAACTTTATCTTGGGATTATTATTCTTGTTCTATGTACCAAACGACCCCTAAGAGTGATGAGAAACCTTAATTCTGAGCTTGAAGTAGTACTATCACTTTACCCCAAATTTGCTGATCCTTTTTCCTTTTTGAATGTACAGTATGTGGTAATTTCACAGTTCAGCAGAACCAATTTCCTCTAACTTGAACATCTGTTGTGTCGCCTATGAACAAGCTAGAAGTGAAAAATAATCATAGCTGCCACTAAAATATAGCATTATTTGTGAAATGTGTACGAAAAGTTGTCAAACTTATAATTTTGACAATACCTTTGTGGAAAATTTTCAAATTTATCTTTTCGCAATACCTTTATGGAATTTTTTTACGGATTTATAATAGTTAACCCTAGAGAGTATTCCATTCAGAGAAGAGAGAAGTGAGATTATGCAATTAGTTTAACCACTATTAGTCTTTTTAAGCTTGGAAATTATGCTTCTACTTATTATCGCACTCACATGTAAAGAGTTAAAATGCAAGGTGTTCAAAACTGTTTGTGAGTGCTGTTCGTTTAATTTTGCAAATAACAGAACACAGAGGTATTTTGTATTTTATCCGCCAACAAGTAATATGGGGAAAAACAACAAGAAAAAGGAGGTGGGTTATGGTGGTTAATGCAGAATAGTTTAATTATTTGAATCACCTCAATGCAAAATTGTTAATAGAGCAGATTGGCTATAGAGGATTTTGGATGTTATGTTCTATTTCTAACTCGTAATATAGGTATTAGTTATTGGTACTTTGATCATGTGAGAATGGTACGGGAGAAAAAAAAATATATTATTGATATCACCTATCAAGTGTTTTACAATAGCTCTATTTATAACTTTTACACAATACTTATTCTACTCCTATTCCATATGGGACTAGCGTTATTTACATAACTATCTAACACTTCCCCTCAAGCCCGTGCATACAAAACATATGTAGCGAGCTTGTTACTTATGTAACTAATACGAGGACCAGTGAGAGACGTGGTGAAATATCTGCAAGCTGATTATTCGACTTCACAAACTTTGTAGCAATATCTCATGAGAGTATCTTTTCTCTGACAAAGTGACGATCAATCTCAATGTGTTTTGTTTTCTCATGGAACACCGGATTGAGCTTGACACTGGACTTCCTTTGCAGGGTAATTCTCTTAATGGCCAGCAGTTGGTCGCTCTTTGTACCGCCGACAACAAGCCACCATCCTTCTTCATTGGTTGTGGGATATCTAGGTGCAAAAACAGGTCCAACCTCTGTTCTACCCTCAAGATCTCGCTCAAGGGTTACCTGCACACTCACATTGTCTCCAGCACTCACATTATCACGGTTCAACACATCATATGTCAAATCAATGTTTGGAAACCGATTACAAAACCGGGCAACATCCATAAGCTGTAAGTCCGACATTTGCAAGAGCTCACGCCTCTCGTCATCTTCCATCTCCACTAAATCCAACACTGTCTCTGTACTCTTTCCTGGATTTTCTTGGCACTTCTTAGCCAATTCATTTGTAAAATGTGGAACCTGAAGAAGCATCGAGTCACGTTCCCACGTTCCCTGTGTCACCATCTGGCTAACCTCCATTGCTAGAAGTGCTAGACTAAGCCATTTGTTACTGGAAATAACATCAACCATTGCTTGAAGCAGCCTAATAGCAGAAAGAAGCACCTCTTGCTGGTCAGAAGCAAGATTTCCACCCACCACTTGCCTAGAGAAATGGGCTTGTAAAAGAGCATTAGCCTTGGCGTGAGGATCTGTGTATTTCGGATTCTCAAAGGAGAAACGCTGGTGATTAATCAACCTTCTTGTCAACTCCTCTTCACCTAGTCTTATCGGCAACCGTTCATACTCCGACGCTGAAGCCAATATTTCCAATAAGCCCTTCAATTTCGTTTTGGAGGTCAGGGAAGAGCTAAATCGCTCTATTGCCGTGTGACTGATATAATAGTATGACGCTATCATGCCAAGGTTCAGAGGTGAAAGCAAAACGTCATCCTCAACAGCAAGGCATTTGCTTGCCTCCAAGTCACTGATAGCATTCTCCACCAGCTCTGAGAGGTGGTCCGACAGATGCCTGTGACTAACACCCTGCAGATTGTAGTAGTTTGGATTCTGTGTCAGCCTTCTATACATGAAGGTCCATGTTAGGTAATCCACCGCATCCTGCTTGTTCTGAATAACTCCCACGACCACCTCAGCAATCAAATTGTCATGGAGATAGTGTTGCAGATGGCTTTCAACTGGGAATGCATCATACATGAACTTCTTGTAGTAGTCCTTGCGTGGTTCATGGCAAAGGATGACACACTTCCCACAGCTATCTACAAGAGGTCGACTGGCATGACCCATCATCTTCAACAAATCAGTAACTGGATAATCAGTGTGCATATTTTCCCTACCGTCATAGTACTGTGTTCCCGTCACCACCACCAAATGGGCAGATAGTGGTACTTCCCAACACATTGTACTGTTCATCACACATACTTGAATCCATCCAGTTTCAAACAATGTCTTCACTATTTCCTGATCAGTGCCACTCAATCCGTCATGCAAGTAGCCCACACCATACTTGAGTGTCTCTTTCAGCATAGGTTCATTGATCCTCTCGACAAAAAGCTCCAGCTCTTCTGCAGATCGTAGCAGAAACATGGGTGTGTCTTCTCTGTCCATACTAGAATAACTCATCAGATCTACAGCAGTCAAGCGTGCATGCTTCCTCGTGGGGACGTACACAATTGCAGGCTTTCCTTTCCTTGCATGTTTAACAATTGCAGTATATGTATGTTTTGTCATGGCTTGCATCCTAGTTTCAAAGTTAGCAATATCAACACCTTGAATGTGTATATCCAGTGGCACGGGCCTAATGCCAGAAGGAAAGTTGAAGAGCCCATGAGATGTAGCCCCAATCCATTCTCCCAAATCCTTGGCATTAGCTAGGGAAGTTGACAAAGCAACGATGCGGATCTTGTTCTCAACCTGGCATGAAATATGTCTCATCCGAGAAACAATCACCTCCAGGATTGGGCCACCTTGACTACCAATCAGGTGAAATTCATCAATAATGAAAAGACTGACTTGCTGAACATGCTTTCGCTGTTTCCAGCGACGAGATAAAGCATCCCATTTCTCAGGCGTGCTGATAATTAACTGACCCTTCTCTAACAGCTTCAGATCTTTGGAAGTCTCCCCGGTTAGTTTAACAACTCTAATCCCAGAGAGTCTCCAAATTTCTTTTTCCAATCACTGAACCGCTCCTTGGCCAGAGCCTCTAGTGGAGCCACAGTACGACTGATATCAGGTCCTTTCTGATGATTCCTCAATATGGCAAATTCAGCGCAAATGGTCTTCCCACTACCAGTTGGAGCTGCAACCAAGACATTGTCATCTGAATTGTACAAAACCGTGAATACCTGAGTCTGAACCGGATTGAAATGCTTAAAATCTTGATAAAGTGCTTCATATGCTGGATGCCTCAATGCAGTAACTGGCAGAGGTTGTAAGTCTAGTAACTCAGTGGGAGGAAGATATTTTTCTGGCAAAGTCAGGTGTAGGAAAGAGACTGGCAAAACAGTCTCAGACCCTAACCACCTGTCAGAGACAACACGAACGAAATACTGAAGGGGCAATGGCTCATATATTGGGACTGTGAAGTTCAAAGTATGGTCTTCATCAATATACTGCTTCTTCAGCATGAAATATTCATGATGAGGAATATATTCCCCATCATTGTCTTCAACAATCACCCAGAAAGGTTCTACAAAACCATGGACCGTGTCCTCCCACTGGAAATCCGGTGTAATGGTCAATTCTACCCTCAAGACTGACCGGGTAATTGGCTGAACATGTGCTGCGAGGTTGAGCTTCGGGAACTGATGAATACACTTGTGTAACGTTCTACCCTTCTTCGGGAACCGGATAAGCTCTCCCAACTCTTGTAATGAAAGATCGTAATAACGCTCCCAAGCAAGATCTTTCTTCTCCAACTTCATCAAGATCTCATTTGGAATGCCGTGGAATTGGCGGAGTGGTGTCTGTACGCTCCACATCCTCTTACTTATCATTTTGCACCATTTCAAGGCCTTCTCAGCTAACTTAGCCCACCCTCTCTTCAGAACAATCTCAAAAAGGGCTCGCATCAGACGCGCAGCACTTTGAGATATATAAACCATGTCGGATGACAGAGACAACCCTTCAAGCTTCAGCCGTGAAATATACGCCTGCAGTAGAACATTAATCTTGGCGCTAGGCTCCTCAAGACTCTCTTTTATCGGAATAGGGACACGATCGGAATAGGGACACGATCTAGAAGCTTTGCCAATTCTATTTTCTCATCTTGTCTGATTGTTACATATTTGAATTCCTCACTAAGAGAGAAAAGCCTACAAAGTTCAATATCACCCGTGATGGGCTTCAAATGCTCATTGTACGTGGAAATTGTCCCATGAGTTATGTAATAATAGCTCGCAATGCGCCCCAGGTCAGTCACCTGGAAATATCCACTTCTCTTATCATACTTAACCAAGTTAATGTTGTTCCTCCTGTATTTGTAAAATAATGATTATGGAAATTAAAACGTTAGCTTATTAACGTAAATATAAATGATACAAATGAAACACAAATTAATTCGACCCCACTGAATTCACAGTGTTTCCTTAAGGAATTTAATCCAGGATAGAACGAATTATACACTGGTGTAGCGGTACTTCAAACCCCAATGTTTCAGCGAACACAAAGTTCGGCAGCAAATCACACTTACTGTTGCTTTCTTAGTAGTTTAAAAAAAATGCAGAACAAGGGAGGAGAAGTCAGAAAGTCGTATGGAAAATCTGAGAGGAAGGAGTGCAAAGTATAGCTAACGTTGAGTTATCGGTGAAGAGAAGATCAATTGCTCTCAAGTTTTCAGTGTGTCTTCAACAGGCTGCTTGCACCCTCTATTTATAGTGCAATTAGCTGCTAAAAATGGACCCGCTGCTACTCATGAAGTGGAGCACTTGGCCATGGTGGACAGAGCACCAGGCTGTTTACTAATGGAGCAATCAATATGGCAATGGTGGCTGGAGCACTACTCATGGTGGAATGAGCACTTGCTCATTAATATTCACGGATTGGAAAACATCCGTTACAAACACGGATAATATTACGTTAATATTCACTATTAACAAATAAATTTGGTCCAAAAAATTAATCAATCAATCGATCATTTGACCAAATCCAAATCCAAATCCGAAGTCGAAGCCGAAGCCGTAGCCGTAGCCGTAGCCGAAGTCGAGCCGAGCGAGCGAGCGACGACGACGGCGCGAAGCTTGCCTTCTTCCTAACTCTTTAAGAGCTACATGAAGTTCATTTGTATATAAACCCACCAAACTCCTTTTCCTCTACCAATGAGGGATAATGTCTCATTAAAAAGAGAGGGAAACTTAAAATTTTACTCAAAATTTTCATTTCCCTCCATTTTCCATTCATACTCTTTTTAATATCTTTCCATATTAAAAAGAAACTCAACAATCCCTCACATGAATGGGGAATGGCTATATCACGGAAGTATGCATGAAGACTTGTGTGATTTGCAAGCAAGGATTAATTGCATCTGGATAAGTAGGTTTCCCTTTGAACTTTCCGTAGTGAACTTATGTCGGATATACTCGGTCAATCGGTAGATTTGATATCTTTGAACCATCGAACTTTAGTGTATACCTAGACAACCATAAGTCACACAATCAACCCTTATCCGTCTTTGGTTCTCATTGTTGTGTTCGTTTCAGCCATGAACACCGCCTGGTTTCATAAGTGCGTAGAGAATTGGCCTTGCAAAATTCTCCTTGAAGCGGCTAACACTTCACACTTACATAGGTGATTTCTAAACGTGTCATCCCGTAGATACACTATTTGATATACCCCGTATCAAATTTAGAAATCATTAAAAAGCCTTCATGCTTTATCCTTGGTACTGAACATTGTCTCATCACGAGAATGGACCAAAATTTTTGTTGACAATATTGAACCGTCATTAATGACTTTGTTTGATCTCCTTGAACCTAGATCTTGGGATCTCCAGTCTTCTAGGTAGAGTTACCACCACAATGACTTGTTCTCGGCCATAGTCCCATTCCCCTCGATGATTTCTCAACTACCTCTCTAGTTAGGCCTTTTGTAAGTGGATCCGACACATTATCACTTGACTTTACATAGTCAATCGTGATAATTCCTCTAGAGAGAAGTTGCCTAACGGTTTTATGTCTTCGTCGTATATGACGAGATTTACCGTTATACATAACGCTTCCAACCCTTCCAATTGCCGTTTGGCTATCACAGTGTATGCATATTAGTGCCAACAGTTTGGGCCAAAATGGAATGTCTTCCAAGAAATTCCGGAGCCATTCAGCTTCTTCACCGGCTTTATCTAAGGCTATGAACTCAGCCTCCATTGTAGAGCGGGCAATACAAGTTTATTTGGAGGACTTCCAAGATATCGCTCCTCCACCAATAGTGAATACATATCCACTTGTGGACTTCGAATCAGTTGAACCGGTGATCCAATTTGCATCACAATATCCTTCAATCACCGCAGGATATTTACTGTAGTGCAAATCAAAGTTTTGGGTATGTTCTAAGTATCCCAAAACTCGTTTCATTGCCATCCAATGAGATTGATCTGGATTGCTCGTGTATCGACTTAGTTTACTTATAGCACAAGCTATATCTGGTCGTGTACAATTCATGATGTACATTAAGCATCCCAACACACGAGCACAATCCAATTGTGATATGCTTTGGCCTTTATTCTTTGCTAGTGCAAGATTTACGTCAATTGGAGTCTTTGCAACTTTAAAGCCCAAGTGCTTGAATTTTTCAAGTACTGCCTTAATATAATGAGATTGTGACAATGCCAGACCTTGAGGAGTCTTTTGGATCTTAATCCCTAGAATTAAATCCGCAATTCCCAAGTCCTTCATATCAAACTTGCTAGTTAGCATACGCTTAGTAGCATTTATGTTGGCGATGTTATTACTCATTATCAGCATATCATCCACATATAGGCAAACAATGACTATGTGATTTGGAACATTTTTAATGTACACACATTTATCACATTCATTTATCTTAAAACCATTTGACAACATTGTTTGGTCAAATTTCGCATGTCATTGTTTGGGTGCTTGTTTTAGTCCGTAAAGGGACTTAACAAGTCTACATACCTTATTTTCTTTACCTGGAACCACAAACCCTTCAGGTTGTTCCATGTAAATTTCTTCCTCCAACTCTCCATTTAAGAAGGTCGTTTTAACATTCATTTGATGAATTTTAAGACCATACACTGCAGCCAATGCTACTAACATCCGTATGGACATAATCCTTGTAACTGGGGAGTATGTATCAAAGTAGTCAAGACCTTCTCGTTGTCTATACCCTTTGACAACAAATCTTGCCTTAAATTTATCAATAGTACCATCATCTTTCATTTTTCTCTTAAAAATCCATTTAGAACCCAAAGGTTTATTTCCAGGAGGAAGATCAACCAATTCCCATGTATGGTTGTTCAAAATGGATTCTATTTCACTATAGACTGCCTCTTTTCAAAACAATGATTCCGAAGAAGACATAGCTTCTTTAAATGTTCGAGACTCATTTTCCAATAAGAAAGTCACAAAATCTGGTCCAAACGAAGTAGACGTTCTTTGACGTTTACTGCATCTTGGATCCCCCTGATTAAATGTACTTTCTTTTGTTTCTTCCCGAGGTCGTTTAGATCCTTCACCAATCGACTCGCATTCCTTTTTTATATGGATATATATATTCAAAGAACTCAGCATTATCTGATTCTATAACCGTATTGTTATGAATGTCAGGATTTTTTTATTTATGAACCAGAAATTGATATGCTTTACTATTGGTCGCATATCCAATGAAAACGCAATCAACTGTTTTCGGTCCTATTTTTACCCTTTTGGTTTTATGAACTTGCACTTTTGCTAAACACCCCCCACTTTAAAATAATTTAAGTTGGGCTTCCTTCCTTTTCCATTTTTCATATGGAATGGATTGTGTTTTGCTATGGGGTACTCGATTTAGTATTCGGTTAGCCGTAAGAATGGCTTCCCCCCACAAGTTCTGTGGCAAACCAGAACTTATCAACAATGTGTTCATCATCTCTTTTAATGAACGATTCTTTCTTTCCTTAATCCCATTGGATTGGGGCGTGTAAGGGGCTGTTGTTTGATGAATAATTCCATATTCTAAATATATTTGTTCAAAAGGAGTTTCATATTCACCACCCCTATCACTTCTTATCATTTTGATTTTCTTGTTAAGCTGCGTTTCAACTTCATTTTTGTATTGCTTGAATGCGTCTATTGCTTCATCTTTACTATTAAGTAAGTAAACATAGCAATATCGAGTACTATCGTCAATAAAAGTTATAAAATACTTCTTTCCACCGTGAGATGGTATTGATTTCATGTCACAAATATCTGTGTGAATTAAGTCTAAAGGATTTGAATTCCTTTCAACCGACTTATAAGGATGTTTAACATACTTAGATTCCACACATATAGGATATTTTAATTTTTCGCATTCAAACTTAGGCAATACTTCCAAGTTAATCATTTTTCGCAAGGTTTTATAATTGACATGACCTAAACGTACATGCCATAAATTATTTGACTCAAGTAAGTAAGAAGAAGCTGAAGTTTTATTATTAGTTTCAACAACTATTACATTCAGCTTGAAAATGCCCTCAGTAAGGTAACCTTTTCCTACAAACATTTCATTCTTACCAATCACTACCTTGTCAGATACAAAAACGCACTTGAAACCGTGCTTTACAAGAAGTCCAGTAGAGACTAAGTTCTTCCTAATCTCGGAAACATGAAGGACGTTGTTCAAAGTCATGACCTTGCCAGAAGTCATCTTGAGAAATATCTTACCGTATCCTTCAATTTTTGTTGTAGTAGCATTTCCCATAGAGAGCGTCTCTTCGGGTCCAGCAGAAGCATATGTAGAAAATGCTTCCCTCACAGCACAAACATGGCGAGTGGCTCCAGAATCAATCCACCACTCCTTTGGGTTTCCTATCAGGTTGCATTCAGAAAGCATGGCGCACAAGTCATCAACATCATCATGCTTTTATACCATGTTTGCTTGACCCCTTTGCTTGTCTTTCTTCCGAGCACGACACTCCATAGATTTGTGTCCGGTTTTCCCACAGTTGTAGCAGTTTCCACTGAACCGCTTCTTGCTTGGGTTGTATTTCGGACCAGAAGCCTTCTTTCTCTTTTTGTTATCTTCAACAATATTTGTTCCCATTATTGTTGAATTTCCACGGCCTCTCCTTTCAGCAGCTTTATTGTCCTCTTCGATTCTCAATCGAACAATGAGATCTTCAAGGGACATCTCCTTTCGTTTATGTTTCAAATAATTTTTGAAGTCCTTCCACAATGGAGGCAACTTCTCAATTATTGCTGTTACTTGGAATGCTTCATTGATGACAAGACCTTCAATGAAAATTCCGTTAGTAAAATTACTAAAAAATTTACTTTCAACATCAGTATTCATTTGAAATATACCTTCAGTAAGTAGATCATGAATAATCACTTGCAATTCCTGGACTTGGGTAATAACAGACTTGCTATCTACCATTTTGTAGTCCAAAAATTTTGCAGCGACGAATTTCTTCATCCCGGCATCTTCAGTTTTGTATTTCTTTTCAAGCGCATTCCACAATTCTTTTGATGTCTCCACGCCACTGTATACATTATACACATTATCCTCCAGTCCGCTAAAAATATAATTCCTGCACAAGTCAGAATGCTTCCACGCCTCAATCACGAGAAAGCTTTCATTCTTTGGAGTTTCATCTGGAAGATCAGGAACATCTTCCTTGATGAACTTCTGTAGACATAACGTAGTCAAGTAGAAGAACATCTTCTGCTGCCAGCGCTTGAAATCCATCCCAGAAAATTTTTCGGGTTTCTCTACCGGTGCCAACGCCGGAGTTCGACTTGTCGATGCGTTGGCAGTCATCATCGGAACAACTTGATTTCCGTCATTCGTCATTTTTTTTTTCTGAAAAAAAAAATGACACAAACAAACATTTAATAAACGTTTAAAACTGGAGTGAAAAATCACGTAGATTTTAATCTCCAACAAAATGCCACGAAGGCTTTACTCTCCAAATGGGAGTACACAAAACCATAAAGGTTTTAAGTTTCCAGAATAATAAGAATAACACAAATACAGAAATTAAAATTTCTAAATTCCTTAAGCTTGTTGTTCCTCCTGTATTTGTAAAATAATGATTATGGAAATTAAAACGTTAGCTTATTAACGTAAATATAAATGATATAAATAAAACACAAATTAATTCGAGCCCACTGAATTTACAGTGTTTCCTTAAGGAATTTAATCCCCTCCTAGTACCCAAGGTTATGGATTATTTCCTCCCAGGATAGAACGAATTATACACTGGTGTAGCGGTACTTCAAACCCCAATGTTTCAGCGAACACAAAGTTCGGCAGCACACTTACTGTTGCTTTCTTAGTAGTTTAAAAACAATGCAAAACAAGGGAGGAGAAGTCAGAAATTCGTATGGAAAATCTGAGAGGAAGGAGTGCAAAGTATAGCTAACGTTGAGTTTTCGGTGAAGAGAAGATCAATTGCTCTCAAGTTTTCAGTGTGTCTTCAACAGGCTGCTTGCACCCTCTATTTATAGTGCAATTAGCTGCTAAAAATGGACCCGCTGCCACTCATGAAGTGGAGCACTTGGCCATGGTGGACAGAGCACCAGGCTGTTTACTAATGGAGCAATCAATATGGCAATGGTGGCTGGAGCACTACTCATGGTGGAATGAGCACTTGCTCATTAATATTCACGGATTGGAAAACATCCGTTACAAACACGGATAATATTACGTTAATATTCACTATTAACAAATAAATTTGGTCCAAAAAATTAATCAATCAATCATTTGACCAAATCCGAATCCGAAGCCGAAACCGTAGTCGTAGCCGAAGCCGAGCCGGCCGAGCGACAACGACGGTGCGAGGCTTGCCTTCTTCCTAACTCTTTAAGAGCTACATGAAGTGCATTTGTATATAAACCCACCAAACTCCTTTTCCTCTACCAATGAGAGACAATGTCTCATTAAAAAGAGAGGTAAAACTTAAAATTTTACTCAAAATTTTCATTTTCCTCCATTTCCCATTCATCCTTTTTTTAATACCTTTCCATATTAAAAAGAAACTCAACAGTTACTCTTGTCCAGCAACGTAGCAGCAGAATAAACCAAGTCAGCACGCCTTCCCTCCAAAGCATAATCAGTTTCGAGGGCATCCGCAGCTAGACCATAAAGTGTGGGATTCTGTACCATGCGAACATAGAGGTAAGTATATAGGAGCCACTTGCATGCCTCTTTGACATTCTGTACTGTCCCAAGAACAATCTCTGCATTCAATTGATTAGCCAACTTGGATATAAACTGACTTTCAATAGGAAGCTGTTGATTCATCAAAGAAAGATAATATTGCAGTTCACTGTGTCCAGTTATGATGATTCCTTCACCATAAGTATCATATTGAGGCCTTCCAGCACGGCCAAGCATTTGCATAACATCAAGAGGACTGAGTTCAGTCCATGCTCCTTTTTCAGGATTGTAAATCTTGGTACCTTTTATAATGACAGTATGTACAAGTAAATTTACACCCCATGCTAAAGTTGCAGTTGAGACCAGCACTCGCACATGTCCATCAGCAAAAAGCTCCTCCACAAGCTGCCGATCAGTTCTGACCAATCCCGCATGGTGAATTGCAAAACCATATGGTAAAAGATCTTTGAGACCATTGCTCTTGATAAGCTCAGTTTGAGACTGTAAAATTTCCCGAGTTAAACCATCCTCCTTCAAAAACTTAGTAAGGGTGTCATTACCAAGTGCAGCATGCCGGATTGCTCGAGCTGTTTTAGTTGTTTCCTTCCTAGAATGAACAAAGATAAGCACCTGATGCTTTCCTGCAACACTAATCACCTTCTCATAGCAAATATCATTCATCAACTGGAACCTCTGCAGTGGCTTCTTAACAGTTATTCCAATATACTGTTGTGCCAACGGTACAGGTCTATAGCTATTGTCAAAATGGAAGAGTCCTTTATTCAGATCAACTCGCAAAAACAACGCCACATCCTGATAATTTGGAAGAGTTGCTGACAATCCAACAAGCCGAATATGCTCTTTTGTGATTTCAATCTGTCTGATAGTTCTTGCAATGATACTCTCCAAGACAGGACCTCGATTGTCATGCAGGAGATGTATCTCGTCAATAATAACAAGTTTAACAAGCTGCATATAGGTGCGATCGCCTGACTTTCTGGTGATAATATCCCACTTCTCAGGGGTAGTCACAATAATTTGAGTCTCTTCAATCTGTTGACGAGTTAATGTTTGATCACCGCTCAATTCTTTCACCTTGACACCGTAATGTTCCAAACGCTTGGAGAGATTGCCAACCACTTCAGAAACAAGGGCTTTCATAGGTGCCACATACACAATCTTATAATTGGTGTGGTTGAATGATCCATCTAAGTTGCGGTTTAGAGCGATTTGCTGAAGTATAGTGAGCATAGCTACATTGGTCTTCCCAGCACCTGTTGGAGCACAGAGCAAGATGTTCTCTGGGGAAAAGAGGGCAGTCTCATATACTTTACTCTGAACCCTATTCAATTGGGTCACCCCACTGAACGCTGGTTGAGCCCTCTCTGGAATGGAGGACATCTTCACAAGCTCTTCTCCAGGGACTAGTGGCTTTGGCTTCAGTGCTGGCACGTGAACTTCCTCGTACCCCTTCTTATGATTCCTATAAGACCCCAGTGGAAGCTCGCATTTTGCATTTGCCATCGACAGACTACCTTGATGAAATGCAAGGCTGTCAAGATCAAGCAGCTGGCGTTGCCCCATTAACCAAGCATTATCATTATTTCTGTCACCATCTTTGAGATGCCGAGCCTCTTCCCTAATGTTTTTCTGCAGCTGCCTCTCTTTTGCAGTAGCCCTAGTAGCATACAACAGCTCTAGTACCGCGGCATGATCTGGCCCCAACCGCAACATCTCTTGTTCAATTTCCTTCCTTTTCGCTTGGTCTTCAGCCCGTGCAAGACGGGTACTGTTGGACTTTAAGCCATTGGGCTTTAAAGTAGAAGAAGTGTGAATTGGAAATGGAGGGAAATAAAATGGAGGGAAAATGAAAAATTTGAAGAAGTGAACTTTTGTCTTGCACTTTGTCCCTCATTGGTGAGGAACAACCATATTTGTGTGCTTATATATAGAATCACTTCTTAAAGCTCTTAAAAGGAGTTGAAGAGAATGAACCCTCGCGTCGTCGTCGTCGTCGCTCACTCTGCTCGGCTTTGGATTTGGAAAAACGATCGATAAGATTATTTTTTGGACAAAATTTATTTAATTATTTAATAATTAATTAAATGTCAAGTCACTGCTGAAAATACGCCAGAATCTTGCTGAAGATTCAGAGAGCCTATCAGCCGCGGTCGTTGTGTAACCGCGGCAGGCAGATTCAGAGAGATCGATAAGATTATTTTTTGGACAAAATTTATTTAATTATTTAATAATTAATTAAATGCCAAGTCACTGCTGAAAATACGCCAGAATCTTGCTGAAGATTCAGAGAGCCTACCTGACCGCGGTTCTGCCGCGGTCGCGGTGGAACTGCGGCAGGCAGATTCAGAGAGCCTATTTGACCGCGTTTATGCCGCGGTCGCGGTAGAACCGCGGCAGGCAGCGTATTCTTCTGAAAAGACACTTTTTCTAGACACCTCTTCTGATAATTGCCTATAAATTCTGAGGCAAGGCTCTATTTTCTACACACGAAAAACACTCCAGAACTTCTTTCTTTCTGAATACACTACATCCTAATTCGCAGTCTCTCTCTCTCAAATTCGTAAGTGTGATTTTGCTCCGTTCTTTGAGTTCGTTGGTATCCTGCAGTTTGTATTGCCACTGTTGCAGGAAGGTTTATTCCGTTTTATCCTGGGAGGATTTAATCCATTACCTTGGCAACTTGTGAGGGGGTTAAAATTCCTTAAGGACACATAAGAAAATTGTGGACTCGGAATATTTCTGATTCTTTATTGTTTTCTAGATTTCTTTATTCTTCGAACAGTTTTGTTTTCTGTTTTTTGTTTTAACACAGTAACGCTTACAAGCTTAAGGAATTTTACAATTACTAACATTTCTGTGTTAATTATTAAACTGTTTTCTATATACTCTGTTGGAGACTAAAGCCTTGTTGCTTTCTACTCCTATAATTGTTTCTGTCCGGTTTAAAGTACATAAAAAAAACTTTGCCGGAATAATAAACGTACGGGTTTGAAGTATATAAAAACTTCACCATTGTTACGTGTTGTATGTTTGGTTTGGTATTCAGTTTGAAGATATCAAAACTTCACTGATTTAATAAGTTCTGTATTGTTTTCAACTTTACAGAAATATGACGAATGAAAACCAAACTAATGGAAGTATTGCGGGAACGGGTGCTACTGTTATGAGTGTTGCTGCTTCGTCAAGCTGTTCTACTCCTGCTCATGCTATGGCACTGGCAGAAAACTCGAAAAGTTTTCCGGTATTGACTTCAAACGCTGGCAAATGAAGATGCTCTTCTATCTTACTACGTTGAGTTTGCAACGTTTCATCAAGGAGGATCCTCCGGTCATGGCTGAAAATACTTCGGATGATGAACGACTTGTTGTAACTGAAGCATGGAAACATTCTGATTTCTTGTGCAAAAACTACATATTGAGTTGTTTGGAAGATGGCTTGTACAATGTCTATAGTGTCATAGAAAAATTCAAAAGCATTATGGAATGCGCTTGAGAAGAAGTACAAGACTGAGGATGCCGGACTTAAGAAGTTCGTGGCTGCAAGGTTTTTGGATTTCAAGATGATTGACACTAGGTCAGTCATAACTCAAGTCCAAGAATTACAAGTCATTGTGCATGACCTCTTTGCTGAAGGTATGACCCGAATCAATAATTTTATTAATAAGATTTATCTTATTATTAATTATGAATTTGTTATTGAAGATATGGTCATAAATGAGGCCTTTCAAGTCGTTGCTTTCATTGAGAAGTTACCTCCGTTGTGGAAGGATTTTAAGAACTATCTTAAACACAAGCGGAAGGAGATGACACTAGAAGACTTGATTGTTCGTTTGAGGATAGAAGAAGACAAAAAAAATGCTGAAAAGAAGTCACGTGGAAACTCGACAATAATGGGGGAAAACGTTGTTGAGGAGGCGCCACAAAATAAGAAGAGGAAGAAGGCTTCTGGACCAAAGAATTACCCAAGCAAGAAAAAGTTCAAGGGTAATTGCCACAACTGTGAAAAATCTGGGCATAAGGTCGTGGATTGTCGTGCGCCAAAGAATGATAAGAAGAAAAAGAATCAAGCTAACATGGTTGAAGATGAAATGGAGGACTTATGTGCCATATTGTCTAAATGCAACTTGGTAGGAAATCCAAAAGAATGGTGGATAGATTCTGGAGCCACCTGCCATGTTTGTGCTAACAAGGAGTTATTTTCTTCTTATGCCCCCGCAGGACCCGACGAGACAATCTTTATGGGAAATTCATCTATGGCCAAAATTGAAGGAGTTGGCAAGATTGCATTGAAGATGACGTCGGGAAAAATAGTGACTCTAAACCAAGTCCTCCATGTTCCAGAAATTCGCAAGAATCTTGTGTCTACCTCACTTCTTGTCAAGAATGGATTCAAATGTATTTTTGTTTCTAATAGTGTTGTACTAAGTAAGAACGATGTATATGCAGGAAAAGGTTACCTAAATGAGGGCCTTTTTAAGCTAAATGTAATAGCAGTTCCTATCAATAAAGTGAATGTTTCTTCTTATTTACTTGAGTCAAACACTTTATGGCATTCGCGTTTAGGTCACGTAAACTTCAAAACATTACGAAAGATGATAAATCTAGAAGTATTACCAAAAATTGATTGCATTAATTCCAAATGTCAAATATGTGTGGAATCAAAGTATGCTAAGCATCCTTATAAGTCCGTTGAAAGGAATTCAAGTCCTTTAGACTTAATTCACATAGATATTTGCGACATGAAGTCAACACTATCTCGCGGTGGGAAAAAGTATTTTATTACTTTTATTGACGGATAGCACGAGATATTTCTATGTTTATTTACTTAATAGTAAAGATGAGACAATTGATGCTTTCAAGCAATACAAGAGTGAAGTTGAAACACAACTAAACAAAAAGATCAAAATGATAAGAAGTGATAGGGGTGGCGAATATGAATCTCCTTTTGAAGAAATTTGTTTGGAAAATGGCATTATTCACCAAACAACTGCCCCTTACTCTCCACAATCTAATGGAATTGCGGAGAGGAAGAATCGAACGTTGAAGGAGATGATGAATGCATTACTAATAAGTTTTGGCTTACCACAGAACTTGTAGGGGAAGCTATATTTACAGCTAACCGGATAATCAACCGTGTACCTCATAGTAAAACACAGTCCATTCCTTATGAAAGTGGAAAGGAAGGAAGCCTAGCTTGAAATACTTCAAAGTGTGGGGGTGTTTAGCTAAGGTACAAGTTCTTAAACCTAAAAGGGTTAAGATAGGTCCAAAAACGGTTGATTGTGTGTTTATTGGATATGTAACCAATAGCAAGGCATATCGTTTTCTGGTTCATAAATCAGAAAATCCTGAGATTCACATTAATACGATAATAGAATCAGATAATGCTGAATTCTTTGAAACTATTTATCCATATAAAAAGCAAAGTGAAGTGACCTGCCAAAAGTCAAAACGACCTCGGGAGGAAATAACATATGGTATGCCTAATGAAGAAAATCCAAGAAGAAGTAAACGTCAAAGGATATCTACTTCATTCGGTCCAGATTTTCTGACTTTTCTGTTAGAAAATGAGCCTCATACCTTCAAGGAAGCAATGTCTTCCTCAGAAGCACAATATTGGAAAGAAGCTGTCAATAGTGTAATAGAATCCATATTGAGAAATCATACCTGGGAATTGGTTAATCTTCCTCCAGGTAACAAAACGTTGGGTTCTAAATGGATTTTCAAGAAGAAAATGTAGGACGATGGTAGTATTGACAAATACAAGGCAAGACTTGTTGTCAAAGGATTTAGACAATGAGAAGCTCTTGACTATTTTGACACATACTCGTAGGTAACAAGAATTACATCCATTCGGATGCTAATAGTGTTAGCCGCCTTGTATAGTCTTCAAATTCATCAAATGGATGTAAAAACAGCATTCTTAAATGGTGATCTTGAGGAAGAAATTTACATGAACCAACCTGAAGGGTTTGTGGTTCCGGGAAAAGAAAAGAAGGTGTGTAGACTTGTCAAGTCCCTTTATGGACTAAAACAAGCACCCAAGCAATGACATGCGAAATTTGACCAAACAATGTTGTCAAATGGTTTTAAGATTAATGAATGTGATAAATGTGTTTACATTAAGAACGTTCCAAATCATATAGTCATTGTTTGCTTATATGTTGATGATATGCTAATAATGATCAAAGACATTGCCGACATTCAAGCTACTAAACGTATGCTTGCTAGTAAGTTTGATATGAAAGACTTAGGAGTTGCCGATGTAATTCTAGGAATTAAAATCCAGAGGACTCCTCAAGGTCTAGCTTTGTCTCAGCCACATTACGTGAAAATGGTACTGGAAAAATTCAAACACTTGGAATTTAGAAGTGCAAGAACTCCAATTGACTTAAACCATCATCTTATAAAGAATAAAGGTGAAAGTACGTCTCAATTAGAGTATGCTCATGTGTTGGGAAGCTTAATGTACATCATGAACTGTACACGACCTGATATAGCTTGTGCAATAAGTAAACTTAGTCGATTCACAAGTAATCCCAACAAACATCACTGGGTGGCAATGAAACGAGTTCTGGGATACTTGGAGTATACCCAAGACTACACCTTGCACTACAATAAATATCTTGCGGTTATCGAAGGATATAGTGATGCAAATTAGATAACCGGCTCAACAGAAACAAAGTCCACAAGTGGATATGTTTTTACTGTTGGTGGAGGAGCAGTATCTTGTAAATATTCCAAACAGACGTGTATCGCTCGTTCTACAATGGAATCAGAGTTTATAGCTTTGGATAAAGTTGGTGAAGAAGCTGAATGGCTTTGAAATTTCTTAGAAGAGATTCCGTTCTGGCCAAAGCCTTTGGCTCCTATTTGTATACATTGTGATAGTGAGGCTGCCATAGGACGAGCAGGGAGTGTTATGTACAACGTAAAGTCTCGTTATATACGACGAAGACATAACACCGTTAGATACCTACTTTCTAGTGGAATTATCACTATTGATTATGTAAAATCAAAGGATAATGTGGTGGATCCGCTTACAAAAGGCTTAACTAGAGAGGGAGTTGAGAAATCATCTAAGGGAATGGGACTATGGCCGAGGACAAGTCAACATGGCGGTAACTCTACCTAGAATTTTGGATGTTCCGAGATCTAGGTTCAAGGAGCTCAAACAAAGTTGTGATTGACCGGTTCAACATTGTCAAAATTAAATCTTTGGTTCATTCTCGTGATGAAGACAATGTTCAGTAACAAGGATAGAACTTTACACGTTCTTTAATGATTACCAAAGTTTGATGAGGTATCTATCAAATAATGTCAATCTAAAGGATTACACATTTAGGAATCACCTACGTAAGTGTGAAGTGTAAGCCACTTCAAGGAGAATTCTGTAAGGCCAATTCTCTACGCACTTATGAGACCAGGCGGTGTTCATGGCTAAAACGAACACAACAATGAGAACCAAAAGACGGTTAAGGGTTGGTTGTGTGACATATGGTTGTCTAGGTATACACTAAAGTTCGACGGTTCAAAGATATCAAATCTACTGATTGACCGAGTATATCCGACATATGTTCACTACGGAAAGTTCAAAGGGAAACCTGCTTATCCAGATGCAATTAATCCTTACTTGCAAAATCACATAGCTTTTATCTATGATCTTTCTTGATACAGCCATTCCCATTCATGTGGGGGATTGTTGGACTTTAAGCCATTGGGCTTTAAAGTAGAAGAAATGTGAATTGGAAATGGAGGGAAATAAAATGGAGGGAAAATGAAAAATTTGAAGAAGTGAACTTTTGTCTTGCACTTTGTCCCTCATTGGGGAGGGACAACTGCATTTGTGTGCTTATATATAGATTCACTTCTTAAAGCTCTTAAAAGGAGTTGAAGAGAATGAACCCTCGCGCTGTCGCCATCGTCGCTCGCTCGGCTCGGCTTTGGCTTTGGATTTGGATTTGGATTTGGATTTGTCAAATGATCGATCGATAAGATTATTTTTTGGACAAAATTTATTTAATTATTTAATAATTAATTAAATGCCAAGTCACTGCTGAAAATACGCCAGAATCTTGCTGAAGATTCAGAGAGCCTATCTGACCGCGGTTCTGCCGCGGTCGCGGTGGAACCGCGGCAGGCAGATTCAGAGAGCCTATTTGACCGCGGTCGCGGTAGAACTGCGGCAGGCAGCGTATTCTTCTGAAAAGGCACTTTTTCCAGACACCTCTTCTGATAATTGCCTATAAATTCTGAGGCAAGGATCCATTTTCTACACACGAAAAACACTCCAGAACTTCTTTCTTTCTGAATACACTGCATCCTAATTCGCAGTCTCTCTCTCAAATTCGTAAGTGTGATTTTGCTCCGTTCTTTGAGTTCGTTGGTATCCTGCAGTTTGTATTGCCACTGTTGCAGGAAGGTTTATTCCGTTTTATCCTGGGAGGATTTAATCCATTACCTTGGCAACTTGTGAGGGGTTTAAAATTCCTTAAGGACGCACAAGAAAATTGTGGACTCGAAATATTTCTGATTCTTTATTGTTTTCTAGATTTCTTTATTCTTCTAAAGTTTTGTTTTCTATTTTTTGTTTTAACACAGTAACGCTCACAGGTACACCATACTACCTTTAGCCGGTTCCACAGAAGATATTTGATGAGAGTGAACTTATCAAATTGGAGATGCAACAGGAGCTTGGTTTCTACTTCACGATCGTCGCCTTCAGCAAGAGTTTTGAGAACCTCATCAGCAAGCTTTTGGCTCAGTTGCGGATCGATATGGTGCTCATAAGCTTGAGAGATCTTTATTTGAAGCCAATAAGCATCTACGTCTTGAACATTCAAGGAGATTCCAACATCCGCCTCACGCATCTCGTAATCAGCAATGATAGGCATAGTACCAGAAGAGTCGGTATCCAGCACATCATTGTCCTCCTCCTCTTCATCATCAAGGTCACTCTCTTCTTCTTCTTCTTCTTTTTCTTCATTGTCCTCAAACTGAACAGCTACACCAACATCATCATTCAGAGGTGCATCGCCATCGCCATCACCTTGATAATCAGTGATGAGTCGCCCAATGGACACCAACTGGTCAAACACCTGATTTGATACGGAATTTAACAGGTTTTCAATCAGGTCTTTCTTCTTATCAGAGTTAGTAAAGTAGTCATTTTTTAAGACAGTCAATATCTCATCAGCTGCAGCAATAACAATATTCAATGGTTGGCCACCAAGTTGCTGCTGAATGAGGCTGAGCAGGGCCTCATAAGCAGCCCTAGCTTGCTTGGTTTTAGGCTGGTAAACACCATCTTCCTCAGTTGAAGTAAGAACACTTTCAAGTAACCATCTCTTCTTGCTTTGCCTATGCCAATCAGAGACAAGTAGTGGTTCGCGCTTCCTAGCAGCCTTGTCAGGTCTACCCTTGTAAGCACGATCGCCAAATGTTTTGGGGTCTATTTTCCTATAAAGAGACTCAGGTTCACCTGAGTTGGCTCCGTATTCATACACTTCCAAATGGCCCATCACAAAACCTACACCTAGTCCTAGTTTGAATTTGAATTGCAGGGAGGGAGAATATAAGGGGTGGAGTTCAATCGATGAAATACAATACTCCTACAAAGGATATATATATATATATACTAGTTGGCAGAGGAGCTCAATCCCAATCCCAATTGGCCTACATTGTCGGTTTCAATCCCAATCCCAGTCAGAATTGGATTCGGTTTCAATCCCAATCCCAATTCGATTTGGATTATAAAAAATAAAAATAAAAAACTACGGGAAACAAATAAATTGATACCAAATAAGCATTTAAAATTATGTCATGATTTATGTACTACCTTAAAATTAACGGTGATAATGTAAGCTCCTATAAGTAATGAAACCTAATTTTATTTATCTAACTAGGGAATTTGCCACGCTTCATGCGGTTATAAATGATAACCAGATATTTAGAAATAATTTTATAGATTTAGTTGATATGTGTGTGTGCATGCGCGCGTGCACATATAATTAAACAGCCAATCATTTCGAATAAATATTTTAGCGAAAAATCACAACTCACACGAACTGCATATTTTATTTTTAATATTCAATAAAAATAAAAAAAGAGTTTACACTTACACTTTATTCCTTAGACTCCAAAGTCTGTGCGGGGGTTAATACATGATTCTTTCTCTCTTTATTCCTTAGACTCCAAAGTCGGATCTTGGATTTTAAGATCATGGGTGCACATATGACTTTGACGTAAAGCTAATGCTTGTCATAATGTCAGTGACATAGAAAGATTTAGTGTCTTATGGTTTATTATTAGCTTTAAAAATGTTATTCAAAGAGATAATTAACTATAATCCTGCTAAATTAAATTTATATTTTGATTATTATTATTAATAATAATATTGTACAAGCATTAATGCCGTTAAAACTAAAATTGGTGCAAGTTTTAGAATAAAAAGAAGCACGAAAATATCAAAAAGCTTTGGAGCATGTGATTACTTCTTTATATGTGTAATCCTTACCAAAAAGAAAAAAACTGTATTCCGTTCTAAAAGAAATTGGAGATAGAAGTTCAATAATTTGACCGAAAGAAAATATAATTAAGCAATAATTTGATTGGAATAAAAATAATTAGGCAAGTGTCTTTGTAAAACTTAGAATAGATCTTACACTTACATATATTATTTTCTTTTGTTAATATTAACAGTGAAATAAATTTATAATGGTTTAAAATAAAAATAAATCTTACCTAGAAGTAATCAATGGATAATCGCTAAAATTTCAATTTATCATATACCATGAAGCCTTGGAGAATAAATTGGGTTGAAATTGGTTGCAATCAAGGAGAGAATCAAAGAACAAAAAATGATAAGAAAAGGCAAAAGAAAAAAATATATAATGGTAAAAATAGAAGAAAAGCCAAGCTAAAATCTTAGTATCATATGTGGAAATTGTCTCAAACTGAGGCACCAAATGCCAAATTTGACAATGGGTGCCTTCTACCCTGTGTAGCAAAACATGAAAAATTTTACAATGGAAATCTACTTTTATTTGCAAGCAGGATGGGTTCACGTGCCCCAAGATTCTTAATATGGATACGCCCCTGTAAGACTTCCCTCTACCATCTACTATCAAGTTCTTTTTTTTTTCATTATCACCCTCTTTCCTAATGCTATTTTCTTATATTATATTTTGTCTTTTTTCCTTTTTTTTCTCCGTAATCGTACAGTAACTCTAGAAAAAAACTTTTGCTCCCTTCTTCATGCCAACGAATCTCCCTTTTCTTCTCTCAATTCTTTATAAAAATTCAAAAATTTTGTTTTATTTCTGTATTGATATATCCCGAAAAAAGCTTATAAATAAAAAATAATAACTCAATAAATTAAGAGAAATAATAAGAAATATAACAATTCAATTTTCTTCTACGTGCTGCAGCTGGTTTACATTTTTCTCTTTTTCTATAATACCAATGAATGAATTTTTTTATTATGTTACCTTTCAAGTGGGAGCGTACATGAACCGGCTTAGTTCAATTTTTATTAAAACCAAACCAAATCATTTAAAATCAGTTTGGATTGTTTCAATTTTGTCGAATTTTTAGGGGTTTTCGAGTTTTTTTGTTACATGAATAATATGTCAATCTGACCTTTCGGGTTTTGATGTACACTTTCAAAGCTAACTGAATTTGGTAATTAAACATAAAAATCAATATGATACCTAAGTAATGATATGTTTTATTTAATTTTTAATTCTCGAAACACCACTTTAAATTCGAAAAAGATATAAGAATATAATAATGTGATGGCCCAAAAGGTTATCACTTGCTTTTAAATTGAATTCTATATTTTCGACGCCTTAAAAACCTTATTTAGCATCATCTCGAATTGCATGCACAGTCCGGACGCGTGCCGGAAAGCTTACATGTGAAAATCCGTGAAAAATGATAAATTTTGACTATAAAATGAGTTAATTTGACTTCGGTCAACGTTTTGGGTAAACGGAACCGAACCCATGATTCGATGATTCCAGAGGGTCCGTAAGAAAATATGGTACTTGGACGTATGCCCGGAATCGAATTCCGAGGTCCCAAGCCCGAGAAATGAATTTTTAAAGAAAATTATTTTCTGAAATTGTTTAAAGGAATTTGAAATAAATTTTGATTAGAACATGTTGGTATCGGGCCCGTATTTTGGTTTCGGCGCTTGGTACAAGTCTTATATATGATTTAAGATGTTTCTGTGAAATTTGGTAAAAAACGGATGTCCTTTTTCGTGATTCGGACCCGTAGTTGTAAAGTTTGATATTTTGGAAGTTTTGGAAATTTTCTTTGATTTTGATACTAAAATTCAATGTTCATGATGTTATTTTGGTGATTTAAGTACACTAATAAGTCCGTAGGATGTTTTTGAGATTGTGTGTATATTTGGTTGGGAGCCCCGAGGGCTCGGGTGAGTTTCGGATAGGCGTCGGAGTGTTTTTGGACTTAGGAAATTGCAGAACCTATTGTCTGCTGGTGTCCAGGTATTTATGCTATGCGATCGCATAGTTCCTTCCGCGATCGCGTAGAGTATAATTTGAGAGGTCCATTTTTGTTATATGTGATCGCACTGTTTCCTCCGCGATCGCAATGTGTTAGCCCCAGCCTTCATTTTCTTCTATACGATCGCATGGTATTGTCTGCGATCGTAGTGCTCAGGCCCCTTTACCCTATGCGATTGCAATCCCTTGTCCGCGATCGCATAGACCAAAATTCGCCCAGTTATTTTTTAAAAGCCTAGAGCAGTAGCCATACGAGATTTTTACAAAATTTCATAACTTTTTCTCCACACCTCTTGGGGCAATTTTTGAAGAGAAACTTCACCATAACTTCATGGGTATGTAATCTTAAGCTTGTTTTCTTCCATTTTATCAACACCCACTAGATTTCTAGGCCTAAAACATGAGATTAAGGGTAGAAAATTAGGAATTGGGGTAGAGTTAGGGCTTTTTGATTATTTGAGAATTTGATATCGTTTTGGGGCCGGATTTCAAAACAAATTATATATTCGGGCTCGTAGGTGAATGGGTGATCGGGTTTTGGTTCGTACCTCATGTTTTGACCAAGCAGGCCCGGGGTCAATTTTTTGGATTTTTGGGAAGAATGATTAGAAAGCTATAATTAAGTATTAGAATTAGATTGTTTAGCATTTATTGATGTTATTAAGTCAATTATGTATAGATACGAATGTTTTGGAGCCAAATTCAAAAGGAAAGGCGGTGTTTGAGGCTTGAGTTGGCCGTGGAATTTCGAGGTAAGTGTTCGGTCTAACCTTAGCTTGAGGGATTAGGAGTTGTGTCCTATTTGCTAATTGCTTCTTGTTGAGTACGACGTATAGGCATGGTGACGAGTATCTATACGTTGGTGTCGAGCATGACCGTGAGTCTTAAATTGATATTTGTTGTATTTTTAAATGATACTACGGATGCTTTAATTGGTGATTTTCGATATTGAGCAAGGACTTAGTTTATTTTCGTGAAAATTACTTATGATTGAGTATTGGTGTTAACTGAGAGGAGTAGGAGTTGAGTTAAGATTGGTTATAGCTGATTCTCCCTTGCCGGGACGTGTATACTTTTACTATTGAATTCTCTTGCCGGGATAGTGTAGTTTATTGTTGATCCCTTGCCGGGACTCGTGGTATGGTTGAGTTTAAGGTATATAAATATATTGGATCGAGTTGCACGCTGCAACAATGTTATATATATTGGATCGGATTGCACGCCGCAACAATGTATAAATATATTAGATAGGATTGCACTTTGCAACAATTTTATATATATTGGATCGGGTTGCACGCCGCAACAATGTTATATATATTGGATCGGGTTGCACACCGCAACAATGTTAAATATATTGGATCGGGTTGCACGCCGCAATAATGTTATATGTTGGATCGGGTTGCACGCCGCAATAATGTTATATTGGATCGGGTTGTGCGCCGCAACAGTGTTATTATTGCTTTGTTGTAGATTTTAAATTGTTTCTCTCATACTTCTCATTATTTCTGCTGGATTTGATGTGTTCCCCGAAGCATGTACCCCCTCCCATTTAAACTGCTTATTCCTGTTTATTTTCTGCCAGTATATTATATAATTGCACAGGTTTATCTGGAGTCTGGTCCTAGCCTCATCACTACCTCGCTGGGTTTAGGCCATCCACTTACCAGCACATGGGGTCGGTTGTGCTGATGCTACAATCTGCACTCTGTGCAGATTTCGGAGCAGCACCGGGACAGTAGCACTTGGGGAGCCAGCCTTCAGTCCACTCAGAGATCCCAAGGTAGTCCTGCAGGCGTTTGCATGCCCGACGTTCTCTTACATCTATTTATATGTTCTGTTTTCACTTGTTTCTGAGACAGACTGTATTTCCTTGTTCAAACATTTGTATGTAGTATTCATAGACAGTCCGTGGATATTGTGATACCGGTCTATGGGTAGAGACGTATGTTGGCATTAGTGCGCACAAGTTGAACGTCGATCCGCTCTACCCGCCAGTACGATAAATAAGAAGAAAATTCAACACCACAATCAACGAGGCCGTCCATTATGAGGTGGAAAAACTACTCGCTAACGGCTCCATCCGAGAGTCAAAATACCCCCAATGGGTTGCCAACATGGTCATGGTGAAAAAGAAAAACGAAAAGCGGCGGATGTGCGTGGATTTCACGAACCTAAACAAGGCATGCCTGAAAGACTCCTTTTCATTGCCTTACATCGTTCAACTCATCGACACAACTGCAGGGCACGAGTTGTTAAGTTTCTTAGACACCTACTCAGGTTACAACCAAATCCTCGTGGTGGAGGAGGACCAGGAAAAGACTACTTTCATCACCCATCAGGGAACGTACTGCTACAGAGTCATGCCATCTAGGTTGAAGAACGCAGGGGCGACTTATCAAAGGCTGGTCACCAAGATGTTCAACAACCAACTCGACAAATAATGGAAGTTTACATAGACGATATATTAGTCAAATCAAAAAGGAAGTGATAGAAACTAAGCGTCCACCAAACTGTATAGAGAACCAGGTTCTCTATCAGTTCCCATTGTAAGCAACAGACTGTAAAACCAAACAGTATAGGGAATCAGGTGTCACACCTCCTTTTTCCGCACCCGAGGGGCGCAGGGGAGTTTTTTCCAATTAAAGGACAATCGAAACGGGATTTATTTATTTATTTCAGAGTCGCCACTTGGGAGATTTAGGGTGTCCCAAGTCACCAATTTTAATCCCGAATCGAGGAAAATAATGACTTTATATTATAGTCTGCGTACCAGAAATCCGGATAAGGAATTCTGTTAACCCGGGAGAAGGTGTTAGGCATTCCCGAGTTCCGTGGTTCTAGCACGGTCGCTCAATTGTTATATTCGGCTTGATTATTTGATTTTATACAAGTATGAACTTATGTGCAAATTTTAACTTTTAACCGCTTTTATTATTATTTTTACGAGAATTGCAACGTCGTGAAAATATATCTCGAACCACGTTACATCAATGCACCCGTGGTTATTGACATATCTCGACTCGGTTGAGATTTGGATTTGGGTCACATAAATGTGCACCCGAATCAAGAAAAATAAATTATTAAGACGCGCCTAAAGCAACTAACGTATTGTTATTTTGGGGAAGGCCGTAAAATTTGCTAAACGGCATGTCCCGGATTCTAAGTATTTTTAATATATATATACATTTAGAGGGCCCCACAGCTTCTACATTTTGTTTGTCGAGGCTCGTCTCATTTATTATTAAAAGGAATTTACAACGTCATGGAAATGCACCTCAGACCACGTCACAGTCAATGTACCCGTGATTAGAGACACATTTCGATTTCGTTGAGATTTGGATTTGGGTCACATAAATGTGCACCCGAGTTTAGGGAGATAACATTATTAAAGGCGCTCCTAAAGCAACTAGCGCATCATTATTTTGGGCTAGGGTCGTGAAATTTGTTAAACGGCCCGTCCCGGAATCTAAGTATTTGATACATATATTTTGTGAGGGCCCCTCAATTTGTCCCTTTTATTTGGCGAGGCTCGTCTCATTTTTATTGTTTTTATTTTTATTTTTATTTTTATTTTTTATATTTTTTCAAAAGGATGCCATTTTAATGTCTTTAACAATACTAAAACTTACAGCCTCTTTACAACTAAAATCCCATGACTTGTTAGAAGTTTAATAAAAGGAGTTTAGCGAATGAGTGTTTCGGGAGTAGTAACAACATGCACTAATACTATTTTTTTTCGAATGACCTAACCAAAGGAAAGGACGAACAGATTAACGTCAAACTTGTGTCATAGAACGACTAGCCCAACTTAATTAAATGACATCAAATAAACAAGAATAACTTAACATGAAATTGAACCAAAATGCAAACAATGAAACATAGGCAGAAAATTTCCATACCAATTTTTATATTGCATCTCGAACATTCAACGTAAAGTTTATTTATCTAATATATCGAGGTTTACTGACCTTTGCACCTCGACAAACTCAGAACGACAAACAGTGCTTCCTACGGAACTCGAACCGGACCTCACTCGACGAGGAATAATGATGAAACCTCTGCCAAGCACCTCGACGTACCGGACCTCGACGACCCAAAGTCGACCTCGACGGAAAACAGAAAACTCGGCAAGGCAGGATCGCGGCAACCCACAACTGCTTGCGAAAGACGGAACGACGTCGACAGCAGCAAGGTCGACGCGGGGGGGGGGGGGGAGGGCTACTGACTGACCTGTTTGGTGGTGTACGCCGGTGGTTTTGGACGATGCTGGGTAGCAGGTGGTCGTGGGATGCTGTTTGACGGACGTGCTGAAAACGAACAGCAACGACAATGGCTGCTGCTCGACCAACGTAGCAATGGGGTCTACGATGAAACTAGGAGGAGGAGGGATGGTCGTGAGCTGGTGTTTGGACGGTGTCAAGGAGCTGGTTGTTGCTGTATTTTTTCCGGCGCGACACCTGTGTACGTGAAGCTGCAGTTGGAGGGGTCGTTTGGGCAGTTGACGACGGGGGGTGGTTGGACGACGCAGTAGCGATGGCTGCTGCTTGATAGGTGGTCGATGGGTGTTGCTGGGGGTGCGAGGGTGATGGTGTTTGGGCGACGGTTATGGGATCGTTAATGGTGGTTTTGGGGTGTTGATGGTAGTGGAACGTGGAGATGGGTAGGTTTAAGTTGACGACGGGAGAAAGGAGGTGGTTTTCGACAGTGGGGGTGCCGGCGTCGTTGGGTCGTGACTGGTGGTGGTCGCAAGGTTTTTCTCTTTTTTCAGTAGGTTTTCTTTCTTTCTTCTTTTGAAGAAGAAAGAGGAACAATAGTTTTTCTTCCCAATTTTTCAAAGTCCTCTTTTTCCAAGTCTTTCCCCGTGCATTTGTATGGGTTTGCCCAGAAAAATGAGCTCCACGCGTGGTGGGGTTCAAGGTTTATGTCCCCCACGCGTGGTGGGGTTCCCCATGTGTCCTGGACACGGTTTATTATGGGTTAGGTCCGAAATTAGGCCTAAAACCGGGTAGTTTGAACCCGAATATTATTCTTTTGCCCGGACCCGAGAAATAGGAACACGTTGCTTAACTAGTCCTATGTAAGCAAAATAACTACCAAAAATAAGACTAGTATTCAAACAAAACTATATCTTTTTAAATATTTTTTCAAGATTTAAAATAGCTACAAAATATTAATAAAACTATTTTTGTAATTTTCGTTTTTTTAAATATTAAGATAAAATATGAAGCAATATTTTTTTGTATTTTTCAAAGTTAAAATGACTATAGAATATTAATAAAACTATTTTTTTTTTGTAATTTTCGTTTTTTTAATAAAGTCAAAAATATAAAGTAATATATTTTGTATTTTTCCAAGATTAAAACGACTACAAAACATTAATCGAATTATATTTTTTTGTAATTTTCAAATTTATATAAAGTACCAAAATAAAGTACAATTTTTGTATTTTTTTCAAATTTATGAGAAATACATAAACTAAAATTTATATATGTATTTTTGTGATTTTTTATTTTGCAACGAAATAAAGTAAAAATAGTTAAAATGGCTATATTAGACCCAATTACATATTTATGCTAAAAAAGTGTGAAAATCCTCGGGGAGGGTCAAAAATCACGTGCTTACAGCTGCCCCTCTTTGACTGGAAACACGAAGAGTTTTCCGACAAAGAACGACTAGACGTGTTTTTGACCCGACCATTATTTGGAGGGGACTACACTACGGAAAGGGAGGGAATGTGACCGAGCCCTGGTATCTGAGCTGCCTACATATCCTTGGTTTTATAGGAATCAGGCCACGTGTAGTTCGGAAATGAGAGAGATAGTGAAGTGTACCAAGGTGAAGATCCGATCGAGATGCCGTTCCGTTGAGGTTCCGGTCCGCGGTCCTATCGTTACAACAAAAAATGAAGACTGAAAAAGACTAACTAAGCCTATCAGCTACTAGTTACAGGGATTCCTATCTGTAAGTCTTCTGAAACTTGGTCTTGAGTCTTGAATGGTGCTTCATATAGACTTCAGATTTGAACCTTGATACTGCTAGTTGTAGGTGCTAGTTCTTGAGCGGACCACATCTGTTCTCCGCTTCCGTACCTCGGGTTCTTTTCCCCTCTTGTTTTCTTGTTGTCTTTTTTGACCAGCCTTTGTGAACGCTGGGGATTTTTATTGCTTCCTGCTGGGGATTCCTGTTGTATTCCTCTGCTTCATTGATTCTAAGTGTGCTCATTTCTCATATGAGCGGGCTTTTGACTTCAATACTTCAATTGTATTCCCTTATTCTCCAGGTGGGTGCCTGATTTCTATTTCTTTTATCCTTGTTCTCCAGGTGGACGCCTGATTACTTTTTTTATTTGTCCTTGTTCTCCAGGTGGACGCCTGATTTCTATTTTTCTTTGTCCTTGTTCTCCAGGTGGACGCCTGATTTCTTGTTTTCTTTATCCTTGTTCTCCAGGTGGACGCCTGATTTCTATTTTTCTTTGTCCTTGTTCTCCAGGTGGACGCCTGATTTCTTCCTTCCTTTGTCCTTGTTCTCCAGGTGGACGCCTGATTTCTATTTTTCTTTGTCCTTGTTCTCCAGGTGGACGCCTGATTTCTATTTTTCTTTGTCCTTGTTCTCCAGGTGGACGCCTGATTTCTTCTTTTCTTTGTCCTTGTTCTCCAGGTGGACGCCTGATTTCTTCCTTCCTTTGTCCTTATTCTCCAGGTGGACGCCTGATTACTTCTTTCTTTGTCCTACAACAAACTCCGTTCTACAGGCGGGTCTCCTATTGGTAAGATTAAACCTAGGAAGTGCGTCTCCTATGGTGAAACTAAACCAAGGAAGTGCGTCTCCTATTGGTAATGACATGCATGTATTTATACTTGTGGGCGACCTAGAATATGGAATGAACAGACAAAATGTATTCCCGCATTATACTGGTGGGTGACCTAGAATATGGAATGAACAGACAAAATGTATTCCCGCATTTTACTGGTGGGCGACCTAGAACTTAAATGTATTCCCGCATTATACTGGTGGGCGACCTAGAACTTAAATGTATTCCCGCATTATACTGGTGGGCGACCTAGAACTTAAATGTATTCCCGCATTATACTGGTGGGCGACCTAGAACTTAAATGTATTCCCACATTTTACTGGTGGGCGACCTAGAACTTAAATGTATTCCCGCATTATACTGGTGGGCGACCTAGAACTTAAATGTATTCCCGTATTTTACTGGTGGGCGACCTAGAACTTAAATGTATTCCCGCATTATACTGGTGGGCGACCTAGAACTTAAAATGTATTCCCGCATTATACTGGTGGGCGACCTAGAACTTAAAAGTATTCCCGCATTTTACTGGTGGGCGACCTAGAACTTAGAAGTATTCCCGCATTTTACTGGTGGGCGACCTAGAACTTAAAAGCATTCCCGCATTTTACTGGTGGGCGACCTAGAACTTAAACGTATTCCCGCATTTTACTGGTGGGCGACCTAGAACTTAAACGTATTCCCACATTTTACTGGTGGGCGACCTAGAACTTAAAAGTATTCCCGCATTTTACTGGTGGGCGACCTAGAACTTAAAAGTATTCCCGCATTTTACTGGTGGGCGACCTAGAACTTAAAAGTATTCCCGCATTTTACTGGTGGGCGACCTAGAACTTAAATGTATTCCCGCATTTTACTGGTGGGTGACCTAGAACTTAAATGTATTCCCGCATTATACTGGTGGGCGACCTAGAACTTAAAAGTATTCCCGCATTTTACTGGTGGGCGACCTAGAACTTAAATGTATTCCCGCATTATACTGGTGGGCGACCTAGAACTTAAAAGTATTCCCGCATTTTACTGGTGGGCGACCTAGAACTTAAATGTATTCCCGCATTTTACTGGTGGGCGACCTAGAACTTAAATGTATTCCCGCATTTTACTGGTGGGCGACCTAGAACTTAAAAGTATTCCCGCATTTTACTGGTGGGCGACCTAGAACTTAAACGTATTCCCGCATTTTACTGGTGGGCGACCTAGAACTGAAATGTATTCCCGCATTATACTGGTGGGTGACCTAGAACTTAAAAGTATTCCCGCATTTTACTGGTGGGCGACCTAGAACTTGAATGTATTCCCGCATTATACTGGTCGGCGACCTAGAACTTAAAAGTATTCAAATTGCTTCCCCGTTCTTCCGAGAAAATTTTCGACAATCGGCAGAAAATTTTCTGCCCCGGTTTTTGGTGGTTTCCCTGGCGTTGCGTCTTGCTGCCATTATCAATTCTTTGTTCTCCTGCAACAGACAAAAGGATTTAGTCAGTTTTAATCGTGGTGGTAGAGGGTGCCCTTCGGGCGGATGATTTTTCCTTTCTTCTCTTTTTCTTGCTCTATGTCCCCATAATTGATTAGTGGGTAGAGTTGCCTGCTGGGGGTCTCTAGCCTGCTGGGGATTGGCTTTCAATTAATCCCCTTTTCTGCTTTCTCTTTAAGCACATGCTGTGGGAGTCTGCTTTTAACTCCCGACACCACTCCCTTTAGGAGCTTACTTCCTCCAAAATTGCCGGGCACGATCACTGCATTGCCTGGGATCGGCTTTTAAGACTGTTTGTACTATCCTGCATTGGGTGAATTCCCCTCCGGTTTCTAGTAGTAAGCTTTGAAAAATCCTTTCAAGACAATTTTTAGGAAAAGAAATAAAAGATAGAAAAAGGAGAAAGTTTTTCTGAACCAATATTTGGTGGGAGAAGAAACTCAAAAGAACTTATCTGGAGGACCTGACTGGTCCCCGTGATCATGACGTGCATCACAGATTCCCGACCCAGTCTATTTGTACCAATGGGTTTTCCCGATGGTCTGATTTGCTGGGGATGATAAAGGAGTGTCCATTTCGTTTCGAATGTGGTAGCTTTTGTGGATCTGTCTTGTCGCCTCATAGTGCCCTTCGAGGGGTTTTCACTAATGAGACTCTCTCTTTTCTCTCATCTCCCGGCGCCTTATGGTGCCTGTGAAGGTTTTCACCAATAAGACTCTCTCATTTCATATCCCTCATCTTACATCGCCTCTCGGTGCCTGTGAAGGTTTTCACCGATAAGACTCTCTCATTTTATTTCTTTCGAGGAATCGGGGCGTTGTAGATACGATCCTCTCTTCTGGGGATTCCTTTGACCATCAATTCATTCCCAGTCTTGCGATCCTCTTCTTTGCTGGGGATCGGTGTATTATTCTCGGCCGTATTTGCCTGACTCGACATCTCTTGAACATTGATCGGGAGGTCTTTTGGACGTTGATGTTGGCACTGGTGTGGGGTTAAAGAAAGGCTATAAAAATGAAAATAATTTGATGGGTGATGTGCTACAACTTTTGGAATCAAACCTTTGTTGGAACTTAAAACATAACCTCTGCCCTAGTTTTCTTGCTTGGGGAATTTATTTTTTACACTTATGTTGCGCTATGTGCGTTACGCACACTGTGCCTATTATGCACACTATGTACACTATGCATCCTATATTCGCTATGATGCACACTATGACCGAGCCGTGAGGCGCCTACGTATCCTCTTCGAGGAATCAGGTCAAACGTAGTTCCCACTGTTTTGTATTTCTTGTGATTGTATCTTCTTTTTTTCCTTCTTTTCATTTTCTTTTTCTTTTCTTTTTCTTTCTTTTTTTCTTTTTTTTTCATGTCTTTTCCATTAGTGATTCCAAAAGAGGGGTATGAAAGAATTACTTAGGCTCAAAGGGGGAAGCAAGGGTTAAAAGTGTTTGGATAGAAGAAAGAATTGCCTCCGTCATCTCATTATCCAATAAATGCCAAATACAAACAAATAAACCAACAATTGCCATAATTAAAGAAATTATGCATAATATCTCTTGACTGCATCTGAATTGATAGCCATGTCGACACATCTCCCCTCGACATCTGTCAAACACAAAGCACCGTTGGACAATACTCTGGTCACGATATAAGGCCCTTGCCAATTTGGGGCGAATTTGCCTTTTGCCTCGACCTGATGTGGGAGGATCTTCTTCAATACCTGCTGCCCTACTTCAAACTTCCTGGGGCGCACCTTCTTATTATATGTTCTTGCCATTCTCTTCTGGTACAGCTGACCATGGCACACTGCTGCCAATCTTTTCTCATCTATCAGGCTCAACTGTTCCAATCGAGCTTTGACCCATTCATCATCATTAATCCCGGCTTCAGCGACAATTCGGAGGGACGGAATTTCGACCTCCGCTGGTATTACGGCCTCAGTTCCATACACCAACAAATAAGGAGTTGTGCCTATGGAAGTTCGGACGGTAGTGCGGTAACCCAACAAAGCAAAGGGTAATCTCTCGTGCCATTGTCTGGACCCTTCCACCATTTTTCGCAGTATCTTCTTGATATTCTTATTGGCTGCTTCGACTGCTCCATTTGCCTTGGGACGATATGGGGTGGAATTGCGGTGTGTAATCTTGAATTGTTGGCATACCTCTCTCATCAAGCTGCTATTAAGATTCGCACCATTATCCGTGATGATCACTTTTGGGATCCCAAATTTGCAGATGATATGGGAGTGAACAAAGTCCACCACTGCCTTCTTGGTTACTGATTTGAAGGTTTTAGCCTCAACCCATTTGGTGAAGTAATCAATGGTCACGAGAATGAACCTATGACCGTTGGATGCTGCCGGCTCGATGGGCCCAATGACATCCATGCCCCATGCCACAAACGGCTAGGGTGCTGACATCGTATGTAACTCTGTTGGCGGGGAATGAATCAAATCTCCATGTATCTGGCACTGATGGCATTTCCTCACAAAAGTGATACAGTCGTGTTCCATGGTGAGCCAATAACACCCTGTTCGAAGGATCTTTCTTGCCAATATATATCCGCTCATGTGTGGCCCACAAACTCCAGCATGTACCTCTGCCATAACTGTCGTTGCTTGACTGGCATCTATGCATCTCAACAATCCCAAATTCGGGGTTCTTTTGTACAATACTCCTCCACTGAGGAAGAAACCATTCGACAAACGCTGAAGGGCTCTTTTTTGGTCTCTAGAGGCATGTTCTGGATATATCCCCATTCTGAGGTATTCCTTGATATCATGAAACCAGGGTTCGCCATCTGCTTGTTCTTCTATGGCATTGCAGTAGGCGTGCTGATCACGGACCTGGATGTGTAGAGGATCAACATACATTTTGTCAGGGTGGTGCAGCATTGATGCTAAGGTGGCCAAGGCATCCGCAACCTCATTGTGAACTCTCGGGGTGTGTTTGAACTTCACCAATCGAAATTGCTTGCTCAGATCATGCAAGCATTGTCGGTATGGTATGAGGTTTAGATCTCGTGTTTCCCATTCACCCTGAATTTGATGTACCAAGAGGTTCGAGTCTCCCAAGACCAAGACGTCTTGGACATCCATGTCAGCAGCCAAGCGCAGACCCAGAATGCAAGCCTCATACTCGGCCATATTGTTGGTTCAATAGAAGCGTAGTTGAGCCGTAACAGGATAATGCCGTCCTGTTTCAGAAATGAGTACTGCTCATATTCCAACCCCTTTTGCGTTTGCAGCTCCATCGAAGAAAAGCTTCCAACCCGGTTCCTCAGCTAATTCCAACTCATTCGTATGCATCACCTCTTCGTCAGGAAAATACGTTCTTAAGGGCTCGTATTTTTCATCAACGGGATTCTCTGCCAAATGGTCCGCCAGCGCCTGGGCTTTCATGGCCTTCCTCGTCACATAGATGATATCAAACTCTGTGAGCAGAATTTTCCATTTTGCCAACCTTCCCGTGGGCATAGGTTTCTGAAAGATATACTTCAATGGGTCCAAACGGGATATGAGATAAGTAGTATACGAAGACAGGTAGTGCTTCAACTTCTGAGCTACCCAAGTTAAGGCACAACATGTTTTCTCGAGTTGAGTGTACTTGACCTCATGTACTGTGAATTTCTTGCTAAGATAGTAGATGGCCTGCTCCTTCCTTCCTGTGTCATCGTGTTGCCCCAATACACAACCAAATGAATTTTCCAAGATCGTCAGGTAAAGAATTAGGGGCTTCCCGGGCTTAGGCGGGACCAATACGGGTGGATTAGACAGATACCCTTTGATTTGGTCGAAAGCCTCCTGACACTCTGCCGTCCAACCTACTGCAGCATCCTTTCTCAGCAGCCGAAATATGGGCTCACAAGTTGCTGTGAGTTGAGCGATGAACCTGCTGATGTAATTGAGTCTACCCAGCAAACTCATTACCTCTGTTTTGTTCCTTGGCGGTGGCAAATCTCGGATGGATTCAATTTTGGATGGGTCTAACTCAACCCCCCGTCGACTGACGATGAATCCTAGCAACTTTCTTGATGGAACCCCGAATGCGCATTTGGCCGGGTTAAGCTTGATATCATACCTCCGGAGTCTTTGGAAAAATCTCCTTAGGTCTGCTACATGGTCCTCCTGACGCCAAGATTTGATGATCACATCATCGACGTACACCTCGATTTCCTTGTGTATCATGTCATGAAACACAGCAGTCATTGCTCGCATGTACGTTGCCCCGGCGTTCTTTAACCCGAACGGCATTACCCGATAGCAGTAGGTTCCCCATGGCGTAATAAACGCTGTCTTCTCAGCATCCTCTTCGCCCATTAGGATCTGATGATAACCCGCATAGCAATCCACAAAGGATCCGATCTCGCGCCCAGCGCAATTATCGATCAGGATATGAATGTTGGGTAACGGAAAATTGTCCTTGGGACTTGCTTTGTTGAGGTTGCGGTAGTCGACGCACACCCTGATTTTTCCATCCTTCTTTGGGACTGGTACCACATTGACCAACCACTCGGGATATCGAGTGACCCGAATGACCTTTGCCTGCAACTGCTTAATCACCTCTTCTTTGATTTTTACACTCATTTCTGTTTTAAATTTCCTTAGTTTTTGCTTGACTGGAGGGTATGCCGGGTCAGTAGGCAATTTGTGAACCACTAAATTGGTGCTTAATCCAGGCATATCGTCATATGACCATGCAAAAACATCTTTGAATTCCATGAGGGTTTTGATCAATTCTTCTCTGACATTCGGCTCAATGTGGATACTAATTTTGGTCTCTTGGACGTTATCAGCGTCTCCTAGATTCACAGCCTCGGTGTCATTTAGGTTAGGCTTGGGTTTCTCTTCAAATTGGCACAGTTCTCGGTTTATCTCTTTGAAGGCTTCCCCTTCGTCACATTCAGATTCATCGTCACAAACGACCTCTTGCATCATTGAGTCGGTTTCAGATTGATTTATTAGACTAGGTCGAAGATCCACTGTGTATGCCATGTCATTAGAACCAGTAAAAAGAGAAATGTTCAGAAAGAAAAAGAACAAAACAAAATTAAAATGGGACAAAAGAAAAGAACTTCATTAAACTTGCGGGATAAAAGGGTTCACACTTTTACAAAACGAAGTAAAATTTGGATTACACCCTTGAATAATCCGGACAAAACAAAACATACAAAACATAAATCAAAGCCTACTACCAAGACTCCCCTCGGACAGGAAGAGGAGTAACTGTCCAATTGTTGGTCTTGGCCTCAGGCCCCACAAACTGTATCTCTGCTCTGCTGGAACCTTCTCCAGCCTCCACCACACTGACATCCGCGAATAGCCTCTCAAAACTCTGATTCAGGTCTTCATTTATACCGATCAAAGGTCCTAGAATCTTTGGGACCGGTGACACCTTGGCACTTGCTTTGACAAAAGACCTTGAGAGACGTGGCACTGGTTTAGGCAAAAACCAAACCCTCTTCTTCATTTTTCGCGCTTGCTTCCTATCTGCTGCGGTTGGTTTGAACCCCAATCCAAAAGTTTCCAGATTTTTAGGAAGGGAGACAGGTTGGACAATCCCTTGAAGCTCGACTCCCAGGCCTTTTCCTGGCACAAATCCATTACCCAGCATTTCTGAGACCATCATGACTGTTGCGGCAGCTACCCTAGGGTGCGGGATGATTTCTCCTTCAGAAATTTTGTTGGCCGACCCTGTATCGAAAATCTGGTAGACCCAAGGACCTTTGTCATCAGCGGTCTCTATGAAAGGTACAATGGTTCCGCCCATGGTGCACGTTGTATCCTCGCCGTGTAACACGACCTCCTGTCTTTCCCACTCGAACTTCACCATCTGATGTAGGGTGGAAGGCACCGCTTTGGCTGCATGAATCCAGGGTCGTCCTAACAGCAGGTTATAAGAAACTGTAGCATCTAACACCTGGAATTCCATTGTAAACAGGACCGGACCGATGGTCAGTTCAAGTACAACATCCCCTACAGTGGCCGTTCCGTTTCCGTCAAACCCTCGGACACAGATACTGTTCTTGTGGATCCTTCCGTGGTCGATCTTCAACTGGTTCAAAGTAGATAGTGGGCAAATATTGGCGCTTGAGCCGTTATCCACCAATACTCGAGTTACCACCGAGTCTTCACATTTGACAGCTAGGTATAGAGCTTTATTATGCTCCGTACCTTCCACCGGCAGGTCATCATCTGAGAATGTTACCCTGTTCACCTCGAAAATCTTGCTGGCAATGGTTTCCAGGTGGTTTACAGCAATCTCACTGGGTACATGAGCTTTGTTCAATATCTTCAACAGGGCCCGACGATGCTCCTCAGAATGGATCAGTAACGACAATAGTGAGATCTGGGCTGGTGTTTTTCTCAGCTGTTCGACCACAGAATAGTCCTGTACTTTCATCTTCCTCAGGAACTCTTCAGCCTCTTCTTCGGACACGGGTTTCTTGGTTGCAACTGGGTTGGTTCTTCTTAGCTCCACCGGAGCAAAACATCGACCTGATCGAGTCAGCCCTTGCGCTTCACAACTGACTTCTTCCACCTGTTTTCCTTTGTACATCACCACCGCCTTTTCATATTTCCAAGGCACAGCCCTGCTGTCAATCATCGGCAGCTGGACCACAGGCTTTATGGTCACCCGTTCTCTACATACCCCTTTCAACACGACCGCCGGTGTGGGCGGGATCCCTGGTATTACCAACTTGCTTGGCTCGGGTTTGCTTGTTATGGCGGACGGGCTCTTTCCCAATATCACTACCGGCTTGACGCCTTCTCCCTGCGACTGTACACTCGTTCCTCCACTGGTTAAGACTTCTTTCGGGGCGGCTTGGATCATCATCACTGTTTGTGAGGGTTTTCTTAATTCTCCTCCCTCACACACCAACTCAATCATGTGAGTTTCGTGGTGCGCTGGCAGTGGGTTTTGGTTGATGTTAGGAGCCTACGGTGTCTGGACCTCGATCTTATTGGTGTCAATAAGATCCTGTATGGCATGCCTTAACTTCCAGCACTTCTCGGTATCGTACCCGAGCATCCCTGGACAGTATTCACAACTGATTGATCGATCCAAATTCTGAGGTGGGGGATTTGGTTCTCGAGTCTGGACAGGACTAACCAAACCCAATTGTCGCAGCTTGTGGAACAAAGCGATGTAGGTTTCTCCCAGCTCCGTGAAGGTTCTCTGATTCCGCAACCTGTCATTCCTAGCATCTGGATTTCCCCGAAAGCCTACCCCTGAAGGGTTTCTATATGCCCTTGGTGGAGGGTAGGTGTTTTGTGGTGGTGCATATATGTTCTGGGGAGCCGGTGCGCGCCATTGTGGGCGAACCGGAGGCTGAGTGTATGCCTGGGCTTGGTGTACGGAACAATGTGGTTCTCGAGGTGGATAGAAATTTTGTGGTGGGCTGTATGGGTATTCTGACCTGTGAGGTCTGGGTTGGTTGTAGTGTGGCCTGCCAGCCCTGGACCAACTGCCTGCCTCGATCGTGGCAACCTCTTCTTTCTTTCTTCTCAACGCACCTCCCGTGCCGTTTTGAATAGCCTGGGTTGTGGCCTTGAGTGCCGAATAGTTCAGGATCTTGTCAGACCTTAAATCCTCTTCTATCATGACCCCTATCTTGACCACCTCGTTGAAATATTTTCCAACTGTTGTCACCAAGTGACCAAAGTAGGTTGGATCCAATGTCTGCAAGAAATAGTCCACCATCTCTCCCTCTCTCATGGGAGGATCGACTCTAGCTGCTTGTTCTCTCCAGCGGAACCCGAACTCGCGAAAACTTTCCCCGGGTTTCTTCCCAGTTCTCAATAATGTGAGACGGTCGGGGACTATCTCAAGATTGTACTGGAAATGACCCGCAAAAGCCTGCGCCAGATCATCCCACGTGTACCACCTGCTGGAATCCTGCCTGGTATACCATTCTAGTGCAGATCCGCTCAGACTTTGGCCGAAATAAGCTATCAACAGTTCATCCTTGCCGCCTGCCCCTCTCATTTTGCTACAGAATCCCCGCAAATGTGCCATGGGATCACCGTGCCCTTCATATAAATCAAACTTAAGCATCTTAAAACCAGCCGGGAGTTGGACGTCTGGGAAAGGACACAGATCTTTGTATGCTACGCTGATTTGATTGCCCAATCCGTGCAAGTTCCTGAAGGACTGCTCCAGGCTTTTGAACTTTCTCAACACTTTATCCTGTTCAGGAGCCTTAACTGGCTTCTCAACCTCTGCCGGCACTTCTAAATGTGGATTGTAAGCTTGAGGCTCGGGTGCATGGAATGTAGGCTCAGGGGGATAGTATTGTGTATCGTGAGCCTGAAACAATGGCTCACTGGTCGTTCTCTGCAAAGGGGCTGATGTAGGTCCCACAAAAATGGGAATATTGGGTGTTGGGAGAGGTTGGTGGGGTGGTGGAGCTTGGGAATCATGAGGGCTTCTTTCTTGATGATAAAGGGGATTTGGGCGGCTTGTGGAAGGGCCAGAGTGAGGGTATTCTGGCATGTGCCCCAGTGTTTCAGGGCTCTTTTGTGTTTTGGCTATGGCTAGCTGCATTGCATTCATCTCTAGTCCCATCCTTTCAATCTTTTCCATCGCTTCTTTTAGCAACTGGCTCATCGGCCTCTCTTCCTCATTACTATTCTCTGAAGTAGTCATGCTGGTTGCTATCGGTCCTTTGGATCTGGTTTGATAAGGGTGTGTTGCCAGAATTCTTTAACAACTAACTGTCTTCATCAGACAACAACAAACTTTGTTAGCGTTAGAGTTTAACGGATTTAATCTCAACACATAGAGGATGCAATGCTCCTAGGTAGTTAACCGTTTCTACATGCTTTGCTTTAAACAGCACGCGTCATCCCGGTTTGCTCATTTATCCCTTTTTTTTTATTTATTTATTTATTATTCTTCTTTTTTTATTTTTATACTTCCTTTTCTTTCTTTATTAAAAGCGGTCGAATCTTATGGGGATTGCCTACGTATCACGTCCCCGCGCGAATTAGACCAGGCGTAGTTCTGCCTTAAAGTAAAGAAACACAAAATTCTTGTGAAATCGTTAAATTCATTCTCAAAATTTTCCTATTACAAATTACTTCAAGCAAGGAATAGCAATAGTACAGACTCCACAGTTCTTAACCCGTTTTGACTAAAAGAAAAGAAAACAACATATGAAAAGCAACAAAGCCAAATAAACAAGACTCAACCAAAGATTAATTTTCCAACTTAGGGGCCCGCGAGGCATCATTCGGCCTTTCCGCGGCCCTTGGTGTGAGGTCCCTCTGCAGGCTTTTCAACTCATTCATGATTTGGTGGACGCAACCCATGATGGAAACAAGGAGGGTCTTCCGAGGCATTTGCTCGCATGCCAGGCATCTCATGTAGATGTAATGCCCAATCTCGTCGATCCTTCCTCGAATGTTGTCCCTTTCTGCGAACAACTGCCTTATCTGTCGGTTCTTCAATCCTAGTGTTTGCGCATTGTTGGCAAGCTGATCCTAGAACATCTCCATTTGTCTTTCCATTCTGGTCATTGCATCGTAACATCGCCTTCTGTCGGCTTGGGCATCCCGTGTTTGCTTGAAGATCCTCTCTTGAAGAGAGGCATTCGTTTCCCTTAATGTCCCGATGCTCAGTTGATAATCCCTTATGACTTGTTGCAGGCGCTGCCTCCGGGCCATTGTACCCTTTGCCCACTTGGTCCGCAATCTTGCTGTGCTAGTCTTGGCTCTTTCCAAATCTTCCTGGCATTCCGCAACCTGATCCTTTAACCCTGCTATCAATCTTTTATCCGCTCGGCTTCTTGGCTGGTTATCAGCCTCCTTTTTCATCCTCCGGATCTGAGCTTTGAGGATCTCGCCTTCTCTGATTAATCTGTTCTTTTCTCCCTTGTGGGCAGCAGACTGTAATTGGCATTCAAACCTCATATCCTGAACTTGTTGCTTCAGTTTTCCTGTTTCGGCAAGATATTCCCGCTCTTTGGCCAACCAGCCCCACTGCTCTTGTGAAGATTTGGCAAATTCTTGCAGGTGAGGTCTTTTGGTCGGTCTTCCAGATGATGTCTCCCCTTTGTACCAGGCCTGATACCCGGGCGAAACTTCCCCTTTTGCCCGATTCATTACACAAGTATTTGCTTCTAAGTATTGACATTGGCTCCAAATTTGACGAACCCTTGCTTCAGGAAACTGGCCGTCGGGACTGATCTCAATCACCTGGGTGCTTAGATCCTCGTCTTTCGGCACTATCTGATACCTCCCAAGTTGCCTTAAAACCCGATGCGGCGCGTATGGTTGAATGCTCTTAAGTCCCATTAAGAGAAAATGGGGTCTGGCTGCTGGCATGTATATGACTTCGTCGATCGGTAACCATCCTAGCGCCCACTGTATTTGACTGGCGTTAAGGGTATGGAAATATGAGGTCCATGCTGTGACTCCTTCCGGTAGGTAGGTCTCATTAACTCTGGTATAGAACTCCTCTATGCAGGTCTTTTCAGCGGATCCATGGCTCAGAAACTGGGCTCGGTGACATAGGTGTTCGGTCATCCACATTTGCAACAACAAATTGCAACCCTCGAAAAAGCTTCCTCCGGCTTTGCAAGACGTGAGAGCCCGGAACATATCAGATACTATCATGGGCGCCAACGTACTATCTCTCTGTGTGAGCAACGTACTGACGACCCCTGCTATCTTTATGTCAATATTCCCGTCTTTTCTTGGGAATACTAGTAGTCCTAAGAAAGTTATCATGAAAGCAATCCGTCTATGTTCTTCCCACTTTTGACGATTACTTTTGCTGCACAACTGGTTTTCTGGCTTGTCGAATCCTCCTATGTGACCATATCTTTGATATATGAAACTCATGCTGCAAAAACCTTTTGCCAAGTCAGGGTTATGAATTGTTCTGACTATCTTTAAGGAGTCCAGAAACCGGTGTATTGCTACAGCTCTTGGAGCAATCAGATATTTATGCCTCAAAGGAGTCTCAGCGCTGCCGATATACCCTGCTATTTCTTCTAAAGTTGGGGTAAGTTCAAAATCCGAGAAATGGAAGACATTGTGCGCAGGATCCCAGTGGGGGACTAGTGCCCTTATGATATCTCCTCGTGGCCTGATATCCAACAAACTCGTGAGGCCTTTCAGATACTTCTTGATTTCGTCATGCCCTTCTTTGCCTAAATCATTCCACCAGAGCCGCAATTGGAGGGGGATTTTACTCATGATTGAAAAGGGTTCATTTGGAGTCGTGCTCATTCTGCACATTTATTAATAAGATTTTAACAAACGACACTTATTCTGATAAAAAAAACAAAAATATATGCGATTTTTCTCAAAAGGATTTCTGAACACGACCTCTCAGCACTTCATGAACGAAGATTTTTAAGGTTGTGTGAGGAAAAAAAACGAGGTGGCCGTCTGTACCAAGGCACCCTTCCGGAGTTCCTTTCGGGAACATTTGGCCATTTTTGACATAAGCGGCATCACCCGGACTTGTTCATGACTCTTTTATCATTTTTCAAAAATAGAAAATTCAACATTGCAAACACGACCTTTCAATGCCTCGGGGACGAAGATTTTTAAGGCTATGTGGGTCGACTGGACCAAGTCTTAAAAATGACCCAAAGGTGGCTGTTTATGCAAAGTCAGCCTTCCGGCGTCCCATTCGGGAACATTCGGCTATTTATGACAAAACAACATCACCAAAATTAAAATTTGACATATATTTTTTTGTCATTTATTTATTTTTGGCTTTTTTAGCAAAAGGTGGGGTTGGACCCGATGAGGGTTGCCTACGTATCTCACATCCGGTGAGAATCAAACCCGCGTAGTTCGGGCAATCAAGGATAAGTAGATGAACTAATCTTTTTTTTATTATTATTATTATCTTTGTGAAAGAACTACTTTAAAAGAAGAAAGGAAGTATTGATTTTCTCTTTTTTAAAAGAAAGACTTCTAAGATATATTTTTGAATTTTCATTTGTTTTTTTTTCTTATTCTAAAAAGAAAATATTGAAGTATTGAAGTCAAATCTTTTTCTTTTTCTTTTTTATTTTCATTTTTTTTTTCTAAAAAGAAAATATTTTTTGGAATTCTACTTCTAATAAAAGAAATGCTTCTAAAGAAAAGATTTTTGAATGTTGAATTTTCTTTTCAATATTTAAAGAAGAGGAAAAAAAAATAATTTCGGATTCTTTTTATTATATATATATACGCTTTTTTTTTTTTAAAAAAAAACTTTTCTAAAGAAGTCAATAACTGAAAATATTTTTGGATTTTTGTTTCGAAAACTGGGAGTCTAAAAGAACTTTTCTAGACTTTGCAAGACAAACATTTTTGCAACAAATGAAGCTATATATACATTTTAGGAAATAGTGAAAAACCTTTGGATTTATATATATATATATATATATATATATTTGCAACTAATAATAAAACTGCTTTCAAAACAAACTATTTTTTAAAAAAAACAAACTATTTTATTTATTTTTATTTTTATTTTGGCATTTTCATAAACAAATAAATAAATAAAAACCCATTTCAAAACAAGACTTTTTTTTATTTTAATTTTTATGGCAAGACAAACTATTTTTTCCTAATTTTTTTTTTTTTTTGAAAAACAAGACAAAGCCACTACTCTTTTTTTCTATTTTTCCCTTGCTTTTAATAAAACAAACTAATAAGACATTTTTTCATTTTCTCAAAATTTCGGCAGAGTTTTGACAGTATTTGTGTATTAGGTTTTTTTCAAAAATAAACAATCGATTCCCTAACCGCTATTTCTTTTTTTTTTTCAATTTCACAATATTCATAATATTCAAACACCGGTCAGCGAGACAAAATAAATGCACGAAAAACAAATAGGATGCCTCAAGATGGTCTATTATTTTCAGGTTGCTTGTCCTAGACGGACCCAACCCCTGTGTTGAGTCCCCTAAGTCAAATGCACATGATGCAAATAAACGTTCCTACTAGGGATCCGGCATGAAGTCACGTTATTCTATGTTCAAAACCTGAGTCGGTGTTCTAGACAGTGTACCCGAGCGGACAACTCGAGTTGAGGAAGGAGCTCCTTTCCGGGAACCAAAAGGCCAGCCGACTTAGAAACTTTCCGAGCCTCTTTTATTTAGGGTATGACACTAACAGAATAGGGAGTCTCAACCAGTGAGCACATCCCCGGAGGTAAGAAGAGAAAGGTTTCGGCACAATTTATATACAGTTCAGATAATATCAAAGCGGTAAAAGCAGCATTTAGCACATTAGGCTCAAAACATGTAAAATCAGATAAAGCCAAATATAACAATTTATCTAAGCTCGAATTCTTAACCCTGAACCAGTGGTTCTGGGTAATACGATCCCCAGCAGAGTCGCCAGAGCTGTCACACCTCCTTTTTCCGCACCCGAGGGACGCAGGGAAGTTTTTTCCAATTAAAGGACAATCGAAACGGGATTTATTTATTTATTTCAGAGTCGCCACTTGGGAGATTTAGGGTGTCCCAAGTCACCAATTTTAATCCCGAATCGAGGAAAATAATGACTTTATATTATAGTCTGCGTACCAGAAATCCGGATAAGGAATTCTGTTAACCCGGGAGAAGGTGTTAGGCATTCCCGAGTTCCGTGGTTCTAGCACGGTCGCTCAATTGTTATATTCGGCTTGATTATTTGATTTTATACAAGTATGAACTTATGTGCAAATTTTAACTTTTAACCGCTTTTATTATTATTTTTACGAGAATTGCAACGTCGTGAAAATATATCTCGAACCACGTTACATCAATGCACCCGTGGTTATTGACATATCTCGACTCGGTTGAAATTTGGATTTGGGTTACATAAATGTGCACCCGAATCAAGAAAAATAAATTATTAAGACGCGCCTAAAGCAACTAACGTATTGTTATTTTGGGGAAGGCCGTAAAATTTGCTAAACGGCATGTCCCGGATTCTAAGTATTTTTAATATATATATACATTTAGAGGGCCCCACAGCTTCTACATTTTGTTTTTCGAGGCTCGTCTCATTTATTATTAAAAGGAATTTACAACGTCATGGAAATGCACCTCAGACCACGTCACAGTCAATGTACCCGTGATTAGAGACACATTTCGATTTCGTTGAGATTTGGATTTGGGTCACATAAATGTGCACCCGAGTTTAGGGAGATAACATTATTAAAGGCGCTCCTAAAGCAACTAGCGCATCATTATTTTGGGCTAGGGCCGTGAAATTTGTTAAACGGCCCGTCCCGGAATCTAAGTATTTGATACATATATTTTGTGAGGGCCCCTCAATTTGTCCCTTTTATTTGGCGAGGCTCGTCTCATTTTTATTGTTTTTATTTTTATTTTTATTTTTATTTTTTTTTATTTTTTCAAAAGGATGCCATTTTTACGTCTTTAACAATACTAAAACTTACAGCCTCTTTACAACTAAAATCCCATGACTTGTTAGAAGTTTAATAAAAGGAGTTTAGCGAATGAGTGTTTCGGGAGTAGTAACAACATGCACTAATACTATTTTTTTTCGAATGACCTAACCAAAGGAAAGGACGAACAGATTAACGTCAAACTTGTGTCATAAAACGACTAGCCCAACTTAATTAAATGACATCAAATAAACAAGAATAACTTAACATGAAAATGAACCAAAATGCAGACAATGAAACATAGGCAGAAAATTTCCATACCAATTTTTATATTGCATCTCGAACATTCAACGTAAAGTTTATTTATCTAATATATCGAGGTTTACTGACCTTTGCACCTCGACAAACTTAGAACGACAAACAGTGCTTCCTACGGAACTCGAACCGGACCTCACTCGACGAGGAATAATGATGAAACCTCTGCCAAGCACCTTGACGTACCGGACCTCGACGACCCAAAGTTGACCTCGACGGAAAACAGAAAACTCAGCAAGGCAGGATCGCGGCAACCCACAACTGCTCGCGAAAGACGGAACGACGTCGACAGCAGCAAGGTCGACGGGGGGCGCGGGGGGGGCTACTGACGGACCTGTTTGGTGGTGTACGCCGGTGGTTTTGGACGATGCTGGGTAGCAGGTGGTCGTGGGCTGCTGTTTGACGGACGTGCTGAAAACGAACAGCAACGACAATGGCTGCTGCTCGACCAACGTAGCAATGGGGTCTACGATGAAACTAGGAGGATGAGGGATGGTCGTGAGCTGGTGTTTGGACGGTGTCAAGGAGCTGGTTGTTGCTGTATTTTTTCGGCGCGACACCTGTGTACGTGAAGCTGCAGTTGGAGGGGTCGTTTGGGCAGTTGACGAAGGGGGGTGGTTGGACGACGCAGCAGCGATGGCTGCTGCTTGACGGGTGGTCGATGGGTGTTGCTGGGGGTGCGAGGGTGATGGTGTTTGGGCGACGGTTATGGGATCGTTAATGGTGGTTTTGGGGTGTTGATGGTGGTGGAACGTGGAGATGGGTAGGTTTCAGTTGACGACGGGAGAAAGGAGGTGGTTTTCGACAGTGGGGTGCCGGCATCGTTGGGTCGTGACTGGTGGTGGTCGCAAGGTTTTTCTCTTTTTTCAGTAGGTTTTCTTTCTTTCTTCTTTTGAAGAAGAAAGAGGAACAGTAGTTTTTCTTCCCAATTTTTCAAAGTCCTCTTTTTCCAAGTCTTTCCCCGTGCATTTGTATGGGTTTGCCCAGAAAAATGAGCCCCACGCGTGGTGGGGTTCAAGGTTTATGTCCCCCACGCGTGGTGGGGTTCCCCATGTGTCCTGGACACAGTTTATTATGGGTTAGGTCCGAAATTAGGCCTAAAACCGGGTAGTTTGAACCCGAATATTATTCTTTTGCCCGGACCCGAGAAATAGGAACACGTTGCTTAACTAGTCCTATGTAAGCAAAATAACTACCAAAAATAAGACTAGTATTCAAACAAAACTATATCTTTTTAAATATTTTTTCAAGATTTAAAATAGCTACAAAATATTAATAAAACTATTTTTGTAATTTTCGTTTTTTTAAATATTAAGATAAAATATGAAGCAATATTTTTTTGTATTTTTCAAAGTTAAAATGACTATAGAATATTAATAAAACTATTTTTTTTTTGTAATTTTCGTTTTTTTAATAAAGTCAAAAATATAAAGTAATATTTTTTGTATTTTTCCAAAATTAAAACGACTACAAAACATTAATCGAATTATATTTTTTTTGTAATTTTCAAATTTATATAAAGTACCAAAATAAAGTACAATTTTTGTATTTTTCAAGTTTATGAGAAATACATAAACTAAAATTTATATATATATTTTGTGATTTTTTTTTCTTTTTTGCAACGAAATAAAGTAAAATAGTTAAAATGGCTATATTAGACCCAATTTCATATTTATGCTAAAGAAAATGTGAAAATCCTCGGGGAGGGTCAAAAATCACGTGCTTACATCAGGTTCTCTAATTGTTTACCATAGTAAATCGGTAGTAAATAAAGAACACATAGGAATTTTAAGTGGAAAACTACCAGCTCAACGGGATTAAAAATCACGACCTACCCTTGTAGGATTTCAACTTCACTACTGAGAAATTTTTAGATTACAACCTATTGTAACCTAGGAATTAACCTCTTAATCCCTTACTAACTTGTAACTACACTATTACAAGCCACTTTGTAATAACTCTATTACAAAGACTTAATCACTCACTAACTTGTAACAACACTATTACAAGCCACTTTGTAATAACTCTATTACAAAAACTTCACAACTCGACTAACTCTAGCCAAGACACAAACACAAGGGTTTATGATTTACAAAGGGCTTCCTAAGCCACTTTGTAATAACTCTATTACAAAAACTTCACAACTCGACTAACTCTAGCCAAGACACAAACACAAGGGTTTATGATTTATAAAGGGTTTCCTATACAATGCTTCTAACTAAGCTAAGTAGAAATTACAAGTGAAGAACAAAATAACAAAGACTCAACAAACCTAAGGACTTAAGATATCTTCAATCTTTGGATCTGGTCCTTGAGGTTGCAGTAGCTTTGTTCTTGAGAGATGTGATGGCTAGCACTTGAGAAAATATTTTCTTTTGATTTGCAAGTGTTCAAGTGATTGTGTTTTACCTCCCTTGTTGTTAATAATACATCTGTGACCTCACATACAATGATGTAATCAAGGTAGATAAAAAGCTTTCTATAGAAAAGTGACTACTGCACTATTCCTACACTGTAGCGTGTGCATGTAGCACTTTCCAACTGGAGAGTTGACTTCGTACAGTCACCTCGGGAACTGGTAGGGACCTGTTCCCTTAGTTGTCGACTCTGAAGAGTTGAGCCATATCCCAAATTGGATCCCAAACTAGAACATTGTGATCTTAAAGTCTTGAAAATGTTTAAAGTTGTAGAATTGACTATACGATGACCAGGGGAGCTGATCCATATATGTTCCCTCTGTTGTTCCCTTATCCAATTTCATTGAGAATTTAACCAGACATTTGACTGGTTACTTTGAACGCAAGAGAACTAATTGTATCAGGTTCCTTATCAATTTCTCTCATGAAGTTTGTCAAATCATCAAAATAAAAGACGCATAACTTATCAATTTCCCCTTTTTTATGATGACAAACTTAGAATTCATATTCCCCCTGAGAACCAGATCTCCAAATTGTTCCCCCTACAAATCAGCCATATTCCCCATGAGAACCAGACCAAAGAATTGATCACAACTGGTTCTTCAAAATTGTTTGGCAAATCATCAAAACACAAGATACCATAACTTATCAATTTCCCCCTTTTTGATGATGAGAAACTTAGAATTGATATTTCCCCTGAGAATTAGATTCCTTACATGCATTGATCATATCTGGTCTGTACCTGGTTCCTTGAGAATGTTTGGCAAATCATCAAAACATGAAACATCATAACTTAGAGCAATTATTTCTCCCTTTTAGATGATGACAAACCCCAAATTGATATTCCCCCTAAGAATCAGATTCCTTATATGTACTGATCATATCTGGTCCGTACCTGGTTCCTTGAGAACGTTTGGCAAATCATCAAAACATGAAACATCATAAGTTAGAGAAATTTCCCCCTTTTTGATGATGACAAACCCAAAATTGATGTTCCCCTTGAGAACCAGATACCTCACATGTTCCCATGCGGATCAGACCTATAATTAACATACTATCAGCAACATTTCCCTTACGAAGTAGAGCTATCTTTCATGCAAAACGCAACATATCAATTCAATTATGTTCCTCCCCATGTTGACACTTATTGAACTTCCCCCTTTTGGCATCATTAAAAAGAATAACAGAATAAGCATAACCAAAAAGAAGTTCAGCAACATTAACTCATGCCAATTGGGCAACAAAACATAAATAATATCAAGAACAACAAGTGAATGTCATTGCACAAAATAGAGTGATTGCCCATAGTAGAGTAATTATAACAAAACATAGTAGTTTCAACAATACATAATATGACAATTTAAACAAATAAGTACCAATGTCATCAAATATAGGGATCAAAAGAAGATAGGAATTCGAGGGAATTTGGAAGGAGTGAAAGACATGGATCACTAAGCAAGAAGAAAAGTAAGGGGCTAAGGCCTTGATGAGCTTCTCCATTCGTTCATTCACTCTCCTTTGATCAATGATCACTTGCTCTCTCAATTCCTCCACTTGTTTCTTCAATATTTCATTCTCACCATTCAACTTAGCATTCTATTCTACCAAGGGTCCACGAAGACCTGGTTCTCAGCCTATCTGAGTAGGCTAAACCATCAATCAGATCATCAAGAATCTCCCCAATCTTCTTCTCATCAAGAACAAACTCGGTCTCATGCACATATAGCATCAGAGTATCACATAAAGCATAGAAGTTTTTACTTCTTCTTCATAAACGTTGGGACTTAGAGGAACAAAGAGGTGATTCTATTTTTGGAACTCAACAATGTTAAGAAGATCCTCCATTTTTCAGCAATATCAGAGTCAACACTCTACCTAACAGCACTTTTTGAGAGTTAAGAGTCTTCTACCTCTCCAAACCTGATAACTCAACCTTTGGCTTCCGTAAAGAACCAGGTTCCTTGACGGTTTTTGAAAATTTCAGCAAAGACTCCTAGAAGTGCAATGTCACTCTTACTTGTTTTTGTCCTGAAACTGCCATATATGTATACCTGTAATAGTATATATTAGAGTTAGATGTCGCCGAAAAAACACTTTTTAGCATTGTACCTTTCCTTCTTAACATAGCCAATCATCGAGGGACCAGGTCCCTCTCTTAAGATTGATCAACCCCAACTCTAGACGATTTCTTTCAAAGTATTCACTGCTCAGTGCCTTGGTGAAGATGTCTACTACCTGGTCCTTCGTCTTCTAGAACTTCATACAAATCAGAACCTTTTCAACATTATCCCTAAAAAAGTGATGCGCACGTCAATGCGCTTTGTCCTTTTGTGTTGTACCGGGTTCAAGCTATAAATACACAAAGTCTTCAAGATGTTGCTTGATCTGTAGTAGTTGAGTGCAACAAGAAGTAGCAACCACGTATTTAGCTTCAACAGTAGAAAGAGCCACACAGCTTGTTTCTTTGTACCCCATGAGATCAAGCATGACCCCAGAAAATGTGTCGTTCCAGATGTGTTTTTTCCATCCAACAGATATTTAACATAATCAACATCAGCATATCCTATTAAGTCAAGGTCATCTCCTGAGGGATAGTAGAGAACCAGGTCTTGCATCCCTTTGAGATATCTTAGGATTCTCTTGGCAGTTTTCAGATTAGATTCCTTTGGATTAGATTGAAACCCGGTACACAGACCCACACTAAAAACAATATCTGGTTTGCTAAAGAAGTGACCCTATGATACCTCTATACATGGTCTGATTTATAGGGGAACCAGGTTCATCCATGTCTAGACAAGTAGCTGTGGCGATGAGAGTGTCAATGATTTTTTATGTCTCTATTTCAAATCTCTTCAGCAGCTTCTTAATGTAATTCTGTTGTCTTATCATTGTCCCCTTGGGAGTTTGCTTCACTTGTAAATATAAGAAGAAATTCAGTTCCCCCATCATACTTATTTATAACTCACTTCCCATGAGGTTAGCAAATTCTTCACATAGAGAGACAAATGTTGCTCCAAAGATGATGTCATCAACATAGATCTACACAATAAGCACGTTCCTTCCTAGTTTCTTCAGAAAAAGAGTGTTGTCAATTTTCCCTCTTGTAAAATCATTTTTCTAGAAGGAATTTTGACAACCTTTCATACCAAGCACGGAGAGCCTGCTTTAACCCATACAAATCCTTGTCGAGTTTAAAAACGTTCTTCCAAAGTCATCAAGTTTGTTTCTGAATACTAACCTGGTTCCTATAATAGTTCTGTCAGCAGGTTGTGGAACCAGGTTCCACACACTGTTCCTCTCATATTGACGGAGCTCTTCTTGCATAGCGGTAATCCAGTCTGCATCTTTCAATGTTTCCTTGATATTCTTGGGCTCTATTTGAGAGAAAAATGCTAAGAAGGCAAGTGAGTTTCTTGTTTTTTGATCTGGTTTGAATTCCTGAATCAAGGGGAGTGATTATGTTTTGAAGAGGGTGTGAGATCTTGTGCTTCCAGTTGGACACCTAAATCTTATTAAGAGAGGATCCAGGTTCTTCTGGATTTGATCCATGTGTCTTGTTCCTCACCTCAGCAGCTGGAGTTCCATGTACAACATCCACAACTCTGTTTTCTGCTTCAGATATTGTGATTGAGGGACCAGGTTCCTCTATGTCGGCTGGAGTCTCATCTTTAGTTCTGAGGAATAGGGTCCATGTAAATCTGGAGTAGTCATCCTCAATGACGAAAATATGTACCTTTTTCCTCCTCTACTTGGCACCCTCATAGATCCACATAGATCCATATGGACGAGATCAAGTGGACTTGAGATGCTAACTTCCTTTTTGGGCTTGAAAGAGGATCTGACTTGCTTTCCTTTTACACATGCATCACACACCCTGTGATCCTTAAAGCTTGACTTGGGCAGACCACGAACCAGGTCCTTCTTGACCAATTTGTTCAGCAGCGTGAAACTTGCATGACCCAGCCTTCTATGCCCAGCATTATAATCAACAACACTCAGACAGCTAAGATCCCCTTATCACAGATTTGGGAAATACTCAGCAAGCTATACTTCAACCTTTTCACGTTGTGAGCACATGATTTTTGCCCTATGAGAACTACTCCCAAAAATTCAAAACAAAATGATTTTGTGTTGTTTGCAATTTATTTGTATTTTTGTCTGTGCATGTTTGTTTCTACTTTAAATAAGAAAAATACAAAATATGTGTTGCATGTGCATTTAGAATTTAATTATGCATCCTTAAATTAATTAAACCACGTCCTATTTTAAAGAATGAAAATCACAAAAAAATATATGAATTCCAGTAGTTTGTCATTTTATTGTTTAATTGTGCGATTTTATTTTTCGATCTTGTGTGTTAATTGTTGTTAAGGGTTAATTAATACCTTTTAAATAATCTTGGTTTTTCAACTCAATTTAGGAATTTTGAATTAAAAAAAAAGAAAATAGAAGAAAAACAAGAGAAAATCGAACTGGGCCAATTGTAAAAGAGAGTCCAGGCCCAGTCCAAGTACCCTGTTTACCCGGTCCAATTAGGTTGGCAACACGACCGTCCAAACGACGTCGTTTTTGCCAGTCTCAGTCCGGGCCGTTGATCTCACTTGATCAACGGTCCATGTCACTCTGCCCTTACCCATTCCCTGGCCCGACCCACTTGCACCCGGATCGACCCTGCCCCAACACTAAACCAAACAACGTCGTGTCTGTTAAATGAACTGATCAAGGCCGCTGGTCGGGCTTGATCCAACGACCAAGATTAAAACACCCCCGTATATAACCTTGATTCCTTACCCCCATGCCCCCTCTAAACCAAACCCCTCCCCCCCCTTTCACCTTCGTCTCTAAGCTTCAGAGACCAAACATGTCCGCCGCCTTCAACCACCATCCTCCGCCCACCGGAAATTGCCTCATGGCGGTTCCGGTGGTCTAAACAGCCCCAAAATTACACCATGAAACCCCCTCACCATCCTCTTTCTGAATCCCCACCCCATCGCCCTCGAATCATCCTCGAGTTCTTCGAATCTTAGATCGAAGAACTGGCCCCTAACCCTAGTTCATCCAAACAGCCCCAAATTTACAACACAGCTTCCCCTTAACCTCCCCAACCTAACCCCTCTAACCGTCACCCTCGAATCCTAGCCATTTGTTTCGAATATCAGATCAAAAATCGGACCAGAACCCTAGTTCATCTAATTAACCCCGAAGTCACACCACTGAACCACCTAGCTAACCCCGTCTCAAATCTCACCCAGGTTCTGTCCAAATCTTGTCAAAGCCTTTCGAATTTCAAATCGAAGGCAAACCCTAGAGGAACCAGCTTCAGGCTGTTAACCATAAGGGTTAAAGGTTTGAGGTCTTAACCAACTTTATTCGAGTGTTCTCAGTCGAGAACACTCGATTAAGGTCCGTTTTGGCTTCAAAATTTCAAGACGAAGTGTCAGTGAGAACGGAGTTGATTTTGGTTTCTGATTTTTGAGGTATTTCTCCTCTTTTCCTTTTTCTTCTCTGATTATTGTTTGTTGTTGCCTAATTTTCCTTGCTATGTTTGTCAATTAATTCCCCTCCTCTTTCGAACCTTTTCTTGGTCCAGTTTCATGCTGTTGATTAACATGTGTTTTAAACAGTTTCGTCGATTAATCCATTCATGCCTGTATTTTAGTATTTCTCATCAAGTTGTTTGGTGTCGTTTGTTTTGTTTTCAGCCGTAGGGTTCCATTCAGTATATCCTCAAGGTCCTTACATTTTTGTGTTTAAGGCTAATTTAGAACCATGAATATTGGTTCGAATTGCTTCATTTCTGTGATGTCTGATTCCTTGTTTGTTTTGTTATTCGTCATTTTACATTGTAAATGCAGTTGTACCCAACCAGTGTGCTAGAGTATTTCATGCATCTTGTTTGATTTAGAATTGGGAACTTAGTTAGTCAGCCCCTGTATCCGTGCCAATCATGGTCTGAAATTTGACCTTGGTAGTTTAATAGGATTTTGTTCACATGCATTAGTCTTTATGCTATTTGATCTGACCTGAATTCTAGTTTGAATTGCTGATTGGATTATTAACTGATTTGAATTGGTTATAGCTGTGGTAGTTAGTTGGATTCAGTTTAGTTAATAGTTAGGTTTGAATAGGTTATAGTTGAAGGTCTCAATGTAGAGTGAAAGGGATTGTGTAGGATAGTGATTCCAGGGGCTTTAGGAGGGTATTTTGGGGATTGGAAAGGTTAAAAATGGCTAGTTTAAGTGGGATGTCTGTAAAACACTAAACTAATGAATTATTTAGTATTAGTGGGGAACAAAACATAAAAGCATGGGGGATTAATTGAATATTATAAGTTGTCCATACCTTTGGGCACAAGACACTGGATAATGGGTTGTAAGGGAATATCATGGGCAAAAAAATCTGATAAGATAGAGAAGACAAGCCTGCCTTGGGGGTTATATATAGAGTCATTTTTAGAGAGGAAAAGAAAAACAGACCTGAAAAGAAAGGGAGGGAGTTTGAACAACAGTTTCAGAGAGACTTTTAAGAGTTTAGGACCTGAAAGAGAATCTGAAAAAGAAAGAGTTAAAAGAGAGGAAGAGAGTTAAGAGCTGGGGGAAAGGGCAATAGGATATAGATACAGCTACTGTTTCATGGCATTTTGAGTGAGCTTTTGGTTTTCTTTTCAATTCTTGAAACCCTTTATTGAGTAGGTTGAGACTAGAAATGAATTAAGCTTGATATTGTTGTGTGATTAGAGGGGTTTTGAGTTTATTTGGGTATTTGCTGTGATTGTTGTTTCACACTTCATTCCGGACTGTGTTCAAGTGTGTTTTGGGCTGAACTGGTTGTGTTTGTGGCTGTTTGGAACTTCAAATTGCTGCTGCGAACTACTGTTACATTGCTGCTCGTATTACTGCTGCTGATTTTTCTTCTACTTTATTTCTATTCCAATTCCAGGTACACATTCAAATCCACCATGATGTAGCTTTGAAATGGAGTTGATGATATAAAAGTGTTCATCAGATCCCTGTTTATTTGGATTTCAGATGTATTTATGGTTAACATAGACAGTAACTGTCATGGGTTGCCTAGCATAGTTTAGTTTTGTATTTTGCTGTTAAAACTTGGGCTGTGTAATTAGAACTGTAGTGGACTTTTGGATTATTGTGTAGAATGGTATTAGCTGTAGCATAATTTAGCTTGATTCTGTTTAGTTTAAACTTTTAGAACTAAAAATAGTTTGAGCTGGAAATCAATATGGTCATCCGTTGTTTAACATATACATGAGAATAAGTGTCCTGGACTTAGCTAATGTGCGCATCTGAATTGTTATCGTTGAATTAACGTTAGGTCTCGTGAGTACTCAGATTCATGGAATTGGTTCGTTGAGTCTAGTAGTTTGCTTTAGTTAATAACTTCCCTTAGTTTGATCAACACCTTCAAATAAATACCTTCAGTTACTTGCATGCCCGAGTAGGAAGCTACAATCAGAACAATCAATACTAACTTGAATCAAGTAAATGAACTTGATACGACTCTCTTCGTTGGGTTTATATTAGAGCCCGATGGCTTTGGTGTAGATTTATTATGTGGTTTGCCTCAGTCCAGCAACAAATAAATTAGGACCTCTCTTTTATCGGTAGAGACAATAAAGGTAGAAAATCGTAGTCACTTTAGGATAAGCCTTAAAATAAAAAGGTTAGCCTCGCCGAATAAAAAATGCAAAATTGCGGGGCCCACAATAATTCTGTATATTAAAATACTTAGATTTCGGGATGGGCCGTTTAGCTAATTTCACGGCCTTCCCCAAAATAATAACGCGTTAGTCTCTTTAGGCGCGTATTTAATAATATTACCTTCTAAAACTCGGGTGCACATTTATGTGACCCAAATCCAAATCTCAACAGAGTTGAAATGTGTCAATAACCATGGGTGCATTGATGTGACGTGGTTCGAGATGTATTTCCACGATGTTACAATTTTCGGTAAAAATAATATTAGTAAAAGCAGTACGCAGTTAAAATTTGCACATAGGTTCAACATGTATTAAAATCAGATAAATAAGTCGAATATGACCGTTGAGCGACCGTGCTAGAACCACGGAACTCGGGAATGCCTAATACCTTCTTCCGGGTTAACAGAATTCTTTACTCGAATTTCTGGTTTGCGGACTGTAATACAGAGTCAATCTTTTCCTCGATTCGGGATTCAACCGGTGACTTGGTACACCATAAATCTCCTAAGTGGTGACTCTGAATTAAATAATAAATCCCGTTTCGATTGTCCTTTAATTGGAAAAAAACTCCCTTTTACGCCCCTTTGCGGGCACGGGTAAAAAGGAGGTGTGACAGCTCTGGCGACTCTGCTGGGGATTTCAACCCAGAACCTCTGGTTCAGGGTTCAAAATTTGAGCTTAGATAAATTGTTATATTTGGTTTTATCTGATTTTGTTACATGTTTGGGCCTAATGTGCTAAATGTTGCTTTTACCGCTTTGCTATTATCTGAACTGTGTATAAACTGTGTCGAAACCCTTCTTTTCTTACCTCCGGGTATGAGCTTGCTGGTCGAGACTCCTTATTCTGTTAGTGTCAATACCTGAAATAAGAAAGAGGCCGGACAAGTTACTAAGCCGGATGGCCTTTTGGTTCCCGGTAAGTAGCCCCCTCCTCGACTCGAGTTGTCCGCTCAGATACACAGTCTAGAACAAATACCCAGGTTATGAACCTAGAATAACTCAGCTTAATGTCGGATCTCTAGTAGGAACGTTTGTTTGCATCACGTGCATTTGACTTTGGAGGCTCAACACAGGGGTTGGGTCTGTCTAGGACCGGTGTACCAAAAAATGAAAATGACCATCCTGATGCATCTTACTTGCTTCTACTTGTGCATTTATTTGCTTCGGACTTGCATGCTCACCGACTTTTTAAGGAAAGCGAAATAGCAGTATGAGTGTTAAGGAGAGTTAATCGCCTGTTTTTGAAAAAGAAAAAAGAAAAGAAAAAGAAAAAAAAACAATGTCCAAATAGTGACGAAACTCTGTCGATTTTATATATATATATATATATATATATATATATATATATATATATATATATATATAGTTTTGTTTGCCAATGAAAAGAGTCTGTTTTTCAAAAAAGAGTTTGTTTTATCGACCCGAACTACGCCGGTTTGATTCTCACAGGGTGAGGGATACGTAGGCAACCCTCATCGGGTCCAACCTCCCCTTTTACAAAAATAGCCAAAAATGTCAAATGTTAATTGTCAGCATAAATAAGTCGGGTGATGCCGTTTTTTGTCAAAATAGCTGAATGTTCCCAAAGGGGACGCCGGAAGGCTGACTTTGCATAAACAACCACTTTTAGTCATTTTTTGATTTTTGACCGGTTGACTCACCCAGCTTTAAAATCTTCGTTCCCGAAGTGCTGAAAAGCCGTGTGCGGAACCGGGTCTTCCTTTTAATCTGTGAAAATTAAAAAAAAATATAGTAAATTTGTTGAGACAAATAAATTCTATTTCTTAATCACCTTAACAAATGTGCAGGATGAGCACGATGCAAAATGAACCTTTTTCAATAATGACTAAAATCCCTTTCAAGTTACGGCTATGATGGGATGATCTAGGTGGTGAAGGGCAAGATGAGGTCAAGAAATATCTAAAAGGTCTTACGGGTTTGTTGGAAATCCAACCTCGGGGGGATGTCATAAGAGCTTTGGTCACCTGCTGGGACCCGGCACACAATGTCTTCCACTTCTCCGATTTTGAACTCACTCCGACTTTGGAGGAAATAGCCGGGTACATCGGAAATGCTGAAGTTCCATTGAGGCAAAAATACCTGGTTGCTCCAAGAGCTGTCACTGTGCATCGGTTTTTAGATTCGTTAAAGATACCCAGGACGGTCCATAACCCAGATTTGGCTGCAGGTTTTTGTAATCCGCGCTTCATATACGACAGATACAGTCAGGTTGGAGGATTCAACAACCCGGGTAGCAAGTTATGCAGCAAAAACAACCATCAGAAATGGGACGAGCATAGACGAGTGGCTTTTATGATAACCTTTTTGGGCCTTTTGGTATTTCCAAGGAAAGACGGAAACATTAATCTGAAAATAACCGGGGTCGTCAGTACCTTGCTCACTCAAGATAAAAGCACTTTTGCGCCTATGATAGTATCCGATATCTTCCGAGCTCTCACAGCCTGCAAAGCCAGAGGGAACTTTTTCGAGGGGTGTAACGTGTTGCTACAAATAAGGATGACTTAGCATCTCTGCCACCATTCCCAGCTCTTGAGTTATGGTTCCTCGAAGAAAACTTGCATAGAAGAGTTCTACACAAGAATCAAGGGGGTCAGTCTACCCGAGGGAGTTACAGCGTGGACATCATTCTTTCGGACCCTCACCGCCAGCCAAATACAGTGGACACTAGGATTGTTGCCTGTGGATGAAATCATATATATGCCAGCCACGGGACCCCATTTCCTTTTGATAGGACTCCAGAATATTCAGCCCTATGCCCCGTATCGAGTCTTGAGACAGTTGGGGAGATGCCAAATAGTTCCGAAAGATGAAGATCTTAGTGGCAAAGTAGTCGAGATCAGGCCCAACGAGCAGTTTCCTGAAGCAGCAGTCCGACAAATTTGGAGCGAGTGTCAATACTTAACAGCCAATACATGTGTACGCGATCGGTCCAAGGGTGAAGTTTCACCGGGATACCTTGCTTGGTTTAAGAAAGAAATCAAGTTTTGGAGACCGGCCAAAAGGCCCTATCTCCAGGAATTCGTCCAGGCATCGCAAGAACAGTGGGATTGGTTGGCAAAAGAAGAGAGTTATAGGGCAGAAATAGGCCAGCTAAAGCAACAGATTAAAAACCTGGGATTTGAAAATAGTCTGCAGGTTGACGCCGATCAGGGAGAAAAGAACAAATTGGCCCAAGAAAATGAGGCGCTGAAAGCCCAAATCCGACAAATGAGGATAGATGCCGACAACCAACAAAGGAGTCGATCGGATGAGCGATTAATAAAAGGGTTGAAAAAAGAAATCAGTGAGTGCCGGAATGACTTGAAGCAATAGGAGGGTACCATAGCAAAACTCCATGCGCAATGGGCAAGAAGAACCGAAGAGTGCACACGGTACTTACAGCAGGTGAGGAAGGATTATGAAAAGATCATTGCCGGTCTAAAAAGAAAGGTAATCACCCTAGAGAGCAAGGCGGCTAAACAAGCCAAGGCTTTTGAAACCGAGAGTAAACACTGCTATAATCTGATGGCTTCAATGAAAGATGAAATGCAGCAGTTACGGAAACAAAATCTGCATGATTCTCGGGTTTTGAAGGCTAGAGGGGATCATATAGAATGCCTACTCCTAGGAAAGGACCGAACCAGGAGCAAGATTCTAACTATTGCTCGTGCTATTACCCGGAAATGTCGGGAATGTGAAAATATGACCCGTACTACCTTCTTCTCGGCAGTGATGATATTTGTGAAGCAAATCATGTATTAATTGGAACAGCTGGAAAAGAACCTCACCCCTAAACCCGCGGCGAGGCCGACTGATGCCCCGCGGGCACCCAAATTTAAAACTTTAATGTGTTCATAGTTTGAATCTGCATTTTTCTTTCTTTCCTAGAGTCTGTTGTCTGTTAGAGTTTGTCTTTCTTTCGCGTCAGAGTCTGTCAGTAGTTATCGAGTTCGTACTTGGTTTGGTTTCGAGTCTGTTATTTTCCTTTCCAAAAAGCATCGGGTTTGTAATAGAATGTTTATTAATGAAAAATAGAAGTTATTATCTTTGCTTTTCGCACTTATTGGGCAGAACTACGCCTGGTCTGATTCATGTGGGGACATGATACGTAGGCAATCTCTATAGGATTCGACCACCACTAAGAAAAGAAAAAGAAGGGAAAATGAAAAATGAATAAAGAAGGATAGAATAAAGGAAGCTTAAAAAGGGGCACAATTATGAGAGGCCGGAATGACGCATGCAACCGAAGCAAATGCATGATAGAAATAGTTAATTGCCTAGATGCGTTGCATCCCAACGTGTAATCGCATATGTGTTCTGAAAACTATCAAGTTTGTTGAATACCAGAGAATTCAAGCAGTTAGTTTATTTAGAGGATACTGACACCTTACCATTACCAAACCAGATCGAAGGGACCAATACCGGAAACCATGTCTATTCCAGATGTCGACACTAGTGTTGAAGTAGAAGAGTTGGACGTCTACAAAATGAAAGAAGAGATGCTCAAGCTCAAGCAACAGATGGCCGAAATGTACTAGGCCTGGTCCAAAGGGCAATCACCGCCAGCTTACCCTGCCAACCCAGCTCTTACCCCACCACTTGCTCAAGATCCTCCCGCCACCGATCTAGGTTTTCCCATTTATCAGCACTACCATGGCACTACTTCTCATACGCCACAAGCTCCACCACCAAAATCAGTTCCATACCCTCCTCCGCCAATCACCCCTGTCTTTGTGACATCTCTACCAACTGCACTCCATAAATCCCAGAGTGAACCCTTGTTCCAAGCACATGACAACCAGTATTATCCCCCGAAGCTTACCTTCAAAGCGCCTAGAGCCTATCCACATGATCCACATTCTGACCTACCGGAGAAAGCAGAGAAACCGGCCAGAAATCTTGAACAGGAAGAGATGTTCAGAAAAATGAAAAGCATATAGCAATCCTTCAGGGATATAGAGGGCTAAGAGGTCAGGTAAGCATGGCTTACAAAGATCTGTGTTTATTCCTGAATGTACAACTACTGGCAGGGTTCAAAATGCCCAAGTTCGACTTGTAAAATGGACACGGCGATCTGGTGGCTCATCTGAGAGGTTTTTGTAGAAAGATGAGAGGAGCGGACGGAAGAGATGAATTACTGATGGCGTATTTCAGCCAAAGTTTGAGTGGATCGGCGCTAGAATGGTACACCGGGCAAGATCATAACAGGTGGTACACATGGGACGATTTGGCCCAAGAATTCGCTTGTCACTTTCAATATAATCTTGAGATCATTCCGGACCGACTGTTCCTGACCAAACTAGAAAAGAAGCACAGTGAAAGTTTTAGAGAGTATGAGTTCCGGTGGAGGGAGCAAGCAGCAAGGGTAGATCCCCCAATGAAAGAAAGCGAGATGGTCGATTACTTTTTGCAAGCTCTAGAGCCGACTTACTTTGGACATTTGGTGTCCGCAATTGGCAAATCTTTTAATGAGGTTGTAAAAATGGGAGGCATAGTCGAGGAAGGGCTTAAGTCCAACAAAATCATGAGCTATTCAGCGATCAAGGCAACCACTCAGGCCATCCAAAGCGGCACTGGGGTGTACTTGGGAAGAAGGGGAAAGAAGATGTCACGACTGTTGAGTCCGGAGCCTGGTTCGGATCCAAAGGCCCGTCACCATACTATAGCCAACCACGACCCTACCACCAAAATTACCCCCATACTCCATATAGCCCTCCACAACATCACTACTCACAGCCAGATCACCATTTTTCCGTCCATCATGCACAAACCTATACCCAAACTCCAGCACACGCTCCATGGTGTATGCCAGCTCCACAAAATCCATACCCAGCTCCACAAAACATATATCCACCCCCGAGGGCCTACAGAAATCCCCCCAGGATAGGTTTTTGACCAAACCCAGCCCTCAAGAATGAGAGGTCACAGAAGCAAAAGACTTTCACTCCACTGGGGGAATCATATACCAGTCTTTTCCACAGATTGAGGCAGTTGGGCATGTTAAGTCCAGTTGAGCCCAAAATGCCAAATCCTCCTCCTAGAAATCTCGACCATTCGGTGAGTTGTGAGTACTGTGCAGGGGCCCCAGGGCATGATACAGAGAAATGTTGGAAGCTGAAAACAGTTGTGCAAGAGCTTATCGATACTCATCGGATCGAGGTTCAAGCACCAGAAGCACCAAATATTAATCAAAATCCACTGCCAGCTCACCATGAGACACACATGATTGAGTTGATACACAAAGAGGGGGAGCCCAGGAAGCCCTCACAGACGGTAATGATGATCTGTTCCAGCAAAACCAGCTCAAAGGAAAAAGTAACCAGTGGGAAGTTTGTGGTCCAGTTGAGAGGGGTAGATGATAAGCCAGTTGTGGTAGCCAAGAGAGGGTCGTCAAACATTGTTGTAGTGAAACCAGAGAAAGCTAAAGTGGTAGTGCCAGGGGTTGCAAATAAACCTGTTATGGTTGTGAAGGGTGCACAGAGCCTGTCATTATAAAACCGGTAACTCAGCTTCCAGTGATCAACAGCAAAGCTGTTCCTTGGAATTATGAACGAGCGACGGTGATATACAAAGGGAAAGAAGTCAAAGGAGAAGTGTGTGAAGCCCAAGGTCTAACTCGGTCGGGGAGGTGTTTTGCTCCCACAGAGTTAAGAAGGGCCAATCCACTAGCAACAAAGAATCCAGTTACCGAGGAAGAGGCAGAAGAATTTTTAAAGAAAATGAAGGCGCAAGATTACTCCATTGTGGAGCAGTTGAGGAAGACCCCGGCACAGATCTCATTGTTATCCTTGTTGATCCATTCAGAGGAGCATCGCCAGGTATTGATGAAAATTCTGAACGAAACCCACGTTCCGGATAAGATCTCTGTGAACCATCTGGAGAAAATAGCAAACAAGATTTTTGAGGTCAACAGGGTCACTTTTTCAAACGATGAGTTGCCCGTGGAAGGTACAGAACATAATAGGGCCCTCTATTTGACGGTGAAGTGTGAAGACTCGGTAGTCACTCGAGTACTGATCGATAATGGCTCCAGTGCCAATATCTGTCCGTTGACCACCTTGAACAAACTGAAGGTCGATGGTGACAAATATCAAAAGAACAACATCTATGTTTGAGGGTTTGATGGTGGTGGTACAGACACAGTAGGTAACTCGTGCTTGAACTAACACTTGGTCCGGTCGAGTTCACCATGGAGTTTCAAGTGTTAGACATGGCAGTGTCATATAACCTTCTGTTGGGGCGACCCTGGATCCACGCTGCCAAAGCAGTGCCTTCTACATTACATCAGATGGTCAAGTTCGAATGGGATAGGCAAGAGATTGTAGTACATGGGGAAGACATTACAAGCGCCGTGAGTGATGCCATCGTACCCTTCATAGAGACTGACGATGACAAGGGGCCGTGGGTCTACCAGGTTTTCGATATGGTTTTAGTGGACAAAGTTCCCGAGGGTGAAAGCATCCCACTTCCCAAAATAGCAGCTGCAACTATCATGGTAGCCTCGGAGATGTTGAAAAACGGGTTTGTGCCAGGTAAAGGTTTAGGGGCTGATCTTCAAGGTATTGTTCAGCCGGTTTCTTTGCCCAAAAATATGGATACCTTTGGTTTGGGGTTCAAGCCTACAGTGGCGGATGTGAGACGGGCCCGCAAATTGAAGAAAAGAGTCTGAGTCCTTCCCAAGCCAGTCCCGCGCCTGTCCAAATCTTTTGTCAGGCCAAGTATCAAAAAGCAATTACTGTCCAAGGTTACAGGGCCATTGATTGGTGCAGATGGAGACTTAAATGAAGGTTTCAAAAGATTATTTACCAAAATAAACATGGTAGAAGTTGGGGAGGGGTCCAGCAAGGCGGATGTGCAGTTTGTGGGGCCAAAGGCAAAAATCAATAATTGGATGGCTACTCCTTTTCCCATTCGGAGGAAGTCTTGGTAGTTGGCTCTGATTTTCCTTCCCGTTTTCTGGATTATTCCAGGGTTGTAGTCCAGATTTCTTTATTTATTTGTGTTCGTCAAAGTGTGAGGAAATTCAAAACTGATATGAGTGTGAAGATTAAAGAAGAGGTTACCAAACAGTTGGATGCAAAGGTTATCCGGGTCACCCGATATCCTGTTTGGTTGGCTAATGTTGTGCCTGTGCCGAAGAAGGATGGCAAGATCATAGTATGCGTCGATTACCACAATCTCAACAAAGCAAGTCCGAAGGATAACTTCCCACTACCCAACATCCATATTTTTATCGATAATTATGCCAAGCGTGAGATCGGATCTTTTGTGGATTGCTATGCCGGGTATCATCAGATTCTAATAGATGAAGAAGATGCATAAAAGACGGCATTCATCACACCCTGGGGAACTTATTGCTACCGGGTAATGCCATTTGGTTTAAAGAATGCTGGGGCAACCTATATGAGGGAAATGACTATTGTGTTTCATGATATGATACACAAGAAGATTGAGGTATATGTAGATGATATGATCATAAAATCAAAGCATCAGGCCGACCACGTCAGGGATTTGAGAAAATTCTTCCAAAGGCTTCGCATGTACAACCTCAAGCTCAACCCCGCCAAGTGTGCATTCGGTGTTCCATCCGAAAAACTGTTGGGATTCATAGTCAGTCGGCGAGGCATCGAGTTGGACCCATCAAAGATCAAAGCCATACAAGAGTTTCCCCCTCCGAGGAACAAGACTGAAGTGATGAGTCTGTTAGGAAGGCTGAACTACATCAGCAGGTTTATTGCCCAGCTCACGACAAACCTACCTGTGCTGGTTCCGCCAGAACCAGGGAGACCTTTGATTCTTTACTTGACAGTCTTGGAAAATTCGTTTGGATGTGTACTGGGGCAGCATGACATCACCGGCAGGAAGGAGCATGCCATCTATTATCTTAGCAAGAAGTTCACAGCTTATGAGGTTAAGTACACTCACCTAGAAAGGACATATTGCGCCTTAACTTGGGTGGCACAGAAGTTGAAATATTATTTGTCATCCTACACTACTTACCTTATTTCACGCTTGGATCCATTGAAGTATATCTTCCAAAAGCCTATGCCGACAGGAAGACTTGCAAAATGGCAGATTTTGCTCACAGAGTTTGACATAATCTATGTGACTCGGACTGCGATGAAAGCCCAGGCATTGGCCGATCATTTGACTGAGAACCCGGTCGATGAAGAGTATGAGCCACTGAGGACTTATTTTCCTAATGAAGAGGTGATGCATATTGATGAACTAGAACAAGCCGAAAAACCAAGCTGGAAACTTTTCTTTGATGGGGCTGCTAACATGAAAGGAGTTGGAATAGGAGCTGTGCTTATTTCTGAAACAGGGCATCACTATCCTGTTACGACTCAGCTTCGTTTTTATTGTACCAACAATATGGCTGAATACGAAGCATGCATTTTGGGTTTAACACTAGCTACGGACATGGATGTTCAGGACATCTTGGTCTTAGGAGACTCGGACCTCCTGGTGCATCAGATTCAGGGTAAATGGGAAATAAGGGATTTGAAGCTCATACCATATCGACAATGCTTGCTTGATCTGAGTAAACGATTTCGATCAGTGGAGTTCAGACACATCCCAAGAGTTCATAATGAGGTCGTCGATGCTTTGGCCATTTTAGCATCAATGTTGCACCATCCGGACAAAGCTTATGTCGATCCTTTGCATATTCAAGTCCGAGATCAGCATGTTTATTGTAACATGATTGAAGAAGAACTGGGTGGCGAACCATGGTTTCACAATATCAAGGAATACATCAGAATGGGGATATACCCAGTGCAAGCCATGGGGGACCAAAAGAGAACAATTCGACGGTTGGCAAATGGATTTTTCTTGAGTGGAGGAGTTCTGTATAAGAGAACACCAGACCTGGGACTGTTAAGATGCATAGACGCTAGACAGGATATGGCTATCATGTCTGAAGTACATTCAGGAGTCTGCGGACCACATATGAGCGGATATGTGTTGGCAAAGAAAATTCTCCGATCAGGTTATTATTGGCTCACCATGGAGCGAGATTGTATCAGTTTTGTGCGCAAATGTCATCAGTGCCAGATACACGGAGATCTGATTCATTCTCCACCATTAGAATTGCATACAATGTCAGCACCATGGCCATTTGTTGCCTGGGGCATGGATGTCATTGGACCTATTGAGCCGGCAGCTACCAACGGTCATAGGTTCATTATAGTGACCATTGATTATTTTACTAAGTGGGTTGAAGCTAAGACTTTCAAGTCAGTAACCAAGAAGGCAGTGGTAGATTTTGTTCACTCCCATATCATCTGTAGATTTGGAATCCCGAAGGTGATCATCACAGATAATGGTGCTAATCTTAACAACAATTTGATGAAAGAGGTATGTCAACAGTTTAAGATTACACACCGCAATTCCACCCCATATTGTCCCAAGGTGAATGGAGCAGTTGAGTCAGCCAACAAAAACATAAAGAAGATACTTCGGAAGATGGTAGAAGGCTCGAGACAATGGCATGAAAAGCTACCATTTGCATTGTTGGGATATCGCACTACTGTTCGCACTTCAGTAGGTGCAACTCCTTATCTGTTGGTATACGGAACTGAAGCAGTGATACCGGCAGAAGTTGAAATCTTATCCCTTCGGATTGTCGCTGAGGCTGGGATTGATGACGATGAATGGGTCAAAGCCCGATTGGAGTAGTTGAGCTCGATTGATAAAAAATGATTGGCAGCAGTATGCCATGGCCAACTATATCAAAGGAGAATGGCAAGAGCCTACAACAAGAAGGTGCGCCCCAAGAAATTTGAAGTAGGGCAGCAGGTGTTGAAACAAATCCTGCCACATCAGGCCGAAGCAAAAGGCAAGTTCGCCCCGAATTGGCAAGGGCCATTCATTGTAACCAGAGTATTGTCCAATGGCGCTCTATGTTTAACAGATACCGAAGGGAAATGCATCGACATGACTATCAATTCTGACGCAGTTATGAGATATTATGTATGATTTCTTTTGATTGTAATTGTTTTTTGTTTGTACTTGGCATTTATCGAAGAATGAAATGACGGAGGCAATTCTTTCTTCTATCCAAACACTTTAACCTTTGCTTCCCCTTTTGAGCCTTATTTATTCTTTCATACCCCTCTTTTGGAATCAGTAGTGAAAATGAAAGAAAAAGAGAAGAGAAAAATAGTGATAATAAAGACAAAAGAAAAGTCACAAGAAAAATAAAGGAATTGGGAACTACGTTTGACCTGATTCCTCAAGAAGGATACGTAGGCGCCTCACGGCTCGGTCATAGTGTAACAAAAAATAAAAATCCCCAAGCAAGAAAAACTGGGGCAGAAGTTTGTGTTTGTAATTTTGGAAAGAAAGTTTGATTCCAAGAGTTGTACTGTTTTACCCATCAAAATTATTTTGAACTCTTGATACCCCTTTTCTTTAGCCATACACGAAAACCCAAATTGATGTCCAAAAAAGACCTCCCGATCGGTATCCGAGAGTGCCAAGTCAGGCATACGGAAGTCGGGGATAACACCCCGATCCCCAGTAGAGGAGAGGATCACAAACTAGAAATGAATTGATAGTCGAAAAGAATCCCCAGTAGAGAGAGTCATATCGGCAGCACTCCAATCCCCAGCTGAAAAATAAAATAAAATGAGAGAGTCTTATCGGTGAAAACCTTCACAGGCACCATAAGGTGACGGAAGATGAGAGAAATAAAACGAGAGAGTCTTATCGATGAAAACCTTCACAGGCACTATAAGGCGACGGGAGTTGAGAGAAATGAGAGAGTCTTATTAGTGAAACCCCCTCGAAGGGCACTATGAGGCGACAAGACAAGATTGGTGGAAAGGATCCACATTTGGCAAAGAGTTGAGTGCTTGTTTATCCCCAGCAAGATGGCGTCGTCCGAAAGATTGATTGATACAAATAGACTAGGTTGGTTAATCCGGTATGCACGACATGATCGTTGGGATCAGTTACATCATTCAGATAAGTTCTTTTCTTTCCTTTCCTACAGCATTTGTTCAGAAAGATTTCTTCTTTTTCTATCTTTTGAAATCATCACTTTTGCATTTTTTGGTCTAAAGACTTTATCCCCCCAGCAGTTTGTTTTTGAAAAGGATTTTTAAAGCTTATTACCAGTTGTCAAGATGGTGCAAAAGCACAATGTGGATAGGACGGGCCAAAAATAATGCAATAGAACGAGAAAGACGTTCGTTGCAAGACCAAATGATGGATTGATCTAGGATTCCAGGGGAAGTTGGAGAAAACAGAAAAAACAGCAGTGGAAAAATTGTGGATCAAACTCCAAGAGGATCCCCAGCAGATTTGCGAGATACAAGAACAACTCCGACAGATTATCGACCAAGTTCTGCGATGGTCGGACAACACAGAGCGAGGAGGGAAGGAAAAAGAAAAACCATTCCCAGCAGGAATATCATCCCCAGTAAATAATGTCATCCCCAGCAAGTTTTGTAATAAAACGCAAAGCAGGGAAAGGAAAAAGGGAAAAACCATCCCCAGTAGAAGTGGCACGACCACTCACCACGTTTTAAACTAACAAATTTTTCTTTGATTTGAAGCAGGGAAAGGAAATATTATTGACCGCATGAAGACATGGCCACAAAGAAGATTATCAAACTCGGGCAGAAAATTTTCTCTCATTGCAAAAAATTTCTCGAAAATCAGATAGCCACTTGGGGAAGAGGGAAGATAACACAAGATTTGGAGGAAGTGAAATCCCCAGCAGTATACGAGAGAAGGCGATACAAGTATTAAAGAAAGCAATCTTGGAAGAAGCAAGATAACCCGAGTTTTAAGGGTAGTGGTCCGTGAATCAGTGTCGTCCCCACTATTATTAAAGGGAGGAAAGTAACTAGTCATAAAGAAGGAAGATAATTCCCCAGCAGTGTTATTCCCGGCAGGTTTCAGAGAAGTGAAAACACCAGTCGGAGGGAAGTAATTCCAGTGGAAGGAAAGCGCCAGCTTTAAAGAAAGTAGTCTTTAAAGTAGGAAAATCTAAACATCGGTGTTATCCCCAGCAATTTTCAGAGGAATAAAACACCAGTTTTGAGGGAAGCAGTTCTGAAAGAGGATGATTCATGATTAGAAGGAAAAATGGTTCAGGAGGCAGGAAGGAGCAACATCAATGTTGTATTTTCAAGTTGTAGTCGAATTCAAGAGCCCGCCTGGAGAATGGAGGTGTTATACTTTTAAGAAGTAGTCGAAGTCAGGAGCCCGCCTGGAGAATGGAGGTGTTGTATTTTTAAGAAGTTGTTGAAGTCAGGAGTCCGCCTGGAGAATGGAGGTGTTATATTTTTAAGAAGTAGTTGAAGTCAGGAGCCCGCCTGGAGAATGGAGGTGTTATGTTTTAAGAAATAGTTGAAGTCAGGAGCCCGCATGGAGAATGGAGGTGTTGTATTTTTAAGAAGTAGTTGAAGTCAAGAGTCCGCCTGGAGAATGGAGGTGTTATATTTTTAAGAAGTAGTCGAAGTCAGGAGCCCGCCTGGAGAATGGAGGTGTTGTATTTTTAAGAAGTTGTTGAAGTCAGGAGCCCGCCTGGAGAATGAAGGTGTTATATTTTTAATAAGTAGTTGAAGTCAGGAGCCCGCCTGGAGAATGGAGGTGTTATGTTTTAAGAAATAGTTGAAGTCAGGAGCCCGCCTGGAGAATGGAGGTGTTATATTTTTAAGAAGTTGTTGAAGTCAGAAGCCCGCCTGGAGAATGGAGGTTTTATGTTTTAAGAAATAGTTGAAGTCAGGAGCCTGCCTGGAGAATGGAGGTGTTGTATTTTTAAGAAGTAGTTGAAGTCAGGAGCCCGCCTGGAGAATGGAGGTGTTGTATTTTAAGAAGTAGTTGAAGTCAGGAGCCTGCCTGGAGAATGGAGGTGTTATGTTTTAAGGAATAGTTGAAGTCAAGAGCCCGCCTAGAGAATGGAGGCATTATATTTTAAGGTTTATTGAAGTCAGGAGCCCGCCTGGAGAATGAAAGTTGTTATATTTTTAAGTCGTTGACGAAGTTAGGAGCCCGCCTGGAGAATGGAGGTGTTATGTTTTAAGAAATAGTTGAAGTCAGGAGCCCGCCTGGAGAATGGAGGTTGTTATATTTTCAAGTTATAGTCGATGTCAGGAGGCCGCCTGGAGAATGGAGTCGTAGTAGAAGTCAGGAGCCCGCCCGGAGAGCGAAGGGTTACAACAAAGATCCCCAGCATAAATTAAAATTCAGAAGTCGGAAGGAAGGCAACACTAGTCATAAGAAGGCGGTTCAAGCTTCGAAGAAAGAATAATTCGAAGCTCACAAGAAGGAAATAAGCAGTTCAAATTCGGCAATCAAGAGAGAATACGAGTCAAGTCAGAAGGAAAGAAACATCAGAGGAAATGCAAGACTGCAAGACAGCAAAGCAACAAGGCAACAACAGTCACATGACCGAGTTTGAGAATAAATCTTTGTAATTCATAGGCCATAGCTTAGTATAACTTCTTTATTTCTATCAAGGTGTAACAAGGAGGTCAGTAAGTAGCAGCAGCAGTAGCAACAGCAGTAACATCAAAATCCCAGTCACATGGTAGTCCCAGCTACCAAAACTTCCCGAACTACATTGACCTGATTCCCTTTTAGCCAGGGATATGTAGGAAACCTTTGAAGCAGAAGTTCGGTCAAATCTTTTAAAATGCTTCACACGGAGTACCCCAACGGGCAAAAATCGCTCGTATCCGCTTACTTTATCTTTGCACGAAAACATTTTGTGTTTTCGGACAAAGAGGGGCAACTGTGAGCACGTGATTTTTGCCCTATGAGAACTACTCCCAAAAATTCAAAACAAAATGGTTTTGTGTTGTTTGCAATTTATTTGTACTTTTGTCTGCGCATGTTTGTTTCTACTTTAAATAAGAAAAATACAAAATATGTGTTGCATGTGCATTTAGGATTTAATTGTGCATCCTTAAATTAATTAAACCACGTCCTATTTTAAAGAATGAAAATCACAAAAAATATATGAATTCCGGTAGTTTGTCATTTTATTGTTTAATTGTGCGATTTTATTTTTCGATCTTGTGTGTTAATTGTTGTTAAGGGTTAATTAATATCCTTTTAAATAATCTTGGTTTTTCAACTCAATTTAGGAATTTTGAATTAAAAAAAAAGAAAATAGAAGAAAAAGAAGAAAAAGAAGAGAAAATCGGACTGGGCCAATTGTAAAAGAGAGTCCAGGCCCAGTCCAAGTACCCTGTATACCCGGTCCAATTAGGCTGGCAACACGACCGTCCAAACGACGTCGTTTTTGCCAGTCTCAGTCTAGGCCGTTTATCTCACTAGATCAACGGTCCAGATCACTCCGCCCTTACCCATTCCCTGGCCCGACCCACTTGCACCCGGATCGACCCCGCCCCAACACTAAACCAAACGACGTTTCATCTGTTAAATGAATTGATCCAGGCCGTTGGTCGGGCTTGATCCAACGGCCAGGATTAAAACACCCCCTCCCCCCGTATATAACCTTGATTCCTTACCCCCACGCCCCCCTAAACCAAACCCCTCCTTTCACCTTCGTCTCTGAGCTTCAGAGACCAAACATGTCCGCCGCCTTCAACCACCGTCCTCCGCCCACCAGAAATCGCCTCACGGAGGTTCCGGTGGTCCAAACAACCCCAAAATTACACCATGGAATCCCCTCACCATCCTCTTTCCGAATCTTCACCCCATCGCCCTCGAATCATCCCCAAGTTCTTCGAATCTTAGATCGAAGAACTGGCCCCTAACCCTAGTTCATCCAAACAGCCCCAAATTTAAACCACAGCTTCCCTTCGACCTCCCCAACCTAACCCCTCTAACCGTCACCCTCGAATCCTAGCCATTTGTTTCGAATATCAGATCGAAAATCGGACCAGAACCCTAGTTCATCTAATTAACCCCAAAGTCACACCACTGAACCACCTAGCTAACCCCGTCCCAAATCTCACCCAGGTTCTGTCCAAATCTTGTTAAAGCCTTTCGAATTTCAAATCGAAGGCAAACCCTAGAGGAACCAGCTTCAGGCTATTAACCATAAGGGTTAAAGGTTTGAGGTCTTAACCAACTTTATTCGAGTGTTCTCAGTCGAGAACACTCGATTAAGGTCTGTTTTGGCTTCAAAATTTCAAGAAGAAGTGTCAGTGAGAACGGAGTTCATTTTGGTTTCTGATTTTTGAGGTATTTCTCCTCTTTTCCTTTTTCTTCTCTGATTATTGTTTGTTATTGCCTAATTTTCCTTGCTACGTTTGTCAATTAATTACCCTCCTCTTTCGAACCTTTTCTTGGTCTAGTTTCCTGCTATTGATTAACATGTGTTTTAAACAGTTTCGTCGATTAATCCATTCATGCCTGTATTTTAGTATTTCTCGTCAAGTTGTTTGGTGTCGTTTGTTTTGTTTTCAGTCGTAGGGCTCCATTCAGTATATCCTCAAGGTCCTTACATTTTTGTGTTTAAGGCTAATTTAGAACCATGAATATTGGTTCGAATTGCTTCATTTCAGTGATGTCTGATTCCTTGTTTGTTTTGTTATTCGTCATTTTACATTGTAAATGCAGTTGTGCCCATCCAGTGTGCGAGAGTATTTCATGCATCTTGTTTGATTTAGAATTGGGAACTTAGTTAGTCACCCCATGTATCCGTGCCAATCATGGTCTGAAATTTGACCTTGGTAGTTTAATAGGATTTTGTTCACATGCATTAGTCTTTATGCTATTTGATCTGACCTGAGTTTTAGTTTGAATTGTTGATTGGATTATTAACTGATTTGAATTGGTTATAGCTGTGGTAGTTAGTTGGATTCAGTTTAGTTAATGGTTAGGTTTGAATAGGTTATAGTTGAAGGTCTCAATGCAGAGTGAAAGTGATTGGGTAGGATAGTTATTCCAGGGGCTTTAGGAGGGTATTTTGGGGATTGGAAAGGTTAAAAATGGCTAGTTTAAGTGGGTTGTCTGTAAAACACTAAACTAATGAATTGTTTAGTATTAGTGGGGAGCAAAACATAAAAGCATGGGGGATTAATTGAATATTATAAGTTGCCCATACCTTTGGGCACAAGACACTGGATAATGGGCTGTAAGGGAATATCATGGGCAAAAAATCTGATAAGATAGAGGGGGCAGGCCTGCCTTGGGGGTTATATATAGAGTCATTTTTAGAAAGGAGAAGAAAAACAGACCTGAAAAGAAATGGAGGGAGTTTGAACAACAGTTTCAGAGAGACTTTTGATAGTTTAGGACCTGAAAGAGAATCTGAAAAAGAAAGAGTTAAAAGAGAGGAAGAGAGTTAAGAGCTGGGGAAAATGGCAATAGGATATAGATACAGCTACTGTTTCATGGCATTTTGAGTGAGCTTTTGGTTTTCTTTTCAATTCTTGAAACCCTTTATTGAGTAGGTTGAGACTAGAAATGAATTAAGCTTGATACTGTTGTGTGATACAGGGGTTTTGAGTTTATTTGGGTATTTGCTGTGATTGTTGTTTCACACTTAATTTCGGACTGTGTTCAAGTGTGTTTTGGGCTGAACTGGTTGTGTTTATGGCTGTTTGGAACTTCAAATTGTTGTTGCGAACTGCTGTTACATTGCTGCTCGGATTATTGCTGCTGATTTTTCTTCTACTTTATTTCTGTTCAAATCCCAGGTACACATTCGAATCCACCATGATGTAGCTTTGAAATGGAGTTGATGATATAAAAGTGTTAATCAGATCCCTGTTTATTTGGATTTCAGCTGTATTTATGGTTAACATAGACAGTAACTGTTATGGATTGCCTAGCGTAGTTTAGTTTTGTATTTTGCTGTTAAAACTTGGGCTGTGTAATTAGAACTGTAGTGGACTTTTGGATTATTGTGTAGAATGGTATTAGCTGTAGCATAATTTAGCTTGATTCTATTTAGTTTAAACTTTTAGAACTAAAAATAGTTTGAGCTGGAAATCAATATGGCTATCCGTTGTTTAACATATACATGAGAATAAGTGTCCTGGACTTAGCTAATGTGCGCATCTGAATTGTTATAGTTGAATTAACGTTAGGTCTCGTGAGTACTCAGATTCATGGAATTGGTTCGTTGAGTCTAGTAGTTTGCTTTAGTTAATAACTTCCCTTAGTTTGATCAACATCTTCAAATAAATACCTTCTGTTATTTGCATGCCCGAGTAGGAAGCTACAATCAGAACAATCAATACTAACTTGAATCAAGTAAATGAACTTGATACGACTCTCTTCGTTGGGTTTATATTAGAGCCCGATGGCTTTGGTGTAGATTTATTATGTGGTTTGCCTCAGTCCAGCAACAAATAAATTAGGACCTCTCTTTTATAGGTAGAGACAATAAAGGTAGAAAATCGTAGTCACTTTAGGATCAGCTTTAAAATAAAAAGGTGAGCCTCGCCGAATAAAAAATGCAAAATTGCGGGGCCCACAATAATTCTGTATATTAAAATACTTAGATTTCGGGATGGGCCATTTAGCGAATTTCACGGCCTTCCCCAAAATAATAACGCGTTAGTCTCTTTAGGCGCGTATTTAATAATATTACCTTCTTAAACTCGGGTGCACATTTATGTGACCCAAATCCAAATCTCAACAGAGTTGAAATGTGTCAATAACCATGGGTGCATTGATGTGACGTGGTTCGAGATGTATTTCCACGATGTTGCAATTCTCGGTAAAAATAATATTAGTAAAAGCGGTACGCAGTTAAAATTTGCACATAGGTTCAACATGTATTAAAATCAGATAAATAAGTCGAATATGACAGTCGAGCGACCGTGCTAGAACCACGGAACTCGGGAATGCCTAATACCTTCTTCCGGGTTAACAGAATTCTTTACTCGGATTTCTGGTTCGCGGACTGTAAAACAGAGTCAATCTTTTCCTCGATTCGGGATTCAACCGGTGACTTGGGACACCATAAATCTCCTAAGTGGCGACTCTGAATTAAATAATAAATCCTGTTTCGATTGTCCTTAATTGGAAAAAAAACTCCCTTTTACGCCCCTTTGCGAGCGCGGGTAAAAAGGAGGTGTGACAGCTCTGGCGACTCTGCTGGGGATTTCAACCTCTGGTTCAGGGTTCAAAATTCGAGCTTAGATAAATTGTTATATTTGGCTTTATCTGATTTTGTTACATGTTTGGGCCTAATGTGCTAAATGCTGCTTTTACCGCTTTGCTATTATCTGAACTGTGTATAAACTGTGCCGAAACCCTTCTTTTCTTACCTCCGGGGATGAGCTTGCTGGTCGAGACTCCCTATTTTGTTAGTGTCAATACCTGAAATAAGAAAGAGGCCAGACAAGTTACTAAGCCAGATGGCCTTTTGGTTCCCGGTACGTAGCCCCCTCCTCGACTCGAGTTGTCCGCTTGGGTACACAGTCTAGAACAAATACCCAGGTTATGAACCTAGAATAACTCAGCTTCATGCCGGATCCCTAGTAGGAACGTTTGTTTGCATCACGTGCATTTGACTTTGGAGGCTCAACACAGGGGTTGGGTCTGTCTAGGACAGGTGTACCAAAAAATGAAAATGATCATCCTGATGCATCTTACTTGCTTCTACTTGTGCATTTATTTGCTTCGGACTTGCATGCTGACCGACTTTTTAAGGAAAGCGAAATAGCAGTATGAGAGTTAAGGAGAGTTAATCGCCTGTTTTTGAAAAAGAAAAAAGAAAAGAAAAAGAAAAAAAAACAATGTCCAAATAGTGTCGAAACTTTGCCGATTTTTTTTGAAAAAAAAAAAATATATATATATATATATATATATATATATATAGTTTTGTTTGCCAATGAAAAGAGTCTGTTTTTCAAAAAAGAGTTTGTTTTATCGACCCGAACTACGCCGGTTTGATTCTCACAGGGTGCGGGATACGTAGGCAACCCTCATCGGGTCCAACCTCCCCTTTTACAAAAATAGCCAAAAATGTCAAATGTTAATTGTCAGCATAAATAAGTCGGGTGACGCCGTTTTTTGTCAAAATAGCCGAATGTTCCCAAAGGGGATGCCGGAAGGATGACTTTGCATAAACGGCCACTTTTAGTCATTTTTTTATTTTTGACCGGTTGACTCACCCAGTTTTAAAATCTTCGTTCCCGAAGTGCTGAAAAGCCGTGTGCGGAACCGGGTCTTCCTTTTAATCAGTGAAAATTAAAAAACAATATAGTCAATTTGTTGAGTCAAATAAATTTTATTTCTTAATCACCTTAATAAATGTGCAGGATGAACGATGCAAAATGAATCTTTTTCAATAATGACTGAAATCCTTTTCAAGTTACGGCTATGGTGGGATGATATAGGTGGTGAATGGCAAGATGAGGTCAAGAAATATCTAAAAGGTCTTACGGGTTTGTTGGAAATCCAACCTCGGGCCATAACCTAGATTTGGCCGCAGGTTTTTGTAATCCACGCTTCATATACGACAGATACGGTCAGGTCGGAGGATTCAACAACCCGGGTAACAAGTTATGCAGCAAAAGCAACCGTCAGAAATGGGACGAGCATAGACGAGTGGCTTTTATGATAACCTTTTTGGGCCTTTTGGTATTTCCAAGGAAAGACGGAAACATTGATCTGAAAATAGCCGGGGTCGTCAGTACCTTGCTCACTCAAGATAAAAGCACTCTTACGCCTATGATAGTATCTGATATCTTCCGAGCTCTCACAGCCTGCAAAGCTAGAGGGAACTTTTTCGAGGGGTGTAACGTGTTGCTACAAATATGGATGACTGAGCATCTCTGCCACCATTCCCAGCTCTTGAGTTATGGTTCCTCGAAGAAAACTTGCATAGAGGAGTTCTACACAAGAATCAAGGGGGTCAGTCTACTCGAGGGAGTTACGGTGTGGACATCATTCTTTCGGACCCTCACCGCCATCCAAATACAGTGGACACTAGGATTGTTGCCTGTGGATGAAATCATATATATGCCAGCCACGGGACCCCATTTCCTTTTGATGGGACTCCGGAGTATTCAGCCCTATGCCCCGTATCGAGTCTTGAGACAGTTGGGGAGATGCCAAATAGTTCCGAAAGATGAAGATCTTAGTGGCAAAGTAGTCGAGATCGGGCCCAACGGATAGTTTCCTGAAGCAGCAGTCCGACAAATTTGGAGCGAGTGTCAATACTTAACAGCCAATACATGTGTACGCGATCGGTCCAAGGGTGAAGTTTCGCCGGGATACCTTGCTTGGTTTAAGAAAGAAATCAAGTTTGGGAGACCGGCCAAAAGGCCCCATCTCTAGGAGTTCGTCCAGGCGTCGCAAGAACAGTGGGATTGGTTGGCAAAAGAAGAGAGTTACAGGGCAGAAATAGGCCAGCTAAAGCAACAGATTAAAAACTTGGGATTTGAAAATAGTCTGCAAGTTAACGCCGATCAGGGAGAAAAGAACAAATTGGCCCAAGAAAATGAGGCGCTGAAAGCCCAAATCCGACAAATGAGGATAGATGCCGACAACCAACAAAGGAGTCGATCGGATGAGCGATTAATAAAAGGGTTGAAAAAAGAAATCAGTGAGTGTCGGAATGACTTGAAGCAATAGGAGGGTACCATAGCAAAACTCCATGCGCAATGGGCAAGAAGAACCGAAGAGTGCACACGGTACTTACAGCAGGCGAGGAAGGATTATGAAAAGATCATTGTCGGTCTAAAAAGAAAGGTAATCACCCTAGAGAGCAATGCGGCTAAACAAGCCAAGGCTTTTGAAACCGAGAGTAAACACTGCTATAATCTGATGGCTTCAATGAAAGATGAAATGCAGCAGTTACGGAAACAAAATCTGCATGATTCTCGGGTTTAGAAGGCTAGAGGGGATCATATAAAATGCCTACTCCTAGGAAAGGACCGAACCAGGAGCAAGATTCTGACTATTGCTCGTGATATTACCCGAAAATGTCGGGAATGTGAAAACATGACCCGTACTACATTCTTCTCGGCGGTGATGATATTTGTGAAGCAAATCATGTATGAATTGGAACAGCTGGAAAAGAACCTCACCCCTAAACCCGCGGCGAGGTCGAATGATGCCCTGCGGGCACCCAAATTTAAAACTTTAATGTGTTCATAGTTTGAATCTGCATTTTTCTTTCTTTCCTAGAGTATGTTGTCTATTAGAGTTTGTCTTTCTTTTGCGTCAGAGTCTGTCAGTAGTTATCGAGTTCGTACTTGGTTTGGTTTCGAGTCTGTTATTTTCCTTTCCAAAAAGCATCGGGTTTGTAATAGAATGTTTATTAATGAAAAATCGAAGTTATTATCTTTGCTTTTCGCACTTATAGGGTAGAACTACGCCCGGTCTGATTCATTCGGGGACATCATACGTAGGCAATCTCTATAGGATTCGACCACCACTAAAAAAAGAAAAAGTAGGGAAAATGAAAAATGAATAAAGAAGGATAGAATAAAGGAAGCTTAAAAAGGGACACAATTATGAGAGGCCGGAATGACGCATGCAACCGAAGCAAATGCATGATAGAAATAGTTAATTTCCTAGATGCATTGCATCCCAACGTGTAATCGAATATGTGTTCTGAAAACTATCAAGTTTGTTGATTACCAGAGAATTCAAGCAGTTAGTTTATTTAGAGGATACTGGCACCTTACCATTACCAAACCAGATCGAAGGGACCACTACCGGAAACCATGTCTATTCCAGATGTCGACACTAGTGTTAAAGTAGAAGAGTTGGACTTCTACAAAATGAAAGAAGAGATGCTCAAGCTCAAGCAACAGATGGCCGAAATGTACTAGGCCTGGTCCAAAGGGCAATCACCGCCAGCTTATCCTGCCAACCCGGCTCTTACCCCACCACTTGCTCAAGATCCTCCCGCCACCGATCCAGGTTTTCCCATTTATCAGCACTACCATGGCACTACTTCTCATACGCCACAAGCTCCACCACCAAAATCAGTTCCATACCCTCCTCCGCCAATCACCCATGTCTTTGTGACATCTCTACCAACTGCACTCTATAAATCCCCGAGTGAACCTTTGTTCCAAGCACAGGACAACCAGTATTATACCCCGAAGCTTACCTTCAAAGCGCCTGGAGCCTATCCATATGATCCACATTATGACCTACCGGAGAAAGCAGAGAAACCGGCCAGAAATCCTGAATAGGAAGAGATGTTTAGAAAAATGAAAAGCATATAGCAATCCTTCAGGGATATGAGAGGGCTAGGAGGTCAGGTAAGCGTGGCTTATAAAGATCTGTGTTTATTCCCGAATGTACAACTACCGGCAGGGTTCAAAATGCCCAAGTTCGACTTGTACAATGGACACGGCGATCCGGTGGCTCATCTGAGAGGTTTTTGTAGCAAGATGAGAGGAGCGGGCGGAAGAGATAAATTACTGATGGCGTATTTCAGCCAAAGTTTGAGTGGATCGGCGCTACAATGGCACACCAGGCAAGATCATAACAGGTGGTACACATGGGACGATTTGGCCCAAGCATTCGCTTGTCACTTTCAATATAATCTTGAGATCATTCCGGACCGACTGTCCCTGACCAAACTAGAAAAGAAGCACAGTGAAAGTTTTAGAGAGTATGGGTTCCGGTGGAGGGAGCAAGCAGCAAGGGTAGATCCCCCAATGAAAGAAAGCGAGATGGTCGATTACTTTTTGCAAGCTCTGGAGCCGACTTACTTTGGCCATTTGGTGTCCGCAATTGGCAAATCTTTTAATGAGGTTGTAAAAATGGGAGGCATGGTCGAGGAGGGGCTTAAGTCCAACAAAATCATGAGCTATTCAGCGATCAAGGCAACCACTCAGGCCATCCAAAGCGGCACTGGGGTGTACTTGGGAAGAAGAGGAAAGAAGATGTCACGACTGTTGAGTCCGGAGCCTGGTTCGGATCCAGAGGCCAGTCACCCTACTATAGCCAACCACGACCCTACCACCAAAATTACCCCCATACTCCATATAGCCCTCTACAACATCACTACCCACCGCCAAATCCCCATTTTTCCGTCCATCATGCACAAACCTATACCCAAACTCCAGCACACGCTCCATGGCGTACGCCATCTCCACAAAATCCATACCCAGCTCCACAAAACACATATCCACCCCCAAGGGCCTACAGAAATCCCCCCGGGATAGGTTTTCGACCAAACCCAGCCCTCAAGAATGAGAGGTCACAGAAGCAAAAGATTTTCACTCCACTGGGGATATCATATACCAGTCTTTTCCACAGATTGAGGCAGTTGGGCATGTTAAGTCCAGTTGAGCCCAAAATGTCAAATCCTCCTCCTAGAAATCTTGACCATTCGGTGAGTTGTGAGTACTGTGCAGGGGCCCCAGGGCATGATACAGAGAAATGTTGGAAGCTGAAAATAGTTGTGCAAGAGCTTATCGATACTCATCGGATCGAGGTTCAAGCACCAGAAACACCAAATATTAATCAAAATCCACTGCCAGCTCACCATGAGACACACATGATTGAGTTGATACACAAAGAGGGGGAGCCCAGGAAGCCCTCACAGACGGTAATGATGATCCGTTCCAGCGAAACCAGCTCAAAGGAAAAAGTAACCAGTGGGAAGTCTGTGGTCCAGTTGAGAGGGGTAGATGATAAGCCAGTTGTGGTAGCCAAGAGAGGGTCGTCAAGCATTGTTGCAGTGAAACCAGAGAAAACTAAAGTGGTAGTGCCAGGGGTTGCAAGTAAACCTGTTATGGTTGTGAAGGGTGCTCGCACAGAGCCTGTCATTATAAAACCGGTAACTCAGCTTCCAGTGATCAACAGCAAAGCTGTTCCTTGGAATTATGAACGAGCGAAGGTGATATACAAAGGGAAAGAAGTCAAAGGAGAAGTCTGTGAAGCCCAAGGTCTAACTCGGTCGGGGAGGTGTTTTGCTCCCACAAAGTTAAGAAGGGCCAATCCACTAGCAACAAAGAATCCAGTTACCGAGGAAGAGGCAGAAGAATTTTAAAAAAAAATGAAGGCGCAAGATTACTCCATTGTGGAGCAGTTGAGGAAGACCCCGGCATAGATCTCATTATTATCCTTGTTGATCCATTCAGAGGAGCATCGCCAGGTATTGATGAAAATTCTAAACGAAACCTACGTTCCGGATAAGATCTCTGTGAACCATCTGGAGAAAATAGCAAACAAGATTTTTGAGGTCAACAGGGTCACTTTTTCAGACGATGAGTTGCCCATGGAAGGTACAGAACATAATAGGGCCCTCTATTTGACGGTGAAGTATGAAGACTCGGTAGTCACTCGAGTACTGATCGATAATGGCTCCAATGCCAATATCTGTCCGTTGACCACCTTGAACAAACTGAAGGTCGATGGTGACAGATATCAAAAGAACAGTATTTATGTTTGAGGGTTTGATGGTGGTGGTACAGACACAGTGGGTGACATCGTGCTTGAACTAACACTTGGTCCGGTCGAGTTCACCATGGAGTTTCAAGTGTTAGACATGGCAGTGTCATATAACCTTCTGTTGGGGCGACCCTGGATCCACGCCGCCAAAGCAGTGCCTTCTACATTACATCAGATGGTCAAGTTTGAATGGTCATGCCATCGTACCCTTCATAGAGACTGACGATGACAAGGGGCCGTGGGTCTACCAGGTTTTCGATATGGTTTTAGTGGACAAAGTTCCCGAGGGTGAAAGCATCCCACTTCCCAAAATAGCAGCTGCAACTGTCATGGTAGCCTCGGAGATGTTGAAAAACAGGTTTGTGCCAGGTAAAGGTTTAGGGGCTAATCTTCAAGGTATTGTTCAGCCGGTTTCTTTGCCCAAAAATCTGGATACCTTTGGTTTGGGGTTCAAGCCTACAGTGACGGATGTGAGACGGGCCCGCAAATTGAAGAAAAGAGTCTGGGTCCTTCCCAAGCCAGTCCCGCGCCTGTCCAAATCTTTTGTCAGGCCAAGCATCAAAAGGCAATTACTGTCCAAGGTTACAGGGCCATTGATTGGTGCAGATGGAGACTTAAATGAAGGTTTCAAAAGATTGTTTACCGAAATAAACATGGTAGAAGTTGGGGAGGGGTCCAGCAAGGCGGATGTGCAGTTTGTGGGGGCAAAGGCAAAAATCAATAATTGGATGGCTACTCTTTTTCCCATTCGGAGGAAGCCTTGGTAGTTGGCTCTGATTTTCCGTCCCGTTTTCTGGATTATTCCAGGGTTGTAGTCCAGATTTCTTTATTTTGTTGTGTTCGTCAAAGTGTGAAACCTTGTTATCCTGTAATTCAATAAAATAAAAAGTTTCTTCTTCATTCCTTATTTTATTTTAATTTTGTTTTCTTCTTTTCTTTTTTTTGGACAGTTCTCTTTATACTGGTCTTAATGACATGGCGTGCATAAGGAATTCTCAGCCCAGTCTTAAAAATCAATCTGATTCCGAAATGATAGTTCAAGAAGTAGATTGTGATTACGAATCAGAATATGATGATGAGGATGAAGCCTTCGAAGAAATTAGTAAGGAGTTAATTCACTTCGAAGAAAAACCCAAACCCAATTTAAATGACACAGAAGTCGTCAATTTAGGGGACACAGACAACGTCCGAGAGACTAAAATAAGTGTCAACCTCGAGCCAAAAATCAAAGAGAAATTAATCAAAACACTCATTGAGTACAAAGATGTTTTTGCGTAGTCATATGACGACATGCCAGGGTTAAGCACTGATTTAGTAGTCCACAAATTGTCCACTGATCCAGCATTCCCTCCCGTCAAGCAAAAGTTGAGGAAATTCAAAACTGATATGAGTGTGAAAATTAAAGAAGAGGTTACCAAACAGTTGGATGCAAAGGTTATCCGGGTCACCCGATATCCTGTTTGGTTGGCTAATGTTGTGCCTGTGCCGAAGAAGGATGGCAAGATCAGAGTATGCGTCGATTACCGCAATCTCAACAAAGCAAGTCCGAAGGATAACTTCCCACTACCCAACATCCATATTTTGATCGATAATTGTGCCAAGCGTGAGATCGGATCTTTTATGGATTACTATGCCGGGTATCATCAGATTCTCATAGATGAAGAAGATGCAGAAAAGATGGCATTCATCACACCCTGGGGAACTTATTGCTACCGGGAATTGCCATTTGGTTTAAAAAATGCTGGGGAAACCTATATGAGGGCAATGACTATTGTGTTTCATGATATGATATATAAGAAGATTGAGGTATATGTAGATGATATGATCATAAAATCAAAGCATCAGGCCGACCACGTCAGGGATTTGAGGAAATTCTTCGAGAGGCTTCGCAGGTACAACCTCAAGCTCAACCCCACCAAGTGTGCATTCGGTGTTCCATCCGGAAAACTGTTGGGATTCATAGTCAGTCGGCGAGGCATCGAGTTGGACCCATCAAAGATCAAAGCCATACAAGAGTTGCCCCCTCCGAGGAACAAGACTGAAGTGATGAGTCTGTTAGGAAGGCTGAACTACATCAGCAGGTTTGTTGCCCAGCTCACGACAACTTGTGAGCCTATTTTCAAGTTGTTAAGGAAGGACGCTGCGATCAAGTGGACCGATGAGTGTCAAGAAGCGTTTGACAAGATAAAAGGTTACTTGACAAACCCACCTGTGTTGGTTCCGCCGGAACCAGGGAGACCTTTGATTCTTTACTTGACAGTCTTGGAAAATTCGTTTGGATGTGTACTGGGGTAGCATGACGTCACCGGCAGGAAGAAGCAGGCCATCTATTATCTTAGCAAGAAGTTCACAGCTTATGAGGTTAAGTACACTCACCTGGAAAGGACATGTTGTGCCCTAACTTGGGTGGCACAGAAGTTGAAACATTATTTGTCATCCTACACTACTTACCTTATTTCACGCTTAGATTTATTGAAGTATATCTTTCAAAAGCCTATGCCGACAGGAAGACTTGCAAAATGGCAGATTTTGCTCACAGATTTTGACATAATCTATGTGACTCGGACTGCGATGAAAGCCCAGGCATTGGCCGATCATTTGGCCGAGAACCCGGTCGATGAAGAGTATGAGCCACTGAGGACTTATTTTCCTGATGAAGAGGTGATGCATATTGATGAACTAGAACAAGCCGAAAAACCAAGCTGGAAACTTTTCTTTGATGGGGTTGCTAACATGAAAGGAGTCGGAATAGGAGCTGTGCTTATTTCTGAAACAGGGCATCACTATCCTGTTACGACTCAGCTTCGTTTTTATTGTACCAAGAATATGGATGAATACGAAGCATGTATTTTAGGTTTAAGACTAGCTGCGGACATGGATGTCCAGGACGTCTTGGTCTTGGGAGACTCGGACCTCCTGGTGCATCAGATTCAGGGTAAATGGGAAACAAGGGATTTGAAGCGCATACCATATCGACAATGCTTGCTTGATCTGAGTAAACGATTTCGATCAGTGGAGTTCAGACACATCCCAATAGTTCATAATGAGGTCACCGATGCTTTGGCCATTTTACCATCGATGTTGCACCATCCGGAAAAAGCTTATGCCGATCCTTTGCATATTCAAGTCCGAGATCAGCATGCTTATTGTAACATGATTGAATAAGAACTGGATAGCGAACCATGGTTTCACAATATCAAAGAATACATCAGAATGGGGATATACCCAGTGCAAGCCATGGGGGATCAAAAGAGAACAATTTGACGGTTGGCAAATGGATTTTTCTTGAGCGGAGGAGTTCTGTATAAGAGAACACCAGACCTGGGACTGTTAAGATGCATAGACGCTAGACAGGCTATGGCTATCATGTCTGAAGTACATTCAGGAGTCTGCAGACCACATATGAGCGGATATGTGTTGGCAAAGAAAATTCTCCGATCAGGTTATTATTGGCTCACCATGGAGCGAGATTGTATCAGTTTTGTGCGCAAATGTCATCAGTGCCAGATACACGGATATCTGATTCATTCTCTACCATCAGAATTGCATACAATGTCAGCACCATGGCCATTTGTTGCCTGGGGCATGGATGTCATTGGACCTATTGAGCCGGCAGCTACCAACGGTCATAGGTTCATTCTGGTGACCATTGATTATTTCACTAAGTGGGTTGAAGCTAAGACTTTCAAGTCAGTAACCAAGAAGGCAGTGGTAGATTTTGTTCACTCCCATATCATCTATAGATTTGGAATCCCGAAGGTGATCATCACAGATAATGGTGCTAATCTTAACAGCAATTTGATGAAAGAGGTATGTCAACAGTTTAAGATTACACACCGCAATTCCACCCCATATTGTCCCAAGGTGAATGGAGCAGTTGAGTCAGCCAACAAAAACATAAAGAAGATACTTCGGAAGATGGTAGAAGGCTCGAGACAATGGCATGAAAAGCTACCATTTGCATTGTTGGGATATCGCACTACTGTTCGCACTTCAGTAGGTGCAACTTCTTATCTGTTGGTATACGGAACTGAAGCAGTGATACCGGAAGAAGTTGAAATCTTATCCCTTCGGATTGTCGCTGAGGCTGGGATTGATGACGATGAATGGGTCAAAGCCCGATTGGAGCAGTTGAGCTCGATTGATAAAAAATGATTGGCAGCAGTATGCCATGGCCAACTATATCAAAGGAGAATGGCAAGAGCCTACAACAAGAAGGTGCACCCCAGGAAATTTGAAGTAGGGCAGCAGGTGTTGAAACAAATCCTGCCACATCAGGCCGAAGCAAAAGGCAAGTTCGCCCCGAATTGGCAAGGGCCATTCATTGTAACCAGAGTATTGTCCAATGGCGCTCTATGTTTAACAGATACCGAAGGGAAATGCATCGACATGGCTATCAATTCTGACGCAGTTAAGAGATATTATGTATGATTTCTTTTGATTGTAATTGTTTTTTGTTTGTACTTGGCATTTATCGAAGAATGAAATGATGGAGGCAATTCTTTCTTCTATCCAAACACTTTAACCTTTGCTTCCCCTTTTGAGCCTTATTTATTCTTTCATACCCCTCTTTTGGAATCAGTAGTGAAAATGAAAGAAAAAGAGAAGAGAAAAATAGTGATAATAAAGACAAAAGAAAAGTCACAAGAAAAATAAAGGAATTGGGAACTACGTTTGACCTGATTCCTCAAGAAGGATACGTAGGCGCCTCACGGCTCGGTCATAGTGTAACAAAAAATAAAAATCCCCAAGCAAGAAAAACTGGGGCAGAAGTTTGTGTTTGTAATTTTGGAAAGAAAGTTTGATTCCAAGAGTTGTACTGTTTTACCCATCAAAATTATTTTGAACTCTTGATACCCCTTTTCTTTAGCCATACACGAAAACCCATATTGATGTCCAAAAAGGACCTCCCGATCAGTATCCGAGAGTGCTAAGTCATGCATACGGAAGTCGGGGATAACACCCTGATCCCCAGTAGACGAGAGGATCACAAACTAGAAATGAATTGGTAGCCGAAAAGAATCCCCAGCAGAGAGTGTCATATCGGCAGCACTCCAATCCCCAGCTGAAAAATAAAATAAAATGAGAGAGTCTTATCGGTGAAAACCTTCACAGGCACCATAAGGCGACGGAAGATGAGAGAAATAAAATGAGAGAGTCTTATCGGTGAAAACCTTCACAGGCACCATAAGACGACGGGAGTTGAGAGAAATGAGAGAGTCTTATTAGTGAAACCCCCTCGAAGGGCACTATGAGACGACAAGACAAGATTGGCGGAAAGGATCCACATTTGGTAAAGAGTTAAGTGCTTGTTTATCCCCAGCAAGATGGCGTCGTCTGAAAGATTGATTGATACAAATAGACTGGGTTGGTTAATCCGGAATGCACGACATGATCGTTGGGATCAGTTACATCATTCAGATAAGTTCTTTTCTTTCCTTTCCCCTAGCATTTGTTCAGAAAGATTTCTTCTTTTTCTATCTTTTGAAATCATCACTTTTGCATTTTTTGGTCTAAAGACTTTATCCCCCCAGCAGTTTGTTTTTGAAAAGGATTTTTAGAGCTTATTACCAGTTGCCAAGATGGTGCAAAAGCACAATGTGGATAGGACGGGCCAAAAATAATGCAATAGAACGAGAAAGACGTTCATTGCAAGACCAAATGATGGATTGATCTAGGATTCCAGGGGAAGTTGGAGAAAAACAGAAAAAACAACAGTGGAAAAATTGTGGATCAAACTCCAAGAGGATCCCCAGCAGATTTGCGAGATACAAGAACAACTCCGACAGATTATCGACCAAGTTCTGCGATGGTCGGACAACACAGATCGAGGAGGGAAGGAAAAAGAAAAACCATCCCCAGCAGGAATATCATCCCCAGTAAATAATGTCATCCCCAGCAAGTTTTGTAATAAAACACAAAGCAGGGAAAGGAAAAAGGGAAAAACCATCCCCAGAAGAAGTGGCACGACCACTCACCACGTTTTAAACTAACAAATTTTTCTTTGATTTGAAGCAGGGAAAGGAAATATTATTGACCGCATGAAGACATGGCCACAAAGAAGATTATCAAACTGGGGCAGAAAATTTTCTCTCATTGCAAAAAATTTCTCAAAAATCAGATAGCCACTTGGGGAAGAGGGAAGATAACACAAGATTTGGAGGAAGTGAAATCCCCAGCAGTATACGAGAGAAGGCGATACAAGTTTTAAAGAAAGCAATCTTGGAAGAAGCAAGATAACCCGAGTTTTAAGGGTAGTGGTCCATGACTTAGTTTCGTCCCCACTACTATTAAAGGGAGGAAAGTAACTAGTCATAAAGAAGGAAGATAATTCCCCAGCAGTGTTATTCCCGGCAGGTTTCAGAGAAGTGAAAACACCAGTCAGAGGGAAGTAATTCCAGTGGAAGGAAAGCGCCAGCTTTAAAGAAAGTAGTCTTTAAAGTAGGAAAATGACATATTTTTGAATAAAACATCGGTGTTATCCCCAGCAATTTTCGGAGGAATAAAACACCAGTTTTGAGGGAAGCAGTTCTGAAAGAGGATGATTCAAGATTAGAATGAAAAATGGTTCAGGAGGCAGGAAGGAGCAACATCAATGTTGTATTTTCAAGTTGTAGTCGAATTCAGGAGCCCGCCTGGAGAATGGAGGTGTTATACTTTTAAGAAGTAGTCGAAGTCAGGAGCCCGCCTGAAGAATGAAGGTGTTGAATTTTTAAGAAGTTGTTGAAGTCAGGAGCCCGCCTGGAGAATGGAGGTGTTATATTTTTAAGAAGTAGTTGAAGTTAGGAGCCCGCCTGGAGAATGAAGGTGTTATGTTTTAAGAAATAGTTGAAGTCAGGAGCCCGCCTGGAGAATGGAGGTGTTGTATTTTTAAGAAGTAGTTGAAGTCAAGAGCCCGCCTGGAGAATGGAGGTGTTATATTTTTAAGAAGTTGTCGAAGTCAGGAGCCCGCCTGGAGAATGGAGGTGTTGTATTTTTAAGAAGTTGTTGAAGTCAGGAGCCCGCCTGGAGAATGGAGGTGTTATATTTTTAAGAAGTAGTTGAAGTCAGGAGCCCGCCTGGAGAATGGAGGTGTTATGTTTTAAGAAATAGTTGAAGTCAGGAGTCCACCTGGAGAATGGAGGTGTTATGTTTTAAGAAATAGTTGAAGTCAGGAGCCCGCCTGGAGAATGGAGGTGTTGTACTTTTAAAAAGTAGTTGAAGTCAGGAGCCCGCCTGGAGAATGGAGGTGTTGTATTTTAAGAAGTAGTTGAAGTCAGGAGCCCGCCTAGAGAATGGAGGTGTTATATTTTAAGAAGTAGTTGAAGTCAGGAGCCCGCCTGGAGAATGGAGTTGTTATGTTTTAAGGAATAGTTGAAGTCAAGAGCCCGCCTAGAGAATGGAGGCATTATATTTTAAGGTTTATTGAAGTCAGGAGCCCGCCTGGAGAATGGAAGTTGTTATATTTTTAAGTCGTTGACGAAGTCAGGAGCCCGCCTGGAGAATGGAGGTGTTATGTTTTAAGAAATAGTTGAAGTCAGGAGCCCGCCTGGAGAATGGAGTCGTAGTAGAAGTCAGGAGCCTGCCGGAAGAGCGAAGGGTTACAACAAAGATCCCCAGCATAAATTAAAATTCAGAAGTCGGAAGGAAGGCAACACTAGTCAGAAGAAGGCGGTTCAAGCTTCAAAGAAAGAATAATTCGAAGCTCACAAGAAGGAAATAAGCAATTCAAATTCGGCAATCAAGAGAGAATACGAGTTAAGTCAGAAGGAAAGAAACATCAGAGGAAACGCATGACAGCAAGACAGCAAAGCAACAAGGCAACAACAGTCACATGACCGAGTTTGAGAATGAATCTTTGTAATTCGTAGGCCATAGCTTAGTATAACTTCTTTATTTCTATCAAGGTGTAACAAGGAGGTCAGTAAGTAGCAGCAGCAGTAGCAACAGCAGTAACAGCAAAATCCCAGTCACATGGTAGTCCCAGCTACCAAAACTTCCCGAACTACATTGACCTGATTCCCTTTTAGCCAAGGATATGTAGGAAACCTTTGAAGCAGAAGTTCGGTCAAATCTTTTAAAATGCTTCACACGGAGTACCCCAACGCACAAAAATCGCTCGTATCCGCTCACTTTATCTTTGCACGAAAACATTTTGTGTTTTCGGACAAAGAGGGGCAGCTGTGAGCACGTGATTTTTGCCCTATGAGAACTACTCCCAAAAATTCAAAACAAAATGGTTTTGTGTTGTTTGCAATTTATTTGTACTTTTGTCTGCGCATGTTTGTTTCTACTTTAAATAAGAAAAATACAAAATATGTGTTGCATGTGCATTTAGGATTTAATTATGCATCCTTAAATTAATTAAACCACGTCCTATTTTAAAGAATGAAAATCACAAAAAAATATATGAATTCCGGTAGTTTGTCATTTTATTATTTAATTGTGCGATTTTATTTTTTGATCTTGTATGTTAATTGTTGTTAAGGGTTAATTAATATCCTTTTAAATAATCTTGGTTTTTCAACTCAATTTAGAAATTTTGAATTAAAAAAAAATAGAAGTAAAAGAAGAAAAAGAAGAGAAAATCGGACTGGGCCAATTGTAAAAGAGAGTCCAGGCCCAGCCCAAGTACCTTGTTTACCCGGTCCAATTAATCTGGCACACGACCGTCCAAACGACGTCGTTTTTGCCAGTCTCAGTCTGGGCCGTTGATCTCACTAGATCAACGGTCCAGATCACTCCGCCATTACCCATTCCCTGGACCGACCCACTTGCACTCGGATCGACCCCGCCCCAACACTAAACCAAACGACGTCGTGTCAATTAAATGAACTGATCCAGGCCATTGGTCGGGATTGATCCAACGGCCAGGATTAAAACACCCCCTCCCCCCCCCCCCCCCGTATATAACCTTGATTCCTTACCCACACGCCCCCCTAAACCAAACCCCCTCCTTTAACCTTCGTCTCTGAGCTTCAGAGACCAAACATGTCTACCCCTTCAACCACCGTCCTCCGCCCACCAGAAATCGCCTCACGGCGGTTCCGGTGGTCCAAAAAGCCCCAAAATTACACCATGGAACCCCCTCACCTTCCTCTTTCCGAATCTCCACCCCATCGCCCTCGAATCATCCCCAAGTTCTTCGAATCTTAGATCGAAGAACTGGCCCCTAACCCTAGTTTATCCAAACAGCCCCAAATTTACACCACAGCTTCCCCTCGACCTCCCCAACCTAACCCCTCTAACCGTCACCCTCGAATCCTAGAAATTCGTATCGAATATCAGATCAAAAATCAAACCAGAACCCTAGTTCATCTAATTAACCCCGAAGTCACACCACTGAACCACCTAGCCAACCCCGTCCCAAATCTCACCCAGGTTCTGTCCAAATCTTGTCAAAGCCTTTCGAATTTCAAATCGAAGGCAAACCCTAGAGGAACTAGCTTCAGGCTGTTAACCATAAGGGTTAAAGGTTTGAGGTCTTAACCGACTTTATTCGAGTGTTCTCAGTCGAGAACACTCGATTAAGGTCCGTTTTGTCTTCAAAATTTCAAGACGAAGTGTCAGTGTTAACGGAGTTCATTTTGGTTTCTGATTTTTGAGGTATTTCTCCTCTTTTCCTTTTTTTTCTCTGATTATTGTTTGTTGTTGCCTAATTTTCCTTGCTACGTTTGTCAATTAATTCCCCTCCTCTTTCGAACCTTTTCTTGGTCCAGTTTCCTGCTGTTGATTAACATGTGTTTTAAACAGTTTCGTCGATTAATCCATTCATGCCTGTATTTTAGTATTTCTCGTCAAGTTGTTTGGTGTCGTTTGTTTTGTTTTCAGTCGTAGGGCTCCATTCAGTATATCCTCAAGGTCCTTACATTTTTGTGTTTAAGGCTAATTTAGAACCATGAATATTGGTTCGAATTGCTTCATTTCTGTGTCTGATTCCTTGTTTGTTTTGTTATTCGTCATTTTACGCTGTAAATGCAGTTGTGCCCATCCAGTGTGCGAGAGTATTTCATGCATCTTGTTTGATTTAGAATTGGGAACTTAGTTAGTCACCCCCCTGTATCCGTGCCAATCATGGTCTGAAATTTGACCTTGGTAGTTTAATAGGATTTTGTTCACATGCATTAGTCTTTATGCTATTTGATCTGACCTGAGTTCTAGTTTGAATAGTTGATTGGATTATTAACTGATTTGAATTGGTTATAGTTGTGGTAGTTAGTTGGATTCAGTTTAGTTAATGGTTAGGTTTGAATAGGTTATAGTTGAAGGTCTCAATGCATAGTGAAAGGGATTGGGTAGGATAGTGATTCCAGGGGCTTTAGGAGGGTATTTTGGGGATTGGAAAGGTTAAAAATGGCTAGTTTAAGTGGGTTGTCTGTAAAACACTAAACTAATGAATTGTTTAGTATTAGTGGGGAGCAAAACATAAAAGCATGGGGGATTAATTGAATATTATAAGTTGCCCATACCTTTGGGCACAAGACACTGGATAATGGGCTGTAAGGGAATATCATGGGCAAAAAATCTGATAAGATAGAGGGGGCAGGCCTGCCTTGGGGTTATATATCGAGTCATTTTTAGAAAGGAAAAGAAAAACAGACCTGAAAAGAAAGGGAGGGAGTTTGAACAATAGTTTCAGAGAGACTTTTAAGAGTTTAGGACCTGAAAGAGAATCTGAAAAAGAAAGAGTTAAAAGAGAGGAAGAGAGTTAAGAGCTGGGGAAAAGGGCAATAGGATATAGATACAGCTACTGTTTCATGGCATTTTGAGTGAGCGTTTGGTTATCTTTTCAATTCTTGAAACCCTTTATTGAGTAAGTTGAGACTAGAAATGAATTAAGCTTGATACTGTTGTGTGATTAGAGGGGTTTTGAGTTTATTTGGGTATTTGCTGTGATTGTTGTTTCACACTTCATTCCGGACTGTGTTCAAGTGTGTTTTGGGCTAAACTGGTTGTGTTTGTGGCTGCTTGGAACTTCAAATTGTTGTTGCGAACTGTTGTTACATTGCTGCTCGTATTACTGCTGCTGATTTTTCTTCTACTTTATTTCTGTTCCAATCCCAGGTACACATTCGAATCCACCATGATGTAGCTTTGAAATGGAGTTGATGATATAAAAGTGTTCATTAGATCCCTGTTTATTTGGATTTCAGCTGTATTTATGGTTAACATAGACAGTAACTGTTATGGATTGCCTAGCGTAGTTTAGTTTTGTATTTTGCTGTTAAAACTTGGGCTGTGTAATTAGAACTGTAGTGGACTTTTGGATTATTATGTAGAATGGTATTAGTTGTAGCATAATTTAGCTTGATTCTGTTTAGTTTAAACTTTTAGAACTAAAAATAGTTTGAGCTGGAAATCAATATGGCTATCCGTTGTTTAACATATACATGAGAATAAGTGTCCTGGACTTAGCTAATATGCGCATCTGAATTTTTATCGTTGAATTAACGTTAGGTCTCGTGAGTACTCAGATTCATGGAATTGGTTCGTTGAGTCTAGTAGTTTGCTTTAGTTAATAACTTCCCTTAGTTTGATCAACACCTTCAAATAAATACCTTCAGTTACTTGCATGTCCGAGTAGGAAGCTACAATCAGAACAATCAATACTAACTTGAATCAAGTAAATGAACTTGATACGACTCTCTTAGTTGGGTTTATATTAGAGCCCGATGGCTTTGGTGTAGATTTATTATGTGGTTTGCCTCAGTCCAGCAACAAATAAATTAGGACCTCTCTTTTATCGGTAGAGACAATAAAGGTAGAAAATCGTAGTCACTTTAGGATCAGCCATAAAATAAAAAGGTGAGCCTCGCCGAATAAAAAATACAAAATTGTGGGGCCCACAATAATTCTGTATATTAAAATACTTAGATTTCAGGATGGGCCGTTTAGCGAATTTCACGGCCTTCCCCAAAATAATAATGCTTTAGTCTCTTTAGGCGCGTATTTTAATAATATTACCTTCTTAAACTCGGGTGCACATTTATGTGACCCAAATCCAAATCTCAACAGAGTTGAAATGTGTCAATAACCACGGGTGCATTGATGTGACGTGGTTCGAGATGTATTTCCACGATGTTACAATTTTCGGTAAAAATAATATTAGTAAAAGCGGTACGCAGTTAAAATTTGCACATAGGTTCAACATGTATTAAAATCAGATAAATAAGTCGAATATGACAGTTGAGCGACCGTGCTAGAACCACAGAACTCGGGAATGCCTAATACCTTCTTCCGGGTTAACAGAATTCCTTACTCGGATTTCTGGTTCGCGGACTGTAATACAGAGTCAATATTTTCCTTGATTCGGGATTCAACCGGTGACTTGGGACACCATAAATCTCCTAAGTGGCGACTCTGAATTAAATAATAAATCCCGTTTCGATTGTCCTTTAATTGGAAAAAATCTCCCTTTTATGCCTCTTTGCGGGCGCGGGTAAAAAGGAGGTGTGACAGCTCTGGCGACTCTGCTGGGGATTTCAACCCAGAACCTCTGGTTCAGGGTTCAAAATTCGAGCTTAGATAAATTGTTTTATTTGGCTTTATCTGATTTTGTTACATGTTTGGGCCTAATGTGCTAAATGCTGCTTTTACCGCTTTGCTATTATCTGAACTATGTATAAACTGTGCCGAAACCCTTCTTTTCTTACCTCCGGGGATGAGCTTGCTGGTCGAGACTCCCTATTCTGTTAGTGTCAATTCCTGAAATAAGAAAGAGGTCAGACAAGTTACTAAGCCGGATGACCTTTTGGTTCCCGGTACGTAGCCCCCTCCTCGACTCGAGTTGTCCGCTCGGGTACACAGTCTAGAACAAATACCCAGGTTATGAACCTAGAATAACTCAGCTTCATGCCGGATCCCTAGTAGGAACGTTTGTTTGCATCACGTGCATTTGACTTTGGAGGCTCAACACAGGGGTTGGGTCTGTCTAGGACAGGTGTACCAAAAAATGAAAATGACCATCCTGATGCATCTTACTTGCTTCTACTTGTGCATTTATTTGCTTCGGACTTGCATGCTGACCGACTTTTTAAGGAAAGCGAAATAGCAGTATGAGAGTTAAGGAGAGTTAATCGCCTGTTTTTGAAAAAGAAAAAGAAAAAAAACCAATGTCCAAATAGTGTCGAAACTTTGCCGAATTTTTTTTGAAAATATATATATATATATATATATATATATATATATATATATATATATATATATATATATATATAGTTTTGTTTGCCAATGAAAAGAGTCTGTTTTTCAAAAAAGAGTTTGTTTTATCGACCCGAACTACGCCGGTTTGATTCTCACAGGGTGCGGGATACGTAGGCAACCCTCATCGGGTCCAACCTCCCCTTTTACAAAAATAGCCAAAAATGTCAAATGTTAATTGTCAGCATAAATAAGTCGGGTGACGCTGTTTTTTGTCAAAATAGCCTAATGTTCCCAAAGGGGACGCCGGAAGGCTGACTTTGCATAAACGGCCACTTTTAGTCATTTTTTGATTTTTGACCGATTGACTCACCCAGCTTTAAAATCTTCGTTCCCGAAGTGCTGAAAAGCCGTGTGCGGAACCGGGTCTTCCTTTTAATCTGTGAAAATTAAAAAAAATATATAGTCAATTTGTTGAGTCAAATAAATTTTATTTCTTAATCACCTTAATAAATGTGCAGGATGAACGATGCAAAATGAACCTTTTTTAATAATGACTAAAATCCCTTTCAAGTTACGGCTATGGTGGGATGATCTAGGTGGTGAAGGGCAAGATGAGGTCAAGAAATATCTAAAAGGTCTTACGGGTTTGTTGGAAATCCAACCTCGGGCCATAACCCAGATTTGGCTGCAGGTTTTTGTAATCCACGCTTCATATACGACAGATACGGTCAGGTCGGAGGATTCAACAACCCGGGTAACAAGTTATGCAGCAAAAGTAACCGTCAGAAATGGGACGAGCATAGACGAGTGGCTTTTATGATAACCTTTTTGGGCCTTTTGGAATTTCCGAGGAAAGACGGAAACATTGATCTGAAAATAGCCGGGGTCGTCAGTACCTTGATCACTCAAGATAAAAGCACTCTTACGCCTATGATAGTATCTGATATCTTCCGAGCTCTCACAACCTGCAAAGCCAGAGGGAACTTTTTCGAGGGGTGTAACGTGTTGCTACAAATATGGATGACTGAGCATCTCTGCCACCATTCCCAGCTCTTGAGTTATGGTTCCTCGAAGAAAACTTGCATAGAAGAGTTCTACACAAGAATCAAGGGGGTCAGTCTACCCGAGGGAGTTACGATGTGGACATCATTCTTTTGGACCCTCACCGCCAGCCAAATACAGTGGACACTAGGATTGTTGCCTGTGGATGAAATCATATATATGCCAGCCACGGGACCCCATTTCCTTTTGATGGGACTCCAGAGTATTCAGCCCTATGCCCCGTATCGAGTCTTGAGATAGTTAGGGAGATGCCAAATAGTTCTGAAAGATGAAGATCTCAGTGGCAAAATAGTCGATATCGGGCCCAACGGACAGTTTCCTGAAGAAGCAGTCTGACAAATTTGGAGCGAGTGTCAATACTTAACAGCCAATACATGTGTACGCGATCGGTCCAAGGGTGAAGTTTCGCCGGGATACCTTGCTTGGTTTAAGAAAGAAATCAAGTTTGGGAGACCGGCCAAAAGGCCCCATCTCTAGGAGTTCGTCCAGGCGTCGCAAGAACAGTGGGATTGGTTGGCAAAAGAAGAGAGTTACAGGGCAGAAATAGGCCAGCTAAAGCAACAGATTAAAAACCTGGGATTTGAAAATAGTCTGCAAGTTGACGCCGATCAGGGAAAAAAGAACAAATTGGCCCAAGAAAATGAGGCGCTGAAAGCCCAAATCCGACAAATAAGGATAGATGCCGACAACCAACAAAGGAGTCGATCGGATGAGCGATTAATAAAAGGGTTGAAAAAAGAAATCAGTGAGTGCCGGAATGACTTGAAGCAATAGGAGGGTACCATAGCACAACTCCAGGCGCAATGGGCAAGAAGAACCGAAGAGTGCACACGGTACTTACAGCAGGCGAGGAAGGATTATGAAAAGATCATTGCCGGTCTAAAAAGAAAGGTAATCACCCTAGAGAGCAAGGCGGCTAAACAAGCCAAGGCTTTTGAAACCGAGAGTAAACACTGCTATAATCTGATGGCTTCAATGAAAGATGAAATGCAGCAGTTACGGAAACAAAATCTGCATGATTCTCGGGTTTTGAAGGCTAGAGGGGATCATATAGAATGCCTACTCCTAGGAAAGAACCGAACCAGGAGCAAGACTCTGACTATTGCTCGTGATATTACCCGAAAATGTCGGGAATGTGAAAACATGACCCGTACTACCTTCTTCTCGGCGGTGATGATATTTGTGAAGCAAATCATGTATGAATTGGAACAGCTGGAAAAGAACCTCACCCCTAAACCCGCGGCGAGGCCGAATGATGCCCTGCGGGCACCCAAATTTAAAACTTTAATGTGTTCATAGTTTGAATCTGCATTTTTCTTTCTTTCCTAGAGTCTGTTGTCTATTAGAGTTTGTCTTTCTTTTGCGTCAGAGTCTGTCAGTAGTTATCGAGTTCGTACTTGGTTTGGTTTCGAGTCTGTTATTTTCCTTTCCAAAAAGCATCGGGTTTGTAATAGAATGTTTATTAATGAAAAATCGAAGTTATTATCTTTGCTTTTCGCACTTATAGGGCAGAACTACGTCCGGTCTGATTCATGCGAGGACATGATACGTAGGCAATCTCTATAGGATTCGACCACCACTAAAAAAAGAAAAATAAGGGAAAATGAAAAATGAATAAAGAAGGATAGAATAAAGGAAGCTTAAAAAGGGACACAATTATGAGAAACTCTTTTGATACATATATATGGAGATGCATGATAGAAATAGTTAATTGCCTAGATGCATTGCATCCCAACGTGTAATCGCATATGTGTTAAACTCTGAAAACTATCAAGTTTGTTGATTACCAGAGAATTCAAGCAGTTAGTTTATTTAGAGGATACTGGCACCTTACCATTACCAAACCAGATCGAAGGGACCAATACCGGAAACCATGTCTATTCCAGATGTCGACACTAGTGTTGAAGTAGAAGAGTTGGACGTCTACAAAATGAAAGAATAGATGCTCAAGCTCAAGCAACAGATGGCTAAAATGTACTAGGCCTGGTCCAAAGGGCAATCACCGCCAGCTTACCCTGCCAACCCGGCTCTTACCCCACCACTTGCTCAAGATCCTCCCGCCACCGATCCAGGTTTTCCCATTTATCAGCACTACCATGACACTACTTCTCATACGCCACAAGCTCCACCACCAAAATCAGTTCCATACCCTCCTCCGCCAATCACCCCTGTCTTTGTGACATCTCTACCAACTGCACTCCAAAAATCCCCGAGTGAACCTTTGTTCCAAGCACAGGACAACCAGTATTATCCCCCGAAGCTTACCTTCAAAGCGCCTGGAGCCTATCCATATGATCCACATTATGACCTACCGGAGAAAGCAGAGAAACCGTCCAGAAATCCTGAACAGGAAGAGATGTTCAGAAAAATGAAAAGCATATAGCAATCCTTCAGGGATATGAGAGGGCTAGGAGGTCAGGTAAGCGTGGCTTACAAAGATCTGTGTTTATTCTCGAATGTACAACTACCGGCAGGGTTCAAAATGCCCAAGTTCGACTTGTACAACGGACACGGCGATCCGGTGGCTCATCTGAGAGGTTTTTGTAGCAAGATGAGGGGAGCGGGCGGAAGAGATGAATTACTGATGGCGTATTTCAGCCAAAGTTTGAGTGGATCGGCGCTAGAATGGTACACCAGGCAAGATCATAACAGGTGGTACACATGGGACGATTTGGCCCAAGCATTCGCTTGTCACTTTCAATATAATCTTGAGATCATTCCGGACCGACTGTCCCTGACCAAACTAGAAAAGAAGCACAGTGAAAGTTTTAGAGAGTATGGGTTCCGGTGGAGGGAGCAAGCAGCAAGGGTAGATCCCCCAATGAAAGAAAGCGAGATGGTCGATTAATTTTTGCAAGCTCTGGAGCCGACTTACTTTGGCCATTTGGTGTCCGCAATTGGCAAATATTTTAATGAGGTTGTAAAAATGGGAGGCATGGTTGAGGAGGGGCTTAAGTCCAACAAAATCATGAGCTATTCAGCGATCAAGGCAACCACTCAGGCCATCCAAAGCGGCACTGGGGTGTACTTGGGAAGAAGAGGAAAGAAGATGTCACGACTGTTGAGTCCGGAGCCTGGTTCGGATCTAGAGGCCAGTCACCCTACTATAGCCAACCACGACCCTACCACCAAAATTACCCCCATACTCCATATAGCCCTCCACAACATCACTACCCACCGTCAGATCCCCATTTTTCCGTCCATCATGTACAAACTTATACCCAAACTCCAGCACACGCTCCATGGCGTACGCCAGCTCCACAAAATCCATACCCAGCTCCACAAAACACATATCCACCCCCGAGGGCCTATAGAATGAGAGGTCACAGAAGCAAAAGATTTTCACTCCACTGGGGGAATCATATACCAGTCCTTTCCACAAATTGAGGCAGTTGGGCATGTTAAGTCCTGTTGAGCCCAAAATGCCAAATCCTCCTCCTAGAAATCTCGACCATTCGGTGAGTTGTGAGTACTGTGCAGGGGCCCCAGGGCATGATACAGAGAAATGTTAGAAGCTGAAAACAGCTGTGCAAGAGCTTATCAATACTCATCGGATCGAGGTTCAAGCACCAGAAGCACCAAATATTAATCAAAATCCACTGCCAGCTCACCATGAGACACACATGATTGAGTTGATACACAAAGAGGGGGAGCCCAGGAATCCCTCACAGACGGTAATGATGATCCGTTCCAGCGAAACCAGCTCAAAGGAAAAAGTAACCAGTGGGAAGTCTGTGGTCCAGTTGAGAGGGGTAGATGATAAGCCAGTTGTGGTAGCCAAGAGAGGGTCGTCAAGCAAAGTTGCAGTGAAACCAGAGAAAGCTAAAGTGGTAGTGCCAGGGGTTGCAAGTAAACCTGTTGTGGTTGTTAAGGGTGCTCGCACAAAGCCTGTCTTTATAAAATCGGTAACTCAGCTTCCACTGATCAACAGCAAAGCGTTCCTTGGAATTATGAACGAGCGACGGTGATATACAAAGGGAAAGAAGTCAAAGGAGAAGTGTGTGAAGCCCAAGGTCTAACTCGGTCGGGGAGGTGTTTTGCTCCCGCAGAGTTAAGAAGGGCCAATCCACTAGCAACAATGAATCCAGTTACCGAGGAAGAGGCAGAAGAATTTTTAAAGAAAATGAAGGCGCAAGATTACTCCATTGTGGAGCAGTTGAGGAAGACCCCGGCACAGATCTCATTGTTATCCTTATTGATCTATTCAGAGGAGCATCGTCAGGTATTGATGAAAATTCTGAACGAAATCCACGTTCCGGATAAGATCTCTGTGAACCATCTGGAGAAAATAGCAAACAAGATTTTTGAGGTCAACAGGGTCACTTTTTCAGACGATGAGTTGCCCGTGGAAGGTACATAACATAATAGGGACCTCTATTTGAAGGTGAAGTGTGAAGACTCGGTAGTCACTCGAGTACTGGTCGATAATGGCTCCAGTGCCAATATCTGTCCGTTGACCACCTTGAAAAAATTGAAGGTCGATGGTGACAGATATCAAAAGAACAGTATTTATGTTTGAGGGTTTGATGGTGGTGGTACAGACACAGTGGGTGACATCGTGCTTGAACTAACACTTGGTCCGGTCGAGTTCACCATGGAGTTTCAAGTGTTAGACATGGCAGTGTCATATAACCTTCTGTTGGGGCGACCCTGGATCCACGCCGCCAAAGCAGTGCCTTCTACATTACATCAGATGGTCAAGTTTGAATGGTCATGCCATCGTACCCTTCATAGAGAAAACAATACAAGCGACGTGAATGATGCCATCATACCCTTCATAGAGACTGACGATGACAAAGGGCCGTGGGTCTACCAGGTTTTCGATACGGTTTTAGTGGACAAAGTTCCCGAGGGTGAAAGCATCCTACTTCCCAAAATAGCAGCTGCAACTGTCATGGTAACCTCGGAGATGTTGAAAAACGGGTTTGTGCCAGGTAAAGGTTTAGGGGCTGATCTTCAAGGTATTGTTTTAGCCGGTTTCTTTGCCCAAAATTCTGGATACCTTTGGTTTGGGGTTCAAGCCTACAGTGGCGGATTGAGACGGGCCCGTAAATTGAAGAAAAGAGTCTGGGTCCTTCCCAAGCCAGTCCTGCGCCTGTCCAAATCTTTTGTCAGGCCAAGCATCAAAAAGCAATTATTATCCAAGGTTACAGGGCCATTGATTGGTGCAGATGGAGACTTAAATGAAGGTTTCAAAAGATTGTTTACCGAAATAAACATGGTAGAAGTTGGGGAGGGGTCCAGCAAGGCGGATGTGCAGTTTGTGGGGGCAAAGGCAAAAATCAATAATTGGATGGCTACTCTTTTTCCCATTCGGAGGAAGCCTTGGTAGTTGGCTCTGATTTTCCTTCCCGTTTTATGGATTATTCCAGGGTTGTAGTCCAGATTTCTTTATTTTGTTGTGTTCGTCAAAGTGTGAAACCTTGTTATCCTGTAATTCAATAAAATAAAAAGTTTCTTCTTCATTCCTTATTTTATTTTAATTTTGTTTTCTTCTTTTCTTTTTTTTGTACAGTTCTCTTTATACTGGTCTTAATGACATGGCACGCATAAGGAATTCTCAGCCCAGTCTTAAAAATCAATCTGATTCCGAAATGATAGTTCAAGAAGTAGATTGTGATTACGAATCAGAATATGATGATGAAGATGAAGCCTTCGAAGAAATTAGTAAGGAGTTAATTCACTTCGAAGAAAAACCAAAACCCAATTTAAATGACACAGAAGCCGTCAATTTAGGGGACACAGACAATGTTCGAGAGACTAAAATAAGTGTCCACCTCGAGCTAAAAATCCGGGAGGAGTTAATCAAAACACTCATTGAGTACAAAGATGTTTTTGCGTGGTCATATGACGACATGCCAGGGTTAAGCACTGATTTAGTGGTCCACAAATTGCCCACTGATCCAGCATTCCCTCCCGTCAAGCAAAAGTTGAGGAAATTCAAAACTGATATGAGTGTGAAGATTAAAGATGAGGTTACCAAACAGTTGGATGCAAAGGTTATCCGGGTCACCCGATATCCTGTTTGGTTGGCTAATGTTGTGCCTGTGCCGAAGAAGGATGGCAAGATCAGAGTATGTGTCGATTACCGCAATCTCAACAAAGCAAGTCCGAAGGATAACTTCCCACTACTCAACATCCATATTTTGATCGATAATTGTGCCAAGCGTGAGATCGGATCTTTTGTGGATTGCTATGCCGGGTATCATCAGATTCTAATAGATGAAGAAGATGCAGAAAAGACAGCATTCATCACACCCTGGGGAACTTATTGCTACCGGGTAATGCCATTTGGTTTAAAGAATGCTGGGGCAACCTATATGAGGGCAATGACTATTGTGTTTCATGATATGATACACAAGAAGATTGAGGTATATGTAGATGATATGATCAGAAAATCAAAGCATCAGGCCGACCACGTCAGGGATTTGAGGAAATTCTTCCAGAGGCTTCGCAGGTACAACCTCAAGCTCAAACCCGCCAAGTGTGCATTCGGTGTTCCATCCAGAAAACTGTTGGGATTCATAGTCAGTCGGCGAGGCATCGAGTTGGACCCATCAAAGATCAAAGCCATACAAGAGTTGCCCCTTCCGAGGAACAAGACTAAAGTGATGAGTCTGTTAGGAAGGCTGAACTACATCAGCAGGTTTATTGCCCAACTCACGACAACTTGTGAGCCTATTTTCAAGTTGTTAAGGAAGGATGTTGCGATCAAGTGGACCGATGAGTGTCAAGAAGCGTTTGACAAGATAAAAGGTTACTTGACAAACTCACTTGTGCTGGTTCCGCTGAAACGAGGGAGACCTTTGATTCTTTACTTGACAGTCTTGGAAAATTCGTTTGGATGTGTACTGGGGCAGCATGACGTCACCGGCGGGAAGGAGCAGGCCATCTATTATCTTAGCAAGAAGTTCACAGCTTATGAGGTTAAGTACACTCACCTGGAAAGGACATGTTGTGCCCTAACTTGGGTGGCACAGAAGTTGAAACATTATTTGTCATCCTACACTACTTACCTTATTTCACGCTTGGATCCTTTGAAGTATATCTTCCAAGAGCCTATGCCGACAGGAAGACTTGCAAAATGGCAGATTTTGCTCACAGAGTTTGACATAATCTATGTGACTCGGACTGCGATGAAAGCCCAGGCATTAGCCGATCATTTGGCCGAGAACCCGGTCGATGAAGAGTATGAGCCACTGAGGACTTATTTTCCTGATGAAGAGGTGATGCATATTGATGAACTAGAACAAGCCGAAAAACCAAGCTGGAAACTTTTCTTTGATGGGGCTACTAACATGAAAGGAGTCGGAATAGGAGCTGTGCTTATTTCTGAAACAGGGCATCACTATCGTGTTACGACTCAGCTTCGTTTTTATTGTACCAATAATATGGCTGAATACGAAGCATGTATTTTGGGTTTAAGACTAGCTGCGGACATGGATGTCCAGGACGTCTTGGTCTTGGGAGACTCGGACCTCCTGGTGCATCAGATTCAGGGTAAATGGGAAACAAGGGATTTGAAGCTCATACCATATTGATAATACTTGCTTGATCTGAGTAAACGATTTTGATCAGTGGAGTTCATTCACATCCCAAGAGTTCATAATGAGGTCGCCGATGCTTTGGCCATTTTAGCATCGATGTTGCACCATCCGGACAAAGCTTATGTCGATCCTTTGCATATTCAAGTCCGAGATTAGCATGCTTATTATAACATGATTGAAGAAGATTTGGATGGCGAACCATGGTTTCACAATATCAAGGAATACATCAGAATGGGGATATACCTAGTGCAAGCCATGGGGGATCAAAAGAGAACAATTCGATAGTTGGCAAATGGATTTTTCTTGAGTGGAGGAGTTCTGTATAAGAGAACACCAGACCTGGGACTGTTAAGATGCATAGACGCTAGATAGGCTATGGCTATCATGTCCGAAGTACATTCAGGAGTCTCCGGACCACATATGAGCGGATATGTGTTGGCAAAGAAAATTCTCCGATCAGGTTATTATTGGCTCACCATGGAGCGAGATTGTATCAGTTTTGTGCGCAAATGTCATCAGTGCCAGATACACGGATATCTGATTCATTCTCTACCATCAGAATTGCATACAATGTCAGCACCATGGCCATTTGTTGCCTGGGGCATGGATGTCATTGGACCTATTGAGCCGGCAGCTACCAACGGTCATAGGTTCATTCTGGTGACCATTGATTATTTCACTAAGTGGGTTGAAGCTAAGACTTTCAAGTCAGTAACCAAGAAGGCAGTGGTAGATTTTGTTCACTCCCATATCATCTATAGATTTGGAATCCCGAAGGTGATCATCACAGATAATGGTGCTAATCTTAACAGCAATTTGATGAAAGAGGTATGTCAACAGTTTAAGATTACACACCGCAATTCCACCCCATATCGTCCCAAGGCGAATGGAGCAGTTGAGTCAGCCAACAAAAACATAAAGAAGATACTTCGGAAGATGGTAGAAGGCTCGAGACAATGGCATGAAAAGCTACCATTTGCATTGTTGGGATATCGCACTACTGTTCGCACTTCAGTAGGTGCAACTTCTTATCTGTTGGTATACGGAACTGAAGCAGTGATACCGGAAGAAGTTGAAATCTTATCCCTTCGGATTGTCGCTGAGGCTGGGATTGATGACGATGAATGGGTCAAAGCCCGATTGGAGCAGTTGAGCTCGATTGATAAAAAATGATTGGCAGCAGTATGCCATGGCCAACTATATCAAAGGAGAATGGCAAGAGCCTACAACAAGAAGGTGCACCCCAGGAAATTTGAAGTAGGGCAGCAGGTGTTGAAACAAATCCTGCCACATCAGGCCGAAGCAAAAGGCAAGTTCGCCCCGAATTGGCAAGGGCCATTCATTGTAACCAGAGTATTGTCCAATGGCGCTCTATGTTTAACAGATACCGAAGGGAAATGCATCGACATGGCTATCAATTCTGACGCAGTTAAGAGATATTATGTATGATTTCTTTTGATTGTAATTGTTGTTTGTTTGTACTTGGAATTTATCGAAGACTGAAATGACGGAGGCAATTCTTTCTTCTATCCAAACACTTTAACCTTTGCTTCCCCTTTTGAGCCTTATTTATTCTTTCATACCCCTCTTTTGGAATCAGTAGTGAAAATGAAAGAAAAAGAGAAGAGAAAAATAATGATAATAAAGACAAAAGAAAAGTCACAAGAAAAACAAAGGAATTGGGAACTACGTTTGACCTGATTCCTCAAGAAGGATACGTAGGCGCCTCACGGCTCGGTCATAGTGTAACAAAAAATAAAAATCCCCAAGCAAGAAAAACTAGGGCAGAAGTTTGTGTTTGTAATTTTAGAAAGAAAGTTTGATTCCAAGAGTTGTACTGTTTTACCCATCAAAATTATTTTGAACTCTTGATACCCCTTTTCTTTAGCCATACACGGAAACCCATATTGATGTCCAAAAAAGACCTCCCGATCGGTATCCGAGAGTGCCAAGTCATGCAAACGGAAGTCGGGGATAACACCCCGATCCCCAGCAGAGGAGAGGATCACAAACTAGAAATGAATTGATAGCCGAAAAGAATCCCCAGCAGAGAGAGTCATATCGGCAGCACTCCAATCCCCAGCTGAAAAATAAAATAAAATGAGAGTCTTATCGGTGAAAACCTTCACAGGCACCATAAAGCGACGGAAGATGAGAGAAATAAAATGAGAGAGTCTTATCGGTGAAAACCTTCACAGACACCATAAGACGACGAGAGTTTAGTGAATCTTATTAGTGAAACCCCCTCGAAGGGCACTATGAGGTGACTAGAAAAGATTGGCGGAAAGGATCCACATTTGGCAAAGAGTTGAGTGCTTGTTTATCCCCAGCAAGATGGCGTCGTCCGAAAGATTGATTGATACAAATAGACTGGGTTTGTTAATCCGGAATGCACGACATGATCGTTGGGATCAGTTACATCATTCAGATAAGTTCTTTTCTTTCCTTTCCCCCAGCATTTGTTCAGAAAGATTTCTTCTTTTTCTATCTTTTGAAATCATCACTTTTGCATTTTTTGGTCTAAAAACTTTATCCCTCCAGCAGTTTGTTTTTTAAAAGGATTTTTAGAGCTTATTACCAGTTGCCAAGATGGTGCAAAAGCACAATGTGGATAGGACGGGCCAAAAATAATGCAATAGAACGAGAAAGACGTTCGTTGCAAGACCAAATGATGGATTGATCTAGGATTCCAGGGGAAGTTGGAGAAAAACAGAAAAAACAACAATGGAAAAATTGTGGATCAAACTCCAAGAGGATCCCCAGCAGATTTGCGAGATACAGGAACAACTCCGACAGATTATCGACCAAGTTCCGCGATGGTCGGACAACACAGAGCGAGGAGGGAAGGAAAAAGAAAAACCATCCCCAATAGGAATATCATCCCCAGTAAATAATGTCATACCCAGCAAGTTTTGTAATAAAATGCAAAGTAGGGAAAGGAAAAAGGGAAAAACCATCCCCAGCAGAAGTGGCACGACCACTCACCACGTTTTAAACTAACAAATTTTTCTTTGATTTGAAGCAGGGAAAGGAAATATTATTGACCGCATGAAGACATGGCCACAAAGAAGATTATCAAACTGGGGCAGAAAATTTTCTCTCATTGCAAAAAAATTCTCGAAAATCAGATAGCCACTTGGGGAAGAGGGAAGATAACACAATATTTGGAGGAAGTGAAATCCCCAACAGTATATGAGAGAAGGCGATACAAGTCTTAAAGAAAGCAATCTTGGAAGAAGCAAGATAACCTGAGTTTTAAGGGTAGTGGTCTGTGAATCAGTGTCGTCCCTACTATTGTTAAAGAGGGGAAAGTAACTAGTCATAAAGAAGGAAAATAATTCCCCAGCAGTGTTATTCCTGGCAGGTTTCAGAGAAGTGAAAACACCAGTCGGAGGGGAGTAATTCCAGTGGAAGGAAAGCGCCAGCTTTAAAGAAAGTAGTCTTTGAAGTAGGAAAATGACATATTTTTGAATAAAACATCGGTGTTATCCCCAGTAGTTTTTGGAGGAATAAAACACCAGTTTTGAGGGAAGCAGTTCTGAAAGAGGATGATTCAAGATTAGAAGGAAAAATGGTTAAGGAGGCAAGAAGGAGCAACATCAATGTTGTATTTTCAAGTTGTAGTCAAAGTCAGGAGCCCGCCTAGAGAATGGAGGTTTTATATTTTTAAGAAGTAGTCGAAGTCAGGAGCCCGCCTGGAGAATGGAGGTGTTGTATTTTTCAGAAGTTGTTGAAGTCAGGAGCCCGCCTGGAGAATGGAGGTGTTATATTTTTAAGAAGTAGTTGAAGTCAGGAGCCCGCCTGGAGAATGGAGGTGTTGTATTTTTAAGAAGTAGTTGAAGTCAGGAGCCCGCCTGGAGAATGGAGGTGTTATATTTTTAAGAAGTAGTCGAAGTCAGGAGCCCGCCTGGAGAATGGAGGTGTTGTATTTTTAAGAAGTTGTTGAAGTCAGGAGCCCGCCTGGAGAATGGAGGTGTTATATTTTTAAGAAGTAGTTGAAGTCAGGAGCCCGCCTGGAGAATGGAGGTGTTATGTTTTAAGAAATAGTTGAAGTCAGGAGCCCGCCTGGAGAATGGAGGTGTTGTATTTTTAAAAAGTAGTTGAAGTCAGGAGCCCGCCTGGAGAATGGAGGTGTTGTATTTTAAGAAGTAGTTGAAGTCAGGAGCCCGCCTGGAGAATGGAGGTGTTGTATTTTAAGAAGTAGTTGAAGTTATGAGCCCGCCTGGAGAATAGAGGTGTTATGTTTTAAGGAATAGTTGAAGTCAAGAGCCCGCCTGGAGAATGGAGGTGTTATATTTTTAAGAAGTAGCCGAAGTCAGGAGCCCGCCCGGAGAATGGAGGTGTTGTATTTTTAAGAAGTTGTTGAAGTCAGGAGCCCGCCTGGAGAATGGAGGTGTTATATTTTTAAGAAGTAGTTGAAGTCAGGAGCCTGCCTGGAGAATGGAGGTGTTATGTTTTAAGAAATAGTTGAAGTCAGGAGCCTGCCTGGAGAATGGAGGTGTTATATTTTTAAGAAGTAGTTGAAGTCAGGAGCCCGCCTGGAGAATGGAGGTGTTATGTTTTAAGAAATAGTTGAAGTCAGGAGCCCGCCTGGAGAATGGAGGTGTTGTATTTTTAAGAAGTAGTTGAAGTCAGGAGCCCGCCTGGAGAATGGAGGTGTTATGTTTTAAGAAATAGTTGAAGTCAGGAGCCTGCCTGGAGAATGGAGGTGTTGTATTTTTAAGAAGTAGTTGAAGTCAGGAGCCCGCCTGGAGAATGGAGGTGTTGTATTTTAAGAAGTAGTTGAAGTCAGGAGCCCGCCTGGAGAATGGAGGTGTTATATTTTAAGAAATAGTTGAAGTCAGGAGCCCACCTGGAGAATGGAGGTTGTTATATTTTCAAGTTATAGTCGAAGTCAGGAGTTCGCCTGGAGAATGGAGTCGTAGTAGAAGTCAGGAGCCCGCCGGGAGAGCGAAGGGTTACAACAAAGATCCCCAGCATAAATTAAATTCAGATGTCGGAAGGAAGGCAACACTAGTCAGAAGAAGGTAGTTCAAGCTTCGAAGAAAGAATAATTCGAAGCTCACAAGAAGGAAATAAGCAGTTCAAATTCGGCAATCAAGAGAGAATACGAGTCAAGTCAGAAGCAAAGAAACATCAGAGGAAACGCAAGACAGCAAGACAGCAAAGCAACAAGGCAACAACAGTCACATCACCGAGTTTGAGAATAAATCTTTGTAATTCATAGGCCATAGCTTAGTATAACTTCTTTATTTCTATCAAGGTGTAACAAGGAGGTCAGTAAGTAGCAGCAGCAGTAGCAACAGCAGTAACAGCAAAATCCCAGTCACATGGTAGTCCCAGCTACCAAAACTTCCCGAACTATATTGACCTGATTCCCTTTTAGCCAGGGATATGTGGGAAACCTTTGAAGCAGAAGTTCGGTCAAATCTTTTAAAATGCTTCTCACGGAGTACCCCAACGGGCAAAAATCACTCGTATCCACTCACTTTATCTTTGCACGAAAACATTTTGTGTTTTCGGACAAAGAGGGGCAGCTGTGAGCACGTGATTTTTGCCCTATGAGAACTACTCCCAAAAATTCAAAACAAAATGGTTTTGTGTTGTTTGCAATTTATTTGTATTTTTGTCTGCGCATGTTTGTTTCTACTTTAAATAAGAAAAATACAAAATATGTGTTGCATGTGCATTTAGGATTTAATTATGCATCTTTAAATTAATTAAACCACGTCCTATTTTAAAGAATGAAAATCACAAAAAAATATATGAATTCCGGTAGTTTGTCATTTTATTGTTTAATTGTGCGATTTTATTTTTCGATCTTGTGTGTTAACTGTTGTTAAGGGTTAATTAATATCCTTTTCAATAATCTTGGTTTTTCAACTCAATTTAGGAATTTTGAATTAAAAAAAAAAAATAGAAGAAAAAGAAGAAAAACAAGAGAAAATCGGACTGGGCCAATTGTAAAAGAGAGTCCAGGCCCAGCCCAAGTACCTTGTTTACCCGGTCCAATTAGTCTGGCAACACGACCGTCCAAACGACGTCGTTTTTGCCAGTCTCAGTCTGGGCCGTTGATCTCACTGGATCAACGGTCCAGATCACTCCACCCTTACCTATTCCCTGGCCCGACCCACTTGCACACGGATCGACCCTGCCCCAACACTAAACCAAACGACGTCGTGTCTGTTAAATGAACTGATCCAGGCCGTTGGTCGGGCTTGATCCAACGGCCAGGATTAAAACACCCCCCCCCCCCCGTATACACCCGTATATAACATTGATTCCTTACCCCCACGCCCCCTAAACCAACCCCCCCTTCACCTTCGTCTCTGAGCTTCAGAGACCAAACATGTCCGCCACCTTCAACCACTATCCTCTGCCCACCGGAAATTGCCTCACGGCGGTTCCGGTGGTCCAAACAGCCCCAAAAATTACACCATGGAACCCCCTTACCATCCTCTTTCCGAATCCCCACCCCATCGCCCTCGAATCATCCCCGAGTTCTTCGAATCTTAGATCGCAGAACTGGCCCCTAACCCTAGTTCATCCAAACAGCCCTAAATTTACACCACAGCTTCCCCTCAACCTCCCCAACCTAACCCCTCTAACCGTCACCCTCGAATCCTAGCCGTTTATTTCGAATATCAGATCAAAAATCGGACCAGAACCCTAGTTCATCTAAATAACCCTGAAGTCACACCACTGAACCACCTAGCTAACCCCGTCCCAAATCTCACCCAGGTTCTGTCCAAATCTTGTCAAAGCCTTTCGAATTTCAAGTCGAAGGCAAACCCTAGAGGAACCAGCTTCAGGTTGTTAACCATAAGGGTTAAAGGTTTGAGGTCTTAACTGACTTTAGTCGAGTGTTCTCAGTAGAGAACACTCGATTAAGGTCCGTTTTGGCTTCAAAATTTCAAGACGAAGTGTCAGTGAGAACGGAGTTCATTTTGGTTTCTGATTTTTGAGGTATTTCTCCTCTTTTCCTTTTTCTTATCTGATTATTGTTTGTTGTTGCCTAATTTTCCTTGCTACGTTTGTCAATTAATTCCCCTCCTCTTTCGAACCTTTTCTTGGTCCAGTTTCCTGCTATTGATTAACATGTGTTTTAAACAGTTTCGTCATTTAATCCATTCATGCCTGTATTTTAGTATTTCTCGTCAAGTTGTTTGGTGTCGTTTGTTTTGTTTTCAGTCGTAGGGCTCCATTCAGTATATCCTCAAGGTCCTTACATTTTTGTGTTTAAGGCTAATTTAGAACCATGAATATTGGTTCGAATTGCTTCATTTCTGTGATGTCTGATTCCTTGTTTGTTTTGTTATTCGTCATTTTACGTTGTAAATGCAGTTGTGCCCATCCAGTGTGAGAGAGTATTTCATGCATCTTGTTTGATTTAGAATTGGGAACTTAGTTAGTCACCCCCCTGTCCGTGTCAATCATGGTCTGAAATTTGACCTTGGTAGTTTAATAGGATTTTGTTCACATGCATTAGTCTTTATGCTATTTGATCTGACCTGAGTTCTAGTTTGAATTGCTGATTGGACTATTAACTGATTTGAATTGGTTATAGCTATGGTAGTTAGTTGGATTCAGTTTAGTTAATGGTTAGGTATGAATAGGTTATAGTTGAAGGTCTCAATGCAGAGTGAAAGGGATTGGGTAAGATAGTGATTCCAGGGGCTTTATGAGGGTATTTTGGGGATTGGAAAGGTTAAAAATGGCTAGTTTAAGTGGGCTGTCTGTAAAATACTAAACTAATGAATTGTTTAGTATTAGTGGGGAACAAAACATAAAAGCATGGGGGATTAATTGAATATTATAAGTTGCTCATACCTTTGGGCATAAGACACTGGATAATGGGCTGTAAGGGAATATCATGGGCAAAAAATTTGATAAGATAGAGGGGGCAGGCCTGCCTTGGGGGTTATATATAGAGTCATTTTTAGATAGGAAAAGAAAAACAGACCTGAAAAGAAAGGGAGGGAGTTTGAACAACAGTTTCAGAGAGACTTTTAAGAGTTTAGGACCTGAAAGAGAATCTGAAAAAGAAAGAGTTAAAAGAGAGGAAGAGAGTTAAGAGCTGGGGAAAAGGGCTATAGGATATAGATACAACTACTGTTTCATGGCATTTTGAGTGAGCTTTTGGTTTTCTTTTCAATTCTTGAAACCCTTTATTGAGTAGGTTGAGACTAGAAATGAATTAAGCTTGATATTGTTGTGTGATTAGAGGGGTTTTGAGTTTATTTGGGTATTTGCTGTGATTGTTGTTTCACACTTCATTCCGGACTGTGTTCAAGTGTGTTCTGGGCTGAACTGGTTGTGTTTGTGGCTGTTTGAACTTCAAATTGCTGCTGCGAACTGCTGTTATATTGTTGCTCGTATTACTGCTGCTGATTTTTCTTCTATTTTTTTTTGTGTTCCAATCCCAGGTACACATTCGAATCCACCATGATGTAGCTTTGAAATGGAGTTGATGATATAAAAGTGTTCATCAGATCCCTATTTATTTGGATTTCAGCTGTATTTATGGTTAACATAGACAGTAACTGTTATGGGTTGCCAAGCGTAGTTTAGTTTTGTATTTTGCTGTTAAAACTTGGGCTGTGTAATTAGAACTATAGTGGACTTTTGGATTATTGTGTAGAATGGTATTAGCTGTAGCATAATTTAGCTTGATTCTGTTTAGTTTAAACTTTTAGAACTAAAAATAGTTTGAGCTGGGAATCAATATGGCTATCCGTTGTTTAACATATACATGAGAATAAGTGTCGTGGAATTAGCTAATGTGCGCATCTGAATTGTTATCGTTGAATTAACGTTAGGTCTCGTGAGTACTCAGATTCATGGAATTGGTTCGTTGAGTCTAGTAGTTTGCTTTAGTTAATAACTTCCCTTAGTTTGATCAAAACCTTCAAATAAATACCTTCAGTTACTTTCATGCCCGAGTAGGAAGCTACAATCAGAACAATCAATACTAACTTGAATCAAGTAAATGAACTTGAGACGACTCTCTTCATCGGGTTTATCTTAGAGCCCGATGGCTTTGGTGTAGATTTATTATGTGGTTTGCCTCAGTCCAGCAACAAATAAATTAGGACCTCTCTTTTATCGGTAGAGACAATAAAGGTAGAAAATCGTAGTCACTTTAGGATCAGCCTTAAAATAAAAAGGTGAGCCTCGCCGAATAAAAAATGCAAAATTACGGGGCCCACAATAATTCTGTATATTAAAATACTTAGATTTCGGGACGGGTCGTTTAGCGAATTTCACGGCCTTCCCCAAAACAATAACGCGTTAGTCTCTTTAGGCGCGTATTTTAATAATATTACCTTCTTAAACTCGGGTGCACATTTATGTGACCCAAATCCAAATCTCAACAGAGTTGAAATGTGTCAATAACCACGGGTGCATTGATGTGACATGGTTCGAGATGTATTTCCACGATGTTACAATTTTCGGTAAAAATAATATTAGTAAAAGCGGTACGCAGTTAAAATTTGCACATAGGTTCAACATGTATTAAAATCAGATAAATAAGTCGAATATGACAGTTGAGCGACCGTGCTAGAACCACGGAACTCAGGAATGCCTAATACCTTCTCCCGGGTTAACAGAATTCCTTACTCGGATTTCTGGTTCACGGACTGTAATACAGAGTCAATCTTTTCCTCGATTCGGGATTCAACCGGTGACTTGGGACATCATAAATCTCCTAAATGGCGACTCTGAATTAAATAATAAATCCCGTTTCGATTGTCCTTTAATTGGAAAAAACTCCTTTTTACGCCCCTTTGCGGGCGCGGGTAAAAAGGAGGTGTGACACACGTAGTACGCATTTTCAATAGAGTGGGAAAGAGACTTCTCGATCCTTCCAACTCCCAGAATGTATCCCTTCTTGCCATTTTCTAAGGATACACTCCCTCCCTATAGGGTCTTCAGTGAAAAGAAATCATTTGTACTTCCAGTCATGTGCTTCGAGCAGCCGCTATCTATGCACCACTGTTGACTGGTCCCTTTCACTGTTCCCTGCACAAGGAAATCAAGGGTTAGACTTAGGAACCTAAACAAGTTTGGGTCCCTTGTAATGAGGAAAGGGGTGAGGGCTCTTTTGGTCCAATCAGGCATTATATGTTTTTTATGTGAAGGACCAGGTTCCGTAGCAGCAATTACTTTTTCAGCAAAAATTTTGTTTTTCTGTTGAGACTGAATTCTGGCCTTACAATTTTCTTTAAAGTGTCCAGTGTTGCCACAGTGAATGCAAAGCCAATTGTCAGGTACAGTAACGTACTTGCTCTGAGGGTTGTAGGGAGTCTTTTCCCTTTGGAACCCGATTCCTTGCCTATTTCCCCCATTGTTTGTGTACAAGACAGTGATAGCATCAGAGGACCAGGTCCACTTAAGTGATTTTTCAAGATCACTCTTCACTCTTCCTAGTTTTTTCTGAAGTTGTTTATTTTTCTCAAGCTTGGCACACAAACTAGATTTCACTAATTTTAACTCATTTTCAAGCTTAAGGTGTGCCTTACTTGCAACTTCCTTTCCCTTTTGAGTGTTCACAGGCCTATTTTCCCTTCTTAGTTCCTCAATTATTTCCTTTAGGTCTACAACTACCACCAATAGGTCATCTCTCTCATGCTCTATGTTTGCAATTCTCTCAGTCAAGGTATCCTTTTCCCTTTTTAAACTCTCAGTGGTCTCTCTTAGATCAACCGCAACCACCACTAGATCATCTCTCTCGTGTTCTATATCTCCTAGTTCCATAGTTAGTGCATTTTTATCATTAATGAGACTGTGATAAGCATCAATTAAAACTTTTGCCAAAGATATAATCTTCTTTTGAGAATAGGATTTAAAATTTCTTTGAACATCTAGAAGGTTTACCTCATCATCATCATCGTCATTTCCATCATCATCAGATTTTGCCATCAATGCAAATATGGAATCATATTTTGCAGCTTTGCTTTCAACGGCCATCATGGAGGTGTCTGTATGTTCATTATCACCCTCATATTCACTAGAGGAATCTCCCCAGGCATCCAGAGCATGCTTTACAATATTATCAGCGCACTCCCTTCTCTTGAACTTTCTGTCGGGGGCCGGGTTCCTCTTAACCATCTTGTCAGCATTATGTTTGTAATGGTACTAATTATGGAGAGGACAATCTTTGATGAAATGTCCTGGCTTTCTGCACTTGTGACAATAATCGTATCCTTTACTATTTTTGTTATAGCTTCCCTTCTTGGGAATGCCTCCATTTCTACGAACCATTTTCTGAAATCTTGGTAGTTTGTTGGTTGATTGACTTTCATCGAAGTTTGGTGGAGCATACATGTTGATATGTTCTAGGTGCTAACCTTTTTGAAAGAACCTGCTCTGATACCAATTGATAAAAACTAAGCATCCACCAAACTGTATAGAGAATCGGGTTCTCTATCAGTTCCCACTGTAAGCAACAGACTGTAAAACCAAAAAGTATAGGGAATCAGGGTCTTTCACAGTAAATCGACAGTAAATAAAGAACATACAGGAATTTTACGTGGAAAACTCCCAGCTCAACGGGATTAAAAACCACGACCTACCCTTGTAGGATTTCAACTTCACTACTGAGAAATCTTTAGATTACAACCTATTGTAACCTAGGAATTAACCTCTTAATCCTTCACTAACTTGTAACTACACTATTACAAGCTACTTTGTAGTAACTCTATTACAAAGACTTAATCACTCACTAACTTGTAACAATACTATTACAAGCCACTTTGTAATAACTCTATTACAAAGACTTCACAACTCAACTAACTCTAGCCAAGACACAAACACAAGGGTTTATGATTTATAAAGGGTTTCCTACACAATGCTTCTAACTAAGCTAAGTAGGAATTACAAGTGAAGGACAAAATAACAAAGACTCAACGAACCTAAGGACTTATGATATCTTCAATCTTTGGATCTGGTCTTTGAGGTTGCAGTAGCTTTGTTCTTGAGAGATGTGGTGGCTAGCACTTGAGAGAATATTTTCTTTTGATTTGCAAGTGTTCAAGTGATTGTGTTTTACCTCCCTTGTTGTTAATAATACATGTGTGACCTCACATACAATGATGTAAGCAAGGTAGGTAAAAAGATTTCTGCAGAAAAGTGACTGATGCACTGTTCATGCACTGTAGCATGTGTAGACATGTAATTTTTGACTCGCATAGTTTTAAAGTTAGTTTTAGTATCTTTATGTTTTAAAATATCTACTTGAGTTATTATGTAATTTTAGCCCCTTTTTTTTTAAATTTCAAATCAAATTAAAAGAAAAAAAAAGAAGAAAGTTTCAATTTATCTTATTAGATATGCTTGTTTTTGTTTTAATTTTTTTTTAAGTTCATTAGTATTTTTATAGTAGTATCATGCTAAGTTTTCCATGGTTTTTATATTTTTATTTTTAGTATAATCCTTGAAAAATACAAAAAAGAATAATAAATATATATATAGTTTCATGTTTTACCTTATTTCTATTTAGTTTAGGCTATTAAGATTTTTATAGCCATATATTTTGTTTTTACTACGATTTTCACTCTTACTTTTAATTTATATAAAATATGATATATTAGAAAATATATAGTTTCATATTATTACATAGTTTATTTAATTAATTGAAATTAGTTTAGTTTAATTTAAAAAAAGATTGGGTTGGTTATTTAATGGACTTTTAAAAATTGAAGAAGTACAAATTTTAGCCCAATTTTACACAAGAGAAGGCCCAAATCGAACAGCCCACGTCCCCCACTAAACCCGCCCCAAATAACTCTCTGACGGCGGCCATCCCCTCTTTGAATCCTAGCCCTCCATCCCAATTAATCTAATGGCCAGCATTAATTCCACCAACCATATAAAAGCTTAATCTTCCCCAAACCCTAAACCTAAAAACTAGCCGCCCCATACCTTCCCTCTCCTCCAACCCCTCTGCCCACATCCAACTCGCCCAAACTCGCCGTAATCGGGCGAGTTCGCCCTCAACGAATCCCATGGTCCCCCTCTCTCTCTTCTCCTTCTTCCATGTCATTCATTCCGTACTAAATCTCATCATTTCAATCCGATTCACGGATTTCTTCTTTTATTTCTTTTGTTTAAACATAAATCCGAGGCCCTTGAATAAATTTGGGAGAAATGGGAACCGTTGGATGAAGATTTTTGTCCAAAGTCTCCAGTTTTCTGATTTTTGTTTGTGAAAGGGGGATTTTCGGATTTGATTTTGGGGTCCCACACGATATCTTGCTGAGGAAGAAGAAGCTTTAAGAGAGGGTATATATTTGGAGCCTTTAGATAGAGAAGAGGAAAAAAAAAGTTCGAGGGTTTTGATACTGGATTTCGACATTTCTCTTCTGATTTCGATTTTTCATAAAAAAAAATTCAATTCTTCTTGGTTTTAATTTGACTCCCACTTCGAAAAATACAAAAAAAATTATTATTTTCAGTTCTGTTTTGATTCTCTTTCATGGAGTTCAACTGAGGCATTGTGGAGTTTTGAGGTTTTGTTAGCCGTTCGAGTTGGCTCGCGATTCCGTTCGAGTTAAATTTGTTCGTGTAATTGTTGGAATATCTTTATTAATCGAAAACCAGCCTTTCTCAGGTTCGTCTCTTTACCATTAGATCTTCTCTCATTTGCTTATGGTGAATCAAGCCTTAAAAGAGCCATATTAAGATGGGTTATTTGGTATTCTGCATTGAAACACTTACCTCCAGAAATATGGGTAATTGATAGTTGAGATTTGTTTAATTTTCTTGGGGTTTGTTCACTCCTCTGTTTTAGCATTTCATTTAGTCTTGTTTAACAGATCTTTGGGATTGAGTGAATCTATTTTGTGGTGAATTTACACCTGAACGGCAAAGAATTTTTATACAAGAATACCAGGATCGCGTTTGATTTTAGTCAAATAGGGATGAATATTCATGTAATTCTTTACCATTAAAAATCACTTAAAACTATAATTATCCATATGTTCGCTCGCTTTCTTTTTATGGCCAAAACATGGATTATGTGAGTTGAAGTTGTCAACTGGCCTTTACAATCTTCATATAAGATGCATCCATCATGAGTGTCTCGAGGTTAACCTGTCAATAGTTGGGTTTTCTAGCCTACCAAAGGTGATTTATGGCATGTTTCAGTCCACCTCTTGAGTTGAATTTTTTGTCGAATCTTAAAAAGTTGGGATTTAGTTCTTCGATTGAATGAGTTGAGAGTCTTTCTTAAGGAAGAAAAAATTAGTTCTATAGCATATTATCTCAATAGCGTAGGAGCTTTTGTCATCGGGTATGATTGTTTGGCATTATTTTAAAACAAAAAATGAGTTTTAAAATCATTGTTGTTGTTTCGTTACCTTGTAAGATTTGTTGGTTTACTTTTGAGGTAGATTTGGACGTGTAGTTAATCTGGGGTATAGAGCACAATTTATGATTGATTTAAATTGTTTTCTAAATGATGTAAGATAAAGAAGAATTAGGGTGATTAGAAATCTTTTAATGGCTCTTCTTAATGGCTTTGATTCACATTTTCCTTTATTGTTCTTCAGCCCTCCCTTTATTTGCTGAACGTTTTTCTTATCTATTTGAATGCTACTTTGTTCGATCATGCTGGGTGTGAAATTGTATGAATGATGAACTGGGTCGTGGGATTGGAGGGTACGACCAGCCCATTTGATAATTATTTTGTTTTCATATTTTTAGATATAGGGCTCGGTCCCATAAAAATAAAAGTTAAAAACAATACATGAGTGAATTTAATTGTTCTTTTATTCAGTTCTTTACTTTATTTTCTTTATTGATCATATTATTCATTAGGATCATGTCTGGGCCGGCCATATTTGGGTAGGCAAATCTTCAGGACATTCGTGTTTTAGCTTCTTTTGAGGCGAGAGGTCGTTCCCTTAGTTAAATTTATCCGGGGAATGACCCGAAGAATTTGTAAATATATTTTATTCCGGGGAATGCCCCATCGTACATGTAAAAGGAGGCCAAAAGTAGAAACTTGTAGTATTTTTATTTTATTTTCATTTTTCTTTCTCTTTTATTTAGGTGGGGACGACCTTGAACATCTCGTGTGTTTATTTTCCTTTTTCTATGTTTTCTACCTCAATTGAATATTTTTTAAAAGCCGACTAGATCGACTACGCAACCGTGACTTTCACGGGACTTGGGGAGTGCCTAACACCTTCTCCTCGAGTCAAATGAACCCCCTTACCCTAATCTTTGGTGTAGACTTAGTTTTAGAGTTCAGAGTGTTTTGAAAGGAAAATTATTATCATTTTTAGAAAAAACGGTGACCTGACACACCGAAATCAAATGTCAGGTGGCGACTCTGAGTTATTTTCTTTTGAACACAATTTTTGTCACATTCTAATTGGAAACCCTTTTCAAAGCTTTACTACATCTTTCTATTTATTTAAGAGGGTCAGTGAGGTTTGTTAAAAAATGGGGTGTGACAGCATGTGCAAGTAGCACTTTCCAACTGGAGAGTTGACTTCGTATAGTCACCTCGGGAACTGGTAGGGACATGTTCCCTCAGTTGTTCCTTCGACTCTGAAGAGTTGAGCCATAGTCCAAACTGGATCCCAAACTGGAACATTGTGATCTTAAAGTCTTGAGAATGTTTAATGTAGAGTTGACTATACGACGACTAGGGGAGCTGATCTATATCTGTTCCCTCTGTTGTTCCCTTATCTGATTTCATAGAAAATTGAACCAGACATCTGACTGGTTACTCTGAATACAAGAGAACTAATTGTATCAGGTTCCTTATCTGTTTCTATCATGAAGTTTGTCAAATCATCAAAACAAAAGACGCATAACTTATCAGGAAGGAAGACCACATCGACCATCTAAAGGAAGCCTTCGATATAATAAGGCGATACGGCATGAAGCTGAACCCCAAAAAGTGTGCCTTTGGCATAACCTCGGGCGAGTTCCTCAGCTTTCTGGTGTCATAAAGAGGCATCGAGGTCAACCCCGACCAGATCAAAGCCATCGAGGAAATACCCGAAATATTGACCAGCAAAAAACAGGTACAAAAACTGATTGGTTGTATAGCTGCCTTGTTGAGGTTCATCTCACGATCCTCTAACAGATTCCACAAATTCTTAAACGTTCTTAAAAAGGACAATGAACTCTAGTGAAATTCAAAATGTATCAAGGCCTTAAGAGAACTAAAGGCATACTTGTCCTCGCCCCCACTACTCGCCAAAGCAGAACCCGGCGAGCGCCTCCTGATATACTTAGCTGTATCAGAGGTTGCAGTAAGTGCAGTGCCAGTCTTTGAAATCAAAGGCACGCAATCTCCAATCTATTACATTAGCAAAACCCTAGTCGACGCCAAAACAAGGTACCTCCACCTCGAAAAGTTGGTTTTGGCATTGGTCATAGCTTCACGAAAGCTTAGACCCTATTTTCAATGTCACCCTATATCAGTGGTCACGACCTTCACCCTAAGAAGCATCCTACATAAACCCAAGCTGTCAGGTAGATTGGCCAAGTGGGCCATAGAATTGAGCGAGCACGATATAACATATCAACCGTGAAGAGCAATAAAATAGCAGGTACTCGCCGACTTCGTCGCCGATTTCAATGCCAAAATAAAGCCTGAGGTCGAGCAGGAAAGTTCTCGCACCTCTCCTAGGTTACCCGACCTATGGGTCCTATACACCGATGGCGCTTCCTACGCGTCAGGATCTGGACTAGGACTCATACTCGAGGTCCCAACAGGAGAAGTCATCTGCCAGTCCATACAGTGCCCCGATATGACTAACAATGAGGTTGAGCACGAGGCCGTAATTGCAGTACTAAAGCTAGCTCTCAAGTACGAAGCACGACGAGTCGTCCTCTGATGCGACTCACAACTCGTTGTCAACCAATTCACAGGGACTTTCCAAATCAAAGAGTAGAGGCTACAAAGTACCAAGCAGAAATTCATAAACTACTGCCGGAATTCGACGAATGTCAACTCGACCAGATACCTCGAGCACAAAACATCGAGACAGATGGCCTCGCCAAGTTAGCAGCAGCCACCAAAAACATTAGAAAAGAAAACGTGGTTACCCTCCTCCACTCTTCAATAGACCAACTTGAGGTACACTCTATAAATTTAACTTGGAACTGGCGCAACCGTATTATAACATATTTGCAGGAGGGAATACTCCCATCAAACAAAAAATAATCCAAAAAGCTTCGAATGCAGGCGGCCGAATACAACATTATAAACCACGACCTATACAAAAGAATATTTGGCGGTCTTTTGGCAAAATGCCTAAGGCCAAACCAAACAAGATTCTTCCTCGAGGAAGTACGCGAAGGCCACTGCGGTACCCATACCGGCAACCGAGCATTCATCAGATGCCTCATACGAGTAGGCTATTATTGGCCTACCATGAAGAAAGAAACCGCCAACTTCGTCAAGAAGTGCGAGCAGTACGAGAATACGCTCATATGATACACCAAGCGGGCGAGCACCTCCACTTGGTCACATCGTCATGGCTATTCATCAAATGGGGAATGGACATCGTGGGACCACTCCCAACGGGATGATGTAATGTGCGTTTCCTTTTGGTTTTAACTGACTACTTTTCCAAATGGGTAGAATAAGGTGCATTCGCCCAACTACGCGGACAAAAAGTTATCACATCATATGGAGGAACATCATATGTCGCTTCGGCATCCACAAAGAAATCAGCTGTGACAACGGACCCCAGTTCCACCGGGAAAAAGACCGCTGAATTCTTTGAGAAATGGCACATCAAGCGAACACTCTCCACGCCATATCACCCTGCAGGCAACGACCAAGCCAAATCCTCCAACAAAACAATACTAAACATCATGAACAAGAAACTCGAAGACGCCAAGGGACTATGGCCGGAACTACTACCAGAAGTGTTATGGGCATACCGCACCATGCCAAAAACAAGCACAGGAGAAACGCCATATTCACTAGTCTATAGGACTGACGTAGTGATACCAGTCGAGGTCAGGGAATCAAGTTTGAGATACTCCATGAGAGCGGACCAAGCAACGACGAGAACAGAAAGCAATACCTCGACGAAGCGGAGGAGCGAAGAGACATGGCTCATATAAGAATGATAGCCCAAAAACAGCAAATAGAATGGTATTACAACAAAAAGGCCAAAGTAAGACCACTCAAAGTCGGGGACTATGTACTCAAGGAGAAAACACAGGCGGGCAAAGACCCAAGAGAAAGCTCCCCGCAAAATCACGGTCCATACAAAATCACGACAGCAGCAAACAAAGGATCATTCCAACTAGAAACAATGGAGGGAAAGCTACTACCAAACAATTGGAAAATCGCCCCCTCAAATACTTCAACTTCTAAGAATGGACGTTCTCCAAATCGTACTATTTTTTCCCTCACCTTAGTTTTATCCCAATTGGGTTTTATCGGGGAGGTCTTAATGAGGCGACGAAGGGGATGTCTTGAAGTTCAAGTATAATTCATCGCCCCGCCTATCGACTACTTTTCCAAGCCGAGCGATGAAGGGACTAGGTAGACTAGAACTTCTCAAATATATGTATGGAACAAACAGAAACATGTAATATTCTCCAATGAATGAAATAAACAAAACAGCATGCAATATTTTTGCACAACTCCACCAAATAATTTTACATCCTTCATTCGACCTCGCTCGAATTATTTGACACTCGACCTCGCTCGAATTACTTTACACTCGACTCGCTTGAGTTATTCGACCTCACTGGAATTACTTTACACTTGACTCACTCGAGTTATTCGACATTCGGCCTCGCTCAAATTATTCGACATTCGACCTCGCCCGAATTATTCGACATTCGACCTCGCTCGAATTATTCGACATTCGACCTCGTACAAATTACTTTACACTCGACTCGCTTGAATTATTCGACATTCGACCTCGCCCGAATTATTCGACATTCGACTCGCTCGAATTGTTTTACATTCGATCTCGTTCGAATCAATCAAACCTCGACCTCGTTCGAGCTAACTAATATCCGACCTCAAGTCGGTCTATGTTCGACTCCGCCAAAATCAACATTACAGGCAAACAGCCGAAATTCAGGGACTTCCCACATAGCAGACGAGAAGAAAAAGAGAATGGAAATCCAAAAATACATAGAAAAAAAGGCAATTATTCCATTTCAATTGTCAGATTACAGTACTTTTTACAAAGGTCTCGAGGACGCCCTCACAAAAATAACAAAGCAAAAAGAAAACTAAGTACAAAAGCTTCACGCCACATAATCCCCATCAGCATACTCATCATCATACCAAGGATCAGAGGCAAGCCCATCCATGGCGTCGTCATCATCATCCCCGCCGGGTATACCAGGGTCGTAACCACAAGCTTCACGAGCTGCACATGCCATAACACAGACGCCCTCAAGCTCCACCTCAAAAACCTTCCCGACAGCCTTCAAAGACTTGTACACGTCAAGTTGAGCCTCAGCGTGAACCCACATCTCATACAACTCTCGTGATATACTAGGATCAGCAGAAGTATGAAAAGTAGACGGTTGGGCCTGCTGTTGCTCCTTCTTGACCTTTAAGGTGACGACCTGTTCATTTAGCCCATATAGCTCTACCTCCAAACTCTCGACCCGCTCCTCCAACCTCGCCACCTTGAGCGTCGACGTATCCACCTCGTTAGCCCGCTCAGACCTACAAACACTTAAGGTACCCTCTAAAGTTGCTGCCTCCGCCATAGCGGCCATCCTGGTCCTTTCAGCCAGATTCAGCTCCGCGACCCTAGTGCTCAATTCCGCCCTCAAGTCGACGACCCTAGCCTCGATTTTTTCAAACTTGACCATTAGGGACGCCTCCTATGCCAGGAGATCTGCATTCTCAGCCATCACTCCCTTGCTCACGTCGAGCTCGTCCTCTTTAGCCTTTAGCGCTCCCTCAAGCACGCTGAATCTGTTGATGGCCCTCAAAAGCTCCTCGACATTCTCCTTCAGCTCCTCGTCTTTCTTCTTCAGCTCTTCGTCTTTCTGCTGGAGCCCATCACGGAGTGACTGAAACTAGCGGTCCTGGCTGAGTAAGTCGGCGAGCGTTCGGTGCTTAGAATGGTACTCTCCGTACTTGGATGCCATTTTCTTGAAAATGACCGTCCTCCGCTCTTCCCACTGATCCCACTCAATCCCCATGATAAGGGTCTGACATGCAAAAAAAAAAGAGAAGAGGTCAGTGGAAGAAAGTTACACATATGAAATGAACTTAACCTAACATGGGAAAAGAAAACTTACTCGCAAGGCCATCCAAGATATACCCAACGACAGAGCCGTATCTTTCAGCGTCTGCAACGTCCTATTCTTAGAATTCGCGCAGAGGGGAGCGAAGGCCGGCACCACCCGTTTTGAGTTGGCTAGAAGGTCGTAATCTACGGCAATGACTATATGCCAATTAGGACCCTCCGTCCTTATCTCCACGCGAGTAGCCTTCTCCACGAAGGTCTGTACCTCCTCAGGGTCGATGTCTGAGCCAGAGTCATCGTCCCCCGCATGGACAGCTCTCCCTCTCCCAGCTGCCGATGATGAGCCACCTTTAACAGCCCGCGTAAGCTCCCCGTTACTACGAACCCCCTAAACCTCAGAGGGCCTCTTCTCCATGGCGGCACCCGCTGCAGAAACAGCCTCAACGTCTGGTGTAAGCACTGATTTCGCTTCCAAAGCAATGAATCTTTCTAGCTCAACATCAGCGTCAATGGCCTTCACGGTCTCTACCCTTCGTCTTTTCCTCGGCAATGCCTCATCACCGTAAGATGACTCGTCCACAAGGTGAAAGATAGGCTAAGAAGAGATCTCATCCGGCACAACAACCGTTTGAGGGGCAGAGTCCCTCATTGGCGGAACTTGAGTTTGACCTCGAGCAGACTCAGCTAGAGCAAATTGCATCCCGATCGAGGCCACCACCTGACAAAATGCAAGCACAAGAGCCTTCGCCTTTTTGGAAGCTTGCCAACCTAGCACCAAAGGAAGGTCGCATCAAAAGGCGATAGTGAGCGGCAATAAGTTGGAAGGTAGAAATAACACTTACTGGACGAAATCTTGGACCCAAAGATCTTGTGAAAGGACGCCCAATCACGAATTCCCACGGTGTGGGGTAACACGCAAGCCACCCAATCTTCAATATCGAAGACGAGAGAAGGTACACGCTTCTCAGCTGAAAACAAGGAAGCCTTGAGTGGGTCGAAAATGAAAGAAGATGAGGAAGAAAAGAGAAAAATAATAAACATATGGAAAGATACTTACGATTATAGTTCCATTGCTCGGGGAACCCGGTCAGATTCGCCACCAGATGCTCGATCTTGATGAAAAGTATTTATACCAGAACCGCCGGTTCATCTTATCATCCATCCCGGCCACCAACCATTTGGTCTCACGATGTCGCAGATGTATCAATGTACTCTATAAAAACTGGGCAAGAATAGATGCAGCAGATGGTGGATATTGACCTCACAGCCGGCGAACTCTGCATACTTCACCAGCATCATAAAAACTTTGTATACATAAGAGGAGAGTTGAGCCGGCAGACATTGTAAAAGCGGCATAACTCCTCCGCTAATGGAGGGAGAGGAAGAGAATAACCAACTAGGAATGGATAAATATAGAAAACGCAATATCCGGGCCGATGAACCTATACTATATCGCCTCTTGCCAGAACAATTTCGACGTGAGAAGGAATACGATATTTGGACTGAAGGTCGGCTATTTGACGCAACCCCGTCTCAAAAAGCTCCTAAGCAGGAGCGGGAGCAGGTTCCTTTGGGAAGTCATTTCCGACCAAAAGATTATTAGGAACCACTTCCTCCACAGTGGGAAAGCTTTCTTCCTCCTCAACCATAGATTCCTCACCGCAGGGAGGAATGGCCACCGATAAAGGAGTGGCATCGGAGACTCTGTCGTGAATATGAGGGGAATCTGACATATTCCAGCAGTAAAGTGTGCACAGCAAAGTCGGAGAAAGAAAATATCAACCGAGAAAGAAACCAGGGACTGAAATTGAAGAAGCTGTAAGAAATCGAAAGTGGAGATCAAAGAAGAAGGTCAAAGAAAAACAATATGCATACAAAATGGAAAATGCTGAAAGTTTCAAAAGTGAAGCCCCTCTCCTCTATTTATAAGGTTGGGTGACACCAAAATCGAGGCGAAGAGTCGTCAATGGCACCAAAATCGAAGCGACAGAAGCATATACACTGTATTGGGAAGACGTGTAATGATGACGTGCCTGGCCATGACGTCATCCTACGTCAGCCACACCGACCGCAGCCCTGCTGACAACGCCACCAGTTCGACCTTGGTTGATTCGATTCAATCATCACGACCAAATTTCCTCTGAACGGTTGCAAACAAAATCCGCTCATCGAGGACATCCAAGATCACGACCTCAACAAGCGGAGGGACTAACTGTATTGGTCAAAATTTAGACTGGACTTAATAACTTCCAATGGACGTGGTCGAGGATTAAGCCAACCACGACGCAATGACGAGGAGTCATCCTAAGAAGGATTAGTGCCGAGGTCGAGTAAAGAATGTACGAAAGCAATGGTGGAATAAGTTTAGAATAGAAAAAGGGATATTCTATTGAATATTCCTTTAATTGTACTTTTTTTAGGGTTTCTTAGGAATATCCCCTATAAATAGGAAGAGATAAAGAATAAAAAGGGATCTTGACTTTTGGATAAGAACACATTGTAAAAGTTGACTACAGAAAATATACAAAGCTTGTCTTGTCCATTGATTCCATTATTCAACATACATCTTTTACTCACAAGATCCAAGGATCTCTTATCCACCTTCATTTTATATTGTCCCCGCGTTATTGTCAGGAAGGAGAATCATACAAGTCATCTAACATTTGGGTGATAACTTCCTTCTTATTACATTTATTGTCATTGCCTACATTCATTGCAAGCTTTCTTTATTGCATTCATTGACAATCATTGAGCACTCTTAATCGGCATTCAATATTATCGGACATGATACTACATCGTTAATGCATTAAGTCTTCAGATCTAGTAGTTATTATATTTAACTAGAATTCACCCCCTATTTTCTTATTAATTCGTTTTAGGAAAAGGTTTAATACTTTTTTGGTAAAACAAGTTAAGCATTGACCTTTTATTCCAGACCTATTGCGGTATTATTAGTAAGTTGAATTTGCAACACTAGAACTCTTCCAACGAAGAAACAAAGAAATAGTACCCTTTCAATTCTAATCATATTGCATTCTATATTTAAAAATGTCTTAAATGATTGATCAAATTAATTATAAAATCATTTTCACATATGGTTTTAGTATCCTAACTCAAATTACTGTTAAATTATTCTTTTTTCCCCAGGAATTACTATTAAATTAATAACTCGGTCTAAAATAAAACAAACATTTAAAAAATAACACAGGTGCATTTGGTTGAAAGAAAAGGAAAAAAAAAAAAAGAACTACTGTTTTTGTGCTTCTATTTTCAGCTACCTCGGAGTAAGCCTGGACAAAAACAGAGTTAGTACTGTTACAGTAGTAGCAGCAGCGACTAAATGGAGCAGAATAAAGCTTCCGCCTCTATTCCTCCAACCAAACGCGTCCGCTGCATCGTCAAGCTTGGTGAGTTATTCTTTTTTCTTACTGCTCAATCTTGGTATTCATAAATTTTTATTTTATTTTTATCTTTTAGTTTCTTTCAGTTCCTTTTTCATTCTTTCTCTACATTTGATCTGATATTTGTGGATTTGATTGAAAAATCTGAAATTTGGAATACCCAGTTTGCTTTTTCCGACCAGTACTAGGGAGAGTGATCTCGGATCTTGAGCAATTTTTTTATTACTTTTTCATTTACTTATTGGAATGGCTGAGGTATTGAAATGGGTCTAAGAAGTTTTCATCTGGGACAATTTTGTGATAATTTTTACCTATAAATAAGAAGGGAAAAAATAACTCATCCTACCATGAAGAGGCTCTTATTTTGTGAGGTCCAGCTCCAGCCCCATCTACCAAAGTGTGAAACCATGAAAAAGAGGAAAGAAAGTTTGTTGTTCCTATTTGAACTTAATAGGCGGCCAACCAATATAATTATGTGTTTAGGGCTGTCTAAGGGGAGGGTTCTGGGTACTTAAGGGATCTGGGTAAGGGGGCGGTACCGGTAGGGAGGGGTTCCTTAAGGGGACTGGGGCTAAGGGGAATTAAGGGTATAGGGTAAGGGAATTTTTTGGGGTATCGTACTAGTACCACTTGAGGGGGTCGGTAAGGGTACTTAGGGGTATTTTAAATTAAAATTTTAAAAAATTGCTATATTTAAATACACACAAACTATACGGGCCTTGAAAAATTCTAGGCTATGAAGTGTCTTTAATTTTATTTAATGCAATGTTAATATTATATTTCTAATACATGTTATAAGTATTTATTTGTATTCCAATACTTATAATAATTTACTTATATATTTCCTTACTTCATCAAAAAAAAATTATTTATATAATATTTCAATAACTTTTAGTGGTTCTTTGCTTGAAATTGATAGTAGTAGTTCTTCTGCTTCCTCGCCATCTCTGGTAGATAGTATTTCATTTATAGGCATCGTCGTCTTCTTGAATTATTTTTGGAAGGACAATGTTTCTTTTTTCCGCTTTAATCCAATATTTCACTAAGTTTTCATTTCCTTCATCATCGCAAACATTATTCTAACCGTTGTTCTAGGAAGCCTTGAAAAGCAGAATTATATGTTTCTTGTATGTAACAAATAAACTGGACTGGTTAGTATTTGTTTCAAAACAGGGACCCCCTCCCTAGCATTACCCTTAGTAAATCTATTAAACACCTTTTTTACCAGTTTAGGAGCCATTTTTAATAATAAATAATTAAAATAACAACAAATAGCAATACATGTATAACAAAAATAAATATGAAACTTAATAAAAGTTGGAACGAGTGAACCAAACGACAATATATAATTGATGTCGATGGAAGAAAATTGCTCTGACTAGTGGTATAGTGCCAACAAAAAAAATGCGTTGTCGTATAATTGATGTTGATGCTTGAAAAATTATAGCAAAATAATTGAGTGCTAGAATGTTAATTGCAATTAGAGAGAGAGAGAATTAGAGAGATAAGAGAGTTTGATTTGACAAATGAAAGAATAAAATGAGGTATTTATAGTTTTAAAATAGGGCAAAAGTGTAATTTAACAAACTTAGAGGTTAAAAATATAAATTAAGGGGTAGAGAGGGTGTTAGGGGGTAGGGAGGCAAAAATAGCCGTTTTTCGTTGTTGCCAATAACCGTTGGCTAACGGTCAAAAAATAGTTAAATTAAAAAATAAAATAAAATGGTTAAGGGTATCGGTTCGGCACCAGACCGTTGCCGGTACGGTATCTTTAGGGTACCAACCGGACCGGTTCTAAGAGTACTTTTTTCAGTCCCCTACCCCTTCTCCTTAGCCCCGATCCCTTACTCCCCCCCCCCCCCACAAAAAAAAAAAACCCAACTGGGGTGGTACCGGTTTCGAGTAATCTGAGACAAACCTAGTGTTCACCACTGTCAAACTTGACTTTTGGCATAAAGGATGATGTCATCAATGACATCACAAGGCAATTCTACTACTATATATAAGCCAAAGCTCTCTTAGTTGTATGACACAAAACACAGAGAGCAAGAGAAGAATTTACGAAGTGTGAGAAATAAAATACTTTGAGAGGAAAAATAGAGAGTGTGAGCAATATTAGTCAAGTGGAAAAGTTCTTGCTATAGTGAAATCAGTGGCTCCTCTTGGGTCATGGTTTTCTTCTTTTTAAGAAAGATTTTCCATGTTAACATACAAGTGTCCTTGTTTTTATATTATTATTGTTGATTACCGTATTTTGGTTCTCTGTGTTTATTGCAATTATATACCGTGGATATTTTTTGTTGGTTATTTTTCCCAGCAATTGGTATCAGAGCATGTGGGTTTGCTCATGCATAAAATTATTGTTCATGGTCGGTTGTAATGTACTTTATGAAAAAAAATATATCATGAGTAAAATACGAGGTAACAAAATTCAACAGTGATAGTGATAATGGTTTCTCTGTATAACAATGAAGGATGAAAGATCTACCCATCTAACAAGCAAGGCACTAGATGGTAATGAGTCGAAACTCAAACCCTTGAAACCGAAGGATTAGGCAAACATGGATGGAAATACGGTTTGTGCAATTTGATTACACTTGCCTAATGAAGTACTCAGTAATATAGGTGATGAAGGTAGTACCTGTGACATTTGAGAAAAACCTAAAAAGTTTGTACATGTCCAAATCCTTGACAAACAAGTTGTTTTTAAGAAAAACTGTATTCCATTCATATGACTGAAGGTACGAATTTCTTGTCATATTTAAATTGTTTAATGGATTAATCACGTAGCTAGCCAATCCCGGAGAAAAATGTAGTGAAGTAGATAAGGGTATCCTGTTCCTAAACTCATTGTCATCTTCCTGTGATAATTTGGAAACAACCATCTTGCACTGTAGAGAACTAATGTGCATCTGATGCCACAAATCTGCAATCCCTTCTCCCTCATATGGCACAATTATTGGTGCCACAAATCTACTGGTATATCATCTAAAATCGCATCACATATTGAGTGGCTGCCTTGTAGAATATGTAGCGAGCAACTCCTTTAGCAATCACCAATGATCCTTTGATGAGCCTCCACTTCCTATTGGCGAAATGATTCGCGTACCCGCCTCAATTTGGAGCGACCCTAAAATCAAATTCATTCGCAGATTTCCTATGTGTTGCACAACTTTAGAACTAATGTGTCTCCAACATTTGTCTTGATACAAATGCCACTAATCCCACAATCTTTGAGTGATTGGTATTTCCCATCTTGAACGTCCTAAAGTTTTCTCTGTTATACCTATAGAAGAACTATTTCGGACTGGCATGGTAAGATACTGCTGTGTCAATCACCCATTCTGACTCCTGGCTTGCCTAGTATATGCATCCTTCCTCCTCGTGAATGAAGAGAGCCACCGAATCATCATTGTGCACAACGACAATTATGTTGTCATCATTCTTATGGCCACTGCTTTTTGATCTTTCTTTGGATTTGGGCAATTTCTTTTGAAGTGATCGGGTTGGCCGCAATTGTAACAATTTCTACCTTTTGACCGATCCCAGGACTTTCCATGACCTTTGAATTTATCACGGCTACTCGAAGCTTTATAATGACTCCTGCCTCTGATTTCCATGATAAGAGCCCTGCCCCGGATTTTCAAGCTTGTTCCTTATCTTCTCATTGAGTAGGATGACTGATATGACCTCCTTTAACTCAATGGCATCTCTACAATGCAGGATGATTATTCATAGGAAGATGGCAACGAGTTTAGTAGCAAGATAACCTTATCTACTTCACTAATTTGTTCTCCGAGGTTGGCTAGCTGCATGATTGATCCATTTAACATATTTAAATGTGATAAGAAATTTGTACTTTGTTTGCCAAGGATTTGGACATGTACATGCTTTTAGTCTTTTCTAAATACCACAGTCACTATCTTAATCACCGACATTATTGAGTACTTCATCGGACAAGTACAATCGGATTGCACTAGTTGCCTTTCTCATTCATGTCTGCCTCGTCCTCATGTTTCATGGGTTCGGGCTTCGTCCCATTGCTATCTAGTGCCTTACTTGATGGATAAGTAGACCTTTCATCCTTCTATGTCATATAGAAAGACCGTCATCACGGTTGAATCTTGTTACCTCGTACTTTACTGACATTTTCTCTTAGAGTTACAACCGACCATGAAAAATATTTCTATTTATGAGCAGAACATGTGCTGTGATACCAATTATTGAAAAAAATAACCAACAAAAAATATTCACGGTTATAATTGCAAAGAACCAAAATACAGTAATTAACGATAATAAAATGAGAAACAAAGACACAGGGATTTTAACGTGAAAAATCCTTCTAAATAATTAAAAATTACGACCCGAGAGGAGCAACTGATTTCGCTATAGCAAGTACTTTTACACTTTGTAGTTCTGCGGAAAATACTCAAAAGAAAGAACCATTTTTTAATTTTTCTATGATCCTTGTATCTTCTTCAGGGAAAGAGTTCCTTTACTTATCAACCCTCGGATATGATGATACCTCAGCTTAGATGTGCTTTCATCTTGCACGAAACACTGTTATTTTCTTTTTTGATAATTTTTACCTACAAACAAGAGGGGAAAAACTAACTCCACATATGTGCAAAACATAGCATTACAAGCCTGGATAAAGGAGAGTTATAATAGGTTGAGGGACAACATAAAAATAGCCAAACAAGAATGTATATTCTTTCACTGATACGGAAGATTCCTTGTATATGAGCCCATAGTTTGGGATTGAGACATAATGATTGATTTTACCTGTAGAAAAAATAAAAATAGAAATGTGTTGGTCACTTAACAATTAGAATGGACCAGTTGATGCCCTCTTCGGAGTTTGTATTTAACTATTTTAGGTTACTCTTAACAATGTATAAATAGCATTTGAAGTGACATCAGGTTGGTTTACTTTAAACAAGGGGATTAGAATCCTTTTCTACTTATTAGTATGTCTTCTTTCTGAGGATTCATTATTTGTTTACTGTTTAGTTCAGGAGGTGCAGCGATCACATGTAAAAATAAATTGGAGACTATAGATGAGGAGAATCTTAAGGAAGTTTCATCCCAGCTTCGTCAAGCATTGATTCCGAATTCTGATTCTGCAAAAGTTCTTGGAATGGATTGGAGCAAAAGGCCTGGACAGTCTGAACCTCCAAGTTTCGTCGATGAGTTCAGTGATCAACCAGTTGTGGATTCAGAAAGTTTTATTGTTGTTCATGGAGCAGGTTGATATTGTCGAGTGTGCTTAGTCATTAGCAAGATTTCTAAGGTTCATTAGCCAACAAAACTATGTGAATTATGAAATGAATAAAATATAAATCTACCAGATTTACTGCTCTAGAAGGACAATTTAATTCTTAGTTTCGTGTAAACTCGTGACCCTTTTACGTTGTCATCATTGCCTTCAGGTTCCTTTGGACACTTTCAAGCTAGCAAGTCAGGTGTTCATAAGGGTGGACTAAGCCAACCTCTTGTCAAGGCTGGTTTTGTTGCTACAAGAATTTCAGTAAGATCCAGCCCTCACCTTTCCGTTTTCAAGCAATATCTTTGTTCCGCGTGGCATACATTTTTCAACTCTATTATATAGCTGATATTTGGTCTTTATTCCTTTTCTACATTCTGCTTTTAACTTAGGACTAGCGGCGCCGTTGCTGAGACCAGTGAAATATTTGCTTCCCTCTGTTTCTTTTGCATTTCTACATTCCATGGTTTTTTCATTTGGGTCACAAACATAACAGAAAATACTTCATGCATGCATCTTAGTTCTCCTCTTCTTTTGGGCATATTTCCAGGATCTTATGCGGGCTTAACTTCCATGCTTGAGTTCTTATCTGCTTAACCTTATGCACTACCTGAGAGATGTCTATTTAGGTGTGACGGGTTTGGTGTGTCCTGCACAAATTAAGTGATTGTCACTTAATTACTTGTTAGACTCCTTTGTCTCTATGTAATGATCCCCTTTTTATGCTTTTGCTTTGACTCCCTGGTAATATGCAATAGAATACTCATTTTTCTTTATGCCAGGTCACATCCCTCAATCTTGAAATCGTGAGAGCCCTAGCAAGAGGTACTCATAACAATTTCTTTTCTATACCACTAGTCTCTAAGCCTGTCTTGAAATAGATGAGATTAAATGTAACTGGTAGCGTGACATGTAACATTTTCACATCTGCACTTCATTTACCTCCAGTGGGTCTCACTTTGGGCAGGGTTGGGATTTGAAATGAATTTTGATGTTTAAGTGCTGAAATCTCTCTCTTAGCCCAACTTCTTTACTGCACGATAAGAAATAGGATTTGAAAAGACACTGTGAAGGCCATAAGTAATTGTCATATCAGACTGGAGGGGCTATGATGCTCTGTGGAAGATGTTACAAGGGCACATCACTCTTTTTTAAAGCTAACATCCTAATTAATCTAGTCATGCTGTTGATCTACATAGTACCAGATAACTGTCCATCCAGTCAACCGTCAAACAATCAACGCTCTTCATGTACAAGGCTTGTTAATGATTCATCATAAATGCATATTTTTAACTTGAAGAGCTTACTTGAATTCACTCTTCACAGATTACTTAGTCATGCGCTACGTTACGATTTTATGTCTTTGTCTCTTACCAGTACATCCCTAACAAATGCTTTTTGTTGTTGCAGAGGGTATTCCTTCCATCGGAATGTCTCCATTCTCATGTGGTTGGTCAACATGTCAAAGAAATGTTAGAAGGCGAAATGAATATCATTTTATTAAATGGATATATTGCTATATTTTAAGCTCTTTTGAAAAAACAAATTGTTCCTTGCCATGAAATTGTTTGAAATTTGACAACTTGTGCTTTTGCAGATGACAGAGGCTGACATTTCAATGGTCATTAAAGCTATTGATGCTGGTTTTATACCTGTGAGTTTAAACTTGTTGGGTCTTAGCCTGACCACTCATTATTTTTCACACATATAACTATCTCCTTAGGACGATGTCTATTTCAGATAACCAGTTCGGGTTTATGCCGGGGCGATCTACCACAGAAGCTATCCACCTTATTAGGAGGATGATGGAACAATACGGGGATAAGAAGAAGGATCTCCACATGGTGTTTATCGATCTAGAGAAAGCGTACGACAGGGTTCCTAGGGAGGTCCTATGGAGATGCCTAGAGGTTAAAAGGGGTCCCGGTTGACTATACTAGGGTGATTAAAGACATGTATGATAGAGCTAAGACTCGGGTTAAGACAGTAGGAGGCGACTCCGACCATTTTCCGGTTGTTACGGGGTTGCACCAAGGGTCTGCGTTCAGCCCTTTCCTATTTGCCCTGGTGATGGATGCCATAACACATCATATTCAAGGGGAGGTGCCATGGTGCATGCTATTTGCTGATGACATAGTCCTAATTGACGAGACACGACGCGGCGTCAACGAGAGGCTAGAGGTTTGGAGACATGCCCTTGAGTCCAAAGGTTTCAGGCTGAGCAGGACGAAGACGGAATACCTCGAGTGCAAATTTGGGGCCGAGCCGACGGAAGCAGGAGTGGAAGTGAGGCTCGACTCTCAAGTCATCCCTAAGAGGGGTAGTTTCAAGTACCTTGGGTCAGTTATTCAGGGGACCGGGGAGATCGACGAGGATGTCATACATCGTATAGGGGTGGGGTGGATGAAGTGGAGGTTAGCAACGGGAGTCTTGTGTGACAAGAAAGTGTCACCGTTACTAAAAGGTAAGTTTTATAGAGCAGTGGTTAGGCCTGCTATGTTGTATGGGACCGAGTGTTGGCCGGTTAAAAATTCACACATCCAGAAGATGAAAGTAGCAGAGATGAGGATGCTGAGGTGGATGTGCGGGCATACAAGAATGGACAAGATTAGGAATGAAGATATTCGAGAGAAGGTGGGTGTGGCCCCCATGGAGGACAAGATGCGGGAAGCAAGACTCAGATGGTTCGGGCACATTCAGAGGAGGAGCACTGATGCACCAGTGAGGAGGTGTGAGCGACTGGCTGTGGTGGGCACGAGGAGAGGTAGAGGGAGACCTAAGAAGTATTGGGGGAGGTGATCAGGCAGGACATGGCACGACTTAGGATTTCTGAGGACATGGCCCTTGACAGGGAATTGTGGAGGTCGAGCATTAAGGTTGTAGGTTAGGGGGAAGTTTGTGAATATTACTACAGCGCACTAGAGGGAGACTAGCCATTTAGGAGTTAAACTTAGGATGCTACTGATCAGCTACGGATGCAGGGCTGTATCTGTTGGATATTAGTATACCTTACATCCTTTTCGTATTTCCTATATTTCTTATATTGTTGTTATTTTGTTATTTTATGTTATGTATTTTATGTTATTTACTATGGGTCTATTGATAGTATTAATATATTGTCTCTTGTTGCTCTCTTGAGCCGAGGGTCTCCTGGAAACAACCTCTCTGCCCCTCGGGGTAGGGGTAAGGTCTGCGTACATATTACCCTCCCCAGACCCCACTTGTGGGATTATACTGGGATATTGTTGTTGTTGTTGTATAACTATCTCCTTAGGCTCTGTGATTATTTTTCAGTTTTTTTTTTATGTGAAAGAGAGACTTCCTGACCATATTCTTGCCTTTCCCCTGATATCTTCCATATCATTTTCTTCGGCAATCATATCATTCAGAATGTGCATTGTGTACGTAGCTTTCTCATGATGTTTAGGCTTTTCATCTCGAGAGGTGCTTAACTGTCAGCTCTTTTTGATGTGTATTCATAAACTTGATGTTCCACATGAATGTCTATAAGAATGTTATAGATAGTGCAAAATCTCATGATCATATGGGTTTGATATATACACCAAAAGCTCAAAAAAACCTGTAGAAGAACATGGAGAAAAGGAAAATGTTCTACTACCAAAGCTCCTTCTAGCTTTTTACTTTTAGGATGATTCTGTGCGTGAATGTTGTTGGTAATGATGAATCGCACTGTCTTACTCAATTTGACATGTTGATCAAGAATTTTGAATCCATTCTTCTTGGAAGAGGGCGCCGCTGTTGAACAACAACAGTCGAGGTTCCGGAGGCGTTGTCGCAGGTGCCAGCACCAGCTAAAGGCCCGAAGCTTGTAAAACAACAGATTATATGCATAAGGAACGGAACTCTGGTGATCCATGGGATCCTTAGAATCTTTTACTTCGGGATCGGCTATTTTCGGGTTGAAGAGAGAAAAGCAGATACATTCCATGGCGATAGACGAGCTGATAAACATGCATGAAATACTAAGTAATAAGTGAAAAAACGAGTACTGGGTTAAGGAATTAGTGAATTACACACGAGGATTCAAAACTGAAGTTACCAAAATTCACGTGGCCGTCTTACCTAAAAGGGACTCTGACCTTCCTATTCAGTGGATTGTTCTGTGCTTAAAATTTTGTGACTCATAAGCCCATATATCTAAACCAAAGGCTTGCCATGTTAAAATTATAAATAATCTGCACATCCAATCCAAATCCTTAATATAATGGGTGGAGCAGCCGGACAATGATAAAGCTCATCTGCAACTCTTAACATGGTGCGGCATGTTGTGTATCTGTAACATTATTTCGCATATGTAATCTCAACAACTTGAGTTTTAATGTGGCTCGTAGGTTGAAAAGTGAGTTTAGAGCAAAGAGATTAGGATCAACAAGTTGAAGAAGGTATCTGGAGGATTGAAGCATCGAAACTGGGTTAAACGAGTAGAGAAAAGAACCTACAATAGAGCTAGTGGCTAGTTGAGTTGAGTAGACTGAGCCAAGTGCAAAGCGACTAATTGGGTAGAGACAATGTACAATTGGACTAGAAGTAGAGAGAAAACGGTTGATTGAACAGATTTACATAGAGAACATTTTTACTTAAGATTAGCTCTGTTACCTTGTAAAAGAACCGGAGTATTGAAGCCAAAACCTTATGATATGTGTGAAGCAGCCTAGGTCATAATGTAACTTTTTGGAAACTTTAGACTGATGCATGACATTGTATCTAACAAACTATGACAAAACCCGCAGAAAAAGAAAATTGACAGAAGTGGTGTTGGGGCTAAAATCTTTTGGATGAGGGCATTCCCATCATGCAAAACGTTATGCTTCATTCTTGAGGGGTGGAAGTTAATAGTATCGATGTAACACTATGTGCCCGCTATTACTTCTGCTTCTAGCTCCTTTCACGTGCTGGAGTAAGTATCTTCCATGTATTTGAGTATGACTTGAGCTTAAGTGTTAACTATCTGCTATACCACTATTATAGGCAGAAAGGATCACATTTAATTATGATGTAGGAGCAGATTTCTGTTGAGAGTTAAAGATCTGAAGGCATATAAAGTGTTTTTTTTCTTTTAGCACAACATTTGATTCATGACATTAAACATTACCAAGAAATTTTAAGAGATATGGAGAACTTGTTCCTCACTCATAGTAATTCATGTTTCTTATTTGAAAAATACCACAGATGATTGTCTCTCTTGCAATCGCATATACGCATGAAACCTGCTCAGTGCTGATACTTAGCCGTATGGGTTATTTCATGAGTTAAAAGCCAATAAATGTATTAACACATAGTACAAACTGTCTGTGCGTAATTTTAAGCTATCTTTATATTGAACTATACTTCACAATCAGATATTCAGTTCTAGAGTACAATTAACTATGGATTATCTAATGTTAATGATAGTTCATCACTAAATTATATATGAAAGGAGCTAGCAGTTAAAGTTTATTTATGTAGTCCGAAAGCTTTTCAAAATATTATTTTACTTGAGCTAGTGTCATGTTCATTATAAACAATGTTAATCTGTGTGAAATAACCAATTTATGTTAGCAAAAAGAAAAAGATGGTTTTCTACAAATGTACCTTAGCTTAGCTTTCGCTCTGCCTTGAGTGAGGACTTTTGATTCTTTTCTTCATTGCAAGGAACTTCGATTATATTGCCCTTCATAAAGCTTTTCTTCATTATTCTTTCATAGGATATCAGATTAGTGAATTAAAGTATCACTTCCTAATTTGGTCACTTTGTTATTGTAATTGCTTCACTTTTCTAATTTGTGAGCATAACTATTGGAATGTTGTAACACAAGTTCATTCGAATTCCAGGTTTTGCATGGAGATGCTATCCTGGATACGTTACAGGTCTGTTTTTCAAGTATAATTGAACGTTAACTTGGTGATCATTTACTTAATCCTTTCACTTGTTCAGGAGTGCACTATTCTGAGTGGAGACGTGATAATACGTCATTTAGCAGCTGAACTAAAGCCAGAGTTTGTTGTTTTTCTTGTATCCGACGCATTGTTATGTAGAGAGTGCATTCTGATACTGTTCATGCTGGAGATTTGCAAATAAGAATAGTTACTCCGTAAGACTTTCTAGATTCTTCATTTTTACACGAATGTGCTAATTATGCTTGAGACATAAATGTCACATTGAGAAAATAGTCTTAAAGTGGGTCCGAATGCTCTTTCTAGCATAATATCTCTGTAAAACTATGAGAAGACATCATCCCTGTGTTATATGTGAAGGTCCATTTACAATCTTTTCGGAAACATTGCCTTCAAACCTGCAATCTGTTTTCAGATTTAAAAGGCATTGTAGATTCTATTTCTAGATCCATCTCAGGATAACAGATTTGCGTCTAGGTGCTTTCAGTCTTGCACAAAATGAATACAGAACCACTAACTTGGCCTGACAGACATAAGCTGTTACTTTTCATCTCATCTCTGTGGTTCTGTCTTTGATCAACATGAGATCATGTTCTGTAAATGCTATCCTATACATCTTGAGTGAAGACGGATGTACTTGGCGTATATGATCGTCCACCAGTAGAACCTGGCGCTATACTTATCCAAGAAATTGGTAAATGCCCATTAGCGATAGAGTTGGGTTCATTGTTTTGAATATATTACTTTCCGTAGAGCATCTACAGTAAGCTGTATCATATTGAGATGAGAAATGTTTACTTGTGACAGCTGTACGTGAAGATGGAAGCTGGTCGGTAGTGAAACCTAGATTAGAGGACACAAGCAAGCCAGGTCAGTGTAGAGCGATCGTATTGTCTCATCAATTTTGCTTACTCTGGGAACTGAATATGCATTTGAACACCAATGTAGCTTATTCTCAATCTGCAAATTCCTCAATATTGATAGTCATAAAACAAGCCCACAATTATGTATGAGAAAGCCAGACCCAAAAGGAGAAGATTATACTGTTGGGGCTGCGAATCTGATTGCCTTGTGTGCGTAATGAGTATAAGTACATCTGTTCTTACCGTAAATTGTGACTGAAGAAGACAGTGTCATTCTGGATTAGCTGCTTATGTCTTAATCAAGGCACTAAACAACTTAACTTGCATTCAACTATCTTTCAGAGACAATTTGTTTATTCATCATTCCTCAATCTTTCATCAACAGTTGAATTCAGTGTAGCTGCCCATGATACAACTGGTGGGATGGTGACAAAGATAACAGAAGCCGCTATGATTGCAAAGCTTGGAATCGATGTCTACATAACAAAGGTAATATGTAATCCTGGAAAGCCACTGAGGGTGAAAAAATACAGCCTATGCCAACTAGTTTGAGATTAAGGACTGATATATTATTTCTTTCTTGTGTGTTGAGAAAGAAGTGAGGATTCATATAGTTGATCCCAACTTGTTTGGGACTAAGGCGTAGTTGTTGTTGTTGTTGTTTTCTTGTGTGCTGAGACTTAGGTTGGTGCAGGCAGGAACGGACCACTCAGTGAAAGCCCTTAGTGGAATCTTGAAAGGCAGCATACCTGATGACTGGCTTGGAACAGCCATCAGGTATATGAGTTAAATCATCGATTACTGCAGTGAAACCTGGCCAGTGTATTCGTGCAGCGAGGATGATGATTAATACAGTAAGAAATGTACCATTTGGACCCCTGAACGAGAGGGTGCAAATCATTTCAAGACCTTTTTGTTTCTGGGTGAATTACAAACAGCAAATTTTCAGTTTATAACTTCTCAGATTTTCCTTATTACAGATCATAGCAGTATAATTTCATATTTTGGTCTGTTGGTCCCATCACAATTTTAGGTGATAAGAGAAGAAAATTTGCTTATATTCTAGCCGTAGCTTGCGTACCAATAGTCAATAATACGATGCCAAAACTCGACTTCACTATAAGAAGAATTCAAGTGCGCTAATTTAAGACGCCATATCTCAACTACAGTATAAGAAGCTAGTCCCCAGTGGGAGTCTAATCAAAGAAATTGAGGATGCTAGTTAATTACCAAGGAAATTTTTACTCAATCTAAGGAATTCCTTTTCGTCAAGTTCACCAAACCAGTATTGGACGTTATAATCATCCGTAGAAAATGAGGTTAAGAGGATGCAAATGCAGGATAAAAGGAATTAGAAATGTGTCAACACTTATGAATATAATTGTGCACCTTCATAAAAGCTGAAGATGCAAAATTGTATATAATGCAAGATTAACTTTTCCCACACCAAATTTGAAAACCTTTAACATAAACAGAACAAATACCAAAATATTAAAACAACAATCTAACTCAAGTCCTAATATTGATATAGGACCAAAATAAAATTGGGGCCTCCGATATCAAGAAAACCACGTAGATGTACTTGAACAAGTTGGTCCACAATCTTTTTCCGCTATTGCCATGTCCATCTCCATTAAGATAATAAATATTTTGCCTAGAGCAACCGCTCTCAACGAATTTACTTTGGACCAATATCCTTCAGTGCACAAATCTGCTCCTCACCCATGGCAGACATGACAGACACAACAAGGTCTTTGCCCTCAGCAAATCCATCCTTGATCTGCACATTTAGCAAATTATAAATCGTTAAGCAACCTGCAACATTTTCTCGAAATAGAAGAATTAACGACCAAACATAACTCCATTATAAGTTTCTCACAATGTGCACCAACATTTATAATTTTGACTTGAGGGCACAAAAATTCCCCTTTTACTAAAAAGCCTGCTCCATAAGCTGTTAAAATTCCAAGATTCAATGAATTAAGGTCATCTCATGAACCCACCTAAGCTTCCCTAGAAGGTCAAAAAAAAAGGGCAGCCCGATGCACTAAGCTCCCGCTGTGTGCGGGGTCCGGGGAAGGACCGGACCACAAGGGTCTATTGTACGCAGCTTTACCTGCATTTTGGCAAGAGGCTGTTTCCACGGCTCGAACCCGTGACCTCCTGTTCACGCCAAGGCTCCCCTTCCTTCCATCAACTTGTTTATGATATCTTAGTTATTGAACCAGATATTTATTTGGGCTTAAAAATACAACTTGGAAATAGGTGGTGAAAAATTGGATAAGCCAGATGCTTACTAACCTGCGTGAGAAGATTCTCATCTGTTGGAAGCCTGAGGTCATCCTTGGTACTACCATTTTCAGTGAGTAGACTCACCTATAATATAATAATGCACAGAAGATTAGGACAAATTAATCAAAAATAACAAAAAAGAATCCGAGTGGGAGAAATAGGTATATATACAAATCCATCCTCAGAGATGTCAATGAGTTGGTAATCTGTACGATTAACATGGGGGACCTGCAACAAGCACAGTTATAATACATTAGAACAATTAAATAATGAAAAGAATATAGCGAACTGCACATGAAGATCACCAGGAGCACATACATCACAATTGTGTGAAGAGGGAACGATATCCTCGAGCTTCTTGCCAGTGAAGATATCAATTGCAACAAAGTGACATTTGGCATGTCCGTGCTTGCCAGTCTTGGAAGTAGACACTTCCACGACCTGTTACAAGAAGTGTGTACGTTAGCAAACACGAAGCAATGAAGGAAAATTTTATACAAGGACAAACTTACTGATTGAAAGACAAAGAACAAAGGCCAAATTAAAAATATTGTTGAAAGCTAGATGACCAATGACGATATCCAATTCAGCAACAAAGTGAAAATCTTTTGAATCCAACCCAAGAGTCAAAAAGGAAATTATTTTTTAAAACCAAAGAACCCTCGAATGCACGTGCACACAGTTTGAAACCCGATGGATAACGGGCTCACTCCCCTTCCCTTCTCCATTTAACTAGGCTTTTTTCTGTAGCAGGGTTCGAACCCACTCCTTACTAACCCACAGATCACAAGTTGACTCTTACCACTAGAAATTATTTTCTTTTGAGCTAATATCTTCTCTCTTTGAGTAAGACTTGCCTTAAATTAAGTCAGACAATCTTGTCATCAATATCATTATGTGATGTTAATGTTATTATGAACCCACTATAAAAACACCCTTCCGTACACGGTGGCGGAGGCAAGATTTACGCTAAGGACCTTACAAAGGATTTGAACCCCTGAACCACTAAGCCATGCATTTGGGCTTTGTCAATGGGATTCAAAACATAATATATAGAGGTAAATATATACACAATGTAATTTTTCGCGAAGGGGTTCGGGTAAACACCCTTCTGCCCCCTAAATCCGCCTCTGTCCATACTTCAGAGTTTGTATTTTGTGATGTTAATATTTTCTGCTAACAGATAGTTAGAATCTATTTTAAGTCTTGAAGCAGATTGTCTATTAACAGCAAATGATATGGAAAAGTCTTCTTCCTTTTTTTTTTGGGTTGTTGCACGAAATAGATCATACCCTAATTCACAGTCGAAATTTAGACGGCACAGAGATACAAACTTGAAACAAAAACTACAAATCTAAATCAGTAAGTAAAATTATCCGCAAAAGCCATCAGATCTAAAATTTATAAATATTCACAGTGCCAGCAAAATAAATGAATTTTTAAAAATAACAAAATTAAGAGAGAGAAAACCTTGCAAGGGCGGGCTTTGATGACAATGTAACCGTTCTTACGAATAGTACCAGCTTGTTGAGGATAAGTCTTCGAAGCTCCGGCGTCGGCCTTTGACTCAAACTGATGCTCCTCGTCCGACATTTTCTCCAAAGGAGCTTCGAAGAGATTTATGAAAAAAATTGAAAACACAAACAAAAGAGGGCAAATTACAGAGGCGGAGGGAGGCAGTGAGCGCGTGGGCTACTTATATATGGTTGTGTCAGTTGGAAACTTTTGGGCTTTACATATTCTTTTTTAGGGTTTTTTTCTAGATGATTATTTTCAACCGTTGATTTAAGTTGTCTGTGGAAAGATATTTCATTTCCCGTATGTGTTCTGCGTTGAAACGACGCTGTATTATTTTATTTTCAGTTTTTTTTTTTTTTTTAAAAATAAAGTTATTTTGAATTTTTGTAGCGGAGGTGTCAATAGTTATACAATTTATATCTTATCAATTTTTTTTTATTATTTTATAAATTTTGTATCATATCAATTAGACTTTTCAAATTTAATCCAATTATCGAGTCAGATAATTTTGTGGTCTTACAAATTATTTTTTAGTTTTATGTCCATATTTCTTTTTTTAATTGATGCTCTAAATTTGGTATGTCCAAATCGAAAAAAAATTAATTGGTGGACAGAACCGATACATATATTAGGAGTAGGTAGAAGGTACCTCATGGAATTAGTTGTGGTACGCTCAAACTGGCCGGGTATCATGGTCATTCAAAAAAATGTCACAATTGCAAGTGATGCAATTCAAATCTACCTTTGATTTTATAGCAATATCAATTCATAAGTCACACAAGTAATTCATTACTATCACCTTAATCATACAAGGCAAATGTAAAACCATATGCAATTATGTGTGTCATCCGTGTATATCCCTGTAATATACACATGATATTAATGTGATATACACGTGATATATAGTATACTTGTCACATTTTTTAGTTCTGAATTTTGACTCCAAATCACATCTGATCATCCTCAAAATTGGTATAAAGTGTTGTCCAAGTGTTTTCGACAAATTGCAATCATACTCACTCAAAACTACTACTTGCAAATTAAGATTTTGAATGCAAGTTCCAAATGAGTCTTTAGTAATGGTTCTACCAAATTTTTTTCACTTGTTTACCAAATCAGAAGGTATTAATATTGGAGATTTAATCAAGAGGAATAGAGGAAAGAGGAAGAGAAGAGAGAATTTATGGTTGGTGATTGAGGAAGGAGATGGAGAAATGTGTTGGTTTGGGGAATTGGCTACATAGCAATACTTTTCTGGGGGCTAGTGGATGTTATTTCATTAATACTGCCCACGTGAAGATCAAAAGTTAAATGTGTTAGTCATAGGAAAAGTGAGGACAACACTTATTAAACTTAAAGTTATATCCATGAGACAAATTGGAACAACTCTCAAATTTGAGAGATAATTGTGTACTTCACCCCAAATTCCCGTAAAAATTACACGGGACGTCTTATTTGGTCGCTCCCATTTAACCTATACCCATACTTTTAAAATTATTTTTTCTATACCCTAATTTTTACAACTTCAAACCAGTGTCGCCTCCTCTTCTTCTTCTTGCTACCTGTCCACACCTTTTTTCCTCATTTCTTTTCCTCTTTTTCTTTCTTCTTTTCTTTCTCAAATACATGAGACTCTGTGTAAGTATTACTGATTGAATATGAAATATATAGTGATTTAGCACTGGGGTATGAGTTTTACCTTAAGTAAGTTGTATTATGTTGAATATAAGAACACGGGTCCAAGATCGGATACCGGTAACAGGGTTACATGGCCTGGTTATCGTGCTAAGATTAACTTTTTGGATGCATCTTATTTCACTGTCTCCAATTTTATAGTGGGAATTATTGGTTGCCTTGGACTGGAGTCCCTGGTGGTTTTAATATTTATAAGCAAGAATTTTATCTTGATCTTTTATTTAATTTGGTTGTATTCTTCAGCTAATTTCAAGTTTGAAGTTCTTCAACGGGTCTGAAGTTTGTATTATAAATTGAAGAACTTCAGACTAATTTGTCTGAAGTTTGCACTATGAACTGAAGTTTTCTCAATTGCCTTTGCAAGTCAAGCTAAACTTCGAGCGAAAATATCTGAAGTATTGCTTTGATAAGGTCACACTTCAGGCAAAAAATTTTGAAGTTCAAACTTCAAACATAATTTTTTGCTACTTCAGACCCGTATGTTTGAAGTTATCCGAAAAGTGGGTAGACTTGCAATTTTTTGTGCAAAGCAGGTATAAGTTCAATAGTGACTCCAAAACTGGATATAGATGCAAATGCCCCAAATTCCGGGAGAAATTCAAAAATAGCTAGATTTACAAGTGGTCATTCAAAAATAGCCACAGTTTCAAAAGTCATCGAAATTTAGCCACTTTTCATGTAAAGACAAATCTGAACGAAAATACTGTTCAAAATCCGAAAAATACTCCAGCATAATATACTAGAATTCCAATATAATATACTGGAACTCCAGTATATTATACTGTAGCCAGCAAAGTATACCGGTCCAGCATAATATGCTGAAAGCTCATACACAGGTGCACCGAACTCTAGTATATTATGCTGGACCGATCTCTGTTGCAGCAAAATAGTGGCTATTTTTTAATGACTTGATAAATACTGGCTATTTTTAAATGATCAGTCCGAAAACTGGCTAATCCGTGCTATTATAACCCAAATTCCCTAATAAATAACCAACAATAAGGTAACTGCTATATGGGCTTGGGCTGGCAATGTAGCTGATCAAGCAAGTTCGCTATGATAAGTTTTTGGGTATATGTCGTTTATCTCGGTCTCTTCCAGAAGAAGAGAAATAGAAAAATTCACAAACCTTTAAATATTTTAATTCATAAAACTCCCAAAAAAATAATAGCTGTTCCAGTTAACTTTTTAAAAAAATCGCCAAACCTTTTTCATAAAAGAAAATTAAGTTGCCAGTTGGTATAAACAATCATTTATTTATGTCAGGTTTCATGATTTGATAGATCATTTATATTTAAACCTTGCAATATTGAATTTTTTTTTCTTTTCTATTTCTTAGAAATTCAACAACATTTTAAAAATGCACGCTCAACAGTCGTAGAAAAGATATAATTATCCTGATGTGTTCCTATGTGTTGTAGCCCTTATTTCTTGAGATTGTCAAATAGATGTTTTTATTATTAGTATTTAGTAGGTGGATACAATAATGATATTTTAGGAGTTATTACATTTGATTCATATTATTTGTATTTTTAAGGATCACATACATTCTTATAAAAGTTATGTAATACTTCTCTGGGTCCACTTTGATTGGTTTTTTTGGTTGTTTTCCCACATATTAACCAATTCACCTTTTTAATATTAATTAATGTTAAAATTACTCATATTAACATTTACTATATCTTTAATTTATTCATTAGAAGTATAACAGATACTCTGAGATTCTTTATTTCAAGGACAACTTTAAAAAAAAGAAGTTAATTTTTCTTGATATCTGATAAATCAAATATTGTGAACCGCAAAAGAGACCAAAAAATCAATTAAATAGGGCCGGAGAAAGTAGTCGTAAGTACATAAAATACTTGTTTATGCTATCATTTTTCTCTCTTAAGCGTTTTGACTAATTAAAACTCTACTGATTAAAGTAGTAATAAGAGTGTAAGAAATGTCACTCTGTTTTTAAAAGAATAAGTATTATAGAACAAATTCAATTTATCAAAACCATTCTTTTCTACTAGTATATTTTTTTTAGAATTACTAATATATAGAAGAGCGAGAGAAGCAGCTGAAGGTCGTCATGTCTGCTTGCTGCTAAAGGGTATTTAGGTATTTTCACATACCTTCTATTTTCCTCTGCGCTTACACGTGTGTTGAACTTTGCTGAGTAAGCTGCATATGAGATGAGAATGCATCTACAGATACATGTCGATGTTTTCTACGAAATTTCATCGGATTTTACTCCCATCATCTCTCTTCTTCTGTATCTTCTATGGAATTTTCTCCGTGAGCTTTTGCTGGATTTCTCAGTAACAACACGAGAATTTCTCTGTCGTTCTTCTTTACTCACTGGTATTTGATTAAAATTGGTAGGTGTTTAAATTAGGGATATCTGTTCCACCTCACAGACTGAAACACTTCTGAAATCTTCGATTTTCTGTCTCTGTCAGTGTAATTTCAAAGTTTTCTAGGGCCAAAAACTGAAATGGAATATCAATATTTTGTTTGTGGGTTTTTTATAGGCTGTATCATTGTGAAGAGACGGTGTTTATAGCAAGAAAAAGCTACCTGTAGCTTAAACCCCAAAGTTAACTCCTTCTCACTGTAAGACCTTCTTTGCCACCTCATTTGTATTCTTTATGATTATTTTTAGTTGAATATTGTATTTTGCTCTGTTAATCAAAATTTGGTTTTCTTAATGGATATTATGCGTAGTAGGGTTGGGTTCTTGTTGATTTTTGTTTGACCTAAACCTGTGGTGCTGCAGTTGTTTACTCTCTTTGTCATGTAAGTGTTTGATAAAATTCATCTTTCAGCTTTATTGTGTTTTTTCCTGTTCAAAACTTCAACTACACTTAAATTCTGTGCTAATGCCCTTATGACAATGGTGAAACGACTACTTGAGATTGTATCTAATTGTCTTTAATACACTGCATAAGTGAAAATAATATACAGGCTTCAATTATGGAACCAATTACAATAGAAACAAATAAAGACGCAGACACACGCACGCACGCAAAAGAAGAAAAATAGAAACTGACTGCTTCTGATAAAGGAAATCATACAATCAGTGATATATTTAGTCAATTTTGAGAAAGAAGAGTTAGTATGAAGTCACTAGAAGGAAACTTCCACATAGCTTTTCTAAAACCAATAAAAGTATAGCCTATGTTGTTCTCTTTATAAGATACAGGAATACATAAGTTTGAATAAACCTTTCAGGCAACTATATATAATAGTCCAGCGGTAAGGAAGTTCATGAAAAATTTGAAACTTCTTCACTTCAAGCCATTTTAGTTTTACTTTTTCCTAAAGGAATAGAAGTCAGATTTCATTGGAGGAACTGTAATGTTGACAGAGAAATATTCAAATACAAGAGTTTCCATTCTTCTGTTCAAGAAGGGATATAATCCGAGGCATTTTAGGTCAGAGTCATTCTAAAAAACTTTGCATTACTTTAAGGAATCTGGATGATATGCTTAACTGCCGGCAGAATTAACTTCAATAAAATAAATGAATCAGTTCTTTGAGTTCGTTCTTAAATCTTATTTTGACAAAAATAAATAAAATAAAGGAATCGATAGTGAAGGACTTGATGCACATTCTTTTTTTCATGTCTGTTTGAATTGAATCTTAAAGTAGAGTGAAAGGAACCGTGATTTAAGTTTGTATATTTGCCTAACTTCAAAGGATTTTGGCCTATGAATTTCACTTATCATGCCAATCGTATTAAGATCTGCCTTTTTCTCCGTATTACCAAAAATTCTTGAATATCTTTAACAAAGTTTTCAATTCTTTCTTGACGCAGGGAGTTCCAATACTCAGAAATGTAGTGATTACAAAATCCAAATCCAACTTTTACTAGAAATTCCTAATTGTTGCAAAAAATATCAAGTGTATTTTACGTATATTTGCTGCCTCATATTTGTAATGTGGGATGGTTTGTTCTTGCAATTTTACAGTTACCAATATGCAGGTTATATTAATAAAATGGAACAAAGACTTAGTATTAGTGAAATTACACCACTAACTACAGAATGGACTTGCAAAGTCCAGGCTGTAGACAAATTTCGGCCACGAGACAGTAGAGATCAGCGAGTTCATTTTCAGACAATAATTGTCCAGGATGTAAACGTAAGTCAAGTTATAACTATAGTTGTAATATAACTTCTTTTCAGTTGTACTCTTCCAATAATTACTTAGTCATCATTCTTAATAACATTGTAGGAGGAACAAGTTTGTGTGATACTTTATGGTGACGATATTAGAAGATGTGATAACTTGTTCGAACTTTTTGAAACATATCTAATTTCAACTGCCAAGGTTAGAAATCCGCAACCTTATTCACTACATATAGGCCAATTTGAGTGGATCGTTGACAGATTTACTATTGTGGAGTCTATCCAAAAAAATAATGAAAATGAGGCACCGTTACCTCTTCCGTCAAGACTGAGTACGATTTCGTTCGCCGACGTTGCACAACAGCCTTCCGGTGTTGAAGTTGGTATGTTTCAAATTACCCTATGCCTTATAATAGCTTAATTGCTTGAAACTCATGCAAGTATATTGGTTTTACGTACATTTGTTTTTTGTTTATAACAACAGATCTATTAGCTGTGGTGGCTAACTGTGGGGCAATGCAATACACCGCTGATCAGAGTAAGAGATTTCGAGAGGCCATAGTTATAGACAAAATGTGAGTCATTTAATCTTCTGTTACATAACGAAATCTCTAACTCACACTTATAAAAGTACATGTACAGGAAGAAACCTCTCTTCGTCACTACATGGGAAGACTTGGCAAGCAATGAAGGAGCTGAGTTACTGAGACAAGTGAGGCAACTACAAGAATATCCTATTATTCTCGCGAAGCGGATAGGTACCACAAAATATCAGGGTGGTAAGTTCATGCAACTCTTGTTCCTACATATGGATTATTGTTTTGCATTGGTTATTAACAAAATTTTCATGCACAGTTACCGTTTCGCAACAAGATACAACTCAACAATCTTTATCAATCCCCTATATGTGCAAGCAACTGAATTACGGAATTGGTACAATATAAATTGTACTTAAAATGTACCACATTATTATTTAGCTGTTATTTCTTCTGTGAAAAAATAATTGTCTGACATTTCCTGTGCGAATTACAGGATAAATGAGAGCAAACAAATGCTAATCGAATACACAATGAAGAGTTCAGCAGAGTCAGCTTCACCGCTTAATCTTGTAGCTGTTGACGATGAAATATTATCTGTTTCAGCTATTACTACGCAAAGCTCCACTGTGAGTTCACTAAATTACAAAATAAAATGTCGAGAACTGCCACACAATGTATCTTTTATACAATATGGATAACAGTTCAATAAATTTTATTATGAGGATTCGTATATAAAAATTATTTTTAGTGTTCTTTGTTCTTACGATTCTGTGTTTTGAAGATTTTTGGGTATTTGCATCAAAGCAGTGTGCTTCAATTTTTTTTTGGCACAATCTTTTCAACTTTAGTGGTAATGCACCGCATTCAACAAACCTCTAAATCTAAGTTTTATATAATGAAGCTCTAGAATGCAGTCATTTTCAAGAATGATTGGGAAAATTGGCTTATTGTGATGAACACTTTTGTTAGTTATTGCACATTCACGCACGTTAACATAATAGCAAATCTAATAGGGTCAGGAGAAGAGTTGGCTTTCATTAAAAGAATTATATTTTGTTGTTTCTGGTATTCCACAGGTGCCTTATTATCTTCTGATCTTCTTATTGACCTATTTTTCCCAAATAGTTTACATCATCATCGATTACGTTTTTCCTATCTTCCCTTTTATGGACTGCTTGGTCCGTAAAGTAACAAAGATTTAGCTATATACATGATCAATTTAGTCATTAGTGAACCCAAAGTCAACGAAGGTACTACTATGGAGAAATTGAAACTTTTGCTTCACATGAACGAGAAAATTAACCAAAGAATGAGACTTGTACGAGGAAGAACAACTTGCTCTATTCCCCGCCAATTCGCGACAAATTTAGCATTATGCTACGAAGGGATTAAGCTAATCCACTTGAACTTACTTAGGAATCTTGAAATGACTTAATTCGATAAAGAGATAGCTTCAAGAAATACTTGTTGTCCTTTGTCCTAATTTCAGGAAGCTCTCCGTGCTTACAATGTAAAGAATCATAACTCCAATTGGTGCAACAATAAGATTCTCTGTGAAAATATGAATTATGTTATCTCTGATGTCTAGATATGGTAGTTGACCATATCCCGTTGTTATCTATTTTTGGATTACTGGTAGCACATTTTTCTCATTTACCAGTTATATTCTTCTGATGTATTTCTCTTCTTTCACCACTTCTACTATGGCATTCACACCATTGCTGATTTTTCCTATGTTTCAGCCCTCCTTTGCGTACCTCATAATGGCATCTTGACCACTATTGGATCTTGTTATGCCTTTGATTACTAATTTTTTCTTTCTAAGTTTCTTCTTGGTAGAACACCAAAAGTTTACCCTGTTATCTGTTTCCTTAGGCAATCCTTATTTCAGTATTACATTTTTATCTTTTCATTATATCTTCATATGTCATCTGAGGCTTAGTGGTAATGCACAACATTTGTAGCTTATGCACTCATAAGTTTTTCACAATAAAACTCTAGAATGCATGTTATTCCAAGACCAAAAGGGAAAATTGAGTTGCTGTGATTATTTTGTTAAAGTTGTGTATTATTAATAAAGTCATTGATATATAGTTTGTCAATTTTTAGTTTTGATGGTATGGTTACTACTCTTTGCTAGAGCGGACTTTCACTGAATAACAATAAGGTCACGTCTTTTATTACTGGAGTACTAGAGTTGCTCAGTAACTGTCTTTACCGTTCTTATATGAGGACAGTTGACACACGAAAGTTAATAAATGGTTAACACTAGAAGATAAACTTAAACGCCACTCGAAATGGTTGGTATGTCTTGTATGAACCTCCAGATTGTATTGCTGAATTTGTCCTATTTTTTGGCATAATTGTTAAAGTTAATTCCTGAGTTAGCAGTTGAAAAGTCTACGAAAGAAAATGAGAAGGAATGAAGTTTCTTCTTTTCACTCTCTTGAGGCAACTAATAGTGTAGCTGTGGCAGAGATTCTTTTTCATGTTTTCAATAATTTGCTCTAATCAACTTAAAACTATTTAAAATTTGAAAATAATTTGTATTTCTTCCAATGGTGTAAAAGCTTTAATACGTTTAGCAATTTGACTATTTTTTGTATAAGTTACCAATAAATAAGAAGCTTCGTCTATCATACAAGTCACTTGCTTATAAATGAACTCTTTCCCAATGGCACTCTTTAGATATAAGAAGTATATGGTTGAGTTAGATAAATTTGTGACGCTATTATACATTATCTTTGATAGATATGATCTGACTTTCTCAATTGCTCACACTCTAATCTAAAGTGTTGGGCCCGGGCAAGCCCGGGCTGATCCCATCTAGTTAGAATTAGAAGTGCGAGTGTATCAGCTTACACAGACACGTCTTCGTCGACATGCCAGCTTAAGCTCTTATATTTTTGCCCCTGGTTTTCAATATTTTTACGTTCATTGCCACCAGAGAAATTTGTATATAATGGAAATTTTGGGGTATTTTCAAAGCTTATTTTACATCTTCCCCCGATATTAACAGCATTACATCTGCACATTTACCTCTACAGCCACCGCTTATTATTGGGGTTTCTTCTTCCTCTGTTTTTTTCAGATTTCTTTGTATCTTAAAGTGATTAATCTGCTCTGCTCTCCCAGTGTACATCCTCTTTGGTCCCACACCTCAATTGGTTAGTTTGTTGTTCTTGGATTTTATTTTATATTTCATTGTACATGTTATTTATTCGGAAAAATATTTACAATTGATACGATTTATGGGTGTTGCTCTGCATTCTTCTTTTTATATGCTTTACCTAATTTTTTACTTGGCAAATCTATATGTTTTACCTAATTTTGAGCTGTTAAATTGGAGTTTAAACCTAATTTCTTCGTCTTTTTTCCATTGCTAAGCCTGGAATTCAATTATTCTTTCCCTACTGTGCTTCTTCTCCAATCATTGTTTATCTGCTAACAAAATCTTCATCTTTTCCATTTTCTAAACACCCAGCGCTGCTTCATTTTTCAACCGTGGTTCCTTCTTCTGAAGCTCTTTTTTTTTATTAGTAAGCAGCTCCCTTATTTATTCACCGGTATGAACTCTTATTTTGGGGATATTTCCCTTTTCCACTGTTTGTCTTTCCTTTCTGCTTTATCTATTTTTAAAAGTTTCTGAGTTGTATTGTCCTTTGATTTATCTAAGGTTTCTCAAAAACTTTATTTGTTTGTATTGTCGACATCCCTGCTTGCCGACAGATAATATTTTGGGAATTTTCCAGTTTAAAATGTCAATTATGCCCTTCTAATATTGGATTTTTGTGCCTCCGAAAAGGATTCTATGGTAATTTGCACGTAAGCCGAAAAGGTCACCGCTTCAAGTTTGTGTTTATCCTTTCCTTTGCATTTCTTCTTCCATAGTTTTCTGTGGTTTGCCTTTGGATTTAGATAGCTTCTTCCGACTGATTTCTATACTTCTCAACCAAAAAATATAATTCAGCTTGGATTTGTTAATCTGAAGTTGCGTAGTCGAGGTTTCCAGTGATTTTTTACTTTTAGTCGTTGATTTCTCTGAAGAACAGAGTTTTAGTACTCAGACAATTACAGAATCTTTTGGGTGTTTTCTTCTCGGAAAATATTCAACTGCTTATATATCTTTATCCATTTCATTGTAAGTTCTTCAACTTCTTCGTGCTTGCATTTTCTGATCAAAGTTTGATTGTTCAACACCTCAGTGAGAAGTTGTTGTTTGAATTTAAACATTGTCAAAAGTTTCTTTGTTGGTACTGAAGCACGATGCTTTTTAATACCAACTGATCTACAAGCCTTTCTTGGTTTATACTTGCTACATATTTTAAAATGTTCATAGTTTGACTTTGAGATATAATTGATTTGTTCCATTATTTTGTCTCTTCAATTCTAGAATTTGCCTAGCTTTGCTGTTTCGTCGGATATAAAGTTGGTGCAATATAATATAATAGAGAGTGGAGGTGGGGAATGCTTTGATTTCCAGAAACATAATTTTCAGTTCTAGACAAGCAAATACAAAGAATTTCAAAGAAAAATTATTTTATATCATCTCAAATAGGACCATGTATTTTATGTTTTATAATCACATTTATTCTTGTATCACTGAGCATCCCACTATAGTGGTCCATTTGTCCTATGGAATGTTATTTGTATTAAAAATGTCCATCCAAAATGGATTAACGGATCTATGTTTTAGCTTTTGATGGCTGAAATTACTTTGGGATTAATTCCAGTTGCAAAAGTAGCAGCAAAAGATTATTTCTTTAGTATTGTGATTCCTCAGTTCAATTTTTGCAGTTTAATTGATTAAGATATTTAAGAAGAGTCAAATAAGCTAACCCATCAGGAAAAACTCGGCGACGTCCATTAACATATAAAATTGCTTCCTTTGACTCATCTCCTATCCTTTCCATTTACTCATGTCCATCAATGACCCCATTTTTTAAAGATTTGATTTTTTCCAGTAATGAAAAATTGTTTTGGCTTTGATGATTGAAGGAGACAAAAGAAAGAAAAATATAGTTTATATTACTAGAAAAAAGATTTGAAAAGAGTCATATGTTATATGTAAGTTACAGGATTTTATTTGGATTATAGTCGGTTGGTCCAGTAGATAGAAATGAGCTATCCAATTATGCTATATGATACTACAATTAATAAACACGGAGAATCGTGATGGGAGGATTATGAATTTTTACTCTCAAGTCTTAATTAAATATTACGAGTTCGAGTTGTAAATATGGTTTCTTCACTCTTAGTCAAACGTCCCAGGTTCAAGCGATGAGGAAAAAACAAATTTGCTCAGCTCTGGTTCTATTTAAGACATCCATATTTTAGCTTTTGATGCCTGCTACATTACTTTGTTTTACCACGTTTTATCCAAAGTTTTTATCTGTTTTGGTATGTTTTGTTTAGTACCACCATAACGAGTGCTGATATTCATTGGTTTGTAGTGCATATATTTTACTTCTAAGTTTTGATTTGGTATATGTGAAACTTATGTATACCAAAGATGTCAAATTTTAAAAAGGGATAAGGCAAAAATAGATTTGCTCAGCTCTGCTTCTATTTAAGACATTCATGTTTTAACTTTTGATGCCTGCTAAAAAGTTTTTATCTGTTTTGGTATGTTTTGTTTAATACCACCATAACGAGTTTGATATTCATTGGTTTGTAGTGCATATATTTTACTTCTAAGTTTTGATTTGATATATGTGAAACTTATGCAGGCCAAAGATGTCAAATTTTTAAAAACCCGTGGATTCAACATGTTGGAAACAAAAAGGGAAACATCAATACTCTGAAGAAAGAGGCATCTAAATTAAACAAAGACGTCGCGGAATGTATAGGGCGAGGTCAGCTGATAAAAGAGAACTAAATTTACTGGAGCGCCGAACGACATACCTTCGTTCTAGAATGTAGAATCCAGCCAGTGATTCCACTGAAGTATCAGCTTGCTACCAATTTAATAGAGAATTAGCGAGGCAACGTGCTGCTCTGACAGGAGCCTCATCTTCTACCTTGAGAACAGGTTTGTGCGCTAAGATTTTGTTACCCTTGAATAAACTATGTGATACACATATTTTGTATGCTCATAACTTGCTCTTATATTTTAGTAAATGTGTTCACAGTTAATGATTCTACTGTTTCTGATAATGGGAAAGATCTACATGATCGCTCTTCCGTTTTTGAAGTTGGTAAGTGCGAAAGTACAGTGTTCAAAGTTGTGCAATCTTTTAAGACCCAGATTTATATGATAATTTGTTTTCTCTTAGGGTCTACATCAGGAACGTGTAGTGAACAATATAATATTACCATGCATAATGCTACAAGCAAAGGTTCGTTTCCATCTAACTTTAATGTCATTTCAGTCATTTCTTTTTCAGGACTGGCCTTTTTTCATTCTGGTAAATCTAAAATATATAGGTCATACATCTAAAAAAATGTGTGTCTGGAACACCAATGACTTGCCCAATAGCCCTTATAGACTGAAAACTGTGCCGAATTGCAAATTTTGTAGAGCCAAAAGATTTCAATATGAATCACCGGGATTTTGTTGTGATAATGGATCAGTGAAATTGATTCACTATGGACTACCTGCTAAATTGCTAAATCTTTATTTAGGGAACTCTGAGGAGTCCAAACATTTTCGCACTTATGTTAGATTGTATAACAATATGTTTGCATTTACTTCTCTTGGAGTGAATTATGACAGAGATTTAGCAAGAAGAAATTGTGGTATTTATATGTTTAGAGTTCAAGGAAAAATGTATCATTTCATAAATGACCTTGTGCCTTCGAGTCAACCAGCAAAAAATCTACAGTTGTATTTCTATGATACTGATAATGAACTAGCAAATCAGATGGCATTCTCTGACAAGCTTAACGAATCAGTTATCGGGACTTTGATGGACGCATTAAAAGTTAATCCATACTCTATCTTTTTGAAATCTTTAACAGATATCCCAGAATTATCAAACTTCTACATTGCGCTTAAGTCCGACTCTGGTTTAGATCAAAGAACATATAACTTACCGACATCATCTGAAGTAGCAGCAATATGGATAGAAGATGAAAGTAGTTCCAGTATTTTTCTACCACATATTCGAATTTATACACATAATAGTAAAAGCCAATTGGTAAATTACTACTGTGGTTGTTACGATCCATTGTAGTATCCACTACTATTTCCTTATGGACAAAACGGATGGCATTGTGGTATTAAAAAGATTATTTGAATGAATAATACTATTAGCCATGAAACTTATTGTGAAAATGAACAGCTACCAAGTGTAGAAAACATTTGTTCAATCGACATGCTACTTGACATGGAAGCAGAACTTCTGGAAAAAAAGAAACAAAAAAGAAATACCGTGTCATGTCGTGAGTATTATTGTTACAAGCTCCAAATGAGGGACGATGAAGAAAATGGGGTTTTACATGCTGGAAGAGTATTCCAACAATACTCAGTTGACGAATTCATCAAGCTCGAGACTCAAAGGTTAGATTTCTATTCATTTAATCAAGATTTATTTAGAATTGATGCGTTAGCGGGGATTCTTGATGTTCTAAGACACGGAGAGAGAGAGCCATGCAATATTGGTAGACAAAGTTTTCTTCCTACAAGTTTTATAGGAGGTCCTAGGGATATGCGCCGACGATATATGGACGTTATTGCGTTAGTGCAAAATTTTGGGAAACCTGATATATTTTTGACAATGACATGTAATCCATCTTGGCCAGAAATAGAAGAACATTTATTGGTAACAGATGAGGTACAAAATAGGCCCGATTTAGTTAGTCGTGTGTTTAGAGCAAAGGTAGAGGAGATGAAAACAGATATTCTAAAGAGAAACATATTTGGAAAAGTTGCAGCTTCTATGTACACTATTGAATTTCAAAAGCGTGGTCTTCCACATGCTCATTTTCTTATCATACTCAAAGATGAATATAAATTGTTAACTCCGGAAGCTTATGATAGAGTTGTTTGTGCTGAAATACCCGATTCTGATAAGAATGATTACTTGTATTCAGTTGTTACTAAACATATGATGCACGAACCTTGTGGTAGTTTAAATCCTAAATGTCCTTGTATGAGGAACTGAGAAAACTGTAAGTTCAAATATCCAAAAGATTTTGCTGATCATACAACAAAGGGACAAAATGGATACCCAATTTACAAAAGGCGAAATAACGGTAAACGTGTAAATATTAGAGGACAATTTCTTGACAATTCGTGGGTAGTTCCTTACAATCCATATCTATTGAGCAAATTTAACTGTCATATTAATGTTGAAGTTTGTTCTGATATTAAAGTTGTCAAATACCTTTATAAATATATCTGCAAGGGACATGATAAAATTGCCTTTTTCGTGCGTGCTAATGATCCAAATATTAAAATAGATGAGATCAAAGAATATCAATTGCTAGGTGTGTATCTCCACCAGAGGCAACTTGGCGTTTATTTGGTTTTCCCATTAGCGAAATGACTCCATCCGTTTATCATCTTCAGCTACATCCTGAAGGACAACAATTTGTCTCTTTTAAAACCACACAGACCGTAAATGCAATTATAAATAATTCCATGATTAGGAAAACAATGTTGATGGAATTCCTTTTTGATGAACAGAGAAAACTAAGATGCCAAGAAACTAAATTTACTCTATAAAGAATTTTCAGAATATTTTGTATGGTCCAAACAATATAAAATGTGGACACATCGACAACAAGGCACTGTTATTGGACATATTGTGACATGTCATCCAACAAAGGGGAAAGATATTATCTTAGATTATTATTAATGAATATTAGAGGACCAAAATCATACCAACATTTGCTAACTGTCAATGGAATATGTTGTAGTACATTTCGAGAAGCCGCAGAAAAACAAGGATTATTACAATGTGATAATAACTTGGTTGACTGTATGTCAGAGGTTGTAATATATCAGATGCCTTATAGTCTAAGACGTTTATTTTCTACACTTTTGGTATATTGTAATCCTACTAACCCAAAAGAACTTTGGGACCGATTTGAAGATTCTATGTTTGAAGACTTTAAGATTTTGCCACATTTGAACGAGAAACAAATTCGTCGTATGGCTTTAGATCATATTAACAACATTTTGCATTCAATGGGTCGTGATATAAATGAATTGCACTTGTACCAGAAAGAATTTTAGCTTCATCTGCTGCCAAGGAGGCTCAAGATTCTCATTTTGAAAGAAATATAATTGTTAGAGAAGAAGATTTATTACTAGAAACAAAATTGAATAATGAACAACGAAAAACATATGATGTAATCCTTGATAGAATATTTAAGAATAAATCTGGAGCTTTTTTTATCGATGGTCCCGGAGGAACATGCAAAACCTTTTTGTATCGTGCATTATTGGCTGCTGTACGATCAAAAGGATTCGTAGCTTTAGCAACAGCAACCTCTAGTGTTGCAGCTTCAATTCTTCTCGGGGGACGGACTGTTCACTCCCGTTTTAAATTTCCTATTAATATTGATGAACAATTCTTCTGTAATATTAGTAAGCAGAGTTCGCTTGCATCATTGATACGAGATGCCAAACTAATTGTGTGGGATGAAGTATCAATGGCCAAAAAACAATTGATAAAAGCTTTTGATTTACTACTGAAAGATCTAATGGATACAAAGACACTCTTTGGTGGAAAAGTTGTCGTTTTTTGCGGTGATTTCAGACAAACTCTTCCAGTTGTTCGGAGCGGGAAAAAAGAGGATTTCATAAGAGAAAGTTTATTGTGTTCTGAAATTTGGAACCAATTTGAAAAATTGCGATTATAAGTAAATATGCGAGCGAGAACAGATCCTGCTTTTTGCGAATATTTGATGCGAATAAGGAGCGGAAAAGAAAAAACAAATTGCCAAGGTAAGATTGAAATTCCTGATTATTTCATTGTTCCTTTTATAAGCGAAAAAGAATCGTTGAATCTTTTATTTAGAATAATTTATCCAGATTTATATACATCTGCTTGTGATATGTCTTCTACAACTTCTCGTGTCATTTTGACAACAAAAAATGATTTCGTTGACGAAATAAATGATATGCTGATAACTCAATTTTTGGGTGAATCTAGGACATGTAGCGTTTGACGAAACTATTGAAACTACCGATCAAAGTCAATATGAAGATTTCTTGCATACTTTACATCCAGCTGGCTTGCCTCAGTATAAATTAACTGTGAAAAAGAATTGTCCTGTTATTTTACTGGGTAATTTAAATCCTTGTGAAGGTTTATGTAATGGTACACGACTTATATGCTGTAATTTCGAAAGACATGTGATAAGTGCTAAAATTGCAAGTGGTGACTTGAAAAAACACACATGTATTTATTCCCAGAATACCTTTGTTGTCTTCACAAGATGAAAAACTGCCTATTCCTTTCAAAAGAACACAATTTTCTATTAGATTATGTTTTGCTATGACGATAAATAAAGCTCAAGGTCAGATGTTAGATTTTGTTGGAATTTATTTACGAGAGTCTGTTTTTTCCCACGGTCAGCTTTATGTTACTTTATCGCGAGCAAAAAACTCAAGTTTTGTGAAATTATTGATCCGACCGCCAACCGCTAATAGCAACGAAGATCATACAACACACAATGTAGTATATGATGAAATCATTCAAGTGCCCCTCTTGTGAATTAACAGTAACACTATGAGCAATCACTTATTTGAGATTTGATGTACATCTGATTGATATCCTGCAAAAGATTGATCCTCATCACCTACAAATTGGATTGATATCACATAGATGTTAACTGAGATGTCTTTGCATCTTCAATCCTTGCTTCACTAAAGATCCTAAAAGTGGAATACTACTTGAATATTGCACTAACTATTCGGTAAGTAATTTTTTTCTTGAATATACATCTAATACTTGAAACCTTGCTTTGATTAATAATTTTGCGCATGCATCTATATGTTTACATGTTTGCCTGTTTTTGAACAGATTCCAATAGTATACCAAATAAAATTCTTCTTCTTCTTTAGCTGTTGGAAATATGATATCTCCTTATCTTCTCCAAAATGAATGAAAGAGCTTGGTTTAGTTTCTGCAATGGAGATCTAAAATGAATTCGTTTAATATCAGCTTACTGCATATAATATTCCACAAAACTACTTGATGATTCCAAGATAAGTTTCTCTTTCTTATAGTTTAATATGTTATTTGACGAAATTTTCTAAATTGTTTGAGTTCTTTAGAAAAGAATAATATCTTAATATTTTCATTTTACCTTCTCAGTTTCCCTTAACTGTATAATTTCTTTTGCTGAATACTTTTGTAGGTCCTGAAGACATATTTGAAAAAAGAACTATTATTTTTACAGCTTCTTGCCATTATTGGTTGCAATAGTTCTGCTAGCTTTAGGTTTGGGCAAGTGTAGACATAAAAGAACAGAGAGTTTAATACTAAAAAAGATAAAGCAGAATATACTATTTTGGTACTTGGCAACCACAACCAAATAATCAAATAGTATTCTTCTCTAATTGTTTAGTTTTCTTGACAACTTTATGGTCTAAATTTTCTACTTGTATAAACATATTGCAGGAAAATTGGCCCACAACCATAACAAAGATCATAACAGTTCATTGCTTGGTCTGCTTTCTACTTTGTCGCAATCATTTATAATTCTTGATCTGGGTACAGAGCCTCAAGAAGTCAGACGCTTAGCATGCCAAATAGTAAGTACTTCTGTGATAAATTCAAGGCTTTTTACTAGACTTAAAGTACGTGCATGCATAAATTAAATTTAAGATATTATATCTTATTATTTTCTCAGTTTCTACCCAATTGAAACCCTTTCTGTATGACAAATTATTTTTCCTGAAAAATATGGCTAACTATGTGTAGATCTAACTTTCATCTTTGCTGGCATCTATAATTGACTATGATGTTATGTTCTATCCATGATTTGCTATTCAGTTAGGTGACAACTACTTTGCTGCTATTAACAGCAATGAGATAATGCTCTGTGCATTCTAAGATCCAAAATCTATTTCAACAAGGAGACTGATCTTTTAACAAGGTTTAGATAGTTCGCCGCCTTAACAAATTGTTCCACATTTTTTGCGTAAATAGTTATAAGTAATATGTGCCTATGTTTGTGAAGGCAATTAGTATTAATTTTTGGATATTGGAGCGGCCTCCAAATATTTTGCAACAACATCTTATAATTAGAATGCATGTACATTTTCAAAAGTTTACAACGTTTACCATATGGTGTTTTCCTTTATACTACTGATGTCAACGCTTACTCTTTAATAAAAGAATTACACATGTATCATTTACATAATTTTAATTTTAGTTCAGTTATAAAAGAGTGTGGCAATGTTTAACAATTCATTGCCACTAAAATGTTGATAAATAAGATTTTTTTTCTTAGATGAAGTATTTATTATCGAACATCAGTAAATACTTTAAAGTTTATGTTATATAAACTACGTCATTGTGCGCGGGCTATAAATGGGCAACAGCCAGCTAGCCTACATTACAAGTGCAAATTAACAAGTGAGACAAGCGGTCATTTTTCCTTGGGATTTAGTTATCTCGGTTTGTTATTTGTATAATATTTGTGTGTTTGTTAAAGCTACATTTTCAGACGGAAGCTAAAGGCTAAAGAGCTTCACCGCATCTTATGATAACTTATGATGGAGTCAAGCTATGATGGAGTCAACGTAATGTCCAATAGATTGCATTTATCTCAGATTTGCTGAGAAAGTAAATTACTTTCTTAAATTATCTTACGACCAAGGTTTGCTAGCTATGATTATAATCATATTTATCTGTCTAATATAAATATTTGTTGAATTTCTTCACTATTCAGATGAAGAACAAGGTTTAGGTGGACTCATTTGGTCATTTTTGTGCAATATCTTTGCCAGCATTGGAATAAAATGGACCCGAATATATAGAGCAAACATAGATATAGAAGATTCATGTAGCTAAACCCAACTAGCTTAGGATTGAAGCATAGTTGATTGATATTCTGATTTTTTCTTGGAACACGACATGTTGGTTGATATTTTTATTTATCCTGGCATTTGGCATGTTGCTTAAATCTTTGAAGTAACAGTCTCACTGGGACCTTCATACTTTGCCTATTTCTAAACTTCCAGAAAAAATCAAGAGTTGCTGCTGAATTTACTTGGAACATCATGAATGTGAAAAAAGATCAAGATGTGAGGTTCAAAGTTGGATATGAAGTTGTTGAAAAGGTAAACTATTTTCCTAATCTGCAAGTAGCATATTGTCCATCCATCCTGAGCTTTTCTAGCTATCATTCATAAATGCATGGCATTTTCTTGTACCTTCACATCTCATAAATGATTATAATAAGATATTGTTTTATATAGTACTCCCTCCGTTCCAATTTATGTGAATCTGTTTGACTGGGCACGGAGTTTAAGAAAAAAATGAAGACTTTTGGATTTTGTGGTCCTAAACAAGTCCAAATGGGCCCCAGAGTATTTGTGTGATTATAAAAGCTTCTCATTAAGGGTAGAGTTGTAACTTTAAGCTAAATTGTTACCAAATTTAGAAAGGGTTCATTCTTTTTGGAACGGACCAAAAAGGAAATAGGTTCACATAAACTGGAACAGAGGGAGTACTTATTGTGAGCACGTGATTTTTGCCCTGTATGAGAATTACTCCCAAAAATTCAAAATAAAACAATTTTCTTTTGTGTGCAATTTTTGAATTTTATGGCATTTTTGGATAATTATTTGTATTTTTGTCTGTGCATGTTTATTTGTTTAAATTAATAAAAATATAAAAATATGTCGTGTTTGCATTTAATATTTAACTGAATTTGTTTTACAAAATGAAAAAATCATAAAAAATAATGTACGGTGCATTTTTAGCATTTAACGTCCAAATTATGTGATTTTATCGTTAATTGCTATTTAAATGTGCGATAATTGTTATTAGGAGTTAATTAGTATTTTTAGATAATTTTGGGTTTTTGTAATTTAATCTTAGCATTTTAGCTTTATTATTTAGGAAATTGAATAAATAGAAAAGAACAAAAATAGAAGAGATCGGATTGGGCCTTTTCTTCAATTTTAAATCACAGGCCCAAAGATACCCAACCTTCCCCTACGACCCAGTCCATTTCAAACCGGGTCGACCCAGTCCATAACCCAAAAGACCCAACACCCCTATCTCCCTATCTTTCATTTCACAAAAAAACAAACCCAAAAACCTAAAGAACCTACCCGCCCCCTCCCTCTTCTTCTTCTCCAAAACCAAACCCCTCCAAGCCCTAGCAGCCATGGCTGCCTCCTCATCGCCAACCACCTGAAGCAGTCGCCTCACCACCACCAGCCTCGTCATCGACCACCCTCGAGACTCCAACTCCAATAGCTGCTCGCTTTCGTCTACGTCAACACACACACGCAACCATGTCTGCTGTTTCTTCTTTTCCGTCAGTCGAGTTATGACCATCTCCAACGTCCGCCGATAACGAGCAGCAATGCTGCTGCGTTTCTGCTCGTCGAGCATCTGCTTCACGTCCAAACTACCATCGCTGCTTCTTCTTCTTCTTCTTCGTCATAGCCACTGCCACGTCGACCTCCAGCAAACCCAAACGCCTCACGTCCCATGGCTGCCCTTTTGCATCTGCTTCACATCCAAACAACCACAGCTGCTTCCTTCTTCAGTCGACCAGCCAAGTCAACCCCCCTCACGTCCGACAGCCCCACGACCACCATGACTGCTGCCTAGTCTGCGACCTCCAGCCATGAACGATGAACCACCACAACACACACACATACACATACACACAGTGGGGCGTCCAAACAACCTACTGTCTCGTCGTTCTTCAGGTTCCATCCGTCGAGGTCGTCATTTGTCGTTCTGAGTTCGTCGAGGTTAAAAGAGAAGGTGGGTTGTCATTGAAGTCAAGATCTGTTAGGGTGTTGGCAGTTTTGGTTCAAATTTTCCGTTTCCATTCGAGTTCGTCGTTGTTCCGATCCGGTTAGTTGGTTTAAGTTTCATTTCTGTCCGTATTTTGTTTGATATTCTCGGATATGAAATTAGTATATGTTTGATTCTTTTCTTGTTCGTTGTTTATCATTTCTTGATTATTTCTTCAGTTTGTTTTTATTCATTTGTTCTTGTTTAGTTTTTATATAGGAATGTGTTAGATTTAATTCGGGTTCATTTTTTTTGTTTGAAGTTTGTTAGTTTTTCATCAAGTGATTTAATGTGAGTGTTTATGTGTTGGTCTTTAGTTTTTGATTTAGTTTGAATCATTCATCTTTGTTATGATATTTTTCGATTTAGTTTGAGTTCAACTGATGTTGAGTTTAGTGATTTAAATCTACTTGTTTGTCCTGTTAAGTTTGTTGATATAAATCTGACTCTGTTAGTAATTCATGAATATTGTTAATTTGGCAAGTTTATTATGCAGAAGTTGATTATTTGTTGATGAAATTTGATTAGGAATTGGTTATAGCTGCTATATTTTGGTTAGAATTAATTAGGTGAATTGGTTATAGCTGATGGGGGTAGAATGGTCAATTGCAATATTTTCAGGGGTAAAATGGTAATTTCAGTAATTTCAGTAATTTCAGATGGGTATTCTTGGAATTGAAAATTTGAACAATTATTTAATAGGAGTGCTCTGTCCACTAAGTATTCAATAATATTTAAATAATATTAAAATAATACGTAGTGGGGGACAAGACATAATGGTGGGAAATTAATACATTGTTTAATATAGTGGGGGACAAAGCATGCGGTAGTGGAGAATAATGGAATTAAATAAAGAAAAGATATGTGTTAGTGGGAACTAATATATTTGTTTAATGTAGTGGGGTACAAAATATCAGGTAGTGGGATTAAAAAGAGGGATGAGTGAAAGATAGTGAGATTTAATTTAAATAAGGAGAGTTTGGCTATAAATAGAAGAGCTAGACACAAATAAAAGGGGCTGGATATTGAGAAAAAAAAGAGACTTCCAAAAAATAGAGAGAGGATTCCGAAAAATATTGAAAGGGGATAAGGGATTGGCTGAATATTGAGAAAACATTTCGAAGGAGATTCGAAAGAGAGAGTAGTATACACTTGATATACAATCTGCATACACTGGATATACAGAGGGGTCAGAATTTAAGGGTTAAACATTAACTGGTCTTTCAATCTAAAAAAGATTCACTTTGTTTCTGCCCGTTGATTGTTGTTGGTGTTTCTGATTTTCGTTTGATTTGTTCCTTGAGTTTGGTTGGTTGTTTGCCACTACTTCACTGGTTTGCTGGATTTTTTTTTGATTTTAAAATCTGTCACTGGTTTCTCGTTGTTGGTTGTTACTGGTTGCTGGGTGTTGCTGTTGTTGTATGCTACTGCATTTCTGCTGATCTTCCTTTTCTTTTGCTTCCAATATCAGGTACACAACTGACACACTGGTTACTGTAAACTGAAACATGAAGCATGAATATGAAATGAAGAGTTGAAGTTCTGAATTTATCTTAATTATATTCTGAATTTTATTTGTATATATACATTATTTAGCTTACTCTAATCAGAATCATGTAGTTGTTTAATATATATAGTGGAACATATGACGGTAGCTTAGCGGACGAACTACCTGTCACACCTCCTTTTTACGCACCCGAGAGGGTACAAGGGAGTTTTTTCCAATTAAAGGACAATCGAAACAAGATTGGTTTATTTATTTCAGAGTCGCCACTTGGGAGATTTAGGGTGTCCCAAGTCACCAATTTTAATCCCGAATCGAGGAAAAGAATGACTCCATATTGTCACACCTCCTTTTTGCGCGCCCTGCCCCGAAGGGTTAGATGCGCGGGTGGAGTTTTTCCAATTTAAGTGACAATATTCGAAATGGGATTATTTATTTAATTCAGAGTCGCCACCTGGGAAAGGTTTGGTTTTTGGTGTCCCAAGTCACCGGTTTATCTTGAATCCCAAATCGAGGAAATTTTCGACTTTTCCAAATGAAGTCTGCGAATCAGAAATTCTAAGTAAGGAATTCTGTTGACCCGAGGGAAGGTGTTAGGCACCCTCGAATCCCGTGGTTCTAGCACGGTCGCTTAAATTGTTATAATGGCTAAATATCTGATTTAAATACATGTTGTGACCTATGTGCTTTTATTAAGTTTTAATCGCCTTTATTATTGTCATTTATTTTACAGAATTGCAACGTCGTGAAAATGCGTCTCGAACCACGTCACAATCAATGCACCCGTGATTGTCGACACATTTGGACTTCATTGAGATTTGGATTTGGGTCACATCAATGTGCACCCGAACTTAAGAATGTGATTTAATTAAACCGCGCCAACAGAGTCTAACGCGTAATTATCTTTGTAGAAGGCCATGAAATTTATTAAATGGCCCATCCTGAATTCTAGATAATTATCAAGGTTATTTATTGAGGGCCCCGCGATTTACATCTCATTTGGCGAGGCTCGTCTCATTATTTTAGAAGGAACATCCTAAAACGGTTACATTTCTGATGTGTTTGTCTCTTAAAAATAGAAGAAAAGATGCGTGCTATTTTTAACTATGTGTTTGGCCCAAATCCGGATTTTAGCTAATCGTCCGATTAATTATTTACGGACTGAAGAAACATCGTACCTCATGAAAACATGCTTTGAACTTGATAAAAAAAGAAATGTATATGGGATTGATGAAATGTTACGACTGTTACAAGAGCTCCCTAACTTTAACTTATTCAGACAAGATTAATTAAAATTGCTTGTTTAGGAAATGCGACTGGTGGTATTTGAAACTCATCCTGTAAACTGCTTCACGCAAACTGAAACTCAAGAGTTTGAAACTGTATTATCTTTAGCCAGATCTAAACAATCATTTGCCCTTAAATATTCGAAACATGCTTAAATAGCGAGTTTGAGCTAACAATTGTATTAAAATGGCTACACATTTTCATGGATGGTATTTACATCTTATATACTACTAAACGAATAAAATGTCACAGTTTCAGATTGGCATAAACTTTAATTAAGTACAACCTTACTAATGTGTCTCTATTAGGCTAATCAGACCAAGAAACTACAAATCTTAACAACATTAAAAGGCAATTCATAAGCAATACAACAGGTGCTTCTAAATCCTTCAAATCTTTCGATTCATGCTTTCATTGTTACATCAAATGCGAGTCTTAGTATGTACCTGGATATTGGATACAACAGAAGGAGCAAGGGGTCAGTAGGGCAATAGAAGCGATACCAAACAGCAGCAGTAACAGCAGGTACCAATAGAACAACTCCCAGTGCAAGATACAGTTAGAACCGACAAGAAATGGTAGACAGGTAGCAGCAAACAATGCAGTAGGAATAATACTCCAAGACAGACCAACCCAGGGGAAACGAACAATATGAATCAACTAATGAACTCAGCTGATACTTGGAAGAAAATAGAATTGATTGATCAGGTTGAACAAGACTGGGAATCAGACAAACAAGACAGAAGTAATTTGCTGATTTTCTGCTTATCCCTTTTCCTATCTTCTTTCTTTTCAAGAATCCAATACCAGTCTGCAGTTTTGAACTTATACTTAAGTTATCAGAAAGAGACCTTTTCCAGTTTTTTTTTTTTTACTGTTTTTCCCCAGAACTTCAATTCTCAGAATTTCAGTTTAGGCTCCCCCTCTGTCTCTCTATGTATGTCTGTGTGTGTATACTTCTCAGTGTGTATTTCAGCTCTCTCTTTCAAAAATTCCTCACAGTCTGTCTATATTCTTTTCCCTTATAATTCTGTCTCCTCTCTATCTCCTAATCCTGTCCCTCTCTCTATCTTTGTGTGTATGTCTATCTCCAGAACTTCAACTCCCCTCTCTCTGTATCTCTAACCTCCCTTTATAAGCCTCAAACTCCAACCTTTATCAGCCTGTTGGATTAAATCAAATAACCCCTCCCATGTGCTCCCTTTTTCAGTTCCACTTTAGCTATTTAAGTATTAATCCCATGACATTCCCTTGGCAGGCTTTAACTTTTCATTTTATTATCTAAAAGCAAGTATGGGCATTAAAATATATCTGACAGCATATACTGTCAGATTGTTTAAACTTAAAAGCTTCTTAATGCAGAAAAACAGGCTGTGCACAAGGCACATGAGGTGCACCAATGCACATGCTGTGCACCAGTGCACATGCCTTCCAATTCAGGATTTAAACATAAACAATCCCTTTTTTACATTGACTGATCCAAATCAAACAGCTATAAGTAAACAAAACTGGTTCTGAATTGATTTCAACAAATGTTCAACAGAAGCAAATCGATTTACTATGCTCAGACAGTTGAAATTAATTGACGACACATGTCGACTCGACTATATTAGTATGAACATACACAATCGCAGCCAAAAATCAAACATTTAAACAGTATTGATACATGGTTCGCATTATACTGACTAAACAGGAATACACTAGGGGAGTCAACTAACCAGTCCAAACTCGAAAATCAGCTACTTGCACAAACAAATACACAATGCCTTATCAGAATAGGAGGGGAGAATTTAGACAAACAAAACAGAGGTTCAGGCGAAGTAGTTGAAGCACAGTTGATAGAGGTCAAGGACATAAACAGCAAACGAACAGACCCTTACAACGAACAAACAAACCAAAACAACTAAGAAAAGAAAGAAAACTCACCTTAAACCGCAAAAAGATCAAAACCTTAACTCGGACTTGGCCAAGCCTTTCTTAAGGCTGAACGGACTTTAAACGAAGTGTTTCTCAGACGAGAAACACTTGGATTAAAGTCCATTAGACCTTAACCTCTTTGGTTCGAACGGATATGGACCAGTGACGAAGAACCCACAAATTCCAAAAACTCAGATCTGGGGTTCACGCTTTCCTGATCAGATTCGGACCAAACCAAGTATGGTTTGGTCACGAGGGGGGTCTGGGGAGTGTCTGGTACGAAACTGGGGTTGGTTGGGTTAGATCGAGTTTTGACTCGAATCTTCGAATGAAGATTCGAGGACCTGGGGGGTGATTCGAACCACATGGTTAGCAGATCCATGTTCAGGATGGCAAGGGGGTTTTAGGGTGTTAAGGGGAAGGTCACCGGCGTTCAGGCCGCCGGGTTTCTGGTGAAAGTGTGCAGGGGCGGCTAGGGTTTGAAGGAGATGGGTTTGGGTGAAGACGACGAGGCCGGGGTATTGGATAGGGGGGTAGGGTAAGGATTCGGGCTTATATAGTTAGTGGGTGGGTCGATCTCAACCGTTAGATCAATCTAGATCTACGGTTTGGATCTGATGGTCTTAAGTGAAACGGTGTCGTTTCAAATGTTGAGGGTTTGGGTTTGGTCCGGGTGTAAACGGGTCGGGTTTGTTGATGGGTTATGGGGATTGATCTTGGCCGTTGATCACTCTGAGATCAACGGCTCAGATCAGGCACGACTCAAACGACGTCGTTTGGACATCCTGGGCATCAGGTGACCTGGGCTGGGCAGGCCTGGGTCTTGGGCTGTTTGTTTGGGCCAATTTTGTTAAAATTGGCCCAAGTCCGGAAGGGGTCTTTTCTTTATTTTTTTTTTATTTTTTTTTTATTATTTTTTCTTCTTTTCTGATTTATTTTAAAACAAAGCTAAGCCAAAAAATCAAATTAAAATTAAATACACACTCAAATACAATTATTTGCACACATACTAAAATACTTCAAAACCGGTAAAGTCAAACCAAATAAAATCACGGACGAAAATGCCTATTCACGATTTTCTATTTAACGACCGAATTACGGTTTGAATTACGCAGGACACATATATATTTTTTTGAATTTTATTTTAATAAAGTAAATAAATAAGAATGGGCCAAAATCACAAATAAATCCACAAGGTGCCGCACAGAAATCCGAAATTGTACAGCGGGGCCAATTATATATATTTTTTTTATTTCTTTTTGGAGCGATTGTCGTGTGAAGCAAAAATCACATGCTCACAGCTGCCCCTCTTTGTTCGGAAACGCGAAGGGTTTTCGTGCAAAGATCAAGTGAGCGTGTATGAGCGATTTTTGCCTATAGACCACTCCGTATGAAACATTTTTTGAAAGATCTGACCGAATCTTGCTTCAAAGATTTCCTACATATCCTGGGCTAAACAGGAATCAGGTCAATGTAGTTCGAGAAGTTTTGGTAGCTGGGGCTACCATGGGACTGCAATGCTTGCCGCTACTGCTGCTGCTGTTGTCACTGCTACGTCACTGACCGCCTTATTACAACCAAGCGAAAATTGGAAACTGAACTAACTACTTTTATGCATGTCAACTGCTAGTTACAAGATTCCTATCTATGATTCTTTTAACGACTTGATCTTGGGTCTTAGTTGATTCTGCTTGTAGACTCTGATCTGAAACTTGATGCTTGCGAGTTGCGGTGACTTGTTTTTTAATCTCCGGGATACCGAATAAAATGTGACCGGCAGAGGTTAGGACCTTAGTCAAATGTTGGAGTCGATTTGCTTTCCCTTTACTCTGATATCTCGGGATATCTCTTTTTTTGTCTTTTTCTTCTTTGATTCCGAACTGGGATTTATCTCTGGGTCATTTCGATCCATGTGGCTCGAGGTCAGACCTGCGGGAGAAAAGAAACAAACAAACGAAATTTTCTGCCCCAGTTTCACTAGGAAAATTTCGTTACTTATTCACCAGGAAGTTCATAAATTTGATGAAAGAGGATATGCGTGCTCAGTTCAGGGTTGGAGCCCTAATATCGACTAGCTGGGGAAAGGTTCAGTGTAGGGTTTAAAACCCTTACGCCAAACAAAGGACGAATTCAGTTTAGGGTTTAAAACCCTAATGCTGCCTAAAAGGAAAAAAGTTCAGTTTAGGGTTTAAAACCCTAATGCTGACTAAAAAGGAAAATTCAGTTTAGGGTTTAAAACCCTAATGCTGATTGGCTGGAAAAGCTCAGTTTAGAGTTTAGAACTCTAATGCTGGCTGAAAGGAAAAAGTTCAGTTTAGGGTTTAAAACCCTAATGCTGACTGAAAGGAAAAAGTTCAGTTTAGGGTTTAAAACCCTAATGCTGACTAAAGGAAAATTCAGTTTAGGGTTTAAAACCCTAATGCTGATTGCATGGAAAAGCTCAGTTTAGAGTTTAAAACTCTAATGCTGGCTAAAAGGAAAAAGTTCAGTTTAGGGTTTAAAACCCTAATGCTGACTAAAGGAAAATTCAGTTTAGGGTTTAAAACCCTAATGCTGATTGCATGGAAAAGCTCAGTTTAGAGTTTAAAACTCTAATGCTGGCTAAAAGGAAAAAGTTCAGTTTAGGGTTTAAAACCCTAATGCTGACTAAAGGAAAATTCAGTTTAGGGTTTAAAACCCTAATGCTGATTGCATGGAAAAGCTCAGTTTAGAGTTTGAAACTCTAATGCTGGCTAAAAGGAAAAGTTCAGTTTAGGGTTTAAAACCCTAATGCTGACTAAAAGGAAAATTCAGTTTAGGGTTTAAAACCCTAATGCTGATTGCATGGAAAAGCTCAGTTTAGAGTTTAAAACTCTAATGTTGGCTAAAAGGAAAAGTTCAGTTTAGGGTTTAAAACCCTAATGCTGACTAAAGGAAAATTCAGTTTAGGGTTTAAAACCCTAATGCTGATTGCATGGAAAAGCTCAGTTTAGAGTTTAAAACTCTAATGCTGGCTAAAAGGAAAAGTTCAGTTTAGGGTTTAAAACCCTAATGCTGACTAAAGGAAAATTCAGTTTAGGGTTTAAAACCCTAATGCTGATTGCATGGAAAAGCTCAGTTTAGAGTTTGAAACTCTAATGCTGGCTAAAAGGAAAAGTTCAGTTTAGGGTTTAAAACCCTAATGCTGACTAAAGGAAGATTCAGTTTAGGGTTTAAAACCCTAATGCTGATTGCATGGAAAAGCTCAGTTTAGAGTTTAAAACTCTAATGTTGGCTAAAAGGAAAAGTTCAGTTTAGGGTTTAAAACCCTAATGCTGACTAAAGGAAAATTCAGTTTAGGGTTTAAAACCCTAATGCTGATTGCATGGAAAAGCTCAGTTTAGAGTTTAAAACTCTAATGCTGGCTAAAAGGAAAAGTTCAGTTTAGGGTTTAAAACCCTAATGCTGACTAAAGGAAAATTCAGTTTAGGGTTTAAAACCCTAATGCTGATTGCATGGAAAAGCTCAGTTTAGAGTTTAAAACTCTAATGCTGGCTAAAAGGAAAAGTTCAGTTTAGGGTTTAAAACCCTAATGCTGACTAAAGGAAAATTCAGTTTAGGGTTTAAAACCCTAATGCTGATTGCATGGAAAAGCTCAGTTTAGAGTTTAAAACTCTAATGCTGGCTAAAAGGAAAAGTTCAGTTTAGGGTTTAAAACCCTAATGCTGACTAAAGGAAAATTCAGTTTAGGGTTTAAAACCCTAATGCTGATTGCATGGAAAAGCTCAGTTTAGAGTTTAAAACTCTAATGCTGGCTAAAAGGAAAAGTTCAGTTTAGGGTTTAAAACCCTAATGCTGACTAAAGGAAAATTCAGTTTAGGGTTTAAAACCCTAATGCTGATTGCATGGAAAAGCTCAGTTTAGAGTTTAAAACTCTAATGCTGGCTAAAAGGAAAAGTTCAGTTTAGGGTTTAAAACCCTAATGCTGACTAAAGGAAAATTCAGTTTAGGGTTTAAAACCCTAATGCTGATTGCATGGAAAAGCTCAGTTTAGAGTTTAAAACTCTAATGTTGGCTAAAAGGAAAAGTTCAGTTTAGGGTTTAAAACCCTAATGCTGACTAAAGGAAAATTCAGTTTAGGGTTTAAAACCCTAATGCTGATTGCATGGAAAAGCTCAGTTTAGAGTTTAAAACTCTAATGCTGGCTAAAAGGAAAAGTTCAGTTTAGGGTTTAAAACCCTAATGCTGACTAAAGGAAAATTCAGTTTAGGGTTTAAAACCCTAATGCTGATTGCATGGAAAAGCTCAGTTTAGAGTTTAAAACTCTAATGCTGGCTAAAAGGAAAAGTTCAGTTTAGGGTTTAAAACCCTAATGCTGACTAAAGGAAAATTCAGTTTAGGGTTTAAAACCCTAATGCTGATTGCATGGAAAAGCTCAGTTTAGAGTTTAAAACTCTAATGCTGGCTAAAAGGAAAAGTTCAGTTTAGGGTTTAAAACCCTGATGCTGACTAAAGGAAAATTCAGTTTAGGGTTTAAAACCCTAATGCTGATTGCATGGAAAAGCTCAGTTTAGAGTTTAAAACTCTAATGCTGGCTAAAAGGAAAAGTTCAGTTTAGGGTTTAAAACCCTAATGCTGACTACAGAAAAATTCAGTTTAGGGTTTAAAACCCTAATGCTGATTGGCTAGGGGCAAAGTTCGAGAATACTAAACGACCCCTTTTTTTTTTTTTTTTTTTTTTTTGAACTTTCTTGTTTTAGTAGAAGATACAAGGGAGTTTCGTGGAAACTTACCTTTCGAGTGAATTCCTTATTGCCAAAATATTTCTTGTACCCGTGTACCTTCTTCTTTGGGCGACACCTGCTCCTTGCACGGTTGTCTTGGATCATACCTGTTTCAACTTTTCAAACAAAGGACAATTGTTAGTTCGGAAATGACGGTCGGTTTGGTGACCTTGATCGTTCCCGGTTGCTTTGTTGCGTCTTCATTTCTGTTGTGAAGTCCCGCCATTGATTTGATTCATATGCCGAAACCCTTTAGACCGCTCAGGCTTGTATTTCCAGATTCTGTGATGATTTGCCTCGTAAGGCTCTTTTTTTTTTTGTGTCCCGTTTTGCTTGGAGATTCTCAACGAGGATTTTATTGGAGGTATTTTGTGGGGATTTGTACAAAAGGGAAGCTTTGTGGGGAATATTTACAAAGTGGATTCTTCGTGTGGATTTTTGTACAATGGGCATGCTGGGGATTTATTTCAAAGTGGGATTTGGGATTTGTTGGGGTAAGCTTGCTGGGGAATATTTACAAAAGGACTTGCTGGGATGTGCTGGGGAGATTCCATTTTTCTTTTTCTCTCTTTTTTTTTTTTTTATTTATTTGGGGAGATTTTGTGGGAGATTGTACAAGACTCTGTTGGGATTTGTACAGGGGGAGACTCTGTGGGGATTTGTCCGAAGGTGGACTTGCTGGGGAAGATTTCAAGATTTCTCTCTTTTCCTTTACTCCGGAACACCATCAAACGTCATGATTCATCATGCTTGGGTAATCATATCAACGAGATGAGGTGCTTTCCTTCATGAGATGGGATTCCGTGCAAACAAACCATGCCACCTGCCCTTTCCGGTGCGTCCTGAACTCCGGGTTAAAATGCAAAAAAGGGATTCGAAAAGAAACAAAGCAGGGGAAAATAAATCAGAAAAGGAATACCCTTTTCGGGACGAGGAAGACTTATCTGAGGAAGATAACGCTGGCTTTAAATGACATGACATGCCTTTTGGACTGGACGTCTGACCTTCTAAGAGCTTGCGTTTTCCTGAACCAGAACAGATCTGTGATTCCAAAACTGGTGGAACTTTGCCGAGACCTTCTTGGGGTGGCGTCATTCCTTTTCGGCCAACAGCGCCCTTTGCGGGTTTTCGCTGGCTGACCTCTCTCATTTCTCTTCCTGTCGTCGCTTGATAGCACTCTTTGCGAGTTTTTACTAAACAAGCTCTCTCATTTTGGTTTCTCTTCTCCCGTCGCCTCGTGGTGCCCGAAGGTTTTCACCGCCGAGACTCTCTCATTTTATTTCTCTCAACTCAGGGTGTGCTGGTTTCCTTTTGTGATGCTTATTGGTTTCCCACCATCTTTGGTAATTGATTTGAAGGCTTGTACCTGGTAAAGAGAGGTAGCTGATACTAAACTTCTTAAGTGTCTGACATGCCCCGGTTTTCAATTTCAGGGTGAATGGGATTTTGTTGTTGGTGTGACTGAACCTCAGGGAGAGGCTGCCTACGTATCCTTTCGGAATCAAGTCAAACGTAGTTCAGGCCTCAATCAATGTTTTGTTTTGTTTTTTTTTTATATATATAACGGCTCAAAAGGTGGTAGCGAGAATTGGGCAGTGTTTGGGGAGTAGTGGGGAATAAACACCTTTGCCCTTTTCAATGTGTCAGGACCACTTGGAGTAGGATCTAGACGTAGTACCTCTTGACTGCATCTGCATTCACCGCTGTGTCAGGGTCATTTTCTTCGATATCACCTAAATACAATGCTCCTCTTGGCAATATTTTCCTTACGATGTATGGGCCTTTCCAATTTGGGGCAAACTTTCCTTTTGCTTCTTCATGATGCGGCAGAATACGCCTCAGTACCAATTGTCCTACTTCGAAATTCCGAGGTCGGACTTTCTTGTTGTAAGCACGGGCCATCCTTCGTTGGTATAACTGTCCGTGACAAACTGCAGCCATCCGCTTTTCATCAATCAACGTCAATTGCTCTAACCGAGTCTTAACCCACTCGCTGTCCTCGATTTCTGCTTCGACAATGATTCGAAGTGAAGGAATCTCTACCTCTGCCGGTATTACGGCCTCGGTCCCATAAACCAAAAGATAAGGAGTCGCTCCCACCGATGTGCGCACCGTAGTGCGATACCCCAATAACGCAAAAGGTAACTGCTCATGCCACTGTCGGGAACTTTGTATTGTTTTCCTCAAAATCTTCTTGATGTTTTTATTTGCAGCTTCTACAGCACCATTGGCTTTTGGCCGATAAGGAGTGGAATTCCTGTGTGTTATCTTGAATTGCTCGCACACATCTCCCATCAAGTGACTGTTCAAGTTTGCTGCATTATCTGTAATGATAGTCGCAGGAATACCGAAGCGACAGATAAGATTTGAGTGTACAAAATCCACTACAGCTTTCTTGGTGACCGACTTGAGAGTGACAGCCTCTACCCACTTTGTGAAGTAATCGATGGCAACCAGTATAAACCTGTGTCCATTCGAAGCCTTTGGTTCAATTGGTCCAATGACGTCCATGCCCCAAGCGACAAATGGCCAAGGTGCGGACATGGGATGCAGTTCTGTGGGAGGTGCATGAATCAAATTACCGTGCACCTGACACTGATGACACTTCCGGACAAAGCTAAAGCAATCCTTTTCCATGGTCATCCAGTAATAACCTGCTCTAAGGATCTTCTTCGCTAAGACATACCCGTTCATGTGAGGTCCACACACACCTGCGTGTACTTCATGCATGATTTTTCTCGCTTCCTCGATATCGACACATCTTAAGAGATTGAGGTCCGGAGTCCTCTTATATAACAATTCACTGCTCAAAAAGAAACCACTTGCATGTCGCCTAATGGTCCTCTTTTGATCTCCAGTTGCATGCTCGGGGTATTCTTGTGTCTTCAAGAATTTCTTGATGTCATGGTACCAAGGCTGCGTATTTGATCCCGCCTCGATTACACTGCAGTAACCGTGTCTTTCCTTGATTTGGATTTCCAAAGGATCGACGTGGGCGTTGCCCGGGTAGGGTAGCATAGAAGCCAAAGTAGCAAGTGCATCTGCCAGTTCATTGTGAAACCTCGGAATATACCTGAATTCTATTGAGTTAAAGCGCTTGCTGAGGTCCTCCACATGTTGTCGGTATGGGATAAGTTTGACATCCCGAGTTTCCCATTCGCCTTGAACTTGCCGGATGATCAGGTCAGAGTCTCCCATAATCAGTAAGTCTTTGACATCCTGATCGATTGCCATATGTATGCCCATAATGCAGGCTTCATATTCAGCTGTATTATTTGTGCAGAAGAAACGAAGTCTAGCCGTGGCGGGATAATGCTGACCGGCAGGTGAGATCAAAATTGCCCCGATCCCTATACCCTTGGTATTCACGGCTCCGTCAAAGAACATCTTCCAAACATGAGCTTCCTCCGAGATCGCTTCTACGGTGTTTACCTCTTCATCTGGAAAATAGGTATCCAATGGCTGGTATTCCTCATCGACCGGGTTTTCGGCCAAATGATCTGCTAACGCCTGGGCTTTCATTGCCGTGCGAGTGATATAAACTATGTCGAACTCCGTAAGCAAGATTTGCCATTTAGCCAGTCTCCCAGTAGGCATTGGTTTCTGAAATATATATTTCAAGGGATCCAACCTGCTTATGAGGAATGTAGTGTGGGCTTGGAGATAATGCCTCAGCTTTTGAGCAACCCATGTGAGAGCGCAGCATGTCTTCTCCAACAGAGTGTATTTGGCCTCGTAGCTGGTGAATTTCTTGCTCAGGTAGTAGATCGCCTGTTCCCTTTTCCCGGTCACATCGTGTTGCCCCAGGACGCAGCCAAAGGAGTTCTCCAAGACTGTCAGATACAAGAAAAGTGGCCTCCCTGGTTCGGGAGGGACCAAGACTGGGGGATTCGAAAGGTACTCTTTGACTTTATCAAAGGCTTCTTGACACTCCGTTGTCCACTTAATCGCCGCATTTTTTCTTAACAACTTGAATATGGGCTCACACGTGCTTGTCAGCTGGGCAATAAACCGACTGATGTAGTTCAGCCTGCCTAAAAGACTCATCACGTCTTTCTTCGTTCTTGGGGGGGGGGTAGATCTCTGATAGATTTTATCTTAGTCGGATCTAGCTCGATACCTCTCCTACTTACGATGAAACCCAAAAGTTTACCCGACGGAACTCCGAAAGCGCATTTGGCTGGATTTAGCTTCAAGTCATACTTCCTTAGCCTCTCGAAGAATTTCCTCAAGTCTTGGATGTGATTATCCTGTGTCCTGGACTTGACTATTACATCGTCCACGTACACCTCTATTTCCTGATGCATCATGTCATGGAAAATGGCGGTCATGGCCCTCATATAAGTAGCCCCAGCATTCTTTAAACCAAACGGCATGACCCGATAACAGTAGGTGCCCCAAGGCGTGGTGAAGGCAGTTTTCTCGGCATCCTCTTCATCCATCAATACCTGATGATACCCAGCGTAACAATCTACGAAAGACTGTATCTCGTGCTTGGCGCAATTGTCAACGAGGATGTGGATGTTGGGCAGCGGGAAATTATCTTTAGGACTTGCTCTGTTCAGATCTCGGTAATCTACACATACTCGAGTTTTCCCGTCCTTTTTCGGTACTGGAACCACATTCGCCAACCATGTTGTATATTGGACTACCCGGATCACTCCTGTTTTCAGTTGCTTGGTGATCTCCTCTTTAATTTTGTCACTGACCTCGGTTTTGAACTTTCGTTGCTTTTGTTGAACCGGAGGACAATCAGGATGAATCGGCAATTTGTGAACCACTAGATCGACACCTAGTCCCGGCATGTCATCATATGACCAAGCAAACACGTCTTTAAATTCAAGAAGAAGTTGAATTATCGCCTCTCGCGTTTTCTTGTCCGTGTGAATGCTTATCTTGGTCTCCCGGATTTCTTCCGGGGTTCCTAAATTTACCGGTTCAGTGTCATTCAGATTTGGCTTAGGTTTATTCTCGAAATATTCCAACTCTCGGTTTATCTCCCTAAAAGCCTCTTCCGCATCATATTCTGGTTCTGGATTCATTAATTCGCAGTTAAATAGCTCATTGTGATCCGGGCGTGAAGTCCGCAAGCATGTCATATTTAAAGCCGCATTATTAGGACTGAAAAGGAAGATAAGAGGAAAAGTAATAAAATCAGAACGAAAGAAAGAAAGGAAAGCAATGAAGATTTTTTTTTCATTTTCTTTGGAAAATTGGAAGACAACAACGTTTACAACTAGGAATTCGGAACAACAAATGAAAAGAAGAAAACGTTCAAGTTATGTCCCGGAGATAACTTGTGATACAGGAAAGGTGGCAGGACAGGTCTACCCGGACTTCCGTCTAGTTGGGAATGGCGTGATCTCCCAGTTTTGGAGCTTGGCGTTTGGCCCCATGTATATCATCTCAGCAGTGCTCGTGCCTTCGCCTGGTTGAACCATATGGACCTCGTAGAGCATTTCCCTCATTGCCCCACATATTTCCTCGATTTCCTCAACTGTGAAGACCTCATCTTCTTCTTCTTCAGTGTACCCTGGCCTGACAAAAGTCGCATGTAAATCCGGCAGTGGTTGAGGCAACTTCCAGCCCTCATTTCTCCTTTTCTTTGCCCATTTTTCGTCTGCTGGAGTAGGTTTGAAACCTAGTCCAAAAGGTTTCTTGATGACTGGTAAAGTAATGGGTTCCGTCGTTCCCTGAAGATTTCGTCCAAGCCCCTTCCCCGGCCTAAATCCGTGTCGGATCATCTCTTTGGCCACCATAACCGAAGCGTTAGACAAGAAAGGCTGGGGGCAAGGTACTCCCTCTTCGTGCTGCTCTGCCAATACCACCTCGAAAGCTTGATAGACCGTATGCTCACTCCCTTCTCTTGGTTCAAGATACGGGATAGATGGGTCCCGATAAATGGCATGTTCATCTTCTCCATGGACCACGATCTCTTGGTCTTCATACTCGAACTTCACCATCTGGTGAAGAGTAGAAGGCACGGCTCCTGTCGCATGGATCCAAGGCCTTCCAAGGAGGAAATTGTAAGATGTGTCCATGTCGATCACTTGGAAAGTGACTCGAGATTCGACTGGTCCTATGACCAGCAACAGGTCTATTTCTCCCATGGTGTCTCTCTTGATACCATCGAAAGCTCTCACGCAAACGTTGTTGGGTCGGATTCTTCCGGTCTCAATTTCCATTCTTTGCAGCGTGGAGAGCGGGCAGATGTCAACACCTGATCCCCCATCCAGCATCACCCGCTTGACATAGTAGTCCTCACATTTGACTGTTAAATGCAATGCCTTGTTGTGTGCTGCTCCTTCCGGGGGTAGGTCGTTCTTGCTGAAGGAGATTTGGTTGACGGCGAAGAATCTTTCTGTCATCCGCTCCAGTTGTTCTACCGAGGTTTCGACCGGTACGTATGCTTCATTCAGGGTTTTCAACAGGATCTTTTGATGCTCGGTTGACCTCATTAATAGTGACAGCATGGATACTTGCTCAGGGTGCTTGCGCAGCTGGTCTATCACTTCGTAATCCGGCATCTTCATCTGCTTGAAGAATACTTCCGCTTCTTCAACACTCACAGGCTCCTTTGGAGGGAAGCGCCTTTGTGTGGCGTTGTTCAGTTCTTGGGTATTTGAGTATCCTCCAACGAAAGTATTTTCTGGAAGTTCTTCCCTGACCTCCTTACCTTTATACGTTACCAAAGTCTTTTGATAATTCCACGGCACTGTGGATGGTTTGGTCATTGGCTTTTGTGGCACGCGTCCGATAACCACTGGCTCATTCAGCCGAGGTGGTTGAATCGTCCCCCGGACCACATAGGCCCCTTTTGGCACGTACATAGGTTTTGCTTTTTTGATCCCGAAGTTCTGCGTCTTCTTGGCTTGACCTCGTGGTATGTAAAGAACTCCACCCTTTGCTGGTACTACTTTCTTCTCCACCTTCTTTTCGGGCTTGCTTTCTGCAGCCTTGGCCTCCTCGCCCCTTTCTGATTTCTGGTCTGTTTCAGGCCTCCTCGCTGTGTCGACAATGGCAATTATGACTTTCAAGGCAGGGTCGAACTCTTTGTCTTCACAAATCATGCCGATCAGCGGCCCATTATTGTGAGCGGGCAATGGATTGTTAGTTACATTTGGGATCTCTTCGTCCCTTAGCACTATCTTCCCCTGCTCTATCAAATTTTCGACCACTCTTTTCAATGACCAGCAGTCGTTTGTATCATGACCCTCGGCCCCTGAATGATAGGCGCATCTGACTCCGGCTTTGTAAGAAGGAGATGTCGGGTTTTGCCTTGTTTGAGGGATGGGTTGTAGGAAACCCAACTGAACCAACTTTGGGAACAAAGTCGAGTATGGCTCACCGATGGGCGTGAAAGTCCGCCGTCGAGGTGGCTCTTGGGGGCGGTAGTTATTTTGCGGGGGTTGTGGGTTATAGTGGTTGCGGTAAAGAGGCTGATTTCTGGGAGGTGGAGCTGGGCCTCGGTTGGCTTGTTGTGGTGAATGGTTATAAGGTTGGGCATTCATGACCATATAAGGTTGATGAGCATATGCCGCATTTGAGTGGGGGTAGTAGTGTTGTGAGGCCCTTTCCGGAAAATGGGGCCTGTGATGACGATACTCCCTTGCTTCAGAGGCTGCCATAGCCGTTTCTTCCTTCTTCTTCCCCCTTGTCGTCCCTCCAGACCCACTTTGGATGGCCTGAGAGGTTGCCCTTAGGGCTGCTTGACTCAGAATCCGACCCGTTTTCAGCCCATTCTCTACCATTTCTCCTATCTTGATTGCTTCCGCGAATGGCTTACCCATGGCCGACATCATGTTTTGGAAATAGTCAGACTCTTGAGCCTGGAGAAAGGTAGTGACCATTTCCACTTCATCCATGGGAGGCTTTACTCTCGACGCCTGTTCACGCCACTTGATAGCATACTCTCTAAAACTTTCCGAAGGCTTCTTCTTCAAATTCGACAGAGAGTTTCGGTCTGGCGCAATGTCGATGTTATACTGGAATTGTTTTACAAAATCTCTGGCGAGATCATCCCATATATGCCATCGGGACATTTCCTGATCCATATACCATTCCGAAGCTATCCCTACTAAGCTTTCCCCAAAATATGCTATTAGCAGTTCTTCCTTTCCGCCGGCTCCCCGCAATTGGTTGCAGTATTTTTTAAGATGTGCAATGGGGTCACCGTGCCCATCGTATTTCTCGAACTTGGGGGTCTTGAAACCCGTCGGCAGGTGCACGTGAGGGAACATGCACAGGTCGGTGTAAGAGACGCTCTTTTGCCCGCTCAAACCTTGCATATTCTTCAAACTTTGTTCAAGGCTTCTCATTCTCTTAGCAATCTCATTTTGTTCTGCAATCCTGGGGTTCTGTTCCTGTCCCGGTGCGAGTTCGCACTGAGGCGGTAGAGGATTATTGTTGGTAGCGAACCTGGTTGGTTCCATTGAGAACGATGGTGCTTGGAATGTAAAAGAGGATGAGTCAAAGCTTGGCTTGTATGTGGCAGGCTGTGCCGTAGCTGGGCAAGGCGATGCAGTAAAGATATTCATGCTTGCATCGGTGGCCGACATTCGGGGATGAGGCTCAGAAGGTGATCCGGCGGAGAAAACGGAGTTGGCTGGATACCCGAATGGGGTAGCAGGGTAATTTATGGGGACATTAGAAGTCCCACCTGACCTGGAGAATAATTCAGGGAATCCGGGGACGACACTTGGCGGCTCTTTCCCGTTGTTCCAATCATCCAGCATTTCCAACATGCGGAGCCGTAGGATTCTATTTTCTTCTGCAGTTGCGGATTCAGGCGTGAGGACGGCTGAGATTGAGCTCTCCTCAGAGACGGGGACTGTTTGCAATGGAATTTCCGAAGACATTTCCACACTTCCTTTTGACCTGGTGAAGTAGGTGTGAGTACTGTTTCTGGTCCTAACAATAGGTAGTTGAACACCTCTCTTTGACCTCGTGAAGTATGAGTGCGAGGCCAGACTTTCACCAAACCAACCGTCTTTTCAAAAACCCTGGATATGTGCTCAATGACAAGCGCACGGTTAATTTGTAGCAAATAACAGATAGTTAATCTCACGTTGGGCATGATGCACCTATACAGTTAAGTGGATTACTATATGTCTGCTACGAGAGCATGCGTCATTCCGGTATTTTCCTCTTATTCCCCCCTTTTTCTTTTTTTTTATTTTCATTTATTTTTCTTTTATATATTTTTTTGTAGCAAAATAAAATGCGATCGGATCCGATGAGGATTGCCTACGTATCACGATACTCACGTGAATCAGATCATTACGTAGTTCGAAAACACGAATGAGCGTGAAAGAAGCAAACTCTTTATTATTGAAGCAGTCTGTTACAAACTACATTTTGCAAAAGAAAAAGCAAACTTTGAAAATAAACCTAGACTCAAAAATAGACTAAAAATCACCCTGATGAAGGACAGGCAGAAGATGCTAAGATACAGATTTGACCTATGAATGCATTATGGTTTTAAAAATTGGTTTCCGCGGGGCGTCGTTCGGCCTCGCCGCGGTCCTAGGCGTGAGATCCCTCTCAAGTTGATCTAGCTCGTGCATAGTCTGCTTGACATAACCCATTACTGCCGAGAGGACGGTAGCGCTGGACATGTTCTCACATCGTAGGCATCGTCTGGTGATGGCATGGGCAATGGCCTTGATCCTATCTCTGGTTTGCTTCTTCTCTATGAGCAGGCGTTTTGTCTGATCGCTGCATATCTTGAAAACTTGAGCATCTTGTACATGCTGATGTTTCAATCGTCGTATTTCCAACTTCATCCGGGCTATTGAGTCGTACCAGTATCTGCTCTCAATTTGGAAATCCTTGGCCTGATTAACTGCTTTGCTCTCAAGTGCAGCCATCTCTCTCTTTATTTCAGCAACAGTCTTCTCATGGTCGCTTTCCAATCGATTCAGGTACCTGCGATGCTTATCCGTTCTTGTATCCCACTGTGCTTTGAGCTCTGCTATGATGTTTTCAGATTTCTCCAAACCATCTCGCCACTCCCTGATTTCCCCTTTTAGCCCTTTTATCAGCTGCTCGTCCGATCGACGCCTTGGTTGTCTATCTGCATCCAACCTTATCTGTTTGATCTGGGCTCTGAGCATTTCATTTTCTTGGATCAACCTGTTCCGCTCTCCCAGATCGGTAGCAACCTGCACGTTGTGTTCATATTTCAAGTTTTCCACTTGTTGCTTTAACCTGCTGATTTCGGTGCAATAGCCTCTTTCTTTTGTTAACCAATCCCACTGCTTTTGTGATGATTCGGTAAAATTCCGGATGTGGGGTCTCTTAGCTGGCCTTTCATGCTCGAGTTCCCTTCTGTACCATGCAAGGTAACCTGGCGCCGTTTCTCCTTTGGCTTGATCCCGCACGCAAGTATCTGATTTCAAATATTGACCCTCATTCCAGATTTGGCGAATCTTTGCTTCTGGGAACTGCCCGTTAGGACTTATCTCAATTGCTTGAGTGCTTAGATCTTCCTCATGAGGTACTGTCTGGCATTTTCCGAACTGTCTTAAAACTCGGCCGGGTGCGTAAGGTTGAATGCTCTTAAGCCCCATCAACAAGAAATGAGTTTTAGCCGCTGACATATATAAGACCTCATCAACGGGCAACCATCCCAACTTCCATTGTATTTGGCTGGCAGTAAGAGCTTGAAAGAACGTGGTCCAAGCCAGGACTCCTTCGGGCAAACTGATCTCTTTGGCTCTCGCGTAAGATTCTCCTATGCGGGTCTTTTCCGGGGAACCATGGCTCAAAATCTCGGAATGATGGCAAAGGTGCTCGGTCATCCATATCTGCAAAAGCAAGTTACAACCTTCGAAGAAATTTCCCCCAGCTTTACAAGCTGTGAGAGCTCGAAAGATGTCGGATACCACCATAGGCGCGAGAGTACTGTTGCTTTGCGTGAGTAAAGTGCCGACGACCCCAGATATCTTCAAATCAACGTTTCCATCTTTCCTGGGAAATACCAGAAGACCCAGAAACGTTATCATGAACGCCACCCGTCTGTGCTCGTCCCACTTCTGACGAACTCCTTTGCTGCACAGTTTGTTGATTGGATTATTGAATCCCCCCTCGTGACCGTATCTATCATATATGAAGTCTGGAGTACAGAATCCGGCTGCTAGATCCGGGTTGTGGACTGTTCTAGGTATTTTCAATGAATCCAGGAACCGATGTACCGTGACGACTCTTGGGGCGACCAAGTATTTTTCCCTCAACGGAAGTTCAGTATTCCCGATGTATCCGGCCATTTCTTCCAAAGTTGGGGTGAGCTCAAAATCAGGGAAATGGAAAACATTGTGCGCCGGGTCCCAATAGGTAACCAAAGCTCTTATGATATCTCCCCGAGGCTGGATTTCCAACAGACCCACAAGACCTTTCAGATTTTTCTTAACCTCATTTTGCCCTTCAACACCTAGATCATTCCACCATAGCCGTAACTTGATAGGGATTTTGGTCATTATTGAAAAATGTTCATTTTGCATCGTGCTCATCCTGCACATTTATTAAGGTGATTTTAACAAAAATGACTGACTCAAAATATTTTACAGAGGGGACCAAGCTTTGAACACGGCCTTTAAGCACTTCGGGGACGAAGATTTTAAGGCTGTGTGGGTCTAAAAATGCTAAGCAAAACCCAAAAGTGGCTATTTATGCAAAGTCAGCCTTCCGGCGTCCCCTTTCGGGAACATTCGGCTATTCATGTCAAAACAGCATCACCTGACTTATTTATGACTCTTTAAAAATTTGAAACATATATTTTTTGATTTTGGCTATTTTAGCAAAATGGGGGTTGAACCCGACGAGGGTTGCCTACGTATCTCACATCCGGTGAGAATCAAACCGGCGTAGTTCAGGGATACCGCGAATAGAGAAAATTAAATAAACCTAAAAATCTTTTTTTATTTTTTTTTTTTTATTATTCTTGAAGAAAGATAAAGACTAAAGAAAAAATAATTTTTTTTTTGCAATATTTGGACTATCAGTCTGAATTTATAAAAAGGGTATTACAAGAGAAAATTTTTTGAATTATGAGTTTTCCATTTTTTTTACTTTTAAAAATAAATACCATTTCTTTTTTTTTTTATTTTGAAAGCGAAAGAATTTTTTTTTTATTTTATATATACCCCCCTTTTTTAATAATTCAAACTAAGAAGACAAATTTTGTTTTTATTCTTTCTTTTTCTTTTTTTTTAGAACAATTCCGGTGAGGTTTTGACAATACTTGAACATTGGTTTTATTTTTCCAAAATAAGTAATTATCCTTCCACGTTGCTATTTTCCTCTTTTTTTTTTTTAGAAACCGGTCAGCATGCGGAACCGAAGCAAATAAATGCACAAAACAAATAGGATGCAGCAGGGTGGTCTTTTCAATTCAGGTTGCCTGTCCTAGACGGACCCAACCCCTGTGTTGAGCCCCCTAAGTCAGGTGCATCATGATGCAAATAAACGTTCCTACTAGGGATCCGGCATGAAGTTTCGTTATACTAGGTTTAAACCTTGGTATTTGTTCTAGACTGTGTACCCGAGCGGACCAACTCGAGTCGAGGAGGGGCTACGTACCGGGGACCCGCGAGATCGTCCGGCTTTGTAACTTGTCCGTCCTCTTTCTTATTTTAGGTATTGACATTAACAGAATAGGGAGTCTCGACCAGCGAGCTTCTCCCCGGAGGTAAGAAGAGAAGGGTTTCGGCACAGTTTATATACAGTTCAGATAATATCAAAGCGGTAAAAGACAGCATTATGCAAAAACATGTAATAAAGATCAGATAATAAAGCCAAATATAACAATTATTCTAAGCTCGAATTCTTGAACCCTGAACCAGTGGTTCTGGGTCCACTAATCCCCAGCGGAGTCGCCAGAGCTGTCACACCTCCTTTTTGCGCGCCCTGCCCCGAAGGGTTAGATGCGCGGGTGGAGTTTTTCCAATTTAAGTGACAATATTCGAAATGGGATTATTTATTTAATTCAGAGTCGCCACCTGGGAAAGGTTTGGTTTTTGGTGTCCCAAGTCACCGGTTATCTTGAATCCCAAATCGAGGAAATTTTCGACTTTTCCAAATGAAGTCTGCGAACCAGAAATTCTAAGTAAGGAATTCTGTTGACCCGAGGGAAGGTGTTAGGCACCCTCGAATCCCGTGGTTCTAGCACGGTCGCTTAAATTGTTATAATGGCTAAATATCTGATTTAAATACATGTTGTGACCTATGTGCTTTTATTAAGTTTTAATCGCCTTTATTATTGTCATTTATTTTACAGAATTGCAACGTCGTGAAAATGCGTCTCGAACCACGTCACAATCAATGCACCCGTGATTGTCGACACATTTGGACTTCATTGAGATTTGGATTTGGGTCACATCAATGTGCACCCGAACTTAAGAATGTGATTTAATTAAACCGCGCCAACAGAGTCTAACGCGTAATTATCTTTGTAGAAGGCCATGAAATTTATTAAATGGCCCATCCTGAATTCTAGATAATTATCAAGGTTATTTATTGAGGGCCCCGCGATTTACATCTCATTTGGCGAGGCTCGTCTCATTATTTTAGAAGGAACATCCTAAAACGGTTACATTTCTGATGTGTTTGTCTCTTAAAAATAGAAGAAAAGATGCGTGCTATTTTTAACTATGTGTTTGGCCCAAATCCGGATTTTAGCTAATCGTCCGATTAATTATTTACGGACTGAAGAAACATCGTACCTCATGAAAACATGCTTTGAACTTGATAAAAAAAAGAAATGTATATGGGATTGATGAAATGTTACGACTGTTACAAGAGCTCCCTAACTTTAACTTATTCAGACAAGATTAATTAAAATTGCTTGTTTAGGAAATGCGACTGGTGGTATTTGAAACTCATCCTGTAAACTGCTTCACGCAAACTGAAACTCAAGAGTTTGAAACTGTATTATCTTTAGCCAGATCTAAACAATCATTTGCCCTTAAATATTCGAAACATGCTTAAATAGCGAGTTTGAGCTAACAATTGTATTAAAATGGCTACACATTTTCATGGATGGTATTTACATCTTATATACTACTAAACGAATAAAATGTCACAGTTTCAGATTGGCATAAACTTTAATTAAGTACAACCTTACTAATGTGTCTCTATTAGGCTAATCAGACCAAGAAACTACAAATCTTAACAACATTAAAAGGCAATTCATAAGCAATACAACAGGTGCTTCTAAATCCTTCAAATCTTTCGATTCATGCTTTCATTGTTACATCAAATGCGAGTCTTAGTATGTACCTGGATATTGGATACAACAGAAGGAGCAAGGGGTCAGTAGGGCAATAGAAGCGATACCAAACAGCAGCAGTAACAGCAGGTACCAATAGAACAACTCCCAGTGCAAGATACAGTTAGAACCGACAAGAAATGGTAGACAGGTAGCAGCAAACAATGCAGTAGGAATAATACTCCAAGACAGACCAACCCAGGGGAAACGAACAATATGAATCAACTAATGAACTCAGCTGATACTTGGAAGAAAATAGAATTGATTGATCAGGTTGAACAAGACTGGGAATCAGACAAACAAGACAGAAGTAATTTGCTGATTTTCTGCTTATCCCTTTTCCTATCTTCTTTCTTTTCAAGAATCCAATACCAGTCTGCAGTTTTGAACTTATACTTAAGTTATCAGAAAGAGACCTTTTCCAGTTTTTTTTTTTACTGTTTTTCCCCAGAACTTCAATTCTCAGAATTTCAGTTTAGGCTCCCCCTCTGTCTCTCTATGTATGTCTGTGTGTGTATACTTCTCAGTGTGTATTTCAGCTCTCTCTTTCAAAAATTCCTCACAGTCTGTCTATATTCTTTTCCCTTATAATTCTGTCTCCTCTCTATCTCCTAATCCTGTCCCTCTCTCTATCTTTGTGTGTATGTCTATCTCCAGAACTTCAACTCCCCTCTCTCTGTATCTCTAACCTCCCTTTATAAGCCTCAAACTCCAACCTTTATCAGCCTGTTGGATTAAATCAAATAACCCCTCCCATGTGCTCCCTTTTTCAGTTCCACTTTAGCTATTTAAGTATTAATCCCATGACATTCCCTTGGCAGGCTTTAACTTTTCATTTTATTATCTAAAAGCAAGTATGGGCATTAAAATATATCTGACAGCATATACTGTCAGATTGTTTAAACTTAAAAGCTTCTTAATGCAGAAAAACAGGCTGTGCACAAGGCACATGAGGTGCACCAATGCACATGCTGTGCACCAGTGCACATGCCTTCCAATTCAGGATTTAAACATAAACAATCCCTTTTTTACATTGACTGATCCAAATCAAACAGCTATAAGTAAACAAAACTGGTTCTGAATTGATTTCAACAAATGTTCAACAGAAGCAAATCGATTTACTATGCTCAGACAGTTGAAATTAATTGACGACACATGTCGACTCGACTATATTAGTATGAACATACACAATCGCAGCCAAAAATCAAACATTTAAACAGTATTGATACATGGTTCGCATTATACTGACTAAACAGGAATACACTAGGGGAGTCAACTAACCAGTCCAAACTCGAAAATCAGCTACTTGCACAAACAAATACACAATGCCTTATCAGAATAGGAGGGGAGAATTTAGACAAACAAAACAGAGGTTCAGGCGAAGTAGTTGAAGCACAGTTGATAGAGGTCAAGGACATAAACAGCAAACGAACAGACCCTTACAACGAACAAACAAACCAAAACAACTAAGAAAAGAAAGAAAACTCACCTTAAACCGCAAAAAGATCAAAACCTTAACTCGGACTTGGCCAAGCCTTTCTTAAGGCTGAACGGACTTTAAACGAAGTGTTTCTCAGACGAGAAACACTTGGATTAAAGTCCATTAGACCTTAACCTCTTTGGTTCGAACGGATATGGACCAGTGACGAAGAACCCACAAATTCCAAAAACTCAGATCTGGGGTTCACGCTTTCCTGATCAGATTCGGACCAAACCAAGTATGGTTTGGTCACGAGGGGGGTCTGGGGAGTGTCTGGTACGAAACTGGGGTTGGTTGGGTTAGATCGAGTTTTGACTCGAATCTTCGAATGAAGATTCGAGGACCTGGGGGGTGATTCGAACCACATGGTTAGCAGATCCATGTTCAGGATGGCAAGGGGGTTTTAGGGTGTTAAGGGGAAGGTCACCGGCGTTCAGGCCGCCGGGTTTCTGGTGAAAGTGTGCAGGGGCGGCTAGGGTTTGAAGGAGATGGGTTTGGGTGAAGACGACGAGGCCGGGGTATTGGATAGGGGGGTAGGGTAAGGATTCGGGCTTATATAGTTAGTGGGTGGGTCGATCTCAACCGTTAGATCAATCTAGATCTACGGTTTGGATCTGATGGTCTTAAGTGAAACGGTGTCGTTTCAAATGTTGAGGGTTTGGGTTTGGTCCGGGTGTAAACGGGTCGGGTTTGTTGATGGGTTATGGGGATTGATCTTGGCCGTTGATCACTCTGAGATCAACGGCCCAGATCAGGCACGACTCAAACGACGTCGTTTGGACATCCTGGGCATCAGGTGACCTGGGCTGGGCAGGCCTGGGTCTTGGGCTGTTTGTTTGGGCCAATTTTGTTAAAATTGGCCCAAGTCCGGAAGGGGTCTTTTCTTTATTTTTTTTTATTTTTTTTTTTATTTTTTCTTCTTTTCTGATTTATTTTAAAACAAAGCTAAGCCAAAAAATCAAATTAAAATTAAATACACACTCAAATACAATTATTTGCACACATACTAAAATACTTCAAAACCGGTAAAGTCAAACCAAATAAAATCACGGACGAAAATGCCTATTCACGATTTTCTATTTAACGACCGAATTACGGTTTGAATTACGCAGGACACATATATATTTTTTTGAATTTTATTTTAATAAAGTAAATAAATAAGAATGGGCCAAAATCACAAATAAATCCACAAGGTGCCGCACAGAAATCCGAAATTGTACAGCGGGGCCAATTATATATATTTTTTTTATTTCTTTTTGGAGCGATTGTCGTGTGAAGCAAAAATCACATGCTCACAGCTGCCCCTCTTTGTTCGGAAACGCGGATAAGGAATTCTGTTAACCCGGGAGAAGGTGTTAGGCATTCCCGAGTTCCGTGGTTCTAGCACGGTCGCTCAACTGTTATATTCGGCTTGATTATCTGATTTTATACAAATATGAACTTATGTGCAAATTTTAACTTTTAACCGCTTTTGTCGTTATTATTATTTTACAAGAATTGCAACGTCGTGAAAACATATCTCGAACCACGTTACATCAATGCACCCGTGGTTATCGATATATCTTGACTCGGTTGAGATTTGGATTTGGGTCACATAAATGTGCACCCGAATTAAGGAAAATAAATTGTTAAAGGCGCGCCTAAAACAACTAGAGTCTCGTTATTTTGGGGAAGGTCGTAAAAATTTGTTAAACGGCACATCCCGAATTCTAAATACTTTAATATATACATACATTTAGAGGGCCCTGCAGCTTTGTACATTTTTGTTTGTCGAGGCTCGTCTCATTCTTATTTTAAAAAAAGAATTTGCGACGTCATGGACACGCATCTCGAACCACGTCACAATCAATGTACCCGTGATTAGAAACACATCTCGAATCCGTCAAGATTTGGATTTGGGTCACATAAATGTGCACCCGAATTTAAGAAGGTAAAATTATTAAATACGCGCTTAAAGAGGCTATCACGTTATTATTCCGGGAGGGTCGTGAGATTTGCTAAACGACCCACCTTGGGGACTGAATGCTTCAATATATACATTTAACGAGGGCCCCGCAATTTGTGCGTTTTTCTTTATTTTTGTTGAGGCTCATCTCGTCCTTATTTTAAAAGGATATCCTATAGCAACTACGTTTCTTATCGCGTTTGTCTCTACTAATAGAAAACAGAAATAGTCCTGGTTAATTACATGCTTGTAGGCTTATTTATAGCAGGATTCAAAATGCTTTTACAGAATAAGTAAACGTCATTACGCACACGGACAGTTGATTGAACATTACTGGCCCAAATCCAGCTCATGCGGGATGGGCCAGACCTGGGCCACTGTTTGTTCGATGCATGCCTGCTTGGTCTGTTTTGACCTGGGCTCGACCTTCATGAGGTTGAGATTGCAAGCTTTGTGTTCTTTGTCTTAACGTGTGGTTAACCAGTTATATGAGACAATTTATCAGAAGAGAAAGAGCTTAGCTATTAATGTACAGTTTTCATGCTTGGCATACATTACAGAATATACCACACAATTAAACCAAATCTAAGATTCAACCTACTGCATTGGGAATACTTTTATCTACTAGCCTGCATATACAAACTAACGTTTAATTACCCTACAATTGATATCTACTAGGCATGCAAACTATCTTCAGTATCCAAACAACACTGCAAACTATCATGCATTACATGAGGTTTAACATAACAGTCAAAAAAATCTTCAGATCTTCTCTTTTGTATTAATGCTCAGCCTTCAAGTTACATTGACAATGTTCTAATCGTGTACCTGGTATAGCCAAGCAAAAGAAGAAAGGAATGATCAGCTGAGTAGTATGCAACAAACATAGCAACAGCAGATACACAGCAACAACACAGCTACAACAACCAGCCAACAATGATGAAGCTCACGAGCAGTCGAGCAACAAACAAACAATCCCATAACCAGAGTAATGAACCAACAGAAATAACAGAGTATTCAATGCAGCAACACCATCAGTTCAACAATCACAAGCAGCTCAATCAGGGCAAACAACAGAACTTGGCCAAGACAACTTGACCAATGTGAACTCTTCTGTAGTTTTCAGACAGTGTTTGGTTACAATATTCTCAGAATTTATGTTTCTTTCTTTCAGTTTTTTAAGAAAACCTTCTCTTTTAGGCTCCAAAAAAGAAATTTTTCTCTAACGGAAGGTCCCCCTTCTTATAGCCTAATCCCAGCACTTTACAGCCTGCTGGACAACTCAAAATTCCCCCCTCCCTGTTGTTTTTCCACTCAGTTATTTTAAATAACAAAACTCCCATGAGATCCCTGACAGCCCCTCTCTCTTTTTGTTGTTAAAGTGTCCTAATCTCTTGTTTATTTAGCCAAAGTATGGGCAGCAGGAATATAATCTGACAGCACATGCTGTCCAATTATTTAATTCCTTAACAGCTGACCATACACATGCTGCCCACAATCTGAACCAAGTAAACATGGCATCCATTTAAGATCACAGTCTGAACTGCCATTATAACCTACCCCCTAGATGTTTTTTGATTCAAATTAAACAAAACCAATAGGCAATACAATTCAGTTCCTAATGGGATTCAAATACGATCACAGCAGAAATAAACAAACGAATCAAGTTGTTACCATTAATGACTTCAAACTAATTGACGACATACATCGACTCGACTATATTAATCGTAACACATAATAACCAGTCGTTCATATAAACAACACGTACAAAGTCCCGAATGACTTCAGACAACTTTGTTCGATTACTGGGAACCTATATGAATTAACTTATTTGATGACTAATCTAATTGACGATCATGTATATCACAGAACACATTCAGAACACACACAGACAAACCAACGACCAAATAAATTCCTTACAAAGATGGAAGGAATTAAGAAAAATACCAGAAATAACAAACAATCACAACAAAGCATGCTAACAACTTAATTACCACTCGAATAAAACAGAAAAGCAAAGAAAAACTTACCGAAAAATGTCCAAACAAAATTGACCCAAGTCTGACTCAACTTTGACCATTTGAGGCCGAACAAACTTTAATCAGGGTGTTCTCAATTAAGGTCTATTAGACCTCAAACCCCTGTTAAGACCAGCCGGATTCCAAGGTTATTCGTGTTCTAGGTTTTGGATCTTCAGATCTGGTTTTTTAGGAGTTGTGGGTAGATTCGGACCAAACCAAACCTGGCTTGGTCACGAGGGAGGTCATGGGAGTGTCTGGTACGAAGATGGTGAGGTTTGGCATAGGTCAGAGTTCGACTCGAATCTTCAAATGAAGATTCGAGACGAAGGAAGGTGATTCGAGGCTAGGGGGTTACAGATCCATGTTCAGGAGAGTGAGGTGGTCCTAGGGTGTTCAGGAGGGGGTCATCGGCGTTCATGCCGCCGGGTTCTGGTGAAAGGGAAATCAGGGCGGCTGCTAGGGTTTGGGGGTTTCAGTGTTTGGTGAGGACGATGAGTGGAGGGGGGTTCGGATAGGGGGCGTGGGGTGTGAGGGAAGGCTTATATACGGAGTAGAGGATTGGATCTGGGCCGTTAGATCAGATGATCTCAACGGCTTGGATCTGATGGTGAGGGGTGAGACGAGGTCGTTTGGCATTAAAACGGGGTCGTTTGGTTTAAGTGAGGGGTTGGGTTGAAATGGTTACTAGGTCGGGTTATGTTAAACGGATCTAGGGGTGTGATCCTGGCCGTCGATCCACTTGAGATCAACGGCCCATCTTAACCGGGACAAAACGATGCCGTTTGGACGCTTTAAGGGGGCGGACCATTTTGCTCATTGGGCCAGTTCATTTTTGGGCCTATTTTTGTTTGATTTTCTGGCCCAAAACCGGGTATCCTCCATTCTTTTCCACTTTAATTCAAATAAAACCCTTAAATAAAACAAAAAATAAAATTATACACCCACAAATTAATATTTAATAAAAATCAACTAATGACAAGAAACACTTATGCATATATTTTGATTTTCTTTTTCTTTTTTGGAGTAATTTCCGTGATGCAAAAATCACGTGCTTACAGCTGCCCCTCTTTGCCCGAAGACACGAAGGGTTTTCGCGCAAAGATAAAGCGGGCGATTTTTGCTCGTCCGAGTACTCCGTGTGAAGCATTTTTTGAAAAAGGTTTGACCGAACCTTTGCTTCAGAGGTTTCCTACAAATCCTGGGCTGAACAGGAATCAGGTCAATGTAGTTCGAGAAATTTTGGTAGCTGGGACTACCGCGTGACTGTAGTGTTAGCTGCTGCTGTGCGCTGTTGCATGCTGCTGTAGGATGCTACCGCTCACCGATCTCCTTGTTACATTTTCTGAAAGTAAAAACAAGAAGCTAAGATAGAGTATAGATCATGAGATCTCATCTATCTTCAACTTATTCTTGTTGCCTTGCTTTCTTGTCTGCTAACGCTTTTCCTCCGATGCCTTCATTTTGTGAACTTGGGGGATGATACTGGTCCTTCGCCTTTTCTGAATGCCAGTTTTCATCACCTCGCTTGATCTGCTGGGAACATGGCCCTCTTCTTTAAGCCTTTCAATGGTTTCTTCAGTGGTATGGCTTTCTTCATCAAAATTGTTATGTTGGGCATGCTATAACATTCCCAAACTGTTTCTTTTGAGACGCGTTCCTTCTTCCTTTTGAATCGCGCGCTTGCCTTTGCAGCCTTCTGCTTCTTGGTGCTGGGGATTTTATTGTTTCCTGCTTAGGGATCTCTGTTGTAATCTTCCGCCTTCAGGTGGGGTTACTGATTCCAAAATCTAGAGCTGAACAGTATTCCCGCATTTTACTGGTGGGCGACCTAGAACTTAAATGTATTCCCGTATTTTACTGGTGGGCGACCTAGAACTTAAATGTATTCCCGCATTTTACTGGTGGGCGACCTAGAACTTAAATGTATTCCCGCATTTTACTGGTGGACGACCTAGAACTTAAATGTATTCCCGCATTTTACTGGTGGGCGACCTAGAACTTAAATGTATTCCCGCATTTTACTGGTGGGCGACCTAGAACTTAAATGTATTCCCGCATTTTACTGGTGGGCGACCTAGAACTTAAATGTATTCCCGCATTTTACTGGTGGGCGACCTAGAACTTAAAAGTATTCCCGCATTTTACTGGTGGGCGACCTAGAACTTAAATGTATTCCCGCATTTTACTGGTGGGCGACCTAGAACTTAAAAGTATTCCCGCATTTTACTGGTGGGCGACCTAGAACTTAAAAGTATTCCCGCATTTTACTGGTGGGCGACCTAGAACTTAAATGTATTCCTGCATTTTACTGGTGGGCGACCTAGAACTTAAATGTATTCCCGCATTTTACTGGTGGGCGACCTAGAACTTAAAAGTATTCCCGCATTTTACTGGTGGGCGACCTAGAACTTAAATGTATTCCCGCATTTTACTGGTGGGCGACCTAGAACTTAAATGTATTCCCACATTTTACTGGTGGGCGACCTAGAACTTAAATGTATTCCCGTATTTTACTGGTGGGCGACCTAGAACTTAGATGTATTGAAATTGTTTCCTCATTCTTCCAAGAAAATTTTTGACAATCGGCAAAAAATTTTCTGCCCCGGTTTTGGTGATTTCCCTGGTATCGCGTCTTGCTGCCATCGTCAATGTTTATTTTCCTGCAGCAGACAAAAGGATTTAATCAGTTTCACTTATGGTGGGAGGAGGTGTCTTTCCGGTGGATGATTTTCCTCCTCTTTCCCTTTTCATGCTCTGTGCCCCCATAACTGGTTGGTGGACAAAGTTGCTTGTTGGGGGTTTCCGGCCTGCTGGGGGCTGGTTTTCAATTTATCCCCCTTTCTGCTTTCTCTTTAAGTACATGCTGTGGGAGTCTGCTTCTACTCCCGAAACCACTCCCTTTAGGAGCTTACTTCCTCCAAAACTGCAAGGCACGATCATTGCATTGCCTGGGGCCGGCCTTTAAGACTGTTTGTGTTATCCTGCATTGGATGAATTCCCCTTCGGTCTCTGTTAGTAAGCTTTGAAAAATCCTTTTCGAGATAAATTTTTAGGAAGAGAAATAAAAGATAGAAAAAGGAGAAAATCTTTCTGAACCAATATTTGGTGGGAGAAGAAATTCAGAAGAACTTATCTAGAGGACATGACTGGTCCCCGTGATCATGACGTGCACCATAGATTCCCGACCCAGTCTATTTGTATCAATCGACTTGCCCGATGGTCTGACTTGCTGGGGATAAATGAGTGTCCATTTTTTTGCGAATGTGAATGCTTTTGTTGATCTGTCTTGTCGCCTCATAGTGCCCTTCGAGGGGTTTTCACTAATGAGACTCTCTCTTTTCTCTCATCTCCCGGCGCCTTATGGTGCCTGTGAAGGTTTTCACCGATAAGACTCTCTCATTTTATTTCTTCATTGAGGAATCGGGGTGTTGTCGATACGACCCTCTCTTCTGGAGATTCCTTTGACCATCAATTCATTCCAAGTCTTATGATCCTCTTCTTTGCTGGGGATCGGTGTATTATTCTCGGCTTTATTTGCCTGACTTGGCATCTCTTGGATATTGATCGGGAGGTCTTTTGGACGTCGATGTTGGTTTTGGTGTGGGGCTAAAGAAAGGCTATCAAAAATGAAAATAATTTTGATGGGTGATTTGCTACAACTTTTGGAATCAAACCTTTGTTGGAACTTAAAACATAACCTCTGCCCCAGTTTTCTTGCTTGGGGAATTTTATTTTTTTATACTTATGTTGAGCTACGTGCGTTACGCACATTGTGCCTATTATGCACACTATGTACATTATGCATCCTATATACACTATGATGCACACTATGACCGAGCCGTGAGGCGCCTACGTATCCTCTTTGAGGAATCAGGTCAAACGTAGTTCCCACCGGTTTTGTATTTCTTATGATTTTATCTTCTTTTTCTTTTCTTTCTCCTTCTTTTTCATTTTCCTTTAAAAGATTTTTTTTTTCTTTTTTTTTTCTTTTTTTTTCATGTCTTTTCCATTAGTGATTCCAAAAAGAGGGGTATGAAAGAATAACCTAAGGCTCAAAAGGGGAAGCAAGGGTTAAAAGTGTTTGGATAGAAGAAAGAATTGCCTCCGTCATCTCATTATCCAATAAATACCAGATACAAACAAACGAACCAAAAATTGCCATAATTAAAGAAATTACGCATAATATCTCTTGACTGCATCAGAATTGATAGCCATGTCGATACATCTCCCCTCGATATCTGTCAAACACAAAGCACCATTGGACAATACTATGGTCACGATATAAGGCCCTTGCCAATTTGGGGCGAATTTGCCTTTTGCCTCGACCTGATGTGGGAGGATCTTCTTCAATACCTGCTGCCCTACTTCAAACTTCCTGGGGCGCACCTTCTTATTATATGTTCTCGCCATTCTCTTCTGATACAGCTGACCATGGCATACCGCTGCCAATCTCTTCTCGTCTATCAAGCTCAACTGTTCCAATCGAGCTTTGACTCATTCATCATCATCAATCTCGGCTTCAGCGACAATCCGGAGGGATGAAATTTCGACCTCCGCTGGTATTACGGCCTCAGTTCCGTACACCAACAAATAAGGAGTTGTACCTATAGAAGTCCGGACGGTAGTGCGGTAACCCAACAAAGCAAAGGGTAATCTCTCGTGCCATTGTCTGGATCCTTCCACCATCTTTCGCAGTATCTTCTTGATGTTCTTATTGGCTGCTTCGACCGCTCCATTCGCCTTGGGACGATATGGGGTGGAATTGCGGTGGGTAATCTTGAATTGTTGGCATACCTCTCTCATCAGGCTGCTGTTAAGATTCGCACCGTTATCCGTGATGATCACTTTTGGGATTCCAAATCTGCAGATGATATGGGAGTGAACAAAGTCCACCACTGCCTTTTTGGTTTACCGACTTGAAGGTTTTAGCCTCAACCCATTTGGTGAAGTAATCAATGGTCACTAGAATGAACCTATGACCGTTGGATGCTGCCGGCTCAATAGGTCCAATGACATCCATGCCCCATGCCACAAACGGCCAGGGTGCTGACATCGTATGTAACTCTGTTGGCGGAGAATGAATCAGATCTCCATGTATCTGGCACTGATGGCATTTCCTCACGAAAGTTATACAGTCGTGTTCCATGGTAAGCCAATAACACCCTGTTCGGAGGATCTTCCTTGCCAATACATATCCGCTCATGTGTGGCCCACAAACTCCAGCATGTACCTCTGCCATAACTGTCGTGGCTTGACCGACATCTATGCATCTCAACAATCCCAAATCCGGGGTTCTTTTGTACAACACTCGTCCGCTGAGTAAGAAACCATTCGACAAACGCCGAAGGGCTCTTTTTTGGTCTCTAGAGGCATGTTCCGGATATATCCCCATTCTGAGGTATTCCTTGATATCATGAAACCAGGGCTCGCCATCTGCTTCTTCTTCTATGGCGTTGCAGTAAGCGTGCTGATCACGGACCTGGATGTGCAGAGGATCAACATATATTTTGTCAGGGTGGTGTAGCATTGATGCTAAGGTGGCCAAGGCATCCGCAACCTCATTGTGAACTCTCGGGATATGTTTGAATTTCACCGATCGAAATCGCTTGCTCAGATCATGCAAGCATTGTCGGTATGGTATGAGCTTTAGATCTCGCGTTTCCCATTCACCCTGAATTTGATGTACCAAGAGGTCCGAGTCTCCCAAGACCAAAACGTGTTGGACATCCATGTCTGTAGCCAATCGTAGACCCAAAATGCAAGCTTCATACTCGGCCATATTGTTGGTGCAATAGAAGCGTAGTTGAGCCGTAACAGGATAATGGCGTCCTGTTTCAGAAATGAGTACTGCTCCTATTCCAACCCCTTTCGCATTTGCAGCTCCATCGAAGAAAAGCTTCCAACCCGGTTCTTCGGGTAACTCCAGCTCATTTGTATGCATTACCTCTTCGTCGGGAAAATACGTTCTTAAGGGCTCGTATTTTTCATCAACGGGGTTCTCTGCCAGATGGTCGGCCAGCGCCTGGGCTTTCATGGTTGTCCTCGTCACATAGACGATATCAAACTCTGTGAGTAGAATTTGCCATTTTGCCAACCTTCCCGTGGGCATAGGTTTCTGAAAGATATACTTCAACGGGTCCAAACGGGATATGAGATAAGTAGTATACGAAGACAAGTAGTGCTTCAGCTTCTGAGCTACCCAAGTTAGGGCGCAACATATTTTCTCGAGTTGAGTATACTTGACCTCATGTACTGTGAATTTCTTGCTAAGATAGTAGATGGCCAGCTCCTTCCTTCCCGTGTCATCATGTTGCCCCAGTACACAACCAAATGAGTTTTCCAGGATCGTCAGGTAAAGAATTAAGGGCTTCCCAGGCTTAGGCGGGACCAATACGGGTGGATTAGATAGATACCCTTTGATTTGGTCGAAGGCCTCCTGACACTCTACCGTCCAACCTACCGCAACATCCTTTCTCAGCAGCCGAAATATGGGCTCACAAGTTGCTGTGAGTTGGGCAATGAACCTGCTGATGTAATTGAGTCTACCCAGCAAACTCATTACCTCTGTTTTGTTCCTTGGCAGTGGCAAATCTCGGATGGATTCAATTTTGGATGGGTCTAACTCAATCCCCCGTCGACTGACGATGAACCCTAGCAGCTTTCCTGATGGAACCCCGAATGCGCATTTGGCCGGGTTGAGCTTGATATCATACCTTCGGAGTCTTTGGAAAAATCTCCTTAGGTCTGCTACATGGTCCTCCTGACGCCAAGACTTTATGATCACATCATCGACGTACACCTCGATTTCTTTGTGTATCATGTCACGAAACACATCAGTCATTGCTTGCATATACGTTGCCCCGGCGTTCTTTAATCTGAACGGCATTACCCGATAGCAGTAAGTTCCCCATGGCGTAATAAATGTTGTTTTTTCCGCATCCTCCTCGTCCATAAGGATCTGATGATAACCCGCATAGCAATCCACAAAGGATCCGATCTCACGCCCAGCGCAATTATCGATCAGGATATGAATGTTGGGTAACGGAAAATTGTCCTTGGGACTTGCTTTGTTGAGGTTGCGGTAGTCGACGCACACCCTGATTTTTCCATCCTTCTTTGGGACTGGTACCACATTGGCCAACCACTCGGGATATCGAGTGACCCGAATGACCTTCGCCTGCAACTGCTTAATCACCTCTTCTTTGATCTTCACACTCATTTCTGTTTTAAACTTCCTTAGCTTTTGCTTGACCGGAGGGTATGCCGGGTCAGTGGGTAATTTGTGAACCACTAAATTGGTGCTTAATCCAGGCATATCGTCATATGACCATGCAAAAACATCTTTGAATTCCATGAGGGTTTTGACCAATTCTTCTCTGACATTCGGCTCAATGTGGATGCTGATTTTGGTTTCTTGGACGTTATCAGTGTCTCCTAGATTCACAGCCTCAATGTCATTTAGGTTGGGTTTGGGTTTTTCCTCAAATTGGCACAGTTCTTGGTTTATCTCTTCGAAGGCTTCACCTTCGTCACATTCAGATTCATCGTCACAAACGACCTCTTGCATCATTGAGTCGGATTCAGATTGATTTATTAGACTAGGTCGAAGATCCGCTGTGCATGCCATGTCATTAGAACCAGTAAAAAGAGAACTGTTCAGAAAGAAAAAGAACAAAACAAAAATTAAAATGGGACAAAAAGAGAGAACTTTATTAAACTTGCGGGATAAAAGGGTTCACACTTTTACAAGACAAAAGTAAAATTTGGATTACACCCTGGAATAATCCGAACAAAACAAAACAAACAAAACATAAATCAAAGCCTACTACCAAGACTCCCCTCGGACAGGAAGAGGAGTAACAGTCCAATTGTTGGTTTTGACCTCAGGCCCCACAAACTGTATCTCTGCTCCGCTAGAACCTTCTCCGGCCTCTATCATGCTGATATCAGCGAATAGCCTCTCGAAACTCTGATTCAGGTCTCCATCCATGCCAATCAATGGTCCTAGGATTTTCGGGACTGGCGACCCCTCGGCACTGGCTCTGACAAAAGACCTTGAGAGACGTGGCACCGGTTTGGGCAGAAACCAAACCCTCTTCTTCCTTTTTCGCGCCTGCTTCCTATCTGCTGCGGTTGGTTTGAACCCCAATCCGAAAGTTTCCAGATTTTTAGGCAGGGAGACAGGTTGGACAATCCCCTGAAGCTCGACTCCCAGGCCCTTTCCCGGCACAAATCCATTACCCAGCATTTCTGAGACCATCATGACTGTCGCGGCAGCTACCCTAGGGTGCGGGATGATTTCTCCTTCAGAAATTTTGTTGGCCGACACTGTATTGAAAATCTGATAGACCCCAGGACCTTTGCCATCATCGGTCTCTAAGAAAGGTACAATGGCGCCACCCATGGTGCACGCCGTGTCCTCGCCGTGTAGCACGACCTCTTGCCTTTCCCACTCGAACTTCACCATCTGATGTAGGGTGGAGGGTACTGATTTGGCTACATGGATCCATGGTCGTCCTAACAGAAGGTTATAAGATACTGTGGCATCTAGCACCTGGAACTCCATGGTGAACAGGACTGGACCGATGGTCAATTCAAGTACAACATCCCCTACAGTGGCTGTTCCGTTTCCATCGAAACCTCGGACACAGATGTTGTTCTTGTGGATTCGTCCGTGGTCGATCTTTAGTTGGTTCAGGGTAGATAGTGGACAAATATTGGCACTTGAGCCGTTATCCACCAATACTCGAGTTACCACCGAGTCTTCACATTTGACAGCTAGGTATAGAGCTTTATTATGCTCCGTACCTTCCACCGGCAGATCATCATCTGAGAATGTCACCCTGTTCACCTCGAAAATCTTGTTGGCAATGGTTTCCAGGTGGTTTACAGAAATCTCGTTGGGTACATGAGCTTCGTTCAATATCTTCATCAAAGCCCGGCGATGCTCTTCAGAATGGATCAGTAATGACAACAACGAGATCTGGGCCGGTGTTTTTCTCAGCTGTTCGACCACAGAATAGTCCTGTACTTTCATCTTCCTCAGGAACTCCTCAGCTTCTTCTTCGGATACAGGTTTCTTGGTTGCAGTTGGGTTGGTTCTCCTTAGTTCCACCAGAGCGAAACATCGACCTGATCGAGTCAGCCCTTGCGCTTCACAACTAACTTCTTCCACCTGTTTTCCTTTGTACATCACCACCGCCTTTTCATATTTCCAAGGCACAACCTTGCTATCAATCATTGACAGCTGGACCACAGGCTTTATGGTGACCAGTTCTCTGCATACCCCTTTCAACACAACTGCAGGTGTGGGCAGAATCCCTGATACTACCAACTTGTTTGGCTCGGGTTTGCTTGTTATGGCGGACGGGCTCTTTCCCAATATCACTACCGGCTTGACGCCTTTTCCCTGTGACTGTACACTCGTTCCTCCACTGGTTGAGACTTCTTTCGGGGCGGCCTGGATCATCATCACCGTTTGTGAGGGTTTTCTCAACTCTCCTCCCTCATACACCAACTCAATCATGTGAGTCTCGTGGTGCGCTGGCAGTGGGTTTTGGTTGATGTTAGGAGCCTCCGGTGTCTGGACCTCGATCTTATTGGTGTCAATAAGATCCTGTATGGCATGCCTCAACTTCCAACACTTCTCGGTATCATGCCCGAGCATCCCTGAGCAGTATTCACAACTTATTGATCGATCCAAATTCTGAGGTGGGGGATTTGGTTCTCGAGTCTGGACAGGACTAACCAAACCCAATTGCCTCAGCTTGTGGAACAAAGCGGTGTAGGTTTCTCCCAACTCCGTGAAAGTTCTCTGTTTCCGCAACCTGTCATTCCTAGCATCTGGATTTCCCCGAAAGCCTGCCCCTGAAGGGTTTCTATACGCCCTCGGTGGAGGGTAGGTGTTTTGTGGTGGTGCATATATGTTCTGGGGAGCCGGTGCGCGCCATTGCGGGCAAACCGGAGGCTGAGTGTATGCTTGGGCATGGTGTATGGAGCAATGTGGTTCTCGAGGCGGATAGAAATGTTGTGGTGGGTTGTATGGGTAGTTTGGCCTGTGAGGTCTGGGTTGGTTGTAGTGTGGCTTGCCAGCCCTGGACCAACTGCCTGCCTCGATCGTGGCAACCTCTTCTTTCTTTCTTCTCAGCGCACCTCCCGCTCCGCTCTGAATAGCCTGGGTCGTGCCCTTGAGTGCCGAGTAGTTCAAGATTTTGTCAGACCTCAGACCCTCTTCTATCATGACCCCTATCTTGACCACCTCGTTGAAAGATTTTCCAACCGTTGTCACCAAGTGACCAAAGTAGGTTGGATCCAATGTTTGCAAGAAATAGTCCACCATCTCTCCCTCCCTCATGGGAGGATCGACTCTAGCTGCTTGTTCTCTCCAACGGAATCCGAACTCGCGAAAGCTTTCCCCGGGTTTCTTCCCAGTTCTCAATAATGTGAGACGGTCAGGGACTATCTCGAGATTGTACTGGAAATGACCTGCAAAAGCCTGCGCCAGATCGTCCCAAGTATACCACCTACTGGAATCCTGCCTGGTATACCATTCTAGTGCAGATCCGCTCAGACTTTGGCCGAAATAAGCTATCAGCAGCTTATCCTTGCCGCCTGCCCCTCTCATTTTACTACAGAATCCCCGCAAATGTGCCATGGGATCACCGTGCCCCTCATATAAATCAAACTTAGGCATTTTGAAACCGACCGGGAGTTGGACGTCTGGGAAAGGGCACAGATCTTTGTATGCTACGCTGACCTGGTTGCCCAAACCGTGCAGGTTCCTGAAGGACTTCTCCAAGCTTTTGAACTTTCTCAATACTTCATCCTGTTCAGGGGTCTTAGCCGGCTTTTCAATCTCTGCCGGCACTTCCAAATGTGGATTGTAAGCCTGTGGTTCGGGGGCATGAAACGTAGGCTCAGGGGGATAGTATTGTGTATCGTGAGCCTGAAACAATGGCTCACTGGTCGTTCTTTGCAAAGGGGCTGATATTGGTCCCACAAAAATGGGAATATTGGGTGTTGGGAGAGGTTGATGGGGTGGTGGAGCTTGGGAATCATGAGGGCTTCTTTCTTGATGATAACAAGGATTTGGGAGGCTTGTGGAAGGGCCGGAGTGAGGGTATTCCGGCGTGTGTCCCAGTGTTTCAGGGCTCTTTTGTGTTTTGGCTATGGCTAGCTGCATTGCGTTCATCTCTAGTCCCATCCTTTCAATCTTTTCCATCGCTTCTTTTAACAACTGGCTCATCGGCCTCTCTTCCTCATTGCTATTCTCTGAGGTAGTCATGCTTGTTGCTATCGGTCCTTTGGATCTGGTTTGATAGGAGTGTGTTGCCAGAGTTCTTTAACAACTAACTTGTCTGGTATAGACAACAACAAACTTTGTTAGCGTTAGAGCTTAACAGATTTGATCATATCACATAGAGGATGCAATGCTCCTAGGCATTTAACCGTTTCTACATGCTTTGCTTCGAACAACATGCGTCATCCCGGCTTTCTTTTTAGGCTTCTGGCTATGTTTTTATTTTGCGGTAAAAATGCGACCAGATCCGATGAGGATTGCCTACGTATCACGATGCCGCGTGAATCAGATCATTACGTAGTTCAAAACACAAATGAGCGTAAAAGCAAACAACCTTTTATTGTTGAAATGGTCTATTACAAACTACATTTTGCAAAAGAAAGAGCAAACTTTGAAAATAAGCCTAGACTCAAAAAATAGACCAAAAATCACCCTGATGAAAAAACAGGCAGAAGGTGCTAAGATACAGACTTGACTTATGAGTACATTATGGTTTTGAAAATTGGTGTCCGCGGGGCATCGTTCGGCCTTGCCGCGGTCCTAGGTGCGAGATCCCTCTCCAGTTGCTCCAGCTCATGCATAGTCTGCTTGACAAAACCCATCACTGCCGAGAGGACGGTAACGCTGGTCATGTTCTCACATCGTAGACATCGTCTGGTGATGGCATGGGCAATGGCCTTGATCCTATCTCTGGTTTGCTTCTTCTCCATGAGTAGGCGTTTTATCTGATCGCTACATATCTTGAATGCCTGAGCATCCTGTACATGCTGATGCTTCAGTTGCCTTACTTCTAACTTCATCTGGGCCAACAAGTCGTACCAGTATCTGCTCTCAATTTGGAAATCCTTGGCCTGATTAGCTGCTCTAATCTCAAGTGTAGCCATCTCTCTCTTCATTTTAGCAACAATTTTCTCATGGTCGCCTTCCAATTGATTCAAGTATCGGCGATGCTTATCTGCTCTTGTATCCCACTGTGCCCTGAGCTCTGTTATGACGTTTTTAGATTTCTCTAAATCCTCTTGCCATTCCCTGACTTTGCCTTTTAGCTTTTTTATCAACTGCTCATCTGATTGATGCCTTGGCTATTTATCCGCATCCATCCTTATCTATTTGATCTGTGCTCTGAGCATTTCGTTTTTCTGAATTAACCTGTTCTGCTCTCCCAGACTGGAAGCAACTCGCACGTTGTGCTCATATTTCAAGCTTTCCACTTGTTGCTTCAACCTGCTGATTTCGGTGCAATAGCCTCTTTCTTTCGCTAACCAATCCCACTGCTTTCGCGCCGATTCGGCGAAATTCAGGATGTGGGGTCTCTTAGCCGGCCTTTCATGCTCAAGTTCCCTTCTATACCATGCAAGGTAACCTGGTGCCATCTCACCTTTGGCTCGATCCCGTACGCAAGTATTTGATTTCAAATATTGACACTCACTCCAGATTTGGCGAATTTTCGCTTCTGGAAACTGTCCGTCAGGACTTATCTCAACTGCTTGAGTGCTAAGATCTTCCTCATGAGGTACTGTCTGGCATCTTCCGAGCTGTCTCAAAACTCGGCAGGGTGCGTAAGGTTGAACGCTCTTAAGCCCCATCAGTAAGAAATGAGTTTTAGCTGCCGACATATATATGACCTCATCAACAGGCAACCATCCCAGCGTCCATTGTATTTGGCTGGCAGTAAGAGCTTGAAAGAACGAGGTCCATGCCAGGACTCCTTTGGGCAAACTGATCTCTTTGGTTCTCGTGTAAAATTCTTCTATGCAAGTCTTTTCCGGGGAACCATGGCTCAAAATCTCGGAACGATGGCAGAGGTGCTCGGTCATCCACATTTGTAGGAGCAAGTTACAACCTTCGAAAATTTTTCCCCCAGCTTTACAAGCTGTGAGGGCTCGGAAGATGTCAGATACCACCATAGGTACGAGAGTACTGTCACTTTGCGTGAGTAAGGTGCTGATGACCCCGGATATCTTCAAATCAATGTTTCCGTCTTTCCTTGGAAATACCAGAAGGCCCAGGAACATCATCATGAAGGCTACCCGTCTGTGTTTGTCCCACTTCTGACGAATACTTTTGATGCACAGTTTGTTGATTGGATTATTGAATCCCTCTTCATGACCGTACCTATCATATATGAAGCATGGAGTGCAAAAACCGGCAGCCAGATCCGGGTTGTGGACCGTTCTGGGTATCTTCAGTGAATCTAGGAACCGATGTACCGTGACAGCTCTTGGGGCGACCAAGTATTTTTGCTTTAACGGAAGTTCATCAATTCCGATGTACCCAGCCATTTCTTCCAAAGTCGGGGTGAGTTCAAAATAAGAGAAATGGAAAACATTGTGCGCCGGGTCCTAGTAGGTAACCAAAGCTCTTATGATATCTCCCCGAGGCTGAATTTCCAACAAACCCACGAGACCTTTCAGATATTTCTTGACCTCATTTTGTCCTTCAGCACCTAGATCATTCCACCATAGCCGTAACTTGACAGGGATTTTGGTCATTATTGAAAAATGTTCATTTTACATTGTGCTCATCCTGCACATTTGTTAAGGGGTTCTTTAACAAAACTAACTTGACCCAAAATATTTTACAAGGGGGATCAAGTTTCCGAACACGGCCTTTCAGCACTTCGGGGACGAAGATTTTAAGGCTGTGCGGGTCAATTGGATGAAAAATCCTAAAGAAATGACCCGAAGGTGGTTATTTACGCAAAGTTAGCCTTCCGGCGTCCCTTTCGGGAACATTTGGCTATTTATGACAAAACTACATCTCCTGATTTATTCGTGACAGAATTAAAATTCGACACACATTTTTTATTATTATTCATTTTTTAGTAAAAGGTGGGGTTGAACCCGATGGGGGCTGCCTACGTATCTCACATCCGGTGAGAATCAAACCGGCGTAGTTCGGTACATCATGAATAGAGAAAATCAATTAAACCCAGAAAGCAAGAATATATTTTTCTTTTTTGAAAAGGGATAAAGACTAAAGAATTTTTTTTTTCTTTTTTTTTCAGAAAAATTACTGCGCGGTTTCGACACTACTTGGACATTATTTTCCCAAAATAAGTAATTATCTCCCTACGCTTTTTTTTTAGAAACCGGTCAGCATGCGGAACTGAAGCAAATAAATGCGCCAACAAGTAGGATGCATCAGGATGGTCTTTTCATTTCAGGTTGCCTGTCCTAGACGGGCCCAACCCCTGTGTTGAGTCCCCTAAGTCAAATGCAACATGATGCAAATAAGTGTTCCTACTAGGGATCCGGCATGAAGTTTCGTTATACTAGGTTTATAACCTGGGTATTTGTTCTAGACTGTGTACCCGAGCGGACAACTCGAGTCGAGGAGGGGGATACGTACCGGGGACCCGCGAGATCGTCCGGCTTTGTAACTTGTCCGACCTCTTTCTTATTTCAGGGTATGACACTAACAGAATAGGGAGTCTCGACCAGCGAGCTTCTCCCCGGAGGTAAGAAGAGAAGGGTTTCGGCACAGTTTATATACAGTTCAGATAATATCAAAGCGGTAAAAGACAAAATTTAGCACGTTATGCAGAAACATGTAATAAGGATCAGATAATAAAGCCAAATATAACAATTATTCTAAGCTCTAATTCTTGAACCCTGAACCAGTGGTTCTGGGTTAAGTACATTCCCCAGTGGAGTCGCCAGAGCTGTCACACCTCCTTTTTACGCACCCGAGAGGGTACAAGGGAGTTTTTTCCAATTAAAGGACAATCGAAACGGGATTGGTTTATTTATTTCAGAGTCGCCACTTGGGAGATTTAGGGTGTCCCAAGTCACCAATTTTAATCCCGAATCGAGGAAAAGAATGACTCCATATTACAGTCTACGTACCAGAAATCCGGATAAGGAATTCTGTTAATCCGGGAGAAGGGGTTAGGCATTCCCGAGTTCCGTGGTTCTAGCACGGTCGCTCAACTATTATATTCGGCTTGATTATCTGATTTTATACAAATATGAACTTATGTGCAAATTTTAACTTTTAACCGCTTTTGTCGTTATTATTATTTTACAAGAATTGCAACGTCGTGAAAACATATCTCGAACCACGTTACATCAATGCACCCGTGGTTATCGATATATCTCGACTCGGTTGAGATTTGGATTTGGGTCACATAAATATGCACCCGAATTAAGGAAAATAAATTGTTAAAGGCGCGCCTAAAGCAACTAGCGTCTCGTTATTTTGGGGAAGGTCGTAAAAATTCGTTAAACGGCACATCCCAAATTCTAAATACTTTAATATATACATACATTTAGAGGGCCCTGCAGCTTTGTACATTTTTGTTTGTCGAGGCTCGTCTCATTCTTATTTTAAAAAAAGAATTTGCGACGTCATGGACACGCATCTCGAACCATGTCACAATCAATGTACTCGTGATTAGAAACACATCTCGAATCCGTCAAGATTTGGATTTGGGTCACATAAATGTGCACCCGAATTTAAGAAGGTAAAATTATTAAATACGCGCTTAAAGAGGCTATCGCGTTATTATTCCGGGAGGGTCGTGAGATTTGCTAAACGACCCACCTTGGGGACTGAATGCTTCAATATATACATTTAACGAGGGCCCCGCAATTTGTGCGTTTTTCTTTATTTTTGTCGAGGCTCATTTCGTCCTTATTTTAAAAGGATATCCTATAGCAACTACGTTTCTTATCGCGTTTGTCTCTACTAATAGAAAACAGAAATAGTCCTGGTTAATTACATGCTTGTAGGCTTATTTATAGCAGGATTCAAAATGCTTTTACAGAATAAGTAAACGTCATTACGCACACGGACAACTGATTGAACATTACGGACCCAAATCCAGCTCATGCGGGATGGGCCAGACCTGGGCCACTGTTTGTTCGATGCATGCCTGCTTGGTCTGTTTTGACCTGGGCTCGACCTTCATGAGGTTGAGATTGCAAGCTTTGTGTTCTTTGTCTTAACGTGTGGTTAACCAGTTATATGAGACAATTTATCAGAAGAGAAAGAGCTTAGCTAATAATGTACAGTTTTCATGCTTGGCATACATTACAGAATATACCACACAATTAAACCAAATCTAAGATTCAACCTACTGCATTGGGAATACTTTTATCTACTAGCCTGCATATACAAACTAACGTTTAATTACCCTACAATTGATATCTACTAGGCATGCAAACTATCTTCAGTATCCAAACAACACTGCAAACTATCATGCATTACATGAGGTTTAACATAACAGTCAAAAAAAATCTTCAGATCTTCTCTTTTGTATTAATGCTCAGCCTTCAAGTTACATTGACAATGTTAATCATGTACCTGGTATAGCCAAGCAAAAGAAGAAAGGAATGATTAGCTGAGTAGTATGCAACAAACACAGCAACAGCAGATACACAGCAACAACACAGCTACAACAACCAGCCAACAATGATGAAGCTCACGAGCAGTCGAGCAACAAACAAACAATCCCAGAACCAGAGTAATGAACCAACAGAAATAACAGAGTATTCAATGCAGCAACACCAGCAGTTCAACAATCACAAGCAGCTCAATCAGGGCAAACAACAGAACTTGGCCAAGACAACTTGACCAATGTGAACTCTTCTGTAGTTTTCAGACAGTGTTTGGTTACAATATTCTCAGAATTTATGTTTCTTTTTTTCAGTTTTTTAAGAAAACCTTCTCTTTTAGGCTCTAAAAAAGAATTTTTTTTCTCTAACGGAAGGTCCCCCTTCTTATAGCCTAATCCCAGCACTTTACAGCCTGCTGGACAACTCAAAATTCCCCCTCCCTGTTGTTTTTCCACTTAGTTATTTTAAATAACCAAACCTCCCATGAGATCCCTGACAGCCCCTCTCTCTTTTTGTTGTTAAAGTGTCCTAATCTCTTGTTTATTTAGCCAAAGTATGGGCAGCAGGAATATAATCTGACAGCACATGCTGTCCAATTATTTAATTCCTTAACAGCTGACCATACACATGCTGCCCACAATCTGAACCAAGTAAACATGGCATCCATTTAAGATCACAGTCTGAACTGCCATTATAACCTACCCCCTAGATGTTTTTTGATTCAAATTAAACAAAACCAATAGGCAATACAATTCAGTTCCTAATGGGATTCAAATACGATCACAGCAGAAATAAACAAACGAATCATGTTGTTACCATTAATGACTTGAAACTAATTGACGACATATATCGACTCGACTATATTAATCGTAACACATAATAATCAGTCGTTTATATAAACAACACGTTCAAAGTCCCGAATGACTTCAGACAACTTTGTTCGATTACTGGGAACCTATATGAATTAACTTATTTGATGACTAATCTAATTGACGATCATGTATATCACAGAACATATTCAGAACATACACAGACAAACCAACGACCAAATAAATTCCTTACAAAGATGGAAGGAATTAAGAAAAATACCAGAAATAACAAACAATCACAACAAAGCATGCTAACAACTTAATTACCACTCGAATAAAACAGAAAAGCAAAGAAAAACTTACCGAAAAATGTCCAAACAAAATTGACCCAAGTCTGACTCAACTTTGACCATTTGAGGCCGAACAAACTTTAATCAGGGTGTTCTCACTTGAGAACACCTTGATTAAGGTTTATTAGACCTCAAACCCCTGTTAAGACCGGCCGGATTCCAAGGTTATTCGTGTTCTAGGTTTTGGATCTTCAGATCTGATTTTTTAGGAGTTGTGGGTAGATTCGGACCAAACCAAACCTGGCTTGGTCACGAGGGAGGTCATGGGAGTGTCTGGTACGAAGATGGTGAGGTTTGGCATAGGTCAGAGTTCGACTCGAATCTTCAAATGAAGATTCGAGACGAAGGAAGGTGATTCGAGGCTAGGGGGTTATAGATCCATGTTCAGGAGAGTGAGGTGGTCCTAGGGTGTTCAGGAGGGGGTCATCGGCGTTCATGCCGCCGGGTTCTGGTGAAAGGGAAATCAGGGCAGCTGCTAGGGTTTGGGGGGTTTCAGTGTTTGGTGAGGACGATGAGTGGAGGGGGGTTCGGATAGGGGGCGTGGGGTGTGAGGGAAGGCTTATATACGGAGTAGAGGATTGGATCTGGGCCGTTAGATCAGATGATCTCAACGGCTTAGATCTGATGGTGAGGGGTGAGACGAGGTCGTTTGGCATTAAAACGGGGTCGTTTGGTTTAAGTGAGGGGTTGGGTTGAAATGGTTACTGGGTCGGGTTATGTTAAACGGATCTAGGGGTGTGATCCTGGCCGTCGATCCACTTGAGATCAACGGCCCATCTTAACCGGGACAAAACGATGCCGTTTGGACGCTTTAAGGGGGCGGACCATTTTGCTCATTGGGCCAGTTCATTTTTGGGCCTATTTTTGTTTGATTTTCTGGCCCAAAACCGGGTATCCTCCATTCTTTTCCACTTTAATTCAAACAAAACCCTTAAATAAAACAAAAAATAAAATTATACACCCACAAATTAATATTTAATAAAAATCAACTAATGACAAGAAACACTTATGCATATATTTTGATTTTCTTTTTCTTTTTTTGGAGTAATTCCCGTGATGCAAAACTTAGCGGACGAACTACCTATGTATTGCCTAAAAAATAAATAAATGGTGTAGTAACTCTGTCTAGTTAATTCGTTATTGTTGGATGATTATCATGTCTCAAAAAGCATGTTAGCTGATTTAGACTATTCTTAAACATTCAACAGTTAGTTCATTAAACGAATAGACCGTTTCGGAACTTGTAGGAATATTGTTTAGCTAAATACTATTGGTTAATTTCAGCATGTAAATGGTCTAGGATTAAAATTAGATTGCCAAGTTTTTTTTTCAATTTGACAAACTGTGAGCATGCCTAGTATAATGTAACTAGGTAGTAACATGTGAATGAGATGACCCGGGTCCAGTTTTGTACCATACACGTTGGGTCTGGGCCCGCATTGGCAACGGACTGCCCTGCTTGCATCATTTTCAGATTTTACGAATCATATTCGGAACCCAACTATAACAACTCGTAAGCATGTAAATAAATTAGGATAGGTGGAAGAGTCAGGGTAGAAGTAGTAGGTACACATTGTAGATACTACCAATAGGGGATTATGCACATCTTGCATTACTCAGCCAATTGGTAACCAATGGAATGCAAAAATTGATCATCATCATTACCTTGATGACATGAATTATGTGTCTAATTATGGGGGCTAGAGATAGGGTGGTCAGAATTGGGGCCAACAGAATCAACCATACAGGCCAATCCAGCCACAACTCAACAATGGAAATATGGGAGGTATACGACCTCACAATAATATGGAGCCTTACCAAAGGCCACATGGATACAACAATCAAAATCAGCAGTAGGGTTATCATCCTCCTCAGCAGCAACATGGTGGAGGACAAGAAGATGGGTTTGCTAAACTCAAGGCAATGATGCAGCAGGTCAAATGCAAAAATGAGTAAAAGTGTAGATGCACATGAGTCAGCTATAAAGAATATTGAAGTGCAAATGGGATAGATTGTGATGTCTTTGAATAATCGTCCTCATGGGACATTGCCGGCAGACACGCAGGTAAATCCAAAAGATTAAGGCCCGAAGCAGCTGATGGTAGTGAGTCTACGTAATGGCAGAGACTTAGACTTGGAGCAAGAGAGGGCTCGAGAAAGAAAATAGGATGAGACACTTGTACCAGTGCCCATTGAGCTAGATAATTCAACGAAACTGACAGAGGTGACAATATAGCCTGCCCAGGAAGAACCCAACACACAGATTGAGGCTGAAAAAGAAGATGAGGCAGCCCAGGAACCGGTAGTTGAGGTGGTGTCTGACAAAGAGAAAGCCCAAATCATTGGGAAGAACCCCGAATTAAATCTAACACATTCCTATATAAAAACTAAACAAGAACAAATGAATAAAAACAAACTGAAGAAATAATCAAGAAATGATAAACAACGAACAAGAAAAGAATCAAACATATACTAATTTCAGATCCGAGAATATCAAACAAAATACGGATAGAAATGAAACTTAAACCAACTAACCGGATCAGAACAACGATGAACTCGAACGGAAACAGAAAACTTGAACCAAAACTGCCAACAACCTAACGGATCTTGACTTCAACGACAACCCACCTTCTCTTTTAACCTCGACGAACTCAGAACGACAAATGACGACCTCGACGGATGGAACCTGAAGAACGACAAGACAGTAGGTTGTTTGGACGCGCCACTGTGTGTGTGTGTGTTGTGGTGGTTCGTCGTTCATGGCTGGAGGTCGCAGACTAGGCAACAGTCATAGTGGTCGTGGGGCTATCGGACGTGAGGGGGGTTGACTTGGGTGGTCGATTGAAGAAGGAAGCAGCTGTGGTTGTTTGGACGTGAAACAGATGCAAAAGGGCAGCCATGGGACGTGAGGCGTTTGGGTTTGCTGGAGGTCGACGAGGCAGTGGCTATGACGAAGAAGAAGAAGCAGCAGCGATGGTGGTTTGGACGTGAAGCAGATGCTCGGCGAGCAGAAACGCAGCAACATTGCTGCTCGTTATCGGTGGACGCTGGAGATGGTCGTAACTCGACTAACGGAAAAGAAGAAACAACAGCCATGGCTGCGTGTGTGTGTTGACGGAGACGAAAGCGAGCAACTATGGGAGCTGGAGTCTCGAGGGTGGTCGACGACGAGGCTGGTGGTGGTGAGGCGACTGCTTCAGGTGGTCGGCGATGAGGAGGCAGCCATGGCTTCTAGGGCTTGGAGGGGTTTGGTTTTGGAGAAGAAGAAGAGGGAGGGGGTGGGTAGGTTCTTTAGGTTTTTGGGTTTGTTTTTTTGTAAAATGAAAGATAGGGAGATAGGGGTGTTGGGTCTTTTGGGTTATGGACTGGGTCGACCCGGTTTGAAATGGACCGGGTCGTAGGGGAAGGTTGGGTATCTTTGGGCTTGTGATTTAAAATTGAAGTAAAGGCCCAATCCGATCTCTTCTATTTTTGTTCTTTTCTATTTATTCAATTTCCTAAATAATAAAGCTAAAATGCTAAGATTAAATTACAAAAACCCAAAATTATCTAAAAATACTAATTAACTCCTAATAACAATTATCACACATTTAAATAGCAATTAACGATAAAATCACTTAATTTGGACGTTAAATGCTAAAAATGCACCGTACATTATTTTTTATGATTTTTTCATTTTGTAAAACAAATTCAGTTAAATATTAAAGGCAAACGCGACATATTTTTATATTTTTATTAATTTAAACAAATAAACATGCACAGACAAAAATACAAATAATTATCCAAAAATGTCATAAAATTCAAAAATTGCACACAAAAGAAAATTATTTTATTTTGAATTTTTGGGAGTAATTCTCATATAGGGCAAAAATCACGTGCTCACAGCTGCCCCTCTTTGTCTGAAAACACGAAGAGTTTTCGTGCAAAGATAAAGTGAGCGGATACGAGCGATTTTTTCCTGTTCGGGTACTCCGTGTGAAGCATTTTTTGAAAGATTTAACCGAACCTTTGCTTCGAAGGTTTCCTACATATCCCTGGCTAAAAGGGAATCAGGTTAATGTAGTCCGGAAAGTTTTGGTAGCTGGGACTACCATGGAACTTGCAATTTTGCCGTTACTGTTGCTGCATGCTGTTGCTACTGCTTTTCGATCTCCTTATTACACCGTGCCAAAAGAAAACAAGAAGTTAGACTAAACTAGGAATTACAAAATCTTATCTAGGTCATGCTCTTGTGTCTCTTGTTGCTTTGATGTTTCGGTGACTCCTCTGGTATTTCTTTACTTCCGATTTGTCTTGCATTCTCCCTTGACTGCCGATCTCGAATTGCTCATGTCCTTCTCGGGAGCTTCGCATTATTTTTCATCGAGTCTTGGACTTCCTTCCTCTGCTGGGGATTCTTGTTGTTTCCTGCTGGGGATTTCGGCTGTATTCCTCTACTTTACTGACTTCAAATGTATTCCTCTGTTATATGGGCGGGATCTCAACTTCAAAACTTAAAATGTAAAGACTGAAATGTATTCCTCTGTTATATGGGCGGGCTCCCAACTTCAAAACTTGAAATTTAAATCGTCATTCTGTTCTTCAGGGGGGGCTCCTGATCTCAACAACAACTTTAAAAATAAATCGTCATTCTGTTCTTCAGGGGGGGCTCCTGACCTCAACAACTTTCTTAAATATTAACACCTCCATTCTCCAGGCGTGCTCCTGACCTCAACAACAACCTTTTGCAAAACTTTAAACTTCAATGACTCAACCTGGAAGTGTGTCTCCTATGACTGAATTATTGATTTAGGAAGCGTGTCTCCTATGGTGAAGATAAACTTAGTAGGAAGTGCGTCTCTTATGGGTGAAAACTTCAGTGACTAAAACTAGGAGGTGCGTCTCCTATGACTAAACTATTGATTTAGGAAGTGCGTCTCCTATGATGAAAACAAACTTTTAGGAAGTGCATCTCCTATGGGTAAAATAAACTTAGGAAGTGCGTCTCCTATGGGTGAAACTTTAATAATTTTAAACTAGGAAGTGCGTCTCCTATGCATGAAATCTTAATTTAGGAAGTGCGTCTCCTATGCATGAAAATAAACTTAGGAAGTGCGTCTCCTAGGGGTAAAAATAAACTTAGGAAGTGCGTGTCCTAGGGGTAAAAATAAACTTAGGAAGTGCGTCTCCTATGAGTAAAACTTCAGTGACTAAAACTAGGAAGTGCGTCTCCTATGACTAAACTATTGATTTAGGAAGTGCGTCTCCTATGATGAAAACAAACTTTTAGGAAGTGCATCTCTTATGGGTAAAAATAAACTTAGGAAGTGCGTCTCCTATGGGTAAAAATAAACTTAGGAAGTGCGTCTCCTATGGGTAAAACTTTAATGATTTTAAACTAGGAAGTGCGTCTCCTATGCATGAAATCTTAATTTAGGAAGTGCATCTCCTATGCATGAAAATAAACTTAGGAAGTGCGTCTCCTAGGGGTAAAATTAAACTTAGGAAGTGCGTGTCCTAGGGGTAAAAATAAACTTAGGAAGTGCGTCTCGTATGGGTAAAACTTTAATGATTTTAAACTAGGAAGTGCGTCTCCTATGCATGAAATCTTAATTTAGGAAGTGCGTCTCCTATGCATGAAATCTTAATTTAGGAAGTGCGTCTCCTATGCGTGAACCATTTCCTTCTTCCTGAATTATCTTCTTACAGAACTGCTTTCCTTAAAAACTTGTGTTGTCTTCCCTCGAAACTGCTGGGGATAACACTGCTGGGGAATTATTTACTTACCTGTTGGGGGATAATATTACTGGGGGAATCTCCTTTCTTCCCTTTTTTTCCAAAACTACTTCCTTCAACACTTTTCTCTCTCAACATTGCTGGGGATAAAATGTTATCGGGTGGGGATAACGCTGTCGAGGATAACACTGCTGGGGGATTTTGATTCCTTCAATACTAGTGCTTCACTCTTCTGAAGGCTGCTGGGAATGACACTGGCCTTTTGCTCTTTCCGAGCACAAGTTTCATCCTTTTGTTCTGTCCGCTGGGGAACAACTTCCTTCATTAAAACTTGTTATGCTGGGGGTAACACTGGTTCAAAGACCACTTCCCTTGAGACTGGTGCTATCTTTATTCTTCCTCAAATGGGTATCTGACTTCCAGAAAATTTTCTAAATGAAAGGAAAATTTCCTGCCCCAGTTTGATAATCTCCCATGTGGCATGCATTTCCGTCATCAATGCCATTTCCTTTACATGTTTCAAATCAAACAAAATTTGTTAGTTTAAAACGTGGTGGTTGGTTGTGATACTCCTACTGGGGATGGCTTTTCCCTTTCTCCTTCCCTGCTCTACGTTCCTATTACACTATCAAAACTTGCTTGGGATGATATTATTTGTTGGGGATGATATTCCTGCTGGTCTTAGAACAACTTGCCCTGCTTTGCGTCGTTCGGCTATCTTGAAACTTGGGTGATAACTTCCGACCTTATTGTCGATTCCTTATTCACCAACCTCTCAACGTTGTTTTTCCATCTGACCATGTATCTTTTCCATGATAGCTGATTCCCCTTGAGGATTTTGCAATGTTTTGCTGATAAACCACATTCTTTGTTCATTTGTGCCACTGAAAACAACCTTTTCTGCTGGGGATATCCCTCTTCTTTTGTGGAATAGCTCGGAAACTGGCATTTCCACGACCTTTTAGTCTCATATGAATTTCCCAAATCATGCCCATTGCTCTCCGCGTTGTTCTTTCTTGATTTGTCCACGGGCCTTGGCCTTGAGGTCTATAACCTCTGATTTCGGCGGGGATATCCCTCTTGACACTCGTCCATCCTTTTGTCAATCTCCTTTTGCTGGGGATATCTTTCTTGACACTGGCCTCGCACTTGTTCCTTCCTGACTTATACCATTTGGATGTTCTAATCGGATCTGGTCTTGCATAACTGGAAAGCTGATGGCAGATTTTGAAGTCATTTCTCACTTGTTCTGACCAAACAGACTCTACTGGGGAATTTTTCCATGAAAGGAAAAAGATAAACAAAAAAGGAACCGAATAAAAGACAAAGGAAAAAGATGGCTCTTTAACAAGAGAAACTATAAATAAAAACCTATCAAACGCAGATACCGACTCTAATGGTCATGACATGTACATGTGGCCTATCCTCTGCCGTCAATCGTCTTTCAAGATCTTCATTTGGCGATTCCCCATCTGATTCTCAATCTTATTCGACTTGTAGTGCTCGAAGGGTTTTCACTATCAAGCCTCTCTCATTTTGTTTTTTCTCTCAGCTTTCATCGCCTTATGGTGCCCGCGAAGATCTTCACCGATAAGACTCTCTCATTTGTATTACTTTCCAGCTAGAGATTGGGGTGTTACCCATAAGACTCTCTTTTTATTTCTTTTCTGTTGGGGATTAGAGTCCTTTCTGCTGTGGATCAGAGTGTTATGTTCACCGGTAAGACTCTCATTTGTCTGACTTGGCATCTTTTGAATACTGATCAGAAGGTCTTTCTTTGGACCGTAATGTGGGATTTTGGATAGGCTAGAAAGAAAGGGTATTAAAGGCTCAAAAACAAATCAATTTGGGGTTCAAAATTACAACCTTAAGAACCATATTTGTTTACAACAAGCGCAACCCTTGCCCCAGTTTCTTGCTTGGGGATTTTTTAATTTTTTGTTACACTATGACCGAGCCGTGAGGCGCCTACGTATCCTCTTTGAGGAATCAGGTCGAACGTAGTTCACAATTCCTTGTTGTGACTTTCTTTTGTTTTTGTTGTCATTTTTCCTTTTCTTTATCTCTTCTCTTTTTTCTTTTTGTTGTTTTTGTTTTTTCTTTTTCTTGTTTCTTTTCTTATCTTTTTATGTTTATGTTTCTACTCTTTGGTACTGATTCCGAAAGAGGGGTATGAAAGAAAACAAATAAGGCTCAAAGGGTTAATGAAGGAGAAAGTGTTTAGATAGCAGAATAAAATGCCTTCGTCATTCCAATCTTCAAAACACGCCAAGCACAAACAACACCATTAAATATTCGCCACATTTTCTGATTGTGCCGGACTTGATAACCATATACATACATTTGCCTTTTCATTTTTCATTTTTAAAGCACCGTTGTGCAATACTCTCACTTGATTTTATGGTTTTTCTTTATGTTTTATTTGCCCCAGTTCCACGTGACTCGAGCTCCAAATAATCTCAAACCGTCCTTATTCCTTTTAAATGTTCCGATCACCTCTCAATGGTTTTATGATTAACTTTTAAGATTAGGCCCAAACTGTGTGCGTATGTCATGTCACCAGAATCAGCGCTGAACAAAATGATAAAAGAACTAAACAAAAGATGACTGAAAATAATAAAAGACCGGATTTTGCATTAGACTAACGGTAAAATGGTTTGAATAACAAAACAAACAAAACAACTGGGGTACAACCTAGGAGCAAACCTAAACGAACCTAGACAATACTAAACAAACCATTATGACAAAAATGGAAGGATAAGAGGGTTTGACACAAGACAATGTCCGGATTACAACCCTGCAAATAACCCGGACAACAGAAATGACAACAAAATAAACAACCAAGTCTCCTCTCCAGCTAGCCAAGAGATGAAGCGTCTTTCCAATTACCAAGCACGACATCTTAACCACTGGGTTCCCCATCAATATTGCCAAAACCATTAACAACCTCAATATCATTAACTTCAGTCCGCAAATTCCCAAGAGGATTCGCATGCTCCTTGTCACTATCATTGATCACAATTACCCCTTCTTGAATCATTCTTTCTATTTCCCTTTTCAAAGAACGACAATCTTCAATGCTATGCCCTTGGACATTAGAGTGGTACATGCATCGTACAGTAGGATCAAAGCCCTTTGCATATGGGTCTGGAGTATAGCCGAGGAGCGGCTCAATCAGGCCAAAATGCTTTAACTTTTCAAACAAGCTTGTGTAGGACTCCCCAATTGGCGTACAACTATTTCTTTGCCCTTGTTCCCTTCCCTGCCCCTATTTTCTAGGGTCGTTGGGTGCTCGAAAGCGTTGTGAAGGCAAGAATGCATTATGTGATGCCGGCGCTCGCCATAGGGAGTGACCTGGTGGTTGGACATACGACCGGACATTGTTCAGAGGATAATAATGAGGTAGATTATGTGGAGCTCGGGGACAGATTTGGGCGTGATGGTCGGAAAAGAGTGGCTCCGATGGTGGGTAGTAGGGTTGTGGAAGGCCAGATGGCATGTGTGGGTAATTTGAGTGATGAGGTCTGGGCTGGTAGTGAGGGGGGAACCTCCGAATCTGGACCAAGTACCTGCCTCGACTGTTGCGACATCTTCCCTTTTTTTCTTTCCGAGCGCACCTCCCGTGCCGCTTTGGATAGCCTGAGTTGTGGCCTCGATTGCCGAATAGCTCATTATCTTGTTGGACCTGAGTCCCTCTTCAACCATACTGCCCATTTTTATTACTTCGTTGAAAGATTTACCAACTGACGTCACCAGGTGACCGAAGTAAGTTGGCTCCAAAGTTTGTAAGAAGTAGTCCACCATTTCACCTTCCCTCATTGGTGGATCGACTCTTGCTGCTTGTTCTCTCCAACGGAATCCGAATTCCCTGAAGCTCTCTCCAGGCTTTTTCTCAAGTTTCAACAGTGTGAGACGGTCAGGGACGATCTCAAGGTTATACTGGAAGTGACCTGCAAATGCTTGTGCTAGATTGTCCCAGGTATACCACCTGCTAGGATCCTGTCTCGTGTACCATTCCAGTGTGGACCCACTTAAACTTTGACCAAAATAAGCTATCAGCAGCTCATCCTTTCCACCTGCCCCTCTCATCTTACTGCAGAAACCTCGTAGATGTGCCATGGGATCACCATGTCCCTCATATAAGTCAAACTTTGTCATCTTAAAACCTGCCGGCAATTGAACATCAGGGAAGGGACACAGATTTTTGTAGGCCACACTAACTTGGATGCCCAATCCATGCATATTCCTGAAGGATTGCTCCAGGCTTTTCACTTTACGGAGCACTTCATCCTGCTCCGGGTTCTTAGCTGGCCTCTCAGTTTCTGTTGGGAACTGAAGGTGAGGGGTGTAAATGTATGGCTCGGGTGGTTTGAAGGTGAATTCAGGAGGATAGTACTGGTTGTCGTGAACCTGAAACACTGGTTCCTCGGGTGATTTTTGCAATGTGGCAGGTGGAGGTGCCACGAAAACAGGAACAGCTGGTGGATGAGGGTTTTGTTTGGGTGGTGGAGCTTGGGGATTATAGGAAGTTTCCCCTTGATAGTATTGGGCAATGGGGAAGCTCGTTGATGGACCAGTGGAAGGGTGTTCCGGAATCCGAGCTGGTGAAAGGGTAGGAGTAGGGGGAAGCATTGGTGGTGTTTGTCCCTTAGCCCAGGCTAGGTGCATTCTAGCTATCTCTTGTCTCAACCTGTCTACTTCCTCCTTCATCATTTGAATCCCTGTCTTTCCCTCCTCAACACTTTTGTCTGAACCAGACATACTTTTCGGAATGGGCCCTTTTGATCTTGTGTGGTGATGGTAATATGCCAGAACGTTCTAACGAACTAACTGTTTTGAAATCTCTTTTTCTAATATAAACAACAAAACTTGTTAGCGTTAGAGTTTAACACATATTGCAATTTCACATTGGGGAATGCAATGTTCCTAGGCAGTTTAACCATTTTTAAAATGTTTTTGCTTCGATTGCATGCATCATCCCGGCTTACTCTTTCTTTTTATGTCATTTTTCCTTTCTTTTGTTCACAATGCCCCTTTTTTCTTTTAGTGATGGTCGAATCTTATGGAGATTGCCTACGTATCATGACCCCGCATGAATCAGACCTTGCGTAGTTCGGACTGAAAAAAGATAAACAACAATAAAATATTTTTTTTTTCAATTTTCATAACAAAACAAACATGATTACAACGGTTTAAAAACTGACCATACTAACAGACTTTGACGAAAAGACGACCTACAGACTTGAAAATCAAAACATACCACACCCTAATCAAAAGAATTACAATCTCAAAAACAAACGGCCAGATTCCTTTACCTATTTGCTAATTTTAACCAAATGGTTGTTTTTGCAAATATGGCCCCTTCCCAATTTCACATGAATTTTGAGGCCGAGGAGATTCTATTTTATGGCGCTTTACAAATTTGTCCGTTCTTTTACGAAAATAGTCTTTAGACAATTGAAAGATACTCCAAGGCTATCTCGGCAAGAACGGTTTAATACATTGCCGAAGCTGGCTCGGCTTATTTTGATAAAAAAATCCAAACGGCATTCAATCGCCCACTGACTTTTTTTTTCTTTGTTTTTTTTTCAAATTAAAGCCTGATTTTGCAAACACGATCTTTCAGCACCTCGAGGACGAAGATTTTAAGACTGCATGGATCAACTGGCAAAAATCTTTAAAAAATGACCCAAAGGTGGTTGTTTATGCAAAGTCAGCCTTCCGGCGCCCCTTTCGAGAACATTCAGCTATTTTTGACAAAACAGCATTACCCGACTTATTTATGACTCTCTTATTTTATTTTATTTTATTTAAAAATAGAAGACCCGATATTGCAAACACGGCCTTTCAGCGCCTCGGCGGCGAAGATTTTAAGGCTGCGTGGGTCAACTGGCAAAAATCTTAAAAAATGACCCAAAGGTGACTGTTTATGCAAAGTCAGCCTTCCGGCGTCCCTTTCGGGAACATTCGGCTATTTTTGACAAAAACTGCATCACCCGACTTATTTATAACTCTCTTTACAATTGACATTTTATTTTATTTATTTATTTATTTATTTATTTTTGGCTATTTTAGCAAAAGGGGAGGTTGGACCCGATTAGGGTTGCCTACGTATCTCACATCCGGTGAGAATCAAACCGGCGTAGTTCGCCAAATTAACTGAACTATTTTAAAACATGATTTTTTTTTTCATATTTTCATTTTTGGCAGCAAATAACAAAACCACTTTCAAAGCACGACTCTTTTCATTTTCATTTTTGGCATTTTCATAAACAAATAAAAAAACTATTTTAAAAATAAGGCTCTTTTTCATTTTCATTTTTCATGGCAAGACAAACTATTTTCCTTTTCTATTTTTGAAAACAAGACAGAACAACGGCTCTTTTTTTTTCTATTTTTCCTTTGCTTTTAGTAAAACAAACTAATAAAACATTTTTTTTCATTTTCTCAAAATTTCGGCAGAGTTTCAATAAGGGTAATGTTTACCTAACTTTAGGAAGCTTCTACAATGGTAGAGTCTAGGAAATGCACTACTAAATTAAATAAAAGCACTAAGCTAGTGTAGATAATTGAAAAATGGGAATGGGTAATGGAAATGGCACTAACTTAATGCCCATTTAAGGGCTGAAAATCATGGTCAGAGGGGGAGAATATTCAAAGAGGTTAGAAGGCTAGGAAATTCGGAGAGGAAAAAAAATGAAGGGGGCGGAGAGAGCGGTATACACTCGATATACACTCGATATACACTCGATATACACTCGATATACACTCTGGATACACTGGATATACATGGTCAGAGAGCTAAGAAAACTTGGAAGGGATTCTAAGAGAGATATAGGAAGATAGATACACAGAAATAGATACAGAAAAAAAATCAAAAACGATTGCAGAATTTCAGAAAAATACACTGTTTCATTGAGTCATTTGGTATTTTCTGAAGTTTTCGTCTAGTATGGAAGCAATTCCTGGTTAGCTGATAATAAAAAGGGTTTAAGTCGAGTGGGGTTTGAGGTCTGCTGATTCACTAAGATTGAAATTAGGGTCTGACTATCATATCACATCCCTTGGTTTCAAAATTAGTCTGCTGGTTCATTTTCTGGTGTTGAATACTACTGTTGTTATTGGTTACTGCTGATACCTCATTTTTCTGCTTCCTTCTTTCATTTCCAGGTGCACACTTGAACTCAAATTGATGTAGCTTTGAGATGAACATGAAATGAAAGTACTCAGACATTTGTTTACTGGATGATGCATGTTTGGACGACTATACATCTGTAGTTAAGTAGATATTAATGATATGTAACTGTGTAGTGTAGTCTAATTGGATTTATATTCACATGAAACTCGGACTGCGTAATTTGTACCTAATTGGACTGTTTGGGACTGTTAATTTGTGGTTATCCAGTTGTAGCCTTAGTATAGCTTAGAACTTGCTTTAGTTTAACGGTTTTGTTTTAAAAAATAAAAAAAATCAGAAATAGTTTGGGTGTTGCAATTGATTTTGAGATTAGCGTATGATATCCACATTAATTTTAATTTCAAGCTGAAGAAACGTCTCAAACAACTTTGTATTACAGTAGCTAAGATCAGTAGATTAGTTACTCATATCAACATCTGCGTTTCATTAAGTAGTTTAGTTTAGCTGTATGATGATTAGATGTGAATAAAGTGTGAAGTTAGGCCATTAACCTGTTCGTGTTAGTGTAAGTAAAATCTCGTAATTAAGTTGCTTAGCCTGCTCATCTGAGGTTTATATTCATGACTATTTTTGTTAAAATTCAATTCACGTTTCCCAGTTTGTTTTGTCTTTAGTAATATCCATAAGTTCACTAGTTGGTAAATAGATAAGAAAAATCTGAATTTTACAATATAAATCCAATCCAGTCGATTTAGACGTCTAGGTGTTTTGAATTTTATTGAGATGAGCATATGAGTATGTCAAGTGTTGATTTGAATAAATGTGAAATAGCTCCATCATTTGCAAGTTAATAAGCCTGAATGTCAAGGGTGGGCCTGAATGAAGTTTGTCCGAAGCCCAACTTGAGTTTTGACTGTGTCTTATTCTTACTGGGGTGAGCTTGAAGCCCAAGGGAATTACTGAAATTTTGAATAAAAGTCAAGGACGTAAGTATATTAGTTCTTGAACAAGACTAATTAATTAGGGATTTTTCTGTTATTATTAGAGACAAACTAAGTAGAAAGTTGTAGTTTGCTTTAGGTTGGCCTTTAAATAATAAATGAGGCGAGCCCTGCTAAACAAAAATGCATAAATTACGGGGTCCTCTTAAATGTCTATAATAAAATACATAGAATTCGAGATGGGTCGTTTAGCGAATTTCACAGCCCTCCCCAAAGATAATAACGCATTAGTCACTTTAGGTGCTCTTTTAATAATTTACCTTCTTAAGCTCGGGTGTGCATTTTATATGACCCAAATCAAATCCCAAAAACATTGAATAAAATGTGTTCAGGATTGCGGATGCATTTCATGTGACACAATTCAAAGACACGTTTTAAACGACGTTCAATTTTCTCTAAAAATAATTGAATAAAAGCGGTTGAAAGCTAAAATTGGCACATAGGTTCAACATGTATTAAAATCAGATAAATAAGCTGAATATGACAGTTGAGCGACCGTGCTAGAACCACGGAATCCGGGAATGCCTAACACCTTCTCCCGGGTTAACAGAATTCCTTACTCGGATTTCTGGTTCGCGGACTGTTAAACAGAGTCATATTTTCCTCGATTCGGGATTCAATTGGTGACTTGGGACACCATAAATCTTCCAAGTGGCGACTCTGAATTTCTTAAAATAAATCCCGTTTCAATTGTCCTTTAATTGGAAAAACTCCCTTTACATATACCCCTTTTCCAGGGTGTAGTGAAAAAGGAGGTGTGACAATGGGAACATGTATACCATCACAAATGATGTCCCACAACTCTGAATCATCTGCCATTTTGATTGTCCTTCTTCAAAGTTTGGTGGAGCAGCCATTGAGGATCCTTCCTAGGTGTTAGCCTGATAGGAGAGACCCGCTATGATACCAATTGTTAGTTTATATGAGTCCACCAAACTATAGAGTACCTGATCCTCTATGAGATGATACATAGAATGCAATAAAGACTGAATGTAAAGAAGGCAAGAGATTTTCTACGTGGAAAAATCTCACACAAGGGGATAAAAAAACCACGACGTACTCTTGTTGGCTTTTAAATCCACTAACTTGTAATCTACCTATTACAAGCCACTTTACAAACACCCTATTGGAAAGACTTCAAACTAACTTGTGATGCAACCACCACAAGCCACTCTATAACTCTCCTAGTTACAAAGGATTTAACTTCTGACTATCCCTAGTCACAACATAAACTCTGAAGTTTACGAATTTGGTTTGTTCCTAAGACAATGATTCTAAGAAAGCAAACTAGGAATTACAATGACGAACAAATAACAAGATTACAACTCAACTACGGATGTACATAAATTCATTTAGAAACTGATCCTTAGTGGAGTTGTCTTCTTGTTCTTGACACACCAGTGACTTCAATGTTGGATGAACACTTTTGTTTCTTGAGAGAATATCACTGAATGCACAAGTGATGGTGTGTCTTGCATTAGGTTGTTTTATCACAAAAGATAGCACAATGGATAGTGATGTCAACTCTTGGTGTACGCTTCTTCCCAGTGAGAAGTGACTGCTGCACTGTCCGCACAACCACTTCTGGGTAGTTGCGTTCCAGCTAGATAGTGGACTTTGTACTTCTGTCAGGACACACCAATGGACCAGGTCCTAGTTGTGTTCCTCTTCTATGATAGTTGCTAGATGGCCACTTTCTTCTGCTACGTTCCAGCTATGCTCTTGACTTGTACTTCTGTCAGAGAACCCTAAGGGAGCAGGTCCCTTTTGCGTTCCTCTTTATATTGATTGCGTACAGTCACTGACTTGTGCTTTTGTCGGAGAACCCTAAGGGACCAGGTCATCTGGTCCCTGCTGTGTTCCTCCATATGGTCGTTCATCTATTTGCTGATTTTAAGGTTTCGACCAGTTCACATGAGATGTGTATCCTGTGTGATAGGTTCTCTATCTAGTTCTTCACGACAAGTTTGTTAGATCATCAAAACATAAGAAGCATAAGGTTAAGACATTGAAAACCCATCAGTAATTGATAAAACCGTTAAGTCCTCAGCAACGGCACCAAAATTCTGTCACGCCCAACTATGAGTTATAAAAAGGACAAAGCGATCGCTACAAATATAATCCGAGTATTTAGCCCAAAGTTGAATCCTCAGGGAATTAACCTACCAATTACTCTTGTTAGACTCACTAAATTCTGCGTAATCAACTTCCCAGATATTTTGGAATAACAATTGGTGATGTTTTTACTAAATATAACTGTATAATGTGAAGTAAACTAAAAGCTAACTATGAATGGGTTGTAAACAAATAAGAGAAGGATCTAAGGTTATGACTTCCCCTATTGATAGAATCCCTTCCTGTTATGTTTTGCATAGAATTGCCTAATTTTCTCTATCGATCATGAGCACTCTTACTACCTTAAATCTCTCTTGAGTAATTATGATAATTTACAAGACGCACTCTCCCAAGTTACGCTAGCTGACTTTTATTACAACTTACTTTAGATCGCACCCAAGGCTTCGTTATCCCTAATCCCACCTTTAAACCCTCGGTTATTGATCCCTCATATACTTTGGGAGTGGTATTGTTCAACAATTACCTAAATATGCACTCTCTCCCGAGTAATACATACTAAATAGGCACAACTAATTGAGGATCCTATCAATTAGCTACAACAAGAACGTAGTTGAACAAATAGAGATTAAACTGGGCAAACTATATTAACATAACACGAAGTTCATCCTTCAATAGGTTCCATCAAAACCTTAGACTGAATGATTAGCTACTCATAATCGTATTCATACTAACAACAGCAAAATTCATCATAAATGGTAAATACAAAAGGAAGAAAGGAAGAACTCAATGTCGAATTATCCTCCTTGCCTCTTGCGTCTCCTTGCCTTCAACTAAGCTATAAAAACCTTGATAATATCCCTTTGGGCGACCTGGACCTCTTATAGGTTAAGTGGAATTACCCCCGAACTTTCAAGTTTACCCCTAAAATTATGTACCCCAAACTGGATTAGCGTGGCCGCACTAATGGCCGCGCATGTAGCATAGTATTCTATCTCGAGTTACTAGGCTAGCGAGGCGCGCTAAGTTGGGTCATCATTTTAGCTCTTCTTTTCTCTCTTCTTTCACACGTACTCAGCTCCGAGGGGCTTTCCTTGCTTTAATTTAGCTTCAAACACTATCCTAAGTCCTCATAAGCGCAACTTGCTCCTGCAAAACATGAAATTCACAATTAGAGCCAATTTATCGTCATTTAACTATCCTAGAACATTGAAGCATAGTCAAGTTGGGGCATAAACAGTCGCCAAACTACTTAAATCTATCCTATTATCAACTAGATGCGCATGAAGCGAGATAAGGGGGCATATGTGTGTATTGCAAATAAGAGGAATACTTCATTATGATGCGCACGCAAAGAGATAAGGGGACTTATAAGCGTGTAGCTATATAAGAGGAAATATTTCATGTGATGTTCACGTGGTGACACAAGGATGACTTGTTGATTATGTTATGTGGCATTTCGGGGTGATTCTTGATGATGTTCTTGTGTTGGAACGGGTTGGTGATTCGAACATATCCTTGTTTTTCTTAAATAATTCTATTTTGTGTTTTTTATAAGTTGTTGGTTAATTTGCCGCATTATCACATACCCTATTCTTTATTGATATTTATTTTGTTATGTTTTTTGTTGACAATTTTATATTGATATTCTGCACAAATTATTTGACTAGTGAGTGTTTTGACTTAAACTCCATCACTGCTCCACCGAGGTCAGTCTTGATACTTACTGGGTACAGATTGTGGTGTACTCATTCTATGTTTCTGCACATTTTTGTGCAGATTCAGGTATCTCAGAGCGTGCTGGTCGTTAGTGAGTTGATCCCAAGCTGCTGGTGACTTCAAGGTATACCTGTTGTTCCGCTCGCAGGCTTTGGAGTCACCCTCTTTTGTTGCTTTGTTACTGTTTATGTATTCTAAACAGGGATGTACACTTGAAATTTATTATGTATTTCTTGTAGAGCTTATGACTCATTGTTACCGGGTTTTAGGATTTATGACTATTGTATTCCGCTACTGGTTATATTATGGCACTCTTTAGCTTTCATTAATATTTAAGTTGGTATTTTTCTGTTGATCTCGTTATGTGATAGGCTTACCTAGTCTTAGAAACAAGGTGTGATCACGATACTTAAGGTGGGATTTTGGGGTCATGACAATCCTGCGACCTATTCCCAGCAAGGGAGCTAAATGATAGTGCATTCACAGAGCTGAGTGGGCTATTTGTTACCTAAATCAGAGAAACTAATTACCAAACATCAACGAAGTATCCGAAGGGGAATACAACTCTCCGTCACCTAAAGAAGGATCTTTCCCTCTTTCTAGTCGTTTTCTTCCATGAACCGCCTCCTGGAGCTCTTGTAGAGCCGAATCTTGAGCTTGGATAGCTTGCTCATGTTGGAAAAATTGGATGAATATGGAGAATAAACGATTTAGCTTGAGGCGTGTCAAGGACACTCTCCTTAAGGATATTTCGCTCACACCGTGATAACTATTATTAGGTGTATCCCCCAGGATTCAACAAGATCTTCTAGTATAAACTAGGAGCAGAAACAACAAAGATTAACAAAGATATAACCCAGCACAATAGAAGAAAATTAAAAAAAAAGTTTTTTCACTTTTTTAACTCTTCCCAAATGAACAACAAAAGACATATTTATATATAATCCAAAGAGGAGATGAACATCTGATAGGTAATAAAAATCATTAAAATCCATTAAGGCTTCAAATGCCAAAGCACTAAATCATTTAAGGCCAATTGAAACGTTTGTTACAAAAGTTAAGGATATGGTTATCAAATTTAATGTTAAGTAAACGATCACACAAGACCAACTTTGGTCAAATTCAGAGTTATAAAAAATAACTGATTATGATACCCATTCAATGTTAATAAAACATTATATTCAGAGTTATTCTAGTTTTCAGTTAGAGACAATAAAATATATTTAATTTATTGGTATAATAAACACTCATTAAAATAATATTAAAAATGAATGAATCTAGACACTAATTTGAATATTTTTTTGATTTATCAAAATTATTTTTCTAACAATCCCCCACATAACTCAAAAAGAATATTACGTAATAGAGTAAAATAAACAGTTTTGCTGGGTTTTTACAAATAAGCATAATGCGTCGAATATGGTGTCTCTTGGACTATGAACCGGACCTAGATAAAATAAGATTAAATTTACAAAACAATTGGTGAAGTTTAAAACTTCTATGAACCAAGAATTCTTTTGTAAGTTTAATGTCTTATCTATCACATTATACTCTCCACACACTTTGTTGTTTATCGCGGTTTTTGCGCTAATAGGTCATGCGTGCGCCTGGTTTTCATGAGTGCTCTAGAAATTTCGCCACAAATTTCATAGGAGCGACCCCACTCCACACTCATATAGGTCCATCCATCAAGTGTATTCTGCAGCACAATAGGTTATGGATTATTGGATTAAGAATTTAATAACTCAACCTCACATTCCTTGCAGTCTTGCACTATATACACGCACACACCATAGGAAGAGACATAATTTGATAGTGCATATTTGATCAACTAATTACTTGTTATTACCCATATGAACCTACTTCATGGGATCTCCAATCACATAGGTTGTCGGGTTACCATCATTGTTGATACATCTCAAATTGGAAAAAGTCTCAACCCCTCGATGTTTCACTTATAAGTAAAAGGATCGGCCAAATCCTCTTTTGACTACACATAATATGTATAAAAAATTCTCTCTAAGCAATTGCTTTGTCACATTATGTCTCAAGAGAATGTGTCTATACTTCCCATTGAAAGATTTATTTTCTTACAATGGCTATTGTGCATTGGCAATTATAATTCATCGACATAATTATTGTCGGTTTAACTCACCAAGGGGTTGCTTAATCAACCTTACTTCCAAGCAATTTTAGTACCACAACACCTACCAAAAGGTGATCACACAACAACTAGTTAGTTTTTTCTCATTTGATCAATGATTCAATATCTTCAATGTATCCTTCTAATACAGTGGAAAAATCCATATATAGAATACTAACTCATAGTAGTTCTTACATAAGTCACAAAATCATCTCAGATAAAGTAAAAAATCCACATATAGAATACTAACTCATAGTATTTCTTACATAAGGCACAAAATCATCTCAGATAAAATGAAATTTGACTTCTATACAAGTACTTTTTGAAATATTTTTCTATATATAAAAACTTATTTTCTTCTTGTATCTTCCATAGTCAAGTACCAAAGTAAAATTTTCTAAAAATGGAAGGAACTTTAACTTCTACAAAAAATATATCAAATCAGTAGAAAACGGGTCTTAATTCAATCATTTCTTTACCCAAATGACTAAGAGACCCGAAACAACATAACTTTTCAGAAACAGAAATATAACATATTTTTGATCTTCCAATACAAATTTTTTTCATAAAAAATCCCAATTTTGTAAGGCTTTATTATAATATTAATAAATAATTTTTTCCACTTTTTCCTTATTAGGACCAAGCTATATAACTCTGGACACCATGACCCCCACATTCTCAAAAATTTCATGTTAAGGAGATAACACTTTCACAACTCATAAAGAGTTTTACTTTATAAATCACAAGTTAATAATATAGCTTCACCCGAAGATTATCATATGGACCAATAAACATGCAATTTATTAATTAATTAAAAAGTCTCAATATCTTAAGTAATAAAAGTAAAATAAATATTAAAATTCGGTACATCATTAGAAGAAAAATCAAACCATTTAATCTTATATGCTTTTCCAATTCTCCTTCACCCAAATTTTTAATTACACAAGTAGAATTAACCCGTCCAAAAGATAGAAATTTATCTTTAAAAAAAAATTCATAGCACATATGTCTGATAAACATTTGGATGAATATTGTCATGTGATTTAAAGAAAATGAAAATATTTCAATTGAAAATTTGTCAAACTTGACATAGCAAATTTCGTCAACTTTCGCTAGTGAAGAGATTTATTCATTAACCCACTTTTTCTATTTGGGTTAGTGGAAAATCACTTAAACGCATGTACACCAAATGCACATGATATGGTAAAGCAAAACCAAACTCACACCAAATTTTATACTATGTTGCACACAAAAAACATGACAAGAGAAAAATGTTAAGGTTACTATCTTTAAAATCCAGTAGAATCCTTTGAACATTTGTGAGAAACATGTAAGTTAGGGAACGATAATACCATGAACTTCACCACTACAATGCTCATTGACTTGATTGACATATTGCAACCGACAAAAATGATTTGAATACAGAGTGATATTCTCCATAAGATCATTGTGCAAACTTGAATTGCAAGTTCCATTTTTAGAATTAGAATAATAACTTGAACAATGTCAAATTTGATTCTCCATAATAAAAAAATATGAAAATATCCTTAAGATTTTTGAAAAAATTGGATGAATACGAAGAATAAACGATTTAGCTTGAGGCATGTCAAGGACACTGTCTTTAAGGATATTTCGCCCAAACCGCGATAACTATTATTTGGCGCATCCCCAGGATTCAACAAGCTCTTCTAGTATAAACTAGAAGCAAAAACAACAAAGATTAACAAAGATATAACCCAGCACAATAGAAGAAAATTAAAAGAATTTTTTTTCACTTTTTTCACTCTTTCCAAATGAACAACAAAAAACATATTTATATATAGTCCAAAAGGGAGATGGACATCTAATAGGTAATAAATCATTAAAATCCATTAAGGCTTCAAATGCCAAAGCGTTAAATCATTTAAGGCCAATTGACACGTTTGTTACAAAAGTTAAGGAAATGGTTATCAAATTTAATGTTATGTAAACGGTCATACAAGACCAACTTTGATCAAACTTAGAGTTATAAAGAATAACTGATTATGATACCCATTCAATATTAATAAAACATTATATTCAGAGTTATTATAGTTTTTAGTTATAGACATTATAATATATTTAATTTATTGGTATAATAAACACTCATTAAAATAATATTAAATGAATGAATCTAGACGATAAATTGACTTTTTTTTTGAGTTATCAAAATCATTTTTCTAACTGCTCATGCCGTATCTCCATTTGTTATTGCCTTCGGTTGTACTGGTTCATGTCAGCAGACATCTTGTGAAGAATACGCATCACCTCTATCGTTTCAGAAGCCATGGATTTACAGTATCAAAAGCGCCGCTCTGATATTGGTCGAAATTAAAGAGAAGAATATAAACTACTGTTAAGGAAATCTAGGGCAAAAAGTAAATGAATTATCATTCATAATCTGGAATACACTATAGAAGGCATATGTATACTCCACTCAGCTCACGAATGGACTGTAGACAATAAATTTGCGTCGAGAAAATAAAATCAAGACCGAAAAATATCACAACAATCGTAGTATTTTATTTCGAATATTTGAGTGTTACAATCTCTATGATTCCTCTGATTCTACTTTTCAATATTAAATAAATTCAAGGGCCTTTGAGCTTGATCTTGAATCTATATTTGTTGTCACGAACGATGATCTTGTTCTTGAGCTTGAGCTTGATTGCTTGAACTTGAACCTGATTTGGTATTTGTTTTTGAACTTGAACTTGATTTCTTGAAATTGAACTTGAAGCTTGAAACTTGTGGAGGAATTTGCAGCGTTTGATCCACGAGCTCTTTCTTGCTTCTTGTTATAACTTCTCGTGTCTTTTCTGAGTTATGAAGACCCCTATTTATAGTTGTGGAAGGGAGGAGTCATGATAAGAACAAGCTCTTTCCGACCAATCAAATTGAAGTGTGACATGGGCGCATTTGATTGGCCAGAACATGTCACTTGCACACGCGGCGCGATTTCATTGGCCTTTTAGTGTGACTTGGCATGCATTGTCATTTTGATACGTGGCATGATCCTATTGACTCTTCCGCTTGACTTGGCGCGCCACATCATTTGACACGTGGCACCAAACTGGGCCTCTAGGAAGATTACATCTTGGGCCTGATGAAGTGGGCTCATTACTTTAGCTCAATTAAATGGGCTAGCCCAATGGATTAAGACTTATTTATTTAATCCATATATATTAGACTTATATAATTAATTCAATTATTAGCCCGTAGTATTTATTTGGACCAATATATCCTGAATTTAAAATAAGTCCAAATTAATTTATGAATTTAATTCGTACAAATTTTATATGCCTACATGGACAAAATAGGATAACTAACTTGGGGAAATTGTGTAAATAGCCAAACGTATATATCAACTCTCAAGGGACCTAACTGAACATCCTTAAAACTAAAACTTATTTATTAATAATAACTAACTTAACTAACAATACTTCATCTAATGCTCTTCGAACAATCTCTTTAGCTCCAATTCATATCACTGACTAGGTTTTTGATACGTATGAAATATTAATCACGTCAAACAGTCCAAACCAACTAGAATGTTTTCTTGTTTAGAGAACTAAGAAAATGGAACTAAATAGTTATAATATTTTGCATAAAAAATCGAATAAAATGATTTCTTACTTTTTGAAAGACGTATTATTAAATCTACCCAATCATAGTCCTCTTTCTTTGTTCTGTCATACGCCACTTCGCAGGAATAGGTTCGCATTGAAGAGGTTCCTCAAAAACAGTGTTACCGGCACGTTAGAAAACATGGTGTTGCAGTCTGAATATAAGAAGGATGAAGCACAAGACATGTGAAACGGATTGAAAGAGAATGGTGCAAATGAACAACACCTCAAATGCAGCACCAAAGTCTGTTTCAGAACTTTGATACATCTTGTGAACAAACTATGTTAAAAAACCATCATGTTCTAAGCCAGTAACACGGTTAGACAATAATGACATGACACGGAGAGATAGGAGGAGCAATAAAGGAGGGGAAACTACCTCAATTAGCTTTGCAGCCTGTCCACAAGCAGAAATGCATGTCGACAGACATTGAGGCCTAAATCGTGGCGAGCCATTCAAAGAACATTCTTCATTAGACTTTAATATAGCTTCATTCCTCATTAATCAATCTTCTCATGAATTTAGTGCAACACAAATTTGAGAGTTCAATTTCCAGGAAAGACTACACATCAGATCATTTGATGGATAATTGCTGATATCATTCCAATATGGACAATCTAGTCGTATGTAGTTACAATCATAATGATTGTAACTACATACGACTAGATTGTCCATATTGGAATAGGAAGGCTAATTTTTATTAACCATAGCTGATGAATTATCTCTTGTCTGATCTCCTATAAGTATAGTCTCTGCTATCCCTTAATGCAAGTATCTTTTACCTGCTTGTCATTTTGATTTCGTCACAAGTAAGATCCCTTATGAACCATATGTCTCTTTCTGGTTTATTGACAGGAAATCTCTGCTATGTTCAGTTACATTCATATTCATATCATATACACAGAACAGCACAGGTAAGATCCCTTGTGTTAATTGGTCTTTGGCACTATCAACCTCAAAGCTTTGTATCTGAGACCAACATATAATTATCCGCTCAGAAAATACCACTTACATGCTGAAATAATGCATCCATACATGCTTTTAAGAAAGAGTTTCGCATGGATTTTCCCATTCTCGGACATAATGGTACTTAAATTTAATAGCAAAACACCAGAAAATGTGGAGGATAGTGTGTACGTAGATTTTACCCCTACCCTGGGGTAGAGAGGTTGTTTCCGATAGACCCTCGGCATCCCTCCCTCCAAGAACTCTCCACCTTGCTCTTGGGGTAATTAATATGAGTATAAGTTAGTCATATAGATATCATACAGCCGGTAAATGTGCATCCCACAAAGAAAAATCATTAAAAGACATTAGTATATGAACACACATTACTTTATTTGTGGAACAATTGTTACTTACAGGGGCAGCGGATTTAGAGGGTGGAAGGGTGTTCACCCGAACCCCTTCGCCGAAAAAGTACACAGCATATGTAAGGTAAAATCTGTTTTTTACCTCTATATATTATGTTTTGAATCCCCTTGACACAACCTAAAAGCATAGTTTAGTGGTCAAGGGAGTTCAAAACCTTTGTAAGGTCATTGGTTCTATTCCCACCAGCTACAACCAACCCTTTTAGCTTTTTCCTTTTTTTGAACCTCCTTAACGGTAATCTAGCATCCGCCACTAGTTACTTAGATCTTGTCTTCAAATGCAAGTTCTCTTAAGTTAAGAGAGCATTTAAGATTTTGCAACTTTAATTTAAAGTTTTGGACATTTCGACCATGTCAAGTTGTCTTTCCTTATTTGATTTCTTTGGTTAGTTGAATATTTGTCCCAAGGATGACAAGATATTGTGGAACAGATATATATATATATATAAGCAAATGATTTTTTTATGTAAAGAAAAATATTATTAATCTCTCAACCAACCAATTATACATTTTCTTTAAAGCTGTACAGACTAGAAGTAAATTGCTTCTGGCCGCAAAATTTCTCTATCTATCATCCCTCTATGTTATGCTAAAAAACAATTCCTCTATCCATTTCCTTCTATCTTTCTCCTCTTTCCTAGTACTTTGCATGTTCAATCTAATATTACATTCCTGTTGAATCTGCCTACAGATCACCTTTGGGTGTGTTACTTTGTTGTTCCATATATAACCAAATGTTATATACTATGTAAGCTAGTGATAATATCAAGTGCTCGCCAATTAGTTAAAGAAACATTAATACTCGTACAATAGTAAAAACTCTGAAGTCATAAAAACAAATTTACATAACTACTTACTTTTTAACCTATATAGTACTATACTTTCTTTGCCAACTCGGATCGACAATAGGGACAAGACCGATTTCTTAAAAGCCATTCTAGAATACAAAATTCATGGTAAACATGGCAACAATGAGTGAGGCAAGAAACGATAGAACCTGCCGAAAATTCTTCTCTGCAAATAGAACACATGTCCAAGAAATTAGAATGGTTAGATGCACCAACTTCAAATATCACCTTCTTGATACCTACTTCCTTGTGCAAATCTAGAATAGCAACAATCCGTGAATCCAACTCTCTTTGAGTCCTTATCCACATGTCAAAATTATAGGATATTCCCACCTTGTTAACCATCTCTGTGAATTCCACATCGGGGAGATAAGCAACCTTGCTAAACTCCAAAGTCATCAACCATTCTTTATCAGGAGGCAAAGATGGACAATCCTTCATGCTCCTAGCAAACTCCAATATCGTTGAAATCAATGTGTCCCGATTCTCCAATATGACAGCGGGCTCAACATACCTTAAACCTCTCCACTTTACAGGTCTCCACGTTAACCTGTAATCTAAAGAGAAAGGAACATTTATCAAAAATAATATTTTTGATACAATATCCCTAGAGAAGATATCATCGTGAGGAATCCAAAAGGTTTTCTGAGTTTGGTGATGTACGATGCAATCAGGAGTTAATAATGATGAGGGACGATGCTCTACGAGAATTTCAACTTTAGTGGAAAACCAACTGTGTCAAAGCTTTGGTTGATATCGAACCTAGAAAGATTTTTCCTTTTAAGCTTTGTCCCGTTTGACTGTGTACCCGTAACATACAGGTGTGAACCTTCCTTAAACCACCAACTTCGTCCTTGCGCTAACATTTCAGCAGCAGGCATTGGCTATACTTTGTAGGCAAATTGGGCTGTGGGGGTTCGCGTTTTGAATTGGATGGGAGTGGTAGGTTTGCTTTATAATGAATACTAAACTATAATCCTATCAGGATTAGGACTTGAATCTAAAAGAGAACGGATTAGCAAACCATAACCTATCAGGATTGGGACTTGAATCTAAAAGAAATAGACTAGCAAACCATAACCTATCAGGATTGGGTCTTGAGTCCAGAAACGAATTGGATTTTTTCTTTTCAATCTAATATTACACGAATACCAATTATGGATGTTTCAGTCATAAATGGCACTTCACGACTTAAAACTAAAAATCTAAAATACTTACTAGTATTATTAATAAGCGGAATTTGTCGTCCTCCCATGGATAAGATTGGAACTAACTTGTGTGCTTCTCGGAACTACGAGATTCTGTACCTTTATTTTGGCAAAAACGGCCTACCTGTGACTTAAATCCCTTCAACACGTGTGCTACAAATGTTTTCAAAGGTTCCTTTTACCCTGACCGTTATTAAGACAGGTTATTACTTTGAGCTTTAATTAATGAGCCCTAGATTATAGTGACGGCCTTGTTGATAAGATTATAGTGTCAGCTTTTCAAAGTCTCATTTTTACCCTAATTTGCAATCATGTGGACTAAAATAAATTAGAAGACAAATTTAAATTACAGAATTTATGTAATAACCAATAAAAAAAGGTAGACATTACTTTGCAATGGAAAGGAACATATTTTTATAATAATCAAGTAACGTGATATCTTATTTACTTGTTTACCCTAAAATCCGAGTAACAATTAAACTTATATTGTGATTTTAAGGATATATGATTTAATCCAATACCAATTGATAAACAAGGAATTAAATATATAAATTGAAGAATAAAATAAGTCAAACCGGTGTGAAAGCCAAATCTCGACCTCGAATTATGATAGTCTCGAGGTGGAATAGTGGGAATAGCGAGTCATAAAACAACTCTGTCGAACAGTAATAGCTAGAGAGTTAAGTGCATGTATTTCTTATCTGTCAAAAACGTGTCTTACAAATGAATGGGTTCCCCTTTACATAATAGGGGGTCCTAAATAAGATACACTTCTAATTACAGTAGGAAATCATGATTGACAGCCGTCTAACCGCCAAGGGTCGATCCATTCCGCAATTTACGCTGTGATCTTCGGGCCGTAGCGGGTATCTCGCTCTTTCTGTTACTGAATCATAATGGTAGTATCTCGAGGCTTGCCTTCTTCCAACCTCGGCAAATAATTTCGACCTCGACCTTGATATTGGAAAGGAGCCTCGACCCCGAGCTCGGCGTCCTGTCCTCTCAACGTTGTATCACCTTTTTTCATCAAAGAACGAAATCGGGTAGCCCCGATTTCTATCGTATACAGATAGTCCCCTCGTTTCTTAGAATAAAATGATAAGAACGACTTGAACCTTGATTTTTCGGAGGCCTTGATGATGACATCATCATCGTGACGTAAGCGCTTGAGGTGATTAAAATGTCCCGTCGGTTTGTTTTCCCAAAATATTAAATGATTGCCAGTGGCGATCGGCCACTAGCGTCGCCGAACCATCACCGTGTGCCTATAAATACATGGCTTCTATCTGAATCAAAAACTTTGCTTCCACCTTCAAATTTTCTTGATCTCTTCCTCTCTTCATCTTTCTCTTTCACTACCTGTTGATCCAACCCTTTTAGCACCAAAAAATATCAAACTCCACCTCTTTTCGCTTCATCCAACTTGAATTAATGGCGAAAACCTCTAAAACCGTTCCTCAAAAGAAGAAAGCTTCCTCCTCTTCTAAAGCCGGCCGATGATAAAGTGTTGACCCTTCATGAGATTGTTTCTGGCCCCTTTGTCACAACGAAGGACTTCGAAGTCGAGAATCCCCGTCGATCCCTGGCCGATGTGAGCATGTATCGAGATATATCTGCTCGAAAATGGAGAAACACCTCGAGGCCATGAAGAGAGATTATGGCTGGGGGGACGAGGTCGTGGTACAGATCCCTGCTCCCGAGGAGAGTATCACCACTTATGTGGAAGGGTCCCTAAGTGTCTATACTTACCCCTTCACATTGGGTCCCCTTGATCCAGTTGTCCTTGATTTTTGCAAGAGGTACCAGGTTACCCATGGCTAGATCCACCATTCTTTCTCGCGCATAGTGATCATGCTCCATTTCTTTTCCTGCAAGGCTGGGGACTGGAGTTGACCCTCAACCATCTCATTCGATTATATCGACCTCACCTTTTCCGATGGTTGATGAAGCTCCAACGCCGGTCGACCAAGGCCTTTTTTTCTAGCAACGATGAGGATAAAGATCGGGGTTGGATGAGTAGGTTCATGCGAATGAGGACCTGCGACATCATCCTAGAGGAAAAAATGTCGTTCCCAAAGAAGTGGAACCCAAAATGTAACTGAAGTTTTTACCCATTAACCTTCGTACTCCATTTTTGCATTATGTGATGCCTTCATCTATTTCGCAGGGTCGCTTGGATGCCTCATGCGGTCACCAAACTCGAAAACTGGGTCCGGAGGCTAGCCTCGACATACTCTTATAACGAGCGCCATTAGCGTGACTTGGAGAAGGGCATATGGGAAGGCAAACATCATGTAAGTTCATCTTGTAAGCTTTCGATGCTTTCCTCTTTATCGAAGATGTCTTTTTACTCATATTTGATTTTCCTCCATGCAGGCATTAGATATTTCTCTGTAATAAGGCCAGCCCCGCCTGGGGAAGAGACCGAGTCCCCAATTCTAAAATCGGGGAAAGACAATGAGAGGAAAAGTGTCTTGAAGCCCAAAGACCCCCAAGATAAAAAGGCTCCAGCTTGAAGACGCAGGAGAAATTTCATTCCTGTGGATATAGAATCGGTCCACCAGCTGGTTGAAGAAGAAGAAGACGAGGGTGAAGACTCGGTGCTGGTGGATCGAGCCAGGAAGTCGGTTGAAGCTGCCAAGCCCTCCGAGCCGGAGACCTTGCTTCTTTATGAGGAGGCTTCAAAGAAAGATGCGGGCAAAACCCCTAAATCGCCCGAGGTCGAGATTGCTCCTCGGTCATCAACAAGCACACTGGAAGAGGCAGGTTCCGAGACCCCCAGGGCTCAATAGAGCGTCCCGACTGATTTGCTCGGGGCCATGACAATAGGTCACTCTTCCTCTCTGTCGGCTTATTCTGAGGAGGCCATAAGGGAGGCTCGAGCTCTGCAGATGCCTAACTCAGGTGAAGTTCCCAGTGAAGAGGATCCCTTCTGGGATTGCTTTACCGGGGTTGATGACGCCGCCAATCTTAACAATGCCTCTACCTTTTTCGAAGAGGCTAAACGCCTTTTATCTCAATTAAGCATTAATTCCTATCGTTGAATTTTTTTTCCTTCTTCTCCCTTTACCCTAACTTGTATCTTTCTTTCTGTGTAGGCTTTCACTAAGTTTAGGGCTGACCTGAGCCAATGTGAGGCCAAGCTCCAGAAGACCTCGGAGGAGAGGAACACTTTGAAGCTCCTTTGCAGTCAGAAGGAGGTTGGTTGTTGTTATTTTACCTCGTTAAATTACTTAACTATGATAAGTTGATATGATTTGATAAAACAGCAGGTGGTGGTAAGTTTTTTTTCAGGAGTTTATTCTATTTGTTCCTATAACCACTCATAAAAATTTGCCCTCACTCGGATTTAGACCAAATTAATAAATACAAAATAATGAACGGGACTATAAGAAAGGGGGGACACATTCCCTCAGAAGTTAACAAAACATATTTATGTCTAATACCTAAAACACAACAACCTACTTTAATCACTCAATACCGATCAATTAGTCTTTGTAATATCCCTTACAAATTAATTACAAAAATAATAGTCAAACGCATCAAACCCTTCCTAATCAATATTATTAGTCCTGAGCAATCAACTTTCTTACCCCATCGATGAGCCACTGATAATGACATTATAGTACAAGAGATTATGCACCACTTTAGGGGGAAAAAAGGAGACAAGGCATCCTTTGTACGGAAATTAGACTTAGAAAAAGCCTTTGATAAGCTTGAATGGGGCTTTATACATGACACACTTCACTACTTTCAATTCTCACCTAAGTTTATAAAGCTAATAATGTCTTGCATAACCACATATTCAATGTCCATTTTAATTAATGGCCAACCAACTCCTTTTTTCTCACCTTCAAGAGGCATTCGTCAAGGAGATCCGCTATCTCCTCACATTTTCATACTCTGCATGGAAATGCTATCTTAGAAAATTCATATTGATGTAGATTACCTTAAGTGGCACCCTATACAATTATCTAAACATGGTTCACCACTATCTCATCTATTCTTCGCTGATGATATTACTATAAATAAATTGACCAATAAGAGCATCAACTCCATTATTGACACACTAAACCTATTTACTAGAGTGTTAGGGTTAACTATTAATTACACAAAATCAAAAATATTCTTCTCCAACAACACATCCAAGGAAGCCAGATAAAGTGTGACCACTGTTTTCCATATGAATGAGAGCTCAACTTTTGGCAAATATCTTGGATACCCCTATTTTCAACATAAAACCCAATACATCCAATTTTCAGTTCCTAATCGATAATTTTAAAAACAAATTAGCAGGGTGGAAAATAAATTTCCTAACAATGGCAGGACGAACTACTCTGATCAAAGCTACTCTTAATTGTTTGCCTAATCATGTTATGCAACTAATCAAAATACCTCATAATGTCATTAACAAACTAGAAAGATATCAACGAAATTTTCTATGGGGTACCATACCATAGAAACTCAAGTTACATCTTATTAAATGGGTAACAGTCCAATTAACTAAGGAAAATGGTGGGTTATGTATAGATAACCTCAAAGATAAAAATGATGCATTATTGTGATCCCTAGCTTGGAGACTGTTTCAGTCTCCTTCCTCACACTAGGCTAGAATAATCCTTTCAAAATACTTAAAGATTACTACCTCCAAAACTGTATCCTCCAATTGGAAAACTATCACTCATGGGCGGTCTTCAAGTCAACTTGGCATCAAATGGCACACCACTAATGGAAGACATATAAGCTTCTGGGATGATCCCTGGTTAGACACTAATTTAATTCTAAGAAAAATTATTGAAGGTCCCTTACCCCAAAATGATTAATCTTCATCACTATCTCTATATATAATGGGAAATTCCATAAGGGTCCAAAAAATACCCTTTGATCTACCAACCACTATAATGGATTTAATTGCTAATCACTATATACCTACCACCATAAACCCTAATATGCATGACCACATCTACTGGGGTCTCATCCCCGGTGGAATCTTCACGGTCAAATCTCTATATCAAATATTACATTCCTACGTACAAAACAACTCCTTCAAATGGCTATGGAAACTCCAATTACCCCAAAAAATAAAATATTTCCTATGGCTTATGAGCCATTATCGCTTACCCACATCCATCCACCTCCACAATATCCATATCTCCCATCATGCACAATGCCCCATATGCCACTCCCATGAGAAATCCATAAGCCATCTTTTTTTCCAATGCCACCATACTCAAGTTCTTTAGCAACGCTTAAGCATTAACTTAAGGGATGAAAACTTAAATAGGTTGCATGACGATACGCCTCTTAAACTATCTCAATTCATTCTACGAACAACTACATATAATACTCAAATTCCACCACACATCTTAATTTCTTACACTCTTTGGAGCTTACGGAAAACTAGAAATCGTACTGTTTTTGAAGGAAAATACATACCCCCTAACCCCAATCAAATCATAAGCCAAGCTGCTGAATATTTTCGCCTAGGCCTTAACAATCCCACCACAACTCACAAAAAACATATATGCACGTCAAATGGAACCCTCCTAATAATGGTTCCTTTAAACTTAATTCTGACGGTGCATGTAGCCTAACACATCAAAAACGTGGTTTTGGTGGAGTGATTAGAGACTCCACAGGTAAATGGTTACTAGGATACACAGGTACAAGGTCTATGGGAAACACAAACTATATGGAACTTACAGCTTTACAGGAAGGGCTACGACTTGCCCTACAACATAATTTCACACTATTGGAAGTTAATGTGGATTCAACTGAGGTATTTCCTTTCTTCACTCTCACAATTCACATTACTCATCATTGATTACTGAATGCAGGTATCTCCTACATCTACTGGATAATCCTTGGCTAACACATATTTACAGGGAGCAAAATCAAGTGGCAGATCAACTGGCCAAACAAAGGGCAACTCTTCCTCTACAAGCCCCCATTACTGAATTTATGGAACCACCTCATTTTGTCATGCACGAGTTCACAGATGATCAACGGGGAACACTTCATAAACGTTCAATAACTGCTACCATGAAGCTGGACAACCCCTCTTTTTGTTTAAATAGGTCGTCTAACTCTTGTAATATTAACTTTGAAACTCTGGTAGAAGTTGGTATCAGTGCACGCAACTCTTTTTATAACATTGTACCATATAATGCTCCTTGTATTGTTCCTTAATATATGAAATATGCCTTTTTAATTGACAAAAGAAAAGTTAACAAGGAAAAGAACATGCCCCTGAAATCCGAACTAATTATATTGTAGTGGGAACTAACGACCAATGAAGTAGGTTGCGAATCATGAGGTCTTAAGTTTAAATTCAAGTGAAGATAAAATATTAGGTAATTCTTTCCATATGTTCAAGCTTTGATAGATAGAGTTATATAATACATATTGCTGGTGTGAGACGACATATATTTTGTGTGAGCAAAAGGTGTTCCGCACATCACGGTTATCTTAAAAATATTGGAGGAACTATATGGTGTGTTCGTTCGGACAAATAAAAATTAAAATCTAGAAATATTTTCCCTCTAACTAAAATTGGAAAATAATCCATCAAAGCTCCGTATGTAATTCTCATCTTACTCAACCTTAGGACTTAAATAGATTATCATATATCAATGCAATGAATAATTGTAGTGCCTTTTTACTTATATATTGATTGAATTATTATTCAGAAAATAACAAAAATATTCTTTTGTTTTACCTGAAAAATTCGGGCGATGTGCACAAATAGCCATTAATAACACATGTCTTTACTTTTAAGCTATTGTTTTAAATGTTTTTAGTCTTTAGCCACTGCTTTAATAAACTTTTACCCATCCGGACAAAAATACCCTTATGTTATAAGGATTTGGCTTATACCTACCTCCTTATTAACGATCAGCAGCAGCAGCTCAAACTTACGTAACTAACTTGCAGAGGCTGTGATCCTCCATAATTGCAGAAGCTTCTCTTCCGATTTCAAACTAGAAAATTCAACTTTCTCTTCCGAAATTCACCATAAAATTACAGTAAGTTCTAATTTGAGATATTTCTTTATGTTTTTGTGTGTTAGTGTGGATTTTTATTTTGTTACTAGGAATTTGATTTTTTTTGCTTTTCTGGATTAATAACGTTAAGGACATTGCGTCCTTAACTCTGTGATTATTCTATAAATATTGAGGACATAATGTTGAAGATTTGGTGTCCTTAACATGACTGTTGTTCTGAATATTAAGGACATAGTGTCCTGTTTTTGCAAATTGTATTGAAAAAGTTAAGGACACGATGTCCTTAACTTTTTTGTTGTTGTTCTGAATATTAAGGGCATAATGTCCTTTTTTTTGCAAATTATATTGAAAAATTTAAGGACACGATGTCCTTAACTTTTTGGCTATTGTTCTGAATATTAAGGACATAGTGTCCTATTTTTACAAATTGTATTGAAAAAGTTAAGGACACGATGTCCTTAACTTTTTTGCTGTTGTTCTAAATATTAAGGACATAGTGTCCTGTTTTGAAAATTGTATTGAAAAAGTTAAGGACATCATGTCCTTAACTTTTTTGTTGTTGTTCTGAATATTAAGGACGTAGTGTCCTTAACTTCATGACTACTGTGTAAATATTCAGGACATAGAGTACCTTAACTTCATGATTGTTCTAAATATTAGGGACATAGTGTCCTATGTTTTGCAGGTTGTATTAATAAAGTTTAGGACATCGTGTCCTTAACTTCACGATTGTTGTATAAATATGTCCTGAATTTCCCATTTTCTTGACTTGCAGGATGAAAATAATATGTATTATAGTTGCTCTTAATGGTAGATGGACTGCAGACTATAAGTATCTTGATCATCAAACAAAGTTTGTTCTAGTACCTGAGGCAATTCGATTTGAAGATTTCATTAGACATGTCTTTAAAGTTATTGAATTGGATAGAGACAAGTTTGAAGCAATGATATGGTTTGATATCAACCTAGGAAAAAGCAAGGGAATGATTGTATCCAAAGATTTGGATCTTCACGCATGTATAGAGTTACTAAAAGACATTCACTCTACAAGGGCTGTCATTTCATTGTTGATGTTTCGAAAATAATTTTTGGTTCTACAAGCACATTTGAACATGTTAATAGAGAAACTCAGCATGACAATCAAGACAAATGCCAACAGATAATGGAATTAGATGTGGTTGAAGCTTAACCAATAACTGAAGAGGTGCTTCAAACATTTGATTCTATTCAAGTGGAAGGACAAAGCATTATAGAGATTGACAACGAACAAGCTTTGGGTATTCAAGTCTTAGAGAGTGCACTGGTAATAGAAGAAGTTGCTGAAAAAATCTCTACTCAACTAACTTAGACGAAGCTCAAATTCGAAACAAAAAGAATCCTCAACTACGATATTAATAGAAAATGCTTCATTGGATGAAAAAAAAGTGGGATCAATATTTGACAAAAAGAAGCGTATAATTAATTATTTTTCGAATATAGAAATTAAAGGACATTTTGAATTCAAGAATGTTAGATCAAGCTCAACAAGATATTCGTTGAAATGTAATGATGATAGGTGTGGGTGGTGTGTGCGTGCTTTCAGAATTAAAGATTCAACACTGTTCAAGATTGTAAATATTGAGAAAAATCATGACTCTTAGTTAACACTATGAAAGTTGATCAAAGGCATGCAACTTCAAAGTTGATTAGTGGTTAAATTATGACAATCTTCGAGACCCAAGGTTTGAAGTTACACCAGCCTTTGTCATGGCAGAAATGCAAAAATTGCATGGACTAGACATTGGTTATCACAAGGTGTGGCATGCTATTCAACGTGCTTCAACTTTAATAAGAGGAACTTCTGAAAAGAATTATGAATTATTGTCTTCATACTTGTATATGATGAAAAGTAAAAACCTGGGAACATATACTAACATAAAGATAGACGACAACAACAGGTAAACAATCAAAAAGAGTTTATTAGTCTGTTTTATAAACTTTAGGACATGGTGTCCTTAACTTTGATATGTGCAAAGTTAAGGACATAGTGTCCTTAACTTTGATGTGTGCAGCGAGAAAGTTAAGGACATGGTGTCCTTAACTTTGATGTGTGCAGCGAGAAAGTTAAGGACATGGTGTCCTTAACTTTGATGTGTGCAGCGAGAAAGTTAAGGACATGGTGTCCTTAACTTTGATGTGTGCAGCGAAAAAGTTAAGGACATGGTGTCCTTAACTTTGATGTGTGCAGCGAAAAAATTAAGGACATGATATCCTTAACTTTGAAGCATGTAGTGAAAAAGTTAAGGACATGGTGTCCTTAATTTCTGTTCTTGTAACTCTAAGTTAAGGACTATTTGTCCTTAATTTCTGTGCTTGTAACTCTAAGTTAAGGACTACCTGTCCTTAATTTGTGAGCTTGTAAGTTGAACTATAGGACTATGTGTCCTTAACTTTTGAACTTGAAACTCTAAGTTCAGGACTATATGTCCTTATTTTTTGAACTTGTAACTCTAAGTTTAGGACTATATGTCCTTAATTTCTATGCTTGTAACTCTAAGTTTGAGACTGCCTGTCCTTAACTTTTTAACTTGTATCTCTAAGTTAAGGACTGTTTATCCTTAATTTTTGTGCTTGTAACTCTAAGTTCAAGACTTCCTGTCCTTAACTTTTTAACTTTTAACTCTAAGTTTTGGACTACATGTCCTTAACTTTTGAACTTTTAACTCTAAATTAAGGACTACATGTCCATAACATTTGAACTTGTAACTCTAAGTTAAGGACTACCTGTCCTTAATTTGTTTTCCTATATATTTAACCTTCTGTTATACTGTATTTTCAGGTTTTCTTTATATGTTTTATGCATATGGATCATCAATAGCTGGTTGGAATCATTGTAGACCAGTTATTGATGTTGATGCAACTTTTTTGAGTTAAAATTTCGTGGTGTTTTAATGATTTCAGTTTCAAAGGATGCAAATAACCAAATATTCCCACTAGCCTTTGGAATTGCAGAATCTTAAAATAACAATTCCTATGAGTGGTACTTTAGTAAGCTTCGGAATGCAATTGGGATCCATGACAATTTAATTTTTTATCAGACAGGCATCAATCTATTGCACATGGCATTACAAAGGTATATCCTGAAAGACACCATGGGATTTGTATCTATCGTTTGAAGCAGAACCTAAAGCGAAGGAAAGAGAAAAGTGAGGTCATAAAACTTTTCCAAAGTGCTGCAAGAGTATACAGGCGCAAAGAATTTGATTTATACATGTCATATATAGCAAAAGTTGATAAGAAGAGTTTTGACTACTTGATGGAAGAACTACCGGAAAGGTGGGTACGTTCTTGTAGTCCACGACGAAGATATGACATACTCACAACAAACATAGTTGAGTCAATGAATTCTGTGCTATTAGAAGCAAGGGAGCTGTCTATATTAAGAATAATGGATTTTATCCAAGTGAAGCTACAACGTTGGTTTTATGAAATACGAAATGAAGCAGAATGAACTTTTTATGACGTTTCTTGTTGGGTAGAAGAGGAATTGAAGAAAAAGATAGATTTAGCTTTTCCTTTAAATGTAAGTATTATATTTTTTATTTATCTTATTATTTTAATGATATTTTAACATAGTGTACTAACTTATAATTTTTCAACATTGAAGGTCTTCCCTATCAATTCATGGCGTTTTAGAGTTGAGAAAGATGGAATTACTTTCTTGGTGGACTTAAACAAAAGAACATGTGATTGTTATCAGTTTCAATTTGATGAATTACTATGTATACCTGCAATTGCAGCTATCGAGAAGAGAAATATCAAGAAGTCCAATTTTTGCTCGCACTCATACTTAAAGGAATCTTGGCTGAAAACATATGAAAGACAAATACATCCTGTAAGACATACTGATTCTTGGATTGTACCAGAGAGTGTTAAGTCACAAATTATTAAACGTCCAGATTTCAAAGTGCCGATAGGTATAAGGCAGAAGAAAAGGCATATTTCAGCTGTTGAGTCATCAAAAATAACATTCAAATGTGGTCGTTGTAGAGGAATTGGTCATAATAGAACATCTTGTATATATTCTCCGCCAGTCCATCCATTTTCAAGGACGCATAGAGAATAATAGATATATACACTTATGTTTGTCTACTCTTTTAAGTTTTTTCTATAAATTGGATTCATTTAGATTATTTTTATTTGAGCAGATGTTTATATAAAAGATGTCCTAAATTTTCAAAGTTTCTTTGCGCTTACGTGCTCTTTATTTCTTTTTCTTTTTTTGGCCGTTCAATTTACCTTTGTCGGACCAATTATTGTTTATGGGATTTTACTCTTGCTGTAAGTAAACAAGAAAGTCCTTTTCTTTATAGAATTTGATGCTTGCATCTTGATACATCTTTATTTTTAAAATCACATTGGTACAAGTAAAAGTTAAGGACATAGATTTCTAAAAGTCCTGAAAATTCGAATTATGAATCTAATATTAAGGACATAAAATTTCTAAAATGTCCTTAACTTCTGTAAATCTCTGATTATTGTCTAGATTTCCAGAAGTTCAGGACATTTCAGAAAAATAGTCCTGAACGTACAGTTACAAGTTCAAAAGTTACAGACACTTAGTCATGAACTTAGACTTACAAGCTCATAATTTAAAGGATGCTTAGTCATTAACTTAGACTAACAAGCTAAAAAGTTAAGGACAATTGGTCTTGAACTTAGAGTGGAAGTTCAAAAATTAAGGACAGTTGGTCCTAGAGTTAGAGTTGAAAATTCAAAAATTAAGGACATGTAGTCCTTAACTTACAATTACAAGTTCAAAAGTTAAGGACACTTGGTCCTGAACTTATAGTTACAAGTTAAAGTTAAGGACACTTGGTCCTGGACTTACAGTTACATGTTCAAAAGTTAAGGACCATTGGTCCTACTTACAGTAGCAAGTTCAAAAGTTAAGGACTCTTGGTCCTGAACTTACAGTTACAAGTTCAAAAGTTAAGGACAGGTAGTCCTGAACTTACAGTTACAAGTTCAAAAGTTAAGGACACTTGGTCCTGAACTTACAGTTCAAGTTCAAAAGTTAAGGACACTTGGTCCCGAACTCACAGTTACAAGTTCAAAAGTTAAGGACACTTGATCCTGAGCTTACAGTTCTAAGTTCAAAAGTTAAGGATAAGTAGTCCTTAACTTACAGTTACAAGTTCAAAAGTTAAGGACACTTGGTCCTGAACTTAGACTTATAAGCTCAATACACTTAATTTAGGAATTGCAAATGGACAAATCAATAGTTAACAAAAAGAAAGAAATTAATAACATGATGCCTTCATATTACTATTGATACTGTCATTTGGCATAGATGTGACCAAAAAAAATATGTTATACAAACAAAATAAAAGTGTCTTGTGAACAATTTATAGGATATTTTAGAATTCATATGGATTCTTTACAATAATTTTATACCAAATTCAACAACATCTGACTTTCTTTACAACTAAACTACAACTCCTTGGGGTAGGAAGTTTTGTTTTCACTATCGTAGTTGTCGCCGACATTTTATGGTGGTGTATTATAACCAAAATTTCTTTTCCACTCTCCATGTACCCAAAGATTTGCTGAAGTTATTTTCTAAAGTTTGTTATGTCTTTAGGTTGGAATTTCTCCACATCTTTTCTCATCATCAACAACTCTACATACTTGATTAGGAATGCACCACAATCAGTCCTAAGAAAAATATAAGATATGGAGTCAATTAAACAATATATTTAATAAAATAAATCTAAAGTAAATATAAATTATATAGCAAATGAAAACACGTACGATCCAGTTTGGTGTGGTGATCTTTGCAACTGAATATCAAATTTGTTGAATGCATTTCCAAAAGACTTGTGATTTTTCTCAAACTGTGAGCATTTTAGCAAGTGGGGATCATGCGTGCATACATTTTAATGTGATTCATTCCTTGCTCATATGGCTCACTATATATAGAATCGTACACATCAATCTTTCACTTATTCAAGTCCAATACCCCCAAAAGAAAATATGTCACAACATCATTATCTTCTGAAGAAAGCCGACATGGAAAAAAGATTTTGCCAACCTCTGTCCAAGCAATTCCACATCTATGATTGTCACTCCACACATATGGTGTCAGAACCAATTGATTATCACCACACCAAAACTCATTTGTAGCATCTTCATTGAAATCCTTATACACAAGTAGGATATAGTTATCAAAAAGTATATCTGTAGGTGTGCAACGAAAAGGATAGGTGCAAGGGTGGTAGCATTCCTTCTTTCTCAAATAATATAGGGAAATGCCAATATGCTTCATAAAAAGGCAAAAAAATAAAAAAAATCCATCAATCATAAATAATTAAAAAATAATAAATTAAGAATAAAGAAAAAAATGTCTTGTGAATTATCAAACCTTATCATCAAGTACAAAGCTACTATCTGAAAGCTCAAGGAAGATCATTTTGCTATTGATTTTTTGATGGTACAATTTATATGTATTCTTTCTCACACCATCATCGTCAGCATATATATCAGTTTGTCCCCTGAAAATTTTGAAAATATCAAAGTTAGAAGTTAGTCCTCAATTCCTAATTAAGGATAGCTAGTCCTGAACTTATAGTTACAAGTTCAAAAATTAATGACAGGTAGTCCTTAACTTGCAGTTACAAGTTCAAAAGTTAAGGACCATTGGTCCTACTTACAGTAGCAAGTTCAAAAGTTAAGGACTCTTGGTCCTGAACTTACAGTTACAAGTTCGAAAGTTAAGGAAAGGTAGTCCTTAACTTACAGTTACAAGTTCAAAAGTTAAGGACACTTGGTCCTGAACTTACAGTTCAAGTTCAAAAGTTAAGGACACTTGGTCCTAAACTTACAGTTATAAGTTCAAAAGTTAAGGATAGGTAGTTCTTAACTTACAGTTACAAGTTCAAAAATTAAGGACACTTGGTCCTGAACTTACAGTTCCAAGTTCAAAAGTTAAGGACACTTGGTCCTGAACTTAGACTTACAAGCTCATAAATAACAATTAGTCCTGAAATTAGAGTAGCAAGTTCAAAAATTAAGGACCATTGGTCCTGAAGTTAGAGTAGCAAGCTCAAAAATTAAGGACAGATAGTCCTTAACTTACAGTTACAAGTTTAGAAGTTAAGGACACTTAGTCCTGAACTTAGACTTGCAATCACAAAATTTAAGGACACTTAACTTTAGGACTTGCAAGCTCAATACACTTAGTCCTAAATTTAAAATTACAAGTTCAAGACATGAATGTAAGCAATTAAGAAATAATGAATACATTTAGGGACTTACGCTTTTTTGCGACCTTTCCTTTTCTCCTTGCCCAACCACCCAATGATTTTCTTCAATAAGTTTTCATCATCTTTGGCATAATAAAAAATACATGTACGAGTATATTTTGGTTTTATCCAGCCTGTATACTTGGGAGTATTTTTATTGTGCGTCATCGATGTTCCTATTTTTCTTTTCTGTTCAAAAGGAGATTTCAATTGACAACTAAGCTTCTTACTCTTTTTCCCTTGACCAAGCTCTTCTTCAATATTTCCTTTAACCTCCATAGACAAACCCTCATCAATGCTCAATTGTGTAGTTGGAGGAGTAGGGGTAGGAATAGCAAATGATGGACCATCAAAACCAATATTATCTCTCTTCCTTTTCCTAGTATATTGGTTAACGGCTTCATCTTTATTTTGCTCTGCAAATAACACTACATATACATTAGTTTGCTGCAAGTCATCAATTCTACGACTAATTATCAAATGAAGAGACAAAAACTAAGGACATAATTTTTGAAATGTCCTGGCAATTTGAATTATGAATACAATATTAAGGACACAATCAATATATGTGTTGGCCACGCTGCCTTCTTATATTTCTTCAACAGATAATAGAGCTGACATATTGATTACATTTTCTTTATCTTGCAACTGTTCTCCATGTTCTTCGATTGCAAGTTCACAAGATTCTGCATAATATTTACAAAAGCTAACACAATTAGAACTTGTTACTAATCTTTGATTAAAACAAACATGTATAAGATTAAAAAAAACTTCATCTAACCTTTTACAACTGTCAAGATCATGTCAGTTAAATCATTATCTTGACTAGCATTTTCTTGGCTTCCAATATTGTCGGTAATAGAGCGAGGTGTAGAGAAATCATATGTTCCTTCTATACATTTGCAAATAATCTCACTTATGCTTGTTCCTTGGGTATTTTCTAAGTCTTGAGATTGTCCTCCACTTCTCTCTTGATAGTCCACTCCATCTTCTTTCCTTGCAGCTTCAAAAGATTCTGTAACATTTATAATTAATACTTGTTACTAATAGTTTACTAAAACTAACATTCAACATATCATGAAAATTCTATCTAACCTTGATTGGCATCATTTTGATTTCTAAATTTCTCTTTAAGTGAGAGAGGTGTAGAGAGATCATATATTCCTTCAACACATTTGCATACAATCTCACTTATACTTGTTCCTAATAGATTTTCTAAATCCTGAGATTGCACTCAACATTTACAAATTATTTCTGTTACTCCTGTCTCTTTTGGATTTTCCTGGTCTTGACATTCCACTCCATCTTGAACTTCCACTCCATCAATAGATTCTATACACATTTGTAATCACAAAAAAGTTTATATGTATTACGCTACTGAATATAAATTTCAATGACAACAAATTCAAAATCTATATCTAACCTTTCCTAATTTCAATGCCAATATCAATTTCATCCTTAAAAGTTAAACAGTTAAGGATAGGAAGTCCTGAACTTAGAGTTACAAGCACAGAAATTAAGGACAGATAGTCCTCAACTTAGAGTTACAAGCACAAAATATAAAGACATGTAGTCCTAAACTTAGAGTTCCAAGTTCAAAAAATGAGGACAACTAGTCCTGAACTTAGAGTTCCAAGTTAAAAATTTAAGGACATGCAGTCCTGAACTTCAAGTTACAAGCACAGAAATTAAGGAAAGGTAGTCCTTAACTTAGAGTTACAAGTTAAAAAGTTAAGGACATACTTAGAGTTACAAGCACAGAAATTAAGGACAGGTAGTCCTTAACTTAGAGTTACAAGAACAGAAATTAAGGACAGGAAGTCCTGAACTTAGAGTTACAAGCACAAAAATTAAGGACATGTGATCCTTAACTAAGAGTTACAAGCACAGAATTTAAGGACATGTAGTCCTGAACTTAGAGTTTCAAGTTCAAAAAATAAGGACATGTAGTCCTGAACTTAGAGTTCCAAGTTCAAAAAATAAGGACATGTAGTCCTGAACTTAGATTTCCAAGTTCAAAAAATAAGGACATGTAGTCCTGAACTTAGAGTTACAAGTTAAAAAGTTAAGGACAGGTAGTCCTAAAATTCAAGTTAGAAGTTCAAAAATTAAGGACATTTGGTCCTTAACTTAGAGTTACAAGCACAGAAATTAAGGACAAGTAGTCCTTAACTTAGAGTTACAAGAAGAGAAATTAAGGACAGGTAGTCCTGAACTTTGAGTTCCAAGTTCAAAAGTTAAGGACATGTAATCCTGAACTTAGAGTTACAAGCTCAAAATTAAGGACATGGTGTCCTTAACTTAGAGTTACAAGCACTGAAATTAATGATATTACCTTGATGTCATTTTGAATCTTTTTTTCTGATATAGCTATTTTTTATTTATTCTAGTAACTTCTGCCTGCATATCCTTTTTGAACTTCTCTAATAATATCTGAATAAAAAACCATAAAAATAAAAAGGTTTCTTAAGCAAAAATAACCAAATAAAAAATTAATGATATTCAAAGGCAGAAAACCTATGTTAACAATTTCCTTAAGCAAGACTTCATCAAATTGTGTGGAAGTCATTGAACTTTGATCTTGAGACAATGGCTCATGCACACTAACGGGCTCCGCATCTTCTTCACAAGAAAGAAATGGTGCTACCTCGATCAACTGATACACCTATTATATAAGGGGGAAAAACACAAGTTTTCAGAACTAAAATACATAAACAAAAAAATAGCTAGTAATCAGATTAACTTACTTTTTCATTATGAAAGTATTTTTTACACAGGGTGTCATAATGTAGAGATTTCATATCTGATTAACATAGCATCCGAGGAAACCCACATTCTCTGAAGTTCACAATTTGTTTCTCCTGAAAAATTGGTAATACTTCCATAATCCAAACACAGAAGGCGAAAGGGAAGCCAAGTATAGTATAATTGTCCTTGTCTTTATCTTTCTCATTCTCATTCTCATTTTATGGAGCATTTTGTTTTTGTTTCAAGCAAATCTTCAATTATTTTACTAACTTTTCATAACAAAGAGAGACCCAATTGAAAGAAGAGCAAAGTTCATAGTCATCTACAATTTTCATTGTCCACTCTGACAAATTCCGATTCTTGTGCTTCCCCATCAACACAGATTCAACAAAATAAATGGTTGCCAACTTCACCGAATCATCATCGCTGCTTACAAATGATGCAGTTGTACCATCTAGGTGACTAGTAATAAAATGCAACAAATCGCCTAACTCGATTCTATCCTTTTGTAATGACCCGACTGGTCATTTTTCTTTTTAGAATCCCGTTCCCCTAAATAAGACTTCTCGTACTTGATTTTACTGATTTATGACTTGGGGGAATGGTTGGTTCAGGATTTGGAAGAGTTTGGGTTGAAATCGGAACACTTGGTTCCTTAAAGATGGCTTAAAAGGCCAAGTTTGACTTTGGTCAACGTTTTGAGTAAACGACCTCAGAATCTGAATTTTAGGATTCCAACAGGTTTGTATGATGATTTTGGACTTGGACGTACGTCCGGATTGGGTTTTGGATGACTCGGGAGCATTTTGGTGCCTAATAGTGAAAGTTGATTCCTAAGGATTTTAAAGTTCTTAAATATTTGGTTTGGGTCGGGTTTTTGTGTTATCGAGGTTTGAACGGAGTTTCGAAACTAGAAATAGTTCTGTATTACCATTTAAAACTTGCACGCAAAATTTGGTGTCAATCCAAGTAGTATAAGTATGTTTCGTTGCATTGGAAGTAATTTGAAGAACTTGAAATTCAAAAGTTTGATTCAATTGTTTTTAGGGAGTGATTTTTATATTTAGCATTGTTTCGGGCGTTCCGAGGGTTCGAGCGAGTCCGTTTTATGATTTCAAACTTGTCGGTATGTTCGGCGGGGCCCGGGAGGCCCGAGCGTCAATCGGACGAGGCTCGAGTTGAGTTAGAAAATTTTGGAAGGAGCTGAAGCTCCAGATTGCTGTCATAACCATACCTGCAGTTGGTCAGCCGCAGGTGCGAGACCGTAGGTGCGGTCAAACCATCGCAGAAGCAGCCAAGGGGGAGGAGCCCAGGAACCACAGATGCGACTCCTTCTCCGCAGAAGCGTCTACGCAGGAGCGGCCCAAAAACCGCAAAAGCAGTCCTAGCCTGCCTGGCCAATTCTGCTGATGCGGACCTCCTCTCGCAGAAACAAGACCGCAGATGCGGTCCCCTAAACGCAGGTGCGAAAATCGCTGAAGGCAGTGCCTTCATTTAATACAGGAATGTGTCATTTTTGACACATTTCCACCATTGTTTGGGAGATTTGGGAGCTTCCAAAGAGAGAGATTCCACATGGCATCTTGAGGTAAGTTCATCCTACTTATTTTGAGTTTAATACTTGAGTCTTGGGTAGATTAACACACAAAGATTAGGAAAGAATCATGGGGTTAGAGCAAAACCTAGGGTTTTGATAAAAATTAGATTTAACCACGAAATTTATTATGGAATGGAGTAGAAATCATATAATATCGATCCTTAGGCTATATAGAACAAATTTCTTCCAAAAATTTCAGAATCCGGGCAAGTGGGCTCGGGGTCGGATTTTAGTAAACTTGTGTTTAGGGTTGGGAAATTACTTTAGTAGTTAAAATGCATACTCTTAAGCTTGTATTGACTAGTTCCTATCTCGTTTAATTATTTTCGGATCGATCGACTCCAAATTGAGGGTTTGAGGACGTTCTTGATATTGGGAGTACGCTTTGGAGTGAGGTGAGTCTCCTTTATAACCTTGTAAGAGGGAATTGTCCCCATGGGTGAGTTAATTAATCATGTGTTGCTAATTGTGGGGGCTACGTATGCACGAGGTGACGAGAGTTTGTGCGTAGCTACTATTATGTTAATTGTCCGGGTAGTTTAGGACCCGTATCATGCTATATTTGCAAATGTCTATATCCTTTCATGTTAATAAGATCACTTAGGACTTGTTAGGTGTTGGAAATAAATGTATGAGAACGCATGCACTCACTTGATAACTTGTATGAATTTATTTGACTATGATTGTGCCTTATGTGCCCTCTTGATGATAATTGATATTTGTGGGCCGGGTCGATCGCCTCGGTAGAAATAGATGCATCTGTGGTTCGTGCCATTCGACCCTGTGGCAGTGCATATTTACTTTTATGTTGGACCGGACCGTACGACCTCGGCATAATATGTGCATGATATCTATGTGAATTCTTATTCATGACCTGCCTTGCTAAATGCCCTGAAATGTAAATGGCTAACTGTGATAATATCTAGGAAGTGACCTATCACTTTTGCTATAAATTTTTATTTATTTGTGACATCCATGCTTAGTATAACACTTTCTTATATTAATTGACCCTAGTAAGTGTCAAGTTGACCTCCCGTATCTACTTATTCGATATTAGATGAGATACTTACTGGGTACATATTGTTTATGTACTCATACTACTCTTCTGTACTTAATTGTACAGGATCTAAGGAAGGTATATCTGGTTACCAATTTGGTACGCATTCTTGATCGTAGTCCGAGATTCCACAGTGCGTTGCTCCCTTTCTGTGCCGTTCAGTAGCATGATGGAGTCTCTCTTTACTTTTGGCTGTCTATTCTATCTCGGATAGTAGGATAAATTTATTCTTTTGTATATTCTACTAGATACTCATATACTTGTGACACCAGGTCTTGGCACACACATTAGTAGACTATTCTTTTGGGATTGTATGATTACTAATGTACGTTGCTAATTACCACTTGTTTTAAATTCACAATTTAGAAATTGTTGTAACTATTTTGGTAAAGTAAAACTAGAACTTGTTAATATTTCCGCGTTGGCTTGTCTGACAATGGCGTTGGGCGCCATCACGACCTATAGTGAAATTGGGTCGTGACACCTTTTTAGGGAAGTAGACTTTCGAAATCCTATTCTCTCTTTCACTCAAAACATTGAAGTCCACTGAAGAAGAACATTTCAACCCAGTAATTATATGGAACGCTTCACGTGTAAACTTCACTTCATGATCAAAAACTTTGAATGTCATTGAATTCGGGTCATTGCTTACAATTTCTGAAAGCAACACACAATGAATAAGTTTACCACAGAACTTCACACCTTGTTGTTGATACCCAATTTTTTTTGTATATTTTTAATATGCAAAATACTCTCAAAATAGCATGTGCATGCATATATAAGTATGCCAAAATATTTTACTATTTTTCCTTAATTTTTAAAGATTTTTGAATCAATTTATTGCCCTATTTTATCCAGAAAAATCCAATAATTATCTCCAAAATTATCATTTTTGGTGATCCACTTATTGGATTCTCATATTTATGCTAAAATATAGTTAATATAATTTTTTCATATTTTTACAAATCTATTTAATATTTTTAAAGCTAAATTGCATATAATTGCAATATTAGACTCTTTTAGATTTAATTACGTTTACATCTAAAAAATTAAGTCCAGTATTTTTAATTTGATAACTATGTATTATTAATCATTTTAGTACCTTTAATTTATTTTCAGAAATTATTTTACTATTTTTATAAATCAAATATGAAAAAGTGGCTATTTAAATGTTAGCCCCATTTTATTTCAATTTTAGCCTGATTTTGCACCCTAATTAAACCCAATCTGAGGCCCAATTACCCTGACCCAAACCCTATTTAACCCGACCCCAACACATTTGCATAACCCGCCCACTCACTTGTTTCAATCCAGGCCGTTGATCATTCAGATCAATGGCCAACAACTCTCCTTTCCTTTTTTAATCTCGAACTACCCCCTAACCCTAACCATTTCACACACCCCGCCACCTCTGAATCCCCTTTTCTCTCAATCCTCTCTCAAACCCTCTCCAACCCTAGCCACTGCCCTTAACTACAACCCTAAAACCTCCCTAATCCATGGCTTCCAAGGTCATTGGAGGCTTGTATCCACCTCACATGGATTCTACGTATTCGATTATTATGGTTTCAAGGATAGATCTTGGTCCAGACCTTGGTCGACTTCAGTTTATGGCTATTCTCCGGTCGTCTCTGACCTTTCTCCGGCCAGCCATGGCTATTCGAGTCTGTCTCTTGACTCTCCTGCTTAGATCGATGGTTTTCAAAGCCTTACTCGCCACTTGGGGTTCCTCTGAAACCTTATCCTTTAAGGTTCTCTCGATTCTCTTAGATCTGTTTCAGATCTATGTCTGCTCTGAACTTTTAAGCATTTTTCTCGAAGTTTCTTTTAAAACTCTGCTTTCAAAACTCCTTATCTTTCTGATTAAGGTTCTGTTAAGTTATTTCGAAACCTTTCTTTAATTTTTGATATGTTTTGATGTATTATCCTTCTGCCTGAGTTTGCATTTTAAAACCCCTAATTTCTTTTAACTGTTTATTAAATGAGTGTTTATTTGCCTGAGTTTTGTCCGATCTGTCTATCTATCCTCTTTTTTAAAAACCCTTATATTGTTGAAAATCTTATGGTTCTGGGTTTGAGACTGTTCATTTAAGTGTAGAAGTTCTTTTCAAAATCTCTTGTTCCCTTTGTGTGATTCTTCTGATTTTGGGTTTCTATCTTCTCTTTAACTCACCTATGTTGAAAGCCCTAATTTTTTCTAGGTTTCTTCGTTTGATTTTGTGACTGGCCTGTTCTTGTTTGAGTTTCTGTGACTATCTCGCTTCAAATGTGTTCCTACTGAGTTTCTTATGCCTAATTTACGTCAGCTCTATATGCTTGTGTTCGTCTTGACTGGTCAAGAATTGCTTCTTTGCTTGCTATATTTGGTTACTCATATCTCACTATATTTATATGCTAAAACAGGATTCATGACTCTCTCTTTGACTGACTCTGAGTTCCCTGTTTCTTGGATTGATTTGAAAACTTCCCTTTAAACTTTCGATTCTCCTATTTTAACTTGGTTTATTTGCTTATTCATGGGAACCCATGTTATTTTCCTTAAATCAATAATTTCGGATCCTTGATTCCCTGATTTACTATGTGCTGATTTTTGATTGTCTCCATATTTTTCAAATTTATTGTGTTTTCTTACCTTATTTGGTTAACCGAGTATTTTACTAGTTCTTCATTAGTTGTTTCCTTAATTGAACCCCTATGTACTTACCCCTAATTGTCTATTCTGTACATGATGCTCTACTCGATTTCTTTCCTTAAACATTTTCTACCCATTACCATTGGTTGATTGCCCCTTAATTAAAAGAGTGCTTGCATTGATTTGATTCTGATTTGTACTTGGTTCCATAATTACTGTACAATCGTAATTCTTGCCTTATTTTACATGGTTTCGAACTACTATATATACATACTCTCTCATTAACACAAACACACAAACACTTTTAGTTCTGAACTCACACTTACACTAAAATCACTCTCTCTTGCTTTACTACTTGTACTGTGGCCTGTTTAGTTGGCTGAAAGCCAAAGCTATATTTCGAAGTCCTGCTACCTTTCTTTACTACATTTTGCTTCTTTGACTGGTATGTTCTAATTAAGTTTTCAGCATCAACAACAACATGGTTACTTAATGTTCTTGCATTCTTGTCTCCCTACTACTTGTATCTAATTCAGTACCTTTATTTAGCATGCTGTAATTTCTTTTTTTCCTATTCTGAATCAATGTATTATGAATCCTAAATCCCTACCCCAATGTGTTTGATACTTATGGTTTGTTTGGGGCATGACAACATTGAATATTTCTGAACATGACTCCAACTTGGTCCTTCTAGGATCATAACCTCCATGTTACTTTTATATTATGTGTGTTCTGGTTGATTTACAAGCATGACAGCACTCCCTATTGTTGTGCATGCCCAGAATTAACTTATGCCTAAGTATATAGGCTCCTTGCAATGGATTCCCAAACCCCTGCCCCTTTGGTGTAAAATTATCAACTTGTTTAAAGTGTTAGTGGTTGTTTCCCAGCACCTCTTTCCCTCTTCTTTACTTCCTTAGTTCTTAAAGCTCTGTTTCTGCACTTTCACTCTCCTCTTAGACTTAAGTTCTGCCCCCCTCATGTGAGCCTTGCCTTGGGACCCATGAGCTCCCTCTGAACTTGGACACATGAGGGCTGGCATTTCCATACTACACTTGTCCCTATCTGGCTATGAAACTTGGGTGGGAGCACTGCCCGGGGTCTTGTTGAGGCCCTTAGAGAACTCTGACACACTCAAGTCTAAGAAAGGCTTTGGATCAGGGTCTTTGAGTTGGTTTATCTCATAACTCAGACAGGAAGTCATGAATCAGGCTTCATCTGGTTGTAATTCTTTTCTTTGTATTTTCCTGATGTATTTAGTACTTAGTATTACTGATTTGTAATAAGTTGTAATAAACATTTGGGGCTGGCTAGTGAAAAGGGTTGGGTATTTATGTATGTCAAGGGTAGAAATCATGCCTATAGGACTATTTTAATTATGCACAATTCAAACTGCATCTAGAACTCATGCTTGTAGAAATTTATTTGCTCTACATGTTTAATATCACTCCTAGATAACCTGCCTATAGGACTTCATTCTAAAATTCTGCACGTTTAGATATCATGTTTTAGGGCCCAAGTGATTATAATCGGGTAACGTGTTAAAATCAGTAATATCTAGGTATCATGCCTGTAGGGGTTCATAAGTGAAATTCTACTGTCTCACCACCTTCTGAACTAAGTAGATATCATGCCTATAGGATCCCGTCTAAATACTTAGGCAAGCCTTGGAGTAATAACTGTAAAATGAATCTGCTTCTATTAATCGCTACAACCAGCAGGCAGGCCTGATTCAGACTTCTTATCTGAGTTATGTAATAAACTAATCTGCCTCAATATTTAATATCCCTCGTCTTTAGTATTTTTAATCATACCTAAAAAAGTATGTGCAAGTCATGCTAGTTATATGTTGTTCAAGGAGGTGTATATGAGCCTTTGTTTGTTTATATGTTTCCCCAAACATGCAGTATATGTTTTGTATGTCGCCTTAGAATTTTCTACCTTTGAAACTTCAAATAAGCCCAATATCCCTCCCTTTTAGGATTAGTAGTCCTAAGTTCCTCCGGGACTGATAGGAATGAGACGGGTAATAGCATGCAATAAGTAATCGAGACCAATCCACACTTTAATACCTTAATGGGGTGAGAAGGATAAATATGGATATGATGACCATGCGATAATATCACGTGTAGTCCCTCATTGAGGAGTGATTACCGGATATTGTGTGGGGTGATCCATATTAAATATAAACCTAGGACCCCTTTCCTTTATGTGCAAATTCCTTCTTTTTTCTTAAAAACACTTCTTTTAAATGTTCTTTCTTTATTTTTTATATGTTTAAATCCCCTAATATTTGAGCCCATACCTGTCTACTTGCTAAATTCACAATAACTGTCTGGCCGGGAACCACACTAGTGGATCTTGATGAGTGCCTAACACCTTCCCCTTGGGATAATTTCAAGCCCTTGCCCAATCTCTAGTTATTCAAATAAAATCAGAATTGAATCTCTATTGGTGTCCTAATGCACCTTAATTATTAGGTGGCGACTCTTCAAATGAAAAACCCAGTTCCCAAAAGGAACGAGTTGTCCCTCCAAATGTCATAAACCCAATTTCGCGAGAAAAAGGGGACGCAACAGCATGGCGACTCCACTGGGGATCTTATAGGCTTTTACCATTTCAGACTATTATTGTGACTTTACACCTCTTTATATGCAATTACTTGTTTAATTC